>NW_027363054.1:1200000-1800000 GCF_046119375.1 Phyllobates terribilis | reverse complement strand
CTTTCATTCAGTCAGTAGCTTCAAACATTTCTGGACATTTTTCAATGGCAAAAATCAATGAATATTGTAAATGCACAAACAGTAATATCTCCACATTGCAAGGCGCAATTCTGAAATTTTTTGGTTTTTCCTGCTCCTCTTAGCATGATAAAGAAGATTCAAAGAGAGTGAGATGCCAGCTCTTTTCATTCAGTCAGTAGCTTCAAACATTTCTGGTATATGAATAACATGATGTTTTTCAATGGCAAAAATCAATGAATATTGTAAATGCACAAACAGTAATTTCTCCGCATTGCAAGGTGCAATTCTGAAATTTTTTGCTTTTTCCTGCTAATCCTAGCATGATAAAGAAGATTCAAAGAGAGTGAGATGCCAGCTCCTTTCATTCAGTCAGTAGCTTCAAACATTTCTGGACGTTTTTTAATGGCAAAAATCAATGAATATTGTAAATGCACAAACAGTAATATCTCCACATTGCAAGGTGCAATTCTGAAATTTTTTGCTTTTTCCTGCTAATCCTAGCATGATAAAGAAGATTCAAAGAGAGTGAAATGCCAGCTCCTTTCATTCAGTCAGTAGCTTCAAACATTTCTGGACGTTTTTCAATGGCAAAAATCAATGAATATTGTAAATGCACAAACAGTAATATCTCCACATTGAAGGTGCAATTCTGAAATTTTTTGCTTTCTCCTGCTCCTCTTAGCATGATAAAGAAGATTCAAAGAGAGTGAGATGCCAGCTCCTTTCATTCAGACAGTAGCTTCAAACATTTCTGGACGTTTTTCAATGGCAAAAATCAATGAATATTGTAAATGCACAAACAGTAATATCTCCACATTGCAAGGTGCAATTCTGAAATTTTTTGCTTTTTCCTGCTAATCCTAGCATGATAAAGAAGATTCAAAGAGAGTGAGATGCCAGCTCCTTTCATTCAGTCAGTAGCTTCAAACATTTCTGGACGTTTTTCAATGGCAAAAATCAATGAATATTGTAAATGCACAAACAGTAATATCTCCACATTGCAAGGTGCAATTCTGAAATTTTTTGCTTTTTCCTGCTCCTCTTAGCATGATAAAGAAGATTCAAAGAGAGTGAGATGCCAGCTCTTTTCATTCAGTCAGTAGCTTCAAACATTTCTGGTATATGAATAACATGATGTTTTTCAATGGCAAAAATCAATGAATATTGTAAATGCACAAACAGTAATTTCTCCGCATTGCAAGGTGCAATTCTGAAATTTTTTGCTTTTTCCTGCTAATCCTAGCATGATAAAGAAGATTCAAAGAGAGTGAGATGCCAGCTCCTTTCATTCAGTCAGTAGCTTCAAACATTTCTGGACGTTTTTCAATGGCAAAAATCAATGAATATTGTAAATGCACAAACAGTAATATCTCCACATTGCAAGGTGCAATTCTGAATTTTTTTGCTTTTTCCTGCTAATCCTAGCATGATAAAGAAGATTCAAAGAGAGTGAGATGCCAGCTCCTTTCATTCAGTCAGTAGCTTCAAACATTTCTGGACGTTTTTCAATGGCAAAAATCAATGAATATTGTAAATGCACAAACAGTAATATCTCCACATTGCAAGGTGCAATTCTGAAATTTTTTGCTTTTTCCTGCTAATCCTAGCATGATAAAGAAGATTCAAAGAGAGTGACATGCCAGCTCCTTTCATTCAGTCAGTAGCTTCAAACATTTCTGGACGTTTTTCAATGGCAAAAATCAATGAATATTGTAAATGCACAAACAGTAATATCTCCACATTGCAAGGTGCAATTCTGAAATTTTTTGCTTTTTCCTGCTAATCCTAGCATGATAAAGAAGATTCAAAGAGAGTGAGATGCCAGCTCCTTTCATTCAGTCAGTAGCTTCAAACATTTCTGGTATATGAATAACATGATGTTTTTCAATGGCAAAAATCAATGAATATTGTAAATGCACAAACAGTAATTTCTCCGCATTGCAAGGTGCAATTCTGAAATTTTTTGCTTTTTCCTGCTAATCCTAGCATGCTAAAGAAGATTCAAAGAGAGTGAGATGCCAGCTCCTTTCATTCAGTCAGTAGCTTCAAACATTTCTGGACGTTTTTCAATGGCAAAAATCAATGAATATTGTAAATGCACAAACAATAATATCTCCACATTGCAAGGTGCAATTCTGAATTTTTTTGCTTTTTCCTGCTAATCCTAGCATGATAAAGAAGATTCAAAGAGAGTGAGATGCCAGCTCCTTTCATTCAGTCAGTAGCTTCAAACATTTCTGGACGTTTTTCAATGGCAAAAATCAATGAATATTGTAAATGCACAAACAGTAATATCTCCACATTGCAAGGTGCAATTCTGAAATTTTTTGCTTTTTCCTGCTCCTCTTAGCATGATAAAGAAGATTCAAAGAGAGTGAGATGCCAGCTCTTTTCATTCAGTCAGTAGCTTCAAACATTTCTGGTATATGAATAACATGATGTTTTTCAATGGCAAAAATCAATGAATATTGTAAATGCACAAACAGTAATTTCTCCGCATTGCAAGGTGCAATTCTGAAATTTTTTGCTTTTTCCTGCTAATCCTAGCATGATAAAGAAGATTCAAAGAGAGTGAGATGCCAGCTCCTTTCATTCAGTAAGTAGCTTCAAACATTTCTGGACGTTTTTCAATGGCAAAAATCAATGAATATTGTAAATGCACAAACAGTAATATCTCCACATTGCAAGGTGCAATTCTGAAATTTTTTGCTTTTTCCTGCTCCTCTTAGCATGATAAAGAAGATTCAAAGAGAGTGAGATGCCAGCTCTTTTCATTCAGTCAGTAGCTTCAAACATTTCTGGTATATGAATAACATGATGTTTTTCAATGGCAAAAATCAATGAATATTGTAAATGCACAAACAGTAATTTCTCCGCATTGCAAGGTGCAATTCTGAAATTTTTTGCTTTTTCCTGCTAATCCTAGCATGATAAAGAAGATTCAAAGAGAGTGAGATGCCAGCTCCTTTCATTCAGTCAGTAGCTTCAAACATTTCTGGACGTTTTTCAATGGCAAAAATCAATGAATATTGTAAATGCACAAACAGTAATATCTCCACATTGCAAGGTGCAATTCTGAAATTTTTTGCTTTTTCCTGCTAATCCTAGCATGATAAAGAAGATTCAAAGAGAGTGAGATGCCAGCTCCTTTCGTTCAGTCAGTAGCTTCAAACATTTCTGGACGTTTTTCAATGGCAAAAATCAATGAATATTGTAAATGCACAAACAGTAATATCTCCACATTGCAAGGCGCAATTCTGAAATTTTTTGCTTTTTCCTGCTCCTCTTAGCATGATAAAGAAGATTCAAAGAGAGTGAGATGCCAGCTCTTTTCATTCAGTCAGTAGCTTCAAACATTTCTGGTATATGAATAACATGATGTTTTTCAATGGCAAAAATCAATGAATATTGTAAATGCACAAACAGTAATTTCTCCGCATTGCAAGGTGCAATTCTGAAATTTTTTGCTTTTTCCTGCTAATCCTAGCATGATAAAGAAGATTCAAAGAGAGTGAGATGCCAGCTCCTTTCATTCAGTCAGTAGCTTCAAACATTTCTGGACGTTTTTCAATGGCAAAAATCAATGAATATTGTAAATGCACAAACAGTAATATCTCCACATTGCAAGGTGCAATTCTGAAATTTTTTGCTTTTTCCTGCTAATCCTAGCATGATAAAGAAGATTCAAAGAGAGTGAAATGCCAGCTCCTTTCATTCAGTCAGTAGCTTCAAACATTTCTGGACGTTTTTCAATGGCAAAAATCAATGAATATTGTAAATGCACAAACAGTAATATCTCCACATTGAAGGTGCAATTCTGAAATTTTTTGCTTTCTCCTGCTCCTCTTAGCATGATAAAGAAGATTCAAAGAGAGTGAGATGCCAGCTCCTTTCATTCAGACAGTAGCTTCAAACATTTCTGGACGTTTTTCATTGGCAAAAATCAATGAATATTGTAAATGCACAAACAGTAATATCTCCACATTGCAAGGTGCAATTCTGAAATTTTTTGCTTTTTCCTGCTAATCCTAGCATGATAAAGAAGATTCAAAGAGAGTGAGATGCCAGCTCCTTTCATTCAGTCAGTAGCTTCAAACATTTCTGGACGTTTTTCAATGGCAAAAATCAATGAATATTGTAAATGCACAAACAGTAATATCTCCACATTGCAAGGTGCAATTCTGAAATTTTTTGCTTTTTCCTGCTCCTCTTAGCATGATAAAGAAGATTCAAAGAGAGTGAGATGCCAGCTCTTTTCATTCAGTCAGTAGCTTCAAACATTTCTGGTATATGAATAACATGATGTTTTTCAATGGCAAAAATCAATGAATATTGTAAATGCACAAACAGTAATTTCTCCGCATTGCAAGGTGCAATTCTGAAATTTTTTGCTTTTTCCTGCTAATCCTAGCATGATAAAGAAGATTCAAAGAGAGTGAGATGCCAGCTCCTTTCATTCAGTCAGTAGCTTCAAACATTTCTGGACGTTTTTCAATGGCAAAAATCAATGAATATTGTAAATGCACAAACAGTAATATCTCCACATTGCAAGGTGCAATTCTGAATTTTTTTGCTTTTTCCTGCTAATCCTAGCATGATAAAGAAGATTCAAAGAGAGTGAGATGCCAGCTCCTTTCATTCAGTCAGTAGCTTCAAACATTTCTGGACGTTTTTCAATGGCAAAAATCAATGAATATTGTAAATGCACAAACAGTAATATCTCCACATTGCAAGGTGCAATTCTGAAATTTTTTGCTTTTTCCTGCTAATCCTAGCATGATAAAGAAGATTCAAAGAGAGTGAGATGCCAGCTCCTTTCATTCAGTCAGTAGCTTCAAACATTTCTGGATGTTTTTCAATGGCAAAAATCAATGAATATTGTAAATGCACAAACAGTAATATCTCCACATTGCAAGGTGCAATTCTGAAATTTTTTGCTTTTTCCTGCTAATCCTAGCATGATAAAGAAGATTCAAAGAGAGTGACATGCCAGCTCCTTTCATTCAGTCAGTAGCTTCAAACATTTCTGGACGTTTTTCAATGGCAAAAATCAATGAATATTGTAAATGCACAAACAGTAATATCTCCACATTGCAAGGTGCAATTCTGAAATGTTTTGCTTTTTCCTGCTAGTCCTAGCATGATAAAGAAGATTCAAAGAGAGTGAGATGCCAGCTCCTTTCATTCAGTCAGTAGCTTCAAACATTTCTGGTATATGAATAACATGATGTTTTTCAATGGCAAAAATCAATGAATATTGTAAATGCACAAACAGTAATTTCTCCGCATTGCAAGGTGCAATTCTGAAATTTTTTGCTTTTTCCTGCTAATCCTAGCATGCTAAAGAATATTCAAAGAGAGTGAGATGCCAGCTCCTTTCATTCAGTCAGTAGCTTCAAACATTTCTGGACGTTTTTCAATGGCAAAAATCAATGAATATTGTAAATGCACAAACAGTAATATCTCCACATTGCAAGGTGCAATTCTGAAATATTTTGCTTTTTCCTGCTCCTCTTAGCATGATAAAGAAGATTCAAAGAGAGTGAGATGCCAGCTCTTTTCATTCAGTCAGTAGCTTCAAACATTTCTGGTATATGAATAACATGATGTTTTTCAATGGCAAAAATCAATGAATATTGTAAATGCACAAACAGTAATATCTCCACATTGCAAGGTGCAATTCTGAAATTTTTTGCTTTTTCCTGCTCCTCTTAGCATGATACAGAAGATTCAAAGAGAGTGAGATGCCAGCTCCTTTCATTCAGTCAGTAGCTTCAAACATTTCTGGACGTTTTTCAATGGCAAAAATCAATGAATATTGTAAATGCACAAACAGTAATATCTCCACATTGCAAGGTGCAATTCTGAAATTTTTTGCTTTTTCCTGCTAATCCTAGCATGATAAAGAAGATTCAAAGAGAGTGAGATGCCAGCTCCTTTCATTCAGTCAGTAGCTTCAAACATTTCTGGACGTTTTTCAATGGCAAAAATCAATGAATATTGTAAATGCACAAACAGTAATATCTCCACATTGCAAGGTGCAATTCTGAAATTTTTTGCTTTTTCCTGCTTCTCTTAGCATGATAAAGAAGATTCAAAGAGAGTGAGATGCCAGCTCTTTTCATTCAGTCAGTAGCTTCAAACATTTCTGGTATATGAATAACATGATGTTTTTCAATGGCAAAAATCAATGAATATTGTAAATGCACAAACAGTAATTTCTCCGCATTGCAAGGTGAAATTCTGAAATTTTTTGCTTTTTCCTGCTAATCCTAGCATGATAAAGAAGATTCAAAGAGAGTGAGATGCCAGCTCTTTTCATTCAGTCAGTAGCTTCAAATATTTCTGGACGTTTTTCAATGGCAAAAATCAATGAATATTGTAAATGCACAAACAGTAATATCTCCACATTGCAAGGTGCAATTCTGAAATTTTTTGCTTTTTCCTGCTCCTCTTAGCATGATAAAGAAGATTCAAAGAGAGTGAGATGCCAGCTCCTTTCATTCAGTCAGTAGCTTCAAACATTTCTGGACGTTTTTCAATGGCAAAAATCAATGAATATTGTAAATGCACAAACAGTATTATCTCCACATTGCAAGGTGCAATTCTGAAATTTTTTGCTTTTTCCTGCTCCTCTTAGCATGATAAAGAAGATTCAAAGAGAGTGAGATGCCAGCTCTTTTCATTCAGTCAGTAGCTTCAAACATTTCTGGTATATGAATAACATGATGTTTTTCAATGGCAAAAATCAATGAATATTGTAAATGCACAAACAGTAATTTCTCCGCATTGCAAGGTGCAATTCTGAAATTTTTTGCTTTTTCCTGCTAATCCTAGCATGATAAAGAAGATTCAAAGAGAGTGAGATGCCAGCTCCTTTCATTCAGTCAGTAGCTTCAAACATTTCTGGACGTTTTTCAATGGCAAAAATCAATGAATATTGTAAATGCACAAACAGTAATATCTCCACATTGCAGGGTGCAATTCTGAATTTTTTTGCTTTTTCCTGCTAATCCTAGCATGATAAAGAAGATTCAAAGAGAGTGAGATGCCAGCTCCTTTCATTCAGTCAGTAGCTTCAAACATTTCTGGACGTTTTTCAATGGCAAAAATCAATGAATATTGTAAATGCACAAACAGTAATATCTCCACATTGCAAGGTGCAATTCTGAAATTTTTTGCTTTTTCCTGCTAATCCTAGCATGATAAAGAAGATTCAAAGAGAGTGAGATGCCAGCTCCTTTCATTCAGTCAGTAGCTTCAAACATTTCTGGATGTTTTTCAATGGCAAAAATCAATGAATATTGTAAATGCACAAACAGTAATATCTTCACATTGCAAGGTGCAATTCTGAAATTTTTTGCTTTTTCCTGCTAATCCTAGCATGATAAAGAAGATTCAAAGAGAGTGACATGAGAGCTCCTTTCATTCAGTCAGTAGCTTCAAACATTTCTGGACGTTTTCCAATGGCAAAAATCAATGAATATTGTAAATGCACAAACAGTAATATCTCCACATTGCAAGGTGCAATTCTGAAATGTTTTGCTTTTTCCTGCTAATCCTAGCATGATAAAGAAGATTCAAAGAGAGTGAGATGCCAGCTCCTTTCATTCAGTCAGTAGCTTCAAACATTTCTGGTATATGAATAACATGATGTTTTTCAATGGCAAAAATCAATGAATATTGTAAATGCACAAACAGTAATTTCTCCGCATTGCAAGGTGCAATTCTGAAATTTTTTGCTTTTTCCTGCTAATCCTAGCATGCTAAAGAATATTCAAAGAGAGTGAGATGCCAGCTCCTTTCATTCAGTCAGTAGCTTCAAACATTTCTGGACGTTTTTCAATGGCAAAAATCAATGAATATTGTAAATGCACAAACAGTAATATCTCCACATTGCAAGGTGCAATTCTGAAATATTTTGCTTTTTCCTGCTCCTCTTAGCATGATAAAGAAGATTCAAAGAGAGTGAGATGCCAGCTCTTTTCATTCAGTCAGTAGCTTCAAACATTTCTGGTATATGAATAACATGATGTTTTTCAATGGCAAAAATCAATGAATATTGTAAATGCACAAACAGTAATATCTCCACATTGCAAGGTGCAATTCTGAAATTTTTTGCTTTTTCCTGCTCCTCTTAGCATGATACAGAAGATTCAAAGAGAGTGAGATGCCAGCTCCTTTCATTCAGTCAGTAGCTTCAAACATTTCTGGACGTTTTTCAATGGCAAAAATCAATGAATATTGTAAATGCACAAACAGTAATATCTCCACATTGCAAGGTGCAATTCTGAAATTTTTTGCTTTTTCCTGCTAATCCTAGCATGATAAAGAAGATTCAAAGAGAGTGAGATGCCAGCTCCTTTCATTCAGTCAGTAGCTTCAAACATTTCTGGTATATGAATAACATGATGTTTTTCAATGGCAAAAATCAATGAATATTGTAAATGCACAAACAGTAATTTCTCCGCATTGCAAGGTGCAATTCTGAAATTTTTTGCTTTTTCCTGCTAATCCTAGCATGCTAAAGAATATTCAAAGAGAGTGAGATGCCAGCTCCTTTCATTCAGTCAGTAGCTTCAAACATTTCTGGACGTTTTTCAATGGCAAAAATCAATGAATATTGTAAATGCACAAACAGTAATATCTCCACATTGCAAGGTGCAATTCTGAAATATTTTGCTTTTTCCTGCTCCTCTTAGCATGATAAAGAAGATTCAAAGAGAGTGAGATGCCAGCTCTTTTCATTCAGTCAGTAGCTTCAAACATTTCTGGTATATGAATAACATGATGTTTTTCAATGGCAAAAATCAATGAATATTGTAAATGCACAAACAGTAATATCTCCACATTGCAAGGTGCAATTCTGAAATTTTTTGCTTTTTCCTGCTCCTCTTAGCATGATACAGAAGATTCAAAGAGAGTGAGATGCCAGCTCCTTTCATTCAGTCAGTAGCTTCAATCATTTCTGGACGTTTTTCAATGGCAAAAATCAATGAATATTGTAAATGCACAAACAGTAATATCTCCACATTGCAAGGTGCAATTCTGAAATTTTTTGCTTTTTCCTGCTAATCCTAGCATGATAAAGAAGATTCAAAGAGAGTGAGATGCCAGCTCCTTTCATTCAGTCAGTAGCTTCAAACATTTCTGGACGTTTTTCAATGGCAAAAATCAATGAATATTGTAAATGCACAAACAGTAATATCTCCACATTGCAAGGTGCAATTCTGAAATTTTTTGCTTTTTCCTGCTTCTCTTAGCATGATAAAGAAGATTCAAAGAGAGTGAGATGCCAGCTCTTTTCATTCAGTCAGTAGCTTCAAACATTTCTGGTATATGAATAACATGATGTTTTTCAATGGCAAAAATCAATGAATATTGTAAATGCACAAACAGTAATTTCTCCGCATTGCAAGGTGAAATTCTGAAATTTTTTGCTTTTTCCTGCTAATCCTAGCATGATAAAGAAGATTCAAAGAGAGTGAGATGCCAGCTCTTTTCATTCAGTCAGTAGCTTCAAATATTTCTGGACGTTTTTCAATGGCAAAAATCAATGAATATTGTAAATGCACAAACAGTAATATCTCCACATTGCAAGGTGCAATTCTGAAATTTTTTGCTTTTTCCTGCTCCTCTTAGCATGATAAAGAAGATTCAAAGAGAGTGAGATGCCAGCTCCTTTCATTCAGTCAGTAGCTTCAAACATTTCTGGACGTTTTTCAATGGCAAAAATCAATGAATATTGTAAATGCACAAACAGTAATATCTCCACATTGCAAGGTGCAATTCTGAAATTTTTTGCTTTTTCCTGCTAATCCTAGCATGATAAAGAAGATTCAAAGAGAGTGACATGCCAGCTCCTTTCATTCAGTCAGTAGCTTCAAACATTTCTGGACGTTTTTCAATGGCAAAAATCAATGAATATTGTAAATGCACAAACAGTAATATCTCCACATTGCAAGGTGCAATTCTGAAATGTTTTGCTTTTTCCTGCTAATCCTAGCATGATAAAGAAGATTCAAAGAGAGTGAGATGCCAGCTCCTTTCATTCAGTCAGTAGCTTCAAACATTTCTGGACGTTTTTCAATGGCAAAAATCAATGAATATTGTAAATGCACAAACAGTAATATCTCCACATTGCAAGGTGCAATTCTGAAATTTTTTGCTTTTTCCTGCTAATCCTAGCATGATAAAGAAGATTCAAAGAGAGTGAGATGCCAGCTCCTTTCATTCAGTCAGTAGCTTCAAACATTTCTGGACGTTTTTCAATGGCAAAAATCATTGAATATTGTAAATGCACAAACAGTAATATCTCCACATTGCAAGGTGCAATTCTGAAATTTTTTGCTTTTTCCTGCTCCTCTTAGCATGATAAAGAAGATTCAAAGAGAGTGAGATGCCAGCTCTTTTCATTCAGTCAGTAGCTTCAAACATTTCTGGTATATGAATAACATGATGTTTTTCAATGGCAAAAATCAATGAATATTGTAAATGCACAAACAGTAATTTCTCCGCATTACAAGGTGAAATTCTGAAATTTTTTGCTTTTTCCTGCTAATCCTAGCATGATAAAGAAGATTCAAAGAGAGTGAGATGCCAGCTCTTTTCATTCAGTCAGTAGCTTCAAATATTTCTGGACGTTTTTCAATGGCAAAAATCAATGAATATTGTAAATGCACAAACAGTAATATCTCCACATTGCAAGGTGCAATTCTGAAATTTTTTGCTTTTTCCTGCTCCTCTTAGCATGATAAAGAAGATTCAAAAAGAGTGAGATGCCAGCTCTTTTCATTCAGTCAGTAGCTTCAAACATTTCTGGTATATGAATAACATGATGTTTTTCAATGGCAAAAATAAATGAATATTGTAAATGCACAAACAGTAATATCTCCACATTGCAAGGTGCAATTTTGAAATTTTTTGCTTTTTCCTGCTAATCCTAGCATGATAAAGAAGATTCAAAGAGAGTGAGATGCCAGCTCCTTTCATTCAGTCAGTAGCTTCAAACATTTCTGGACGTTTTTCAATGGCAAAAATCAATGAATATTATAAATGCACAAACAGTAATATCTCCACATTGCAAGGTGCAATTCTGAAATTTTTTGCTTTTTCCTGCTAATCCTAGCATGATAAAGAAGATTCAAAGAGAGTGAGATGCCAGCTCCTTTCATTCAGTCAGTAGCTTCAAACATTTCTGGACGTTTTTCAATGGCAAAAATCAATGAATATTGTAAATGCACAAACAGTAATATCTCCACATTGCAAGGTGCAATTCTGAAATTTTTTGCTTTTTCCTGCTAATCCTAGCATGATAAAGAAGATTCAAAGAGAGTGAGATGCCAGCTCCTTTCATTCAGTCAGTAGCTTCAAACATTTCTGGACGTTTTTCAATGGCAAAAATCAATGAATATTGTAAATGCACAAACAGTAATATCTCCACATTGCAAGGTGCAATTCTGAAATGTTTTGCTTTTTCCTGCTAATCCTAGCATGATAAAGAAGATTCAAAGAGAGTGAGATGCCAGCTCCTTTCATTCAGTCAGTAGCTTCAAACATTTCTGGACGTTTTTCAATGGCAAAAATCAATGAATATTGTAAATGCACAAACAGTAATATCTCCACATTGCAAGGTGCAATTCTGAAATTTTTTGCTTTTTCCTGCTAATCCTAGCATGATAAAGAAGATTCAAAGAGAGTGAGATGCCAGCTCCTTTCATTCAGTTAGTAGCTTCAAACATTTCTGGACGTTTTTCAATGGCAAAAATCAATGAATATTGTAAATGCACAAACAGTAATATCTCCACATTGCAAGGTGCAATTCTGAAATTTTTTGCTTTTTCCTGCTCCTCTTAGCATGATAAAGAAGATTCAAAGAGAGTGAGATGCCAGCTCTTTTCATTCAGTCAGTAGCTTCAAACATTTCTGGTATATGAATAACATGATGTTTTTCAATGGCAAAAATCAATGAATATTGTAAATCCACAAACAGTAATATCTCCACATTGCAAGGTGCAATTCTGAAATTTTTTGCTTTTTCCTGCTCCTCTTAGCATGATAAAGAAGATTCAAAGAGAGTGAGATGCCAGCTCCTTTCATTCAGTCAGTAGCTTCAAACATTTCTGGACGTTTTTCAATGGCAAAAATCAATGAATATTGTAAATGCACAAACAGTAATATCTCCACATTGCAAGGTGCAATTCTGAAATTTTTTGCTTTTTCCTGCTCCTCTTAGCATGATAAAGAAGATTCAAAGAGAGTGAGATGACAGCTCTTTTCATTCAGTCAGTAGCTTCAAACTTTTCTGGTATATGAATAACATGATGTTTTTCAATGGCAAAAATCAATGAATATTGTAAATGCACAAACAGTAAATTCTCCGCATTGCAAGGTGCAATTCTGAAATTTTTTGCTTTTTCCTGCTAATCCTAGCATGATAAAGAAGATTCAAAGAGAGTGAGATGCCAGCTCCTTTCATTCAGTCACTAGCTTCAAACATTTCTGGACGTTTTTCAATGGCAAAAATCAATGAATATTGTAAATGCACAAACAGTAATATCTCCACATTGCAAGGTGCAATTCTGAAATTTTTTGCTTTTTCCTGCTAATCCTAGCATGATAAAGAAGATTCAAAGAGAGTGAGATGCCAGCTCCTTTCATTCAGTCAGTAGCTTCAAACATTTCTGGACGTTTTTCAATGACAAAAATCAATGAATATTGTAAATGCACAAACAGTAATATCTCCACATTGCAAGGTGCAATTCTGAAATTTTTTGCTTTTTCCTGCTCCTCTTAGCATGATAAAGAAGATTCAAAGAGAGTGAGTTGCCAGCTCTTTTCATTCAGTCAGTAGCTTCAAACATTTCTGGTATATGAATAACATGATGTTTTTCAATGGCAAAAATCAATGAATATTGTAAATGCACAAACAGTAATTTCTCCACATTGCAAGGTGCAATTCTGAAATTTTTTGCTTTTTCCTGCTCCTCTTAGCATGATAAAGAAGATTCAAAGAGAGTGAGATGCCAGTTCTTTTCATTCAGTCAGTAGCTTCAAACATTTCTGGACGTTTTTCAATGGCAAAAATCAATGAATATTGTAAATGCACAAACAGTAATATCTCCACATTGCAAGGTGCAATTCTGAAATTTTTAGCTTTTTCCTGCTCGTCTTAGCATGAAACAGAAGATTCAAAGAGAGTGAGATGCCAGCTCTTTTCATTCAGTCAGTAGCTTCAAACATTTCTGGTATATGAATAACATGATGTTTTTCAATGGCAAAAATCAATGAATATTGTAAATGCGCAAACAGTAATATCTCCACATTGCAAGGTGCAATTCTGAAATTTTTTGCTTTTTCCTGCTAATCCTAGCATGATAAAGAAGATTCAAAGAGAGTGAGATGCCAGCTCTTTTCATTCAGTCAGTAGCTTCAAACATTTCTGGACGTTTTTCAATGGCAAAAATCAATGAATATTGTAAATGCACAAACAGTAATATCTCCACATTGCAAGGTGCAATTCTGAAATTTTTTGCTTTTTCCTGCTAATCCTAGCATGATAAAGAAGATTCAAAGAGAGTGAGATGCCAGCTACTTTCATTCAGTCAGTAGCTTCAAACATTTCTGGACGTTTTTCAATGGCAAAAATCAATGAATATTGTAAATGCACAAACAGTAATATCTCCACATTGCAAGGTGCAATTCTGAAATTTTTTGCTTTTTCCTGCTAATCCTAGCATGATAAGGAAGATTCAAAGAGAGTGAGATGCCAGCTCCTTTCATTCAGTCAGTAGCTTCAAACATTTCTGGACGTTTTTCAATGGCAAAAATAAATGAATATTGTAAATGCACAAACAGTAATATCTCCACATTGCAAGGTGCAATTCTGAAAGTTTTTGCTTTTTCCTGCTAATCCTAGCATGATAAAGAAGATTCAAAGAGAGTGAGATGCCAGCTCCTTTCATTCAGTCAGAAGCTTCAAACATTTCTGGACGTTTTTCAATGGCAAAAATCAATGAATATTGTAAATGCACAAACAGTAATATCTCCACATTGCAAGGAGCAATTCTGAAATTTTTTGCTTTTTCCTGCTAATCCTAGCATGATAAAGAAGATTCAAAGAGAGTGAGATGCCAGCTCCTTTCATTCAGTCAGTAGCTTCAAACATTTCTGGACGTTTTTCAATGGCAAAAATCAATGAATATTGTAAATGCACAAACAGTAATATCTCCACTTTGCAAGGTGCAATTCTGAAATTTTTTGCTTTTTCCTGCTCCTCTTAGCATGATAAAGAAGATTCAAAGAGAGTGAGATGCCAGCTCTTTTCATTCAGTCAGTAGCTTCAAACATTTTTGGTATATGAATAACATGATGTTTTTCAATGGCAAAAATCAATGAATATTGTAAATGCACAAACAGTAATATCTCCACATTGCAAGGTGCAATTCTGAAATTTTTTGCTTTTTCCTGCTAATCCTAGCATGATAAAGAAGATTCAAAGAGAGTGAGATGCCAGCTCCTTTCATTCAGTCAGTAGCTTCAAACATTTCTGGACGTTTTTCAATGGCAAAAATCAATGAATATTGTAAATGCACAAACAGTAATATCTCCACATTGCAAGGTGCAATTCTGAAATTTTTTGCTTTTTCCTGCTAATCCTAGCATGATAAAGAAGATTCAAAGAGAGTGAGATGCCAGCTCCTTTCATTCAGTCAGTAGCTTCAAACATTTCTGGTATATGAATAACATGATGTTTTTCAATGGCAAAAATCAATGAATATTGTAAATGCACAAACAGTAATTTCTCCGCATTGCAAGGTGCAATTCTGAAATTTTTTGCTTTTTCCTGCTAATCCTAGCATGATAAAGAAGATTCAAAGAGAGTGAGATGCCAGCTCCTTTCATTCAGTCAGTAGCTTCAAACATTTCTGGACGTTTTTCAATGGCAAAAATCAATGAATATTGTAAATGCACAAACAGTTATATCTCCACATTGCAAGGTGCAATTCTGAAATTTTTTGCTTTTTCCTGCTCCTCTTAGCATGATAAAGAAGATTCAAAGAGAGTGAGATGCCAACTCTTTTCATTCAGTCAGTAGCTTCAAACATTTCTGGTATATGAATAACATGATGTTTTTCAAAGGCAAAAATCAATGAATATTGTAAATTCACAAACAGTAATATCTCCACATTGCAAGGTACAATTCTGAAATTTTTTGCTTTTTCCTGCTAATTCTAGCATGATAAAGAAGATTCAAAGAGAGTGAGATGCCAGCTCCTTTCATTCAGTCAGTAGCTTCAAACATTTCTGGACGTTTTTCAATGGCAAAAATCAATGAATATTGTAAATGCACAAACAGTAATATCTCCACATTGCAAGGTGCAATTCTGAAATTTTTTGCTTTTTCCTGCTCCTCTTAGCATGATAAAGAAGATTCAAAAAGAGTGAGATGCCAGCTCTTTTCATTCAGTCAGTAGCTTCAAACATTTCTGGTATATGAATAACATGATGTTTTTCAATGGCAAAAATCAATGAATATTGTAAATGCACAAACAGTAATATCTCCACATTGCAAGGTGCAATTCTGAAATTTTTTGCTTTTTCCTGCTAATCCTAGCATGATAAAGAAGATTCAAAGAGAGTGAGATGCCAGCTCCTTTCATTCAGTCAGTAGCTTCAAACATTTCTGGACGTTTTTCAATGGCAAAAATCAATGAATATTGTAAATGCACAAACAGTAATATCTCCACATTGCAAGGTGCAATTCTGAAATTTTTTGCTTTTTCCTGCTAATCCTAGCATGAAAAAGAAGATTCAAAGAGAGTGAGATGCCAGCTCCTTTCATTCAGTCAGTAGCTTCAAACATTTCTGGACGTTTTTCAATGGCAAAAATCAATGAATATTGTAAATGCACAAACAGTAATATCTCCACATTGCAAGGTGCAATTCTGAAATTTTTTGCTTTTTCCTGCTAATCCTAGCATGATAAAGAAGATTCAAAGAGAGTGAGATGCCAGCTCCTTTCATTCAGTCAGTAGCTTCAAACATTTCTGGACGTTTTTCAATGGCAAAAATCAATGAATATTGTAAATGCACAAACAGTAATATCTCCACATTGCAAGGTGCAATTCTGTAATGTTTTGCTTTTTCCTGCTAATCCTAGCATGATAAAGAAGATTCAAAGAGAGTGAGATGCCAGCTCCTTTCATTCAGTCAGTAGCTTCAAACATTTCTGGACGTTTTTCAATGGCAAAAATCAATGAATATTGTAAATGCACAAACAGTAATATATCCACATTGCAAGGTGCAATTCTGAAATTTTTTGCTTTTTCCTGCTAATCCTAGCATGATAAAGAAGATTCAAAGAGAGTGAGATGCTAGCTCCTTTCATTCAGTCAGTAGCTTCAAACATTTCTGTTATATGAATAACATGATGTTTTTCAATGGCAAAAATCAATGAATATTGTAAATGCACAAACAGTAATTTCTCCGCATTGCAAGGTGCAATTCTGAAATTTTTTGCTTTTTCCTGCTAATCCTAGCATGATAAAGAAGATTCAAAGAGAGTGAGATGCCAGCTCCTTTCATTCAGTCAGTAGCTTCAAACATTTCTGGACGTTTTTCAATGGCAAAAATCAATGAATATTGTAAATGCACAAACAGTAATATCTCCACATTGCAAGGTGCAATACTGAAATTTTTTGCTTTTTCCTGCTCCTCTTAGCATGATAAAGAAGATTCAAAGAGAGTGAGATGCCAGCTCTTTTCATTCAGTCAGTAGCTTCAAACATTTCTGGTATATGAATAACATGATGTTTTTCAATGGCAAAAATCAATGAATATTGTAAATGCACAAACAGTAATATCTCCACATTGCAAGGTGCAATTCTGAAATTTTTTGCTTTTTCCTGCTCCTCTTAGCATGATAAAGAAGATTCAAAGAGAGTGAGATGCCAGCTCCTTTCATTCAGTCAGTAGCTTCAAACATTTCTGGACGTTTTTCAATGGCAAAAATCAATGAATATTGTAAATGCACAAACAGTAATATCTCCACATTGCAAGGTGCAATTCTGAAATTTTTTGCTTTTTCCTGCTAATCCTAGCATGATAAAGAAGATTCAAAGAGAGTGAGATGCCAGCTCCTTTCATTCAGTCAGTAGCTTCAAACATTTCTGGACGTTTTTCAATGGCAAAAATCAATGAATATTGTAAATGCACAAACAGTAATATCTCCACATTGCAAGGTGCAATTCTGAAATTTTTTGCTTTTTCCTGCTCCTCTTAGCATGATAAAGAAGATTCAAAGAGAGTGAGATGCCAGCTCTTTTCATTCAGTCAGTAGCTTCAAACATTTCTGGTATATGAATAACATGATGTTTTTCAATGACAAAAATCAATGAATATTGTAAATGCACAAACAGTAATTTCTCCGCATTGCAAGGTGAAATTCTGAAATTTTTTGCTTTTTCCTGCTAATCCTAGCATGATAAAGAAGATTCAAAGAGAGTGAGATGCCATCTCTTTTCATTCAGTCAGTAGCTTCAAATATTTCTGGACGTTTTTCAATGGCAAAAATCAATGAATATTGTAAATGCACAAACAGTAATATCTCCACATTGCAATGTGCAATTCTGAAATTTTTTGCTTTTTCCTGCTCCTCTTAGCATGATAAAGAAGATTCAAAGAGAGTGAGATGCCAGCTCCTTTCATTCAGTCAGTAGCTTCAAACATTTCTGGACGTTTTTCAATGGCAAAAATCAATGAATATTGTAAATGCACAAACAGTAATATCTCCACATTGCAAGGTGCAATTCTGAAATTTTTTGCTTTTTCCTGCTCCTCTTAGCATGATAAAGAAGATTCAAAGAGAGTGAGATGCCAGCTCTTTTCATTCAGTCAGTAGCTTCAAACATTTCTGGTATATGAATAACATGATGTTTTTCAATGGCAAAAATCAATGAATATTGTAAATGCACAAACAGTAATTTCTCCGCATTGCAAGGTGCAATTCTGAAATTTTTTGCTTTTTCCTGCTAATCCTAGCATGATAAAGAAGATTCAAAGAGAGTGAGATGCCAGCTCCTTTCATTCAGTCAGTAGCTTCAAACATTTCTGGACGTTTTTCAATGGCAAAAATCAATGAATATTGTAAATGCACAAACAGTAATATCTCCACATTGCAAGGTGCAATTCTGAAATTTTTTGCTTTTTCCTGCTCCTCTTAGCATGATAAAGAAGATTCAAAGAGAGTGAGATGCCAGCTCTTTTCATTCAGTCAGTAGCTTCAAACATTTCTGGTATATGAATAACATGATGTTTTTCAATGGCAAAAATCAATGAATATTGTAAATGCACAAACAGTAATATCTCCACATTGCAAGGTGCAATTCTGAAATTTTTTGCTTTTTCCTGCTCCTCTTAGCATGATAAAGAAGATTCAAAGAGAGTGAGATGCCAGCTCTTTTCATTCAGTCAGTAGCTTCAAACATTTCTGGTATATGAATAACATGATGTTTTTCAATGGCAAAAATCAATGAATATTATAAATGCACAAACAGTAATTTCTCCGTATTGCAAGGTGCAATTCTGAAATTTTTTGCTTTTTCCTGCTAATCCTAGCATGATAAAGAAGATTCAAAGAGAGTGAGATGCCAGCTCCTTTCATTCAGTCAGTAGCTTCAAACATTTCTGGACGTTTTTCAATGGCAAAAATCAATGAATATTGTAAATGCACAAACAGTAATATCTCCACATTGCAAGGTGCAATTCTGAAATTTTTTGCTTTTTCCTGCTCCTCTTAGCATGATAAAGAAGATTCAAAGAGAGTGAGATGCCAGCTCTTTTCATTCAGTCAGTAGCTTCAAACATTTCTGGTATATGAATAACATGATGTTTTTCAATGGCAAAAATCAATGAATATTGTAAATGCACAAACAGTAATTTCTCCGCATTGCAAGGTGCAATTCTGAAATTTTTTGCTTTTTCCTGCTAATCATAGCATGATAAAGAAGATTCAAAGAGAGTGAGATGCCAGCTCCTTTCATTCAGTCAGTAGCTTCAAACATTTCTGGACGTTTTTCAATGGCAAAAATCAATGAATATTGTAAATGCACAAACAGTAATATCTCCACATTGCAAGGTGCAATTCTGAAATTTTTTGCTTTTTCCTGCTCCTCTTAGCATGATAAAGAAGATTCAAAGAGAGTGAGATGCCAGCTCTTTTCATTCAGTCAGTAGCTTCAAACATTTCTGGTATATGAATAACATGATGTTTTTCAATGGCAAAAATCAATGAATATTGTAAATGCACAAACAGTAATTTCTCCACATTGCAAGGTGCAATTCTGAAATTTTTTGCTTTTTCCTGCTCCTCTTAGCATGATAAAGAAGATTCAAAGAGAGTGAGATGGCAGTTCTTTTCATTCAGTCAGTAGCTTCAAACATTTCTGGACGTTTTTCAATGGCAAAAATCAATGAATATTGTAAATGCACAAACAGTAATATCTCCACATTGCAAGGTGCAATTCTGAAATTTTTAGCTTTTTCCTGCTAATACTAGCATGATAAAGAACATTCAAAAAGAGTGAGATGCCAGCTCTTTTCATTCAGTCAGTAGCTTCAAACATTTCTGGTATATGAATAACATGATGTTTTTCAATGGCAAAAATCAATGAATATTGTAAATGCACAAACAGTAATTTCTCCGCATTGCAAGGTGCAATTCTGAAATTTTTTGCTTTTTCCTGCTAATCCTAGCATGATAAAGAAGATTCAAAGAGAGTGAGATGCCAGCTCCTTTTATTCAGTCAGTAGCTTCAAACATTTCTGGACGTTTTTCAATGGCAAAAATCAATGAATATTGTAAATGCACAAACAGTAATATCTCCACATTGCAAGGTGCAATTCTGAAATTTTTTGCTTTTTCCTGCTCCTCTTAGCATGATAAAGAAGATTCAAAGAGAGTGAGATGCCAGCTCTTTTCATTCAGTCAGTAGCTTCAAACATTTCTGGTATATGAATAACATGATGTTTTTCAATGGCAAAAATCAATGAATATTGTAAATGCACAAACAGTAATTTCTCCGCATTGCAAGGTGCAATTCTGAAATTTTTTGCTTTTTCCTGCTAATCCTAGCATGATAAAGAAGATTCAAAGAGAGTGAGATGCCAGCTCCTTTCATTCAGTCAGTAGCTTCAAACATTTCTGCACGTTTTTCAATGGCAAAAATCAATGAATATTGTAAATGCACAAACAGTAATATCTCCACATTGCAAGGTGCAATTCTGAAATTTTTTGCTTTTTCCTGATCCTCTTAGCATGATAAAGAAGATTCAAAGAGAGTGAGATGCCAGCTCTTTTCATTCAGTCAGTAGCTTCAAACATTTCTGGTATATGAATAACATGATGTTTTTCAATGGCAAAAATCAATGAATATTGTAAATGCACAAACAGTAATTTCTCCGCATTGCAAGGTGCAATTCTGAAATTTTTTGCTTTTTCCTGCTAATCCTAGCATGATAAAGAAGATTCAAAGAGAGTGAGATGCCAGCTCCTTTCATTCAGTCAGTAGCTTCAAACATTTCTGGACGTTTTTCAATGGCAAAAATCAATGAATATTGTAAATGCACAAACAGTAATATCTCCACATTGCAAGGTGCAATTCTGAAATTTTTTGCTTTTTCCTGCTCCTCTTAGCATGATAAAGAAGATTCAAAGAGAGTGAGATGCCAGCTCTTTTCATTCAGTCAGTAGCTTTAAACATTTCTGGTATATGAATAACATGATGTTTTTCAATGGCAAAAATCAATGAATATTGTAAATGCACAAACAGTAATTTCTCCGCATTGCAAGGTGCAATTCTGAAATTTTTTGCTTTTTCCTGCTAATCCTAGCATGATAAAGAAGATTCAAAGAGAGTGAGATGCCAGCTCCTTTCATTCAGTCAGTAGCTTCAAACATTTCTGGACGTTTTTCAATGGCAAAAATCAATGAATATTGTAAATGCACAAACAGTAATATCTCCACATTGCAAGGTGCAATTCTGAAATTTTTTGCTTTTTCCTGCTCCTCTTAGCATGATAAAGAAGATTCAAAGAGAGTGAGATGCCAGCTCTTTTCATTCAGTCAGTAGCTTCAAACATTTCTGGTATATGAATAACATGATGTTTTTCAATGGCAAAAATCAATGAATATTGTAAATGCACAAACAGTAATTTCTCCGCATTGCAAGGTGAAATTCTGAAATTTTTTGCTTTTTCCTGCTAATCCTAGCATGATAAAGAAGATTCAAAGAGAGTGAGATGCCAGCTCTTTTCATTCAGTCAGTAGCTTCAAATATTTCTGGACGTTTTTCAATGGCAAAAATCAATGAATATTGTAAATGCACAAACAGTAATATCTCCACATTGCAACGTGCAATTCTGAAATTTTTTGCTTTTTCCTGCTCCTCTTAGCATGATAAAGAAGATTCAAAGAGAGTGAGATGCCAGCTCCTTTCATTCAGTCAGTAGCTTCAAACATTTCTGGACGTTTTTCAATGGCAAAAATCAATGAATATTGTAAATGCACAAACAGTAATATCTCCACATTGCAAGGTGCAATTCTGAAATTTTTTGCTTTTTCCTGCTCCTCTTAGCATGATAAAGAAGATTCAAAGAGAGTGAGATGCCAGCTCTTTTCATTCAGTCAGTAGCTTCAAACATTTCTGGTATATGAATAACATGATGTTTTTCAATGGCAAAAATCAATGAATATTGTAAATGCACAAACAGTAATTTCTCCGCATTGCAAGGTGCAATTCTGAAATTTTTTGCTTTTTCCTGCTAATCCTAGCATGATAAAGAAGATTCAAAGAGAGTGAGATGCCAGCTCCTTTCATTCAGTCAGTAGCTTCAAACATTTCTGGACGTTTTTCAATGGCAAAAATCAATGAATATTGTAAATGCACAAACAGTAATATCTCCACATTGCAAGGTGCAATTCTGAAATTTTTTGCTTTTTCCTGCTCCTCTTAGCATGATAAAGAAGATTCAAAGAGAGTGAGATGCCAGCTCTTTTCATTCAGTCAGTAGCTTCAAACATTTCTGGTATATGAATAACATGATGTTTTTCAATGGCAAAAATCAATGAATATTATAAATGCACAAACAGTAATTTCTCCGCATTGCAAGGTGCAATTCTGAAATTTTTTGCTTTTTCCTGCTAATCCTAGCATGATAAAGAAGATTCAAAGAGAGTGAGATGCCAGCTCCTTTCATTCAGTCAGTAGCTTCAAACATTTCTGGACGTTTTTCAATGGCAAAAATCAATGAATATTGTAAATGCACAAACAGTAATATCTCCACATTGCAAGGTGCAATTCTGAAATTTTTTGCTTTTTCCTGCTCCTCTTAGCATGATAAAGAAGATTCAAAGAGAGTGAGATGCCAGCTCTTTTCATTCAGTCAGTAGCTTCAAACATTTCTGGTATATGAATAACATGATGTTTTTCAATGGCAAAAATCAATGAATATTGTAAATGCACAAACAGTAATTTCTCCGCATTGCAAGGTGCAATTCTGAAATTTTTTGCTTTTTCCTGCTCCTCTTAGCATGATAAAGAAGATTCAAAGAGAGTGAGATGCCAGTTCTTTTCATTCAGTCAGTAGCTTCAAACATTTCTGGACGTTTTTCAATGGCAAAAATCAATGAATATTGTAAATGCACAAACAGTAATATCTCCACATTGCAAGGTGCAATTCTGAAATTTTTAGCTTTTTCCTGCTAATACTAGCATGATAAAGAACATTCAAAAAGAGTGAGATGCCAGCTCTTTTCATTCAGTCAGTAGCTTCAAACATTTCTGGTATATGAATAACATGATGTTTTTCAATGGCAAAAATCAATGAATATTGTAAATGCACAAACAGTAATTTCTCCGCATTGCAAGGTGCAATTCTGAAATTTTTTGCTTTTTCCTGCTAATCCTAGCATGATAAAGAAGATTCAAAGAGAGTGAGATGCCAGCTCCTTTCATTCAGTCAGTAGCTTCAAACATTTCTGCACGTTTTTCAATGGCAAAAATCAATGAATATTGTAAATGCACAAACAGTAATATCTCCACATTGCAAGGTGCAATTCTGAAATTTTTTGCTTTTTCCTGCTCCTCTTAGCATGATAAAGAAGATTCAAAGAGAGTGAGATGCCAGCTCTTTTCATTCAGTCAGTAGCTTCAAACATTTCTGGTATATGAATAACATGATGTTTTTCAATGGCAAAAATCAATGAATATTGTAAATGCACAAACAGTAATTTCTCCGCATTGCAAGGTGCAATTCTGAAATTTTTTGCTTTTTCCTGCTAATCCTAGCATGATAAAGAAGATTCAAAGAGAGTGAGATGCCAGCTCCTTTCATTCAGTCAGTAGCTTCAAACATTTCTGGACGTTTTTCAATGGCAAAAATCAATGAATATTGTAAATGCACAAACAGTAATATCTCCACATTGCAAGGTGCAATTCTGAAATTTTTTGCTTTTACCTGCTCCTCTTAGCATGATAAAGAAGATTCAAAGAGAGTGAGATGCCAGCTCTTTTCATTCAGTCAGTAGCTTTAAACATTTCTGGTATATGAATAACATGATGTTTTTCAATGGCAAAAATCAATGAATATTGTAAATGCACAAACAGTAATTTCTCCGCATTGCAAGGTGCAATTCTGAAATTTTTTGCTTTTTCCTGCTAATCCTAGCATGATAAAGAAGATTCAAAGAGAGTGAGATGCCAGCTCCTTTCATTCAGTCAGTAGCTTCAAACATTTCTGGACGTTTTTCAATGGCAAAAATCAATGAATATTGTAAATGCACAAACAGTAATATCTCCACATTGCAAGGTGCAATTCTGAAATTTTTTGCTTTTTCCTGCTCCTCTTAGCATGATAAAGAAGATTCAAAGAGAGTGAGATGCCAGCTCTTTTCATTCAGTCAGTAGCTTCAAACATTTCTGGTATATGAATAACATGTTGTTTTTCAATGGCAAAAATCAATGAATATTGTAAATGCACAAACAGTAATTTCTCCGCATTGCAAGGTGCAATTCTGAAATTTTTTGCTTTTTCCTGCTCCTCTTAGCATGATAAAGAAGATTCAAAGAGAGTGAGATGCCAGTTCTTTTCACTCAGTCAGTAGCTTAAAACATTTCTGGACGTTTTTCAATGGCAAAAATCAATGAATATTGTAAATGCACAAACAGTAATATCTCCACATTGCAAGGTGCAATTCTGAAATTTTTAGTTTTTTCCTGCTAATACTAGCATGATAAAGAACATTCAAAGAGAGTGAGATGCCAGCTCTTTTCATTCAGTCAGTAGCTTCAAACATTTCTGGTATATGAATAACATGATGTTTTTCAATGGCAAAAATCATTGAATATTGTAAATGCACAAACAGTAATATCTCCACATTGCAAGGTGCAATTCTGAAATTTTTTGCTTTTTCCTGCTCCTCTTAGCATGATAAAGAAGATTCAAAGAGAGTGAGATGACAGCTCTTTTCATTCAGTCAGTAGCTTCAAACTTTTCTGGTATATGAATAACATGATGTTTTTCAATGGCAAAAATCAATGAATATTGTAAATGCACAAACAGTAAATTCTCCGCATTGCAAGGTGCAATTCTGAAATTTTTTGCTTTTTCCTGCTAATCCTAGCATGATAAAAAGATTCAAAGAGAGTGAGATGCCAGCTCCTTTCATTCAGTCACTAGCTTCAAACATTTCTGGACGTTTTTCAATGGCAAAAATCAATGAATATTGTAAATGCACAAACAGTAATATCTCCACATTGCAAGGTGCAATTCTGAAATTTTTTGCTTTTTCCTGCTAATCCTAGCATGATAAAGAAGATTCAAAGAGAGTGAGATGCCAGCTCTTTTCATTCAGTCAGTAGCTTCAAACATTTCTGGTATATGAATAACATGATGTTTTTCAATGGCAAAAATCAATGAATATTGTAAATGCACAAACAGTAATTTCTCCACATTGCAAGGTGCAATTCTGAAATTTTTTGCTTTTTCCTGCTCCTCTTAGCATGATAAAGAAGATTCAAAGAGAGTGAGATGCCAATTCTTTTCATTCAGTCAGTAGCTTCAAACATTTCTGGACATTTTTCAATGGCAAAAATCAATGAATATTGTAAATGCACAAACAGTAATATCTCCACATTGCAAGGTGCAATTCTGAAATTTTTAGCTTTTTCCTGCTCGTATTAGCATGATACAGAAGATTCAAAGAGAGTGAGATGCCAGCTCTTTTCATTCAGTCAGTAGCTTCAAACATTTCTGGTATATGAATAACATGATGTTTTTCAATGGCAAAAATCAATGAATATTGTAAATGCACAAACAGTAATATCTCCACATTGAAGGTGCAATTCTGAAATTTTTTGCTTTTTCCTGCTAATCCTAGCATGATAAAGAAGATTCAAAGAGAGTGAGATGCCAGCTCTTTTCATTCAGTCAGTAGCTTCAAACATTTCTGGACGTTTTTCAATGGCAAAAATCAATGAATATTGTAAATGCACAAACAGTAATATCTCCACATTGCAAGGTGCAATTCTGAAATTTTTTGCTTTTTCCTGCTAATCCTAGCATGATAAAGAAGATTCAAAGAGAGTGAGATGCCAGCTACTTTCATTCAGTCAGTAGCTTCAAACATTTCTGGACGTTTTTCAATGGCAAAAATCAATGAATATTGTAAATGCACAAACAGTAATATCTCCACATTGCAAGGTGCAATTCTGAAATTTTTTGCTTTTTCCTGCTAATCCTAGCATGATAAAGAAGATTCAAAGAGAGTGAGATGCCAGCTCCTTTCATTCAGTCAGTAGCTTCAAACATTTCTGGACGTTTTTCAATGGCAAAAATCAATGAATATTGTAAATGCACAAACAGTAATATCTCCACATTGCAAGGTGCAATTCTGAAATTTTTTGCTTTTTCCTGCTAATCCTAGCATGATAAAGAAGATTCAAAGAGAGTGAGATGCCAGCTACTTTCATTCAGTCAGTAGCTTCAAACATTTCTGGACGTTTTTCAATGGCAAAAATCAATGAATATTGTAAATGCACAAACAGTAATATCTCCACATTGCAAGGTGCAATTCTGAAATTTTTTGCTTTTTCCTGCTAATCCTAGCATGATAAAGAAGATTCAAAGAGAGTGAGATGCCAGCTCCTTTCATTCAGTCAGTAGCTTCAAACATTTCTGGACGTTTTTCAATGGCAAAAATCAATGAATATTGTAAATGCACAAACAGTAATATCTCCACATTGCAAGGTGCAATTCTGAAAGTTTTTGCTTTTTCCTGCTAATCCTAGCATGATAAAGAAGATTCAAAGAGAGTGAGATGCCAGCTCCTTTCATTCAGTCAGAAGCTTCAAACATTTCTGGACGTTTTTCAATGGCAAAAATCAATGAATATTGTAAATGCACAAACAGTAATATCTCCACATTGCAAGGAGCAATTCTGAAATTTTTTGCTTTTTCCTGCTAATCCTAGCATGATAAAGAAGATTCAAAGAGAGTGAGATGCCAGCTCCTTTCATTCAGTCAGTAGCTTCAAACATTTATGGACGTTTTTCAATGGCAAAAATCAATGAATATTGTAAATGCACAAACAGTAATATCTCCACATTGCAAGGTGCAATTCTGAAATTTTTTGCTTTTTCCTGCTCCTCTTAGCATGATAAAGAAGATTCAAAGAGAGTGAGATGCCAGCTCTTTTCATTCAGTCAGTAGCTTCAAACATTTTTGGTATATGAATAACATGATGTTTTTCAAAGGCAAAAATCAATGAATATTGTAAATGCACAAACAGTAATATCTCCACATTGCAAGGTGCAATTCTGAAATTTTTTGCTTTTTCCTGCTAATCCTAGCATGATAAAGAAGATTCAAAGAGAGTGAGATGCCAGCTCCTTTCATTCAGTCAGTAGCTTCAAACATTTCTGGACGTTTTTCAATGGCAAAAATCAATGAATATTGTAAATGCACAAACAGTAATATCTCCACATTGCAAGGTGCAATTCTGAAATTTTTTGCTTTTTCCTGCTAATCCTAGCATGATAAAGAAGATTCAAAGAGAGTGAGATGCCAGCTCCTTTCATTCAGTCAGTAGCTTCAAACATTTCTGGTATATGAATAACATGATGTTTTTCAATGGCAAAAATCAATGAATATTGTAAATGCACAAACAGTAATTTCTCCGCATTGCAAGGTGCAATTCTGAAATTTTTTGCTTTTTCCTACTAATCCTAGCATGATAAAGAAGATTCAAAGAGAGTGAGATGCCAGCTCCTTTCATTCAGTCAGTAGCTTCAAACATTTCTGGACGTTTTTCAATGGCAAAAATCAATGAATATTGTAAATGCACAAACAGTTATATCTCCACATTGCAAGGTGCAATTCTGAAATTTTTTGCTTTTTCCTGCTCCTCTTAGCATGATAAAGAAGATTCAAAGAGAGTGAGATGCCAGCTCTTTTCATTCAGTCAGTAGCTTCAAACATTTCTGGTATATGAATAACATGATGTTTTTCAAAGGCAAAAATCAATGAGTATTGTAATTTCACAAACAGTAATATCTCCGCATTGCAAGGTGCAA
The DNA here is from genome assembly GCF_046119375.1 of Phyllobates terribilis. NCBI lineage: Eukaryota > Metazoa > Chordata > Amphibia > Anura > Dendrobatidae > Phyllobates > Phyllobates terribilis. Next base: position 1,772,347 of record NW_027363054.1, on the reverse strand, counting down.
TTCTGAAATTTTTTGCTTTTTCCTGCTAATCCTAGCATGATAAAGAAGATTCAAAGAGAGTGAGATGCCAGCTCCTTTCATTCAGTCAGTAGCATCAAACATTTCTGGACGTTTTTCAATGGCAAAAATCAATGAATATTGCAAATGCACAAACAGTAATATCTCTACATTGCAAGGTGCAATTCTGAAATTTTTTGCTTTTTCCTGCTAATCCTAGCATGATAAAGAAGATTCAAAGAGAGTGAGATGCCAGCTCCTTTCATTCAGTCAGTAGCTTCAAACATTTCTGGACGTTTTTCAACGGCAAGAATCAATGAATATTGTAAATGCACAAACAGTAAATTCTCCGCATTGCAAGGTGCAATTCTGAAATTTTTTGCTTTTTCCTGCTAATCCTAGCATGATAAAGAAGATTCAAAGAGAGTGAGATGCCAGCTCCTTTCATTCAGTCAGTAGCTTCAAACATTTCTGGACGTTTTTCAATGGCAAAAATCAATGAATATTGTAAATGCACAAACAGTAATATCTCCACATTGCAAGGTGCAATTCTGAAATTTTTTGCTTTTTACTGCTCCTCTTAGCATGATAAAGAAGATTCAAAGAGAGTGAGATGCCAGCTCTTTTCATTCAGTCAGTAGCTTCAAACATTTCTGGTATATGAATAACATGATGTTTTTCAATGGCAAAAATCAATGAATATTGTAAATGCACAAACAGTAATTTCTCCGCATTGCAAGGTGCAATTCTGAAATTTTTTGCTTTTTCCTGCTTAACCTAGCATGATAAAGAAGATTCAAAGAGAGTGAGATGCCAGCTCCTTTCATTCAGTCAGTAGCTTCAAACATTTCTGGACGTTTTTCAATGGCAAAAATCAATGAATATTGTAAATGCACAAACAGTAATATCTCCACATTGCAAGGTGCAATTCTGAAATTTTTTGCTTTTTCCTGCTCCTCTTAGCATGATAAAGAAGATTCAAAGAGAGTGAGATGCCAGCTCTTTTCATTCAGTCAGTAGCTTCAAACATTTCTGGTATATGAATAACATGATGTTTTTCAATGGCAAAAATCAATGAATATTGTAAATGCACAAACAGTAATTTCTCCGCATTGCAAGGTGCAATTCTGAAATTTTTTGCTTTTTCCTGCTAATCCTAGCATGATAAAGAAGATTCAAAGAGAGTGAGATGCCAGCTCCTTTCATTCAGTCAGTAGCTTCAAACATTTCTGGACGTTTTTCAATGGCAAAAATCAATGAATATTGTAAATGCACAAACAGTAATATCTCCACATTGCAAGGTGCAATTCTGAAATTTTTTGCTTTTTCCTGCTCCTCTTAGCATGATAAAGAAGATTCAAAGAGAGTGAGATGCCAGCTCTTTTCATTCAGTCAGTAGCTTCAAACATTTCTGGTATATGAATAACATGATGTTTTTCAATGGGAAAAATCAATGAATATTGTAAATGCACAAACAGTAATTCCTCCGCATTGCAAGGTGCAATTCTAAAATTTTTTGCTTTTTCCTGCTCCTCTTAGCATGATAAAGAAGATTCAAAGAGAGTGAGATGCCAGCTCTTTTCATTCAGTCAGTAGCTTCAAACATTTCTGGACGTTTTTCAATGGCAAAAATCAATGAATATTGTAAATGCACAAACAGTAATATCTCCACATTGCAAGGTGCAATTCTGAAATTTTTTGCTTTTTCCTGCTCCTCTTAGCATGATAAAGAAGATTCAAAGAGAGTGAGATGCCAGCTCTTTTCATTCAGTCAGTAGCTTCAAACATTTCTGGTATATGAATAACATGATGTTTTTCAAAGGCAAAAATCAATGAGTATTGTAATTTCACAAACAGTAATATCTCCACATTGCAAGGTGCAATTCTGAAATTTTTTGCTTTTTCCTGCTAATTCTAGCATGATAAAGAAGATTCAAAGAGAGTGAGATGCCAGCTCCTTTCATTCAGTCAGTAGCTTCAAACATTTCTGGATGTTTTTCAATGGCAAAAATCAATGAATATTGTAAATGCACAAACAGTAATTTCTCCGCATTGCAAGGTGCAATTCTGAAATTTTTTGCTTTTTCCTGCTAATCCTAGCATGATAAAGAAGATTCAAAGAGAGTGAGATGCCAGCTCCTTTCATTCAGTCAGTAGCATCAAACATTTCTGGACGTTTTTCAATGGCAAAAATCAATGAATATTGTAAATGCACAAACAGTAATATCTCTACATTGCAAGGTGCAATTCTGAAATTTTTTGCTTTTTCCTGCTAATCCTAGCATGATAAAGAAGATTCAAAGAGAGTGAGATGCCAGCTCCTTTCATTCAGTCAGTAGCTTCAAACATTTCTGGACGTTTTTCAACGGCAAGAATCAATGAATATTGTAAATGCACAAACAGTAAATTCTCCGCATTGCAAGGTGCAATTCTGAAATTTTTTGCTTTTTCCTGCTAATCCTAGCATGATAAAGAAGATTCAAAGAGAGTGAGATGCCAGCTCCTTTCATTCAGTCAGTAGCTTCAAACATTTCTGGACGTTTTTCAATGGCAAAAATCAATGAATATTGTAAATGCACAAACAGTAATATCTCCACATTGCAAGGTGCAATTCTGAAATTTTTTGCTTTTTACTGCTCCTCTTAGCATGATAAAGAAGATTCAAAGAGAGTGAGATGCCAGCTCTTTTCATTCAGTCAGTAGCTTCAAACATTTCTGGTATATGAATAACATGATGTTTTTCAATGGCAAAAATCAATGAATATTGTAAATGCACAAACAGTAATTTCTCCGCATTGCAAGGTGCAATTCTGAAATTTTTTGCTTTTTCCTGCTTAACCTAGCATGATAAAGAAGATTCAAAGAGAGTGAGATGCCAGCTCCTTTCATTCAGTCAGTAGCTTCAAACATTTCTGGACGTTTTTCAATGGCAAAAATCAATGAATATTGTAAATGCACAAACAGTAATATCTCCACATTGCAAGGTGCAATTCTGAAATTTTTTGCTTTTTCCTGCTCCTCTTAGCATGATAAAGAAGATTCAAAGAGAGTGAGATGCCAGCTCTTTTCATTCAGTCAGTAGCTTCAAACATTTCTGGTATATGAATAACATGATGTTTTTCAATGGCAAAAATCAATGAATATTGTAAATGCACAAACAGTAATTTCTCCGCATTGCAAGGTGCAATTCTGAAATTTTTTGCTTTTTCCTGCTAATCCTAGCATGATAAAGAAGATTCAAAGAGAGTGAGATGCCAGCTCCTTTCATTCAGTCAGTAGCTTCAAACATTTCTGGACGTTTTTCAATGGCAAAAATCAATGAATATTGTAAATGCACAAACAGTAATATCTCCACATTGCAAGGTGCAATTCTGAAATTTTTTGCTTTTTCCTGCTCCTCTTAGCATGATAAAGAAGATTCAAAGAGAGTGAGATGCCAGCTCTTTTCATTCAGTCAGTAGCTTCAAACATTTCTGGTATATGAATAACATGATGTTTTTCAATGGGAAAAATCAATGAATATTGTAAATGCACAAACAGTAATTCCTCCGCATTGCAAGGTGCAATTCTAAAATTTTTTGCTTTTTCCTGCTCCTCTTAGCATGATAAAGAAGATTCAAAGAGAGTGAGATGCCAGCTCTTTTCATTCAGTCAGTAGCTTCAAACATTTCTGGACGTTTTTCAATGGCAAAAATCAATGAATATTGTAAATGCACAAACAGTAATATCTCCACATTGCAAGGTGCAATTCTGAAATTTTTTGCTTTTTCCTGCTCCTCTTAGCATGATAAAGAAGATTCAAAGAGAGTGAGATGCCAGCTCTTTTCATTCAGTCAGTAGCTTCAAACATTTCTGGTATATGAATAACATGATGTTTTTCAATGGCAAAAATCAATGAATATTGTAAATGCACAAACAGTAATGTCTCCAAATTGCAAGGTGCAATTCTGAAATTTTTTGCTTTTTCCTGCTAATCCTAGCATGATAAAGAAGATTCAAAGAGAGTGAGATGCCAGCTCCTTTCATTCAGTCAGTAGCTTCAAACATTTCTGGACGTTTTTCAATGGCAAAAATCAATAAATATTGTAAATGCACAAACAGTAATATCTCCACATTGCAAGGTGCAATTCTGAAATTTTTTGCTTTTTCCTGCTAATCCTAGCATGATAAAGAAGATTCAAAGAGAGTGAGATGCCAGCTCCTTTCATTCAGTCAGTAGCTTCAAACATTTCTGGACGTTTTTCAATGGCAAAAATCAATGAATATTGTAAATGCACAAACAGTAATATCTCCACATTGCAAGGTGCAATTCTGAAATTTTTTGCTTTTTCCTGCTAATCTTAGCATGATAAAGAAGATTCAAAGAGAGTGAGATGCCAGCTCCTTTCATTCAGTCAGTAGCTTCAAACATTTCTGGACGTTTTTCAATGGCAAAAATCAATGAATATTGTAAATGCACAAACAGTAATATCTCCACATTGCAAGGTGCAATTCTGAAATTTTTTGCTTTTTCCTGCTCCTCTTAGCATGATAAAGAAGATTCAAAGAGAGTGAGATGCCAGCTCTTTTCATTCAGTCAGTAGCTTCAAACATTTCTGGTATATGAATAACATGATGTTTTTCAATGGCAAAAATCAATGAATATTGTAAATGCACAAACAGTAATGTCTCCACATTGCAAGGTGCAATTCTGAAATTTTTTGCTTTTTCCTGCTAATCCTAGCATGATAAAGAAGATTCAAAGAGAGTGAGATGCCAGCTCCTTTCATTCAGTCAGTAGCTTCAAACATTTCTGGACGTTTTTCAATGGCAAAAATCAATGAATATTGTAAATGCACAAACAGTAATATCTCCACATTGCAAGGTGCAATTCTGAAATTTTTTGCTTTTTCCTGCTAATCTTAGCATGATAAAGAAGATTCAAAGAGAGTGAGATGCCAGCTCCTTTCATTCAGTCAGTAGCTTCAAACATTTCTGGACGTTTTTCAATGGCAAAAATCAATGAATATTGTAAATGCACAAACAGTAATATCTCCACATTGCAAGGTGCAATTCTGAAATTTTTTGCTTTTTCCTGCTCCTCTTAGCATGATAAAGAAGATTCAAAGAGAGTGAGATGCCAGCTCTTTTCATTCAGTCAGTAGCTTCAAACATTTCTGGTATATGAATAACATGATGTTTTTCAATGGCAAAAATCAATGAATATTGTAAATGCACAAACAGTAATTTCTCCGCATTTCAAGGTGCAATTCTGAAATTTTTTGCTTTTTCCTGCTCCTCTTAGCATGATAAAGAAGATTCAAAGAGAGTGAGATGCCAGCTCTTTTCATTCAGTCAGTAGCTTCAAACATTTCTGGACGTTTTTCAATGGCAAAAATCAATGAATATTGTAAATGCACAAACAGTAATATCTCCACATTGCAAGGTGCAATTCTGAAATTTTTTGCTTTTTCCTGCTCCTCTTAGCATGATAAAGAAGATTCAAAGAGAGTGAGATGCCAGCTCTTTTCATTCAGTCAGTAGCTTCAAACATTTCTGGACGTTTTTCAATGGCAAAAATCAATGAATATTGTAAATGCACAAACAGTAATATCTCCACATTGCAAGGTGCAATTCTGAAATTTTTTGCTTTTTCCTGCTCCTCTTAGCATGATAAAGAAGATTCAAAGAGAGTGAGATGCCAGCTCTTTTCATTCAGTCAGTAGCTTCAAACATTTCTGGTATATGAATAACATGATGTTTTTCAATGGCAAAAATCAATGAATATTGTAAATGCACAAACAGTAATTTCTCCGCATTGCAAGGTGCAATTCTGAAATTTTTTGCTTTTTCCTGCTCCTCTTAGCATGATAAAGAAGATTCAAAGAGAGTGAGATGCCAGCTCTTTTCATTCAGTCAGTAGCTTCAAACATTTCTGGACGTTTTTCAATGGCAAAAATCAATGAATATTGTAAATGCACAAACAGTAATATCTCCACATTGCAAGGTGCAATTCTGAAATTTTTTGCTTTTTCCTGCTCCTCTTAGCATAATAAAGAAGATTCAAAGAGAGTGAGATGCCAGCTCTTTTCATTCAGTCAGTAGCTTTAAACATTTCTGGTATATGAATAACATGATGTTTTTCAATGGCAAAAATCAATGAATATTGTAAATGCACAAACAGTAATGTCTCCACATTGCAAGGTGCAATTCTGAAATTTTTTGCTTTTTCCTGCTAATCCTAGCATGATAAAGAAGATTCAAAGAGAGTGAGATGCCAGCTCCTTTCATTCAGTCAGTAGCTTCAAACATTTCTGGACGTTTTTCAATGGCAAAAATCAATGAATATTGTAAATGCACAAACAGTAATATCTCCACATTGCAAGGTGCAATTCTGAAATTTTTTGCTTTTTCCTGCTAATCTTAGCATGATAAAGAAGATTCAAAGAGAGTGAGATGCCAGCTCCTTTCATTCAGTCAGTAGCTTCAAACATTTCTGGACGTTTTTCAATGGCAAAAATCAATGAATATTGTAAATGCACAAACAGTAATATCTCCACATTGCAAGGTGCAATTCTGAAATTTTTTGCTTTTTCCTGCTCCTCTTAGCATGATAAAGAAGATTCAAAGAGAGTGAGATGCCAGCTCTTTTCATTCAGTCAGTAGCTTCAAACATTTCTGGTATATGAATAACATGATGTTTTTCAATGGCAAAAATCAATGAATATTGTAAATGCACAAACAGTAATTTCTCCGCATTGCAAGGTGCAATTCTGAAATTTTTTGCTTTTTCCTGCTCCTCTTAGCATGATAAAGAAGATTCAAAGAGAGTGAGATGCCAGCTCTTTTCATTCAGTCAGTAGCTTCAAACATTTCTGGACGTTTTTCAATGGCAAAAATCAATGAATATTGTAAATGCACAAACAGTAATATCTCCACATTGCAAGGTGCAATTCTGAAATGTTTTGCTTTTTCCTGCTCCTCTTAGCATGATAAAGAAGATTCAAAGAGAGTGAGATGCCAGCTCTTTTCATTCAGTCAGTAGCTTCAAACATTTCTGGACGTTTTTCAATGGAAAAAATCAATGAATATTGTAAATGCACAAACAGTAATATCTCCACATTGCAAGGTGCAATTCTGAAATTTTTTGCTTTTTCCTGCTAATCCTAGCATGATAAAGAAGATTCAAAGAGAGTGAGATGCCAGCTACTTTCATTCAGTCAGTAGCTTCAAACATTTCTGGACGTTTTTCAATGGCAAAAATCAATGAATATTGTAAATGCACAAACAGTAATATCTCCACATTGCAAGGTGCAATTCTGAAATTTTTTGCTTTTTCCTGCTAATCCTAGCATGATAAAGAAGATTCAAAGAGAGTGAGATGCCAGCTCCTTTCATTCAGTCAGTAGCTTCAAACATTTCTGGACGTTTTTCAATGGCAAAAATAAATGAATATTGTAAATGCACAAACAGTAATATCTCCACATTGCAAGGTGCAATTCTGAAAGTTTTTGCTTTTTCCTGCTAATCCTAGCATGATAAAGAAGATTCAAAGAGAGTGAGATGCCAGCTCCTTTCATTCAGTCAGAAGCTTCAAACATTTCTGGACGTTTTTCAATGGCAAAAATCAATGAATATTGTAAATGCACAAACAGTAATATCTCCACATTGCAAGGAGCAATTCTGAAATTTTTTGCTTTTTCCTGCTAATCCTAGCATGATAAAGAAGATTCAAAGAGAGTGAGATGCCAGCTCCTTTCATTCAGTCAGTAGCTTCAAACATTTATGGACGTTTTTCAATGGCAAAAATCAATGAATATTGTAAATGCACAAACAGTAATATCTCCACATTGCAAGGTGCAATTCTGAAATTTTTTGCTTTTTCCTGCTCCTCTTAGCATGATAAAGAAGATTCAAAGAGAGTGAGATGCCAGCTCTTTTCATTCAGTCAGTAGCTTCAAACATTTTTGGTATATGAATAACATGATGTTTTTCAATGGCAAAAATCAATGAATATTGTAAATGCACAAACAGTAATATCTCCACATTGCAAGGTGCAATTCTGAAATTTTTTGCTTTTTCCTGCTAATCCTAGCATGATAAAGAAGATTCAAAGAGAGTGAGATGCCAGCTCCTTTCATTCAGTCAGTAGCTTCAAACATTTCTGGACGTTTTTCAATGGCAAAAATCAATGAATATTGTAAATGCACAAACAGTAATATCTCCACATTGCAAGGTGCAATTCTGAAATTTTTTGCTTTTTCCTGCTAATCCTAGCATGATAAAGAAGATTCAAAGAGAGTGAGATGCCAGCTCCTTTCATTCAGTCAGTAGCTTCAAACATTTCTGGTATATGAATAACATGATGTTTTTCAATGGCAAAAATCAATGAATATTGTAAATGCACAAACAGTAATTTCTCCGCATTGCAAGGTGCAATTCTGAAATTTTTTGCTTTTTCCTGCTAATCCTAGCATGATAAAGAAGATTCAAAGAGAGTGAGATGCCAGCTCCTTTCATTCAGTCAGTAGCTTCAAACATTTCTGTACGTTTTTCAATGGTAAAAATCAATGAATATTGTAAATGCACAAACAGTTATATCTCCACATTGCAAGGTGGAATTCTGAAATTTTTTGCTTTTTCCTGCTCCTCTTAGCATGATAAAGAAGATTCAAAGAGAGTGAGACGCCAGCTCTTTTCATTCAGTCAGTAGCTTCAAACATTTCTGGATGTTTTTCAATGGCAAAAATCAATGAATATTGTAAATGCACAAACAGTAATTTCTCCGCATTGCAAGGTGCAATTCTGAAATTTTTTGCTTTTTCCTGCTAATCCTAGCATGATAAAGAAGATTCAAAGAGAGTGAGATGCCAGCTCCTTTCATTCAGTCAGTAGCTTCAAACATTTCTGGACGTTTTTCAATGGCAAAAATCAATGAATATTGTAAATGCACAAACAGTAATATCTCCACATTGCAAGGTGCAATTCTGAAATTTTTTGCTTTTTCCTGCTCCTCTTAGCATAATAAAGAAGATTCAAAGAGAGTGAGATGCCAGCTCTTTTCATTCAGTCAGTAGCTTCAAACATTTCTGGTATATGAATAACATGATGTTTTTCAATGGCAAAAATCAATGAATATTGTAAATGCACAAACAGTAATGTCTCCACATTGCAAGGTGCAATTCTGAAATTTTTTGCTTTTTCCTGCTAATCCTAGCATGATAAAGAAGATTCAAAGAGAGTGAGATGCCAGCTCCTTTCATTCAGTCAGTAGCTTCAAACATTTCTGGACGTTTTTCAATGGCAAAAATCAATGAATATTGTAAATGCACAAACAGTAATATCTCCACATTGCAAGGTGCAATTCTGAAATTTTTGGCTTTTTCCTGCTAATCTTAGCATGATAAAGAAGATTCAAAGAGAGTGAGATGCCAGCTCCTTTCATTCAGTCAGTAGCTTCAAACATTTCTGGACGTTTTTCAATGGCAAAAATCAATGAATATTGTAAATGCACAAACAGTAATATCTCCACATTGCAAGGTGCAATTCTGAAATTTTTTGCTTTTTCCTGCTCCTCTTAGCATGATAAAGAAGATTCAAAGAGAGTGAGATGCCAGCTCTTTTCATTCAGTCAGTAGCTTCAAACATTTCTGGTATATGAATAACATGATGTTTTTCAATGGCAAAAATCAATGAATATTGTAAATGCACAAACAGTAATTTCTCCGCATTGCAAGGTGCAATTCTGAAATTTTTTGCTTTTTCCTGCTCCTCTTAGCATGATAAAGAAGATTCAAAGAGAGTGAGATGCCAGCTCTTTTCATTCAGTCAGTAGCTTCAAACATTTCTGGACGTTTTTCAATGGCAAAAATCAATGAATATTGTAAATGCACAAACAGTAATATCTCCACATTGCAAGGTGCAATTTTGAAATTTTTTGCTTTTTCCTGCTCCTCTTAGCATGATAAAGAAGATTCAAAGAGAGTGAGATGCCAGCTCTTTTCATTCAGTCAGTAGCTTCAAACATTTCTGGACGTTTTTCAATGGCAAAAATCAATGAATATTGTAAATGCACAAACAGTAATATCTCCACATTGCAAGGTGCAATTCTGAAATTTTTTGCTTTTTCCTGCTCCTCTTAGCATGATAAAGAAGATTCAAAGAGAGTGAGATGCCAGCTCTTTTCATTCAGTCAGTAGCTTCAAACATTTCTGGTATATGAATAACATGATGTTTTTCAATGGCAAAAATCAATGAATATTGTAAATGCACAAACAGTAATTTCTCCGCATTGCAAGGTGCAATTCTGAAATTTTTTGCTTTTTCCTGCTCCTCTTAGCATGATAAAGAAGATTCAAAGAGAGTGAGATGCCAGCTCTTTTCATTCAGTCAGTAGCTTCAAACATTTCTGGACGTTTTTCAATGGCAAAAATCAATGAATATTGTAAATGCACAAACAGTAATATCTCCACATTGCAAGGTGCAATTCTGAAATTTTTTGCTTTTTCCTGCTCCTCTTAGCATAATAAAGAAGATTCAAAGAGAGTGAGATGCCAGCTCTTTTCATTCAGTCAGTAGCTTCAAACATTTCTGGTATATGAATAACATGATGTTTTTCAATGGCAAAAATCAATGAATATTGTAAATGCACAAACAGTAATGTCTCCACATTGCAAAGTGCAATTCTGAAATTTTTTGCTTTTTCCTGCTAATCCTAGCATGATAAAGAAGATTCAAAGAGAGTGAGATGCCAGCTCCTTTCATTCAGTCAGTAGCTTCAAACATTTCTGGACGTTTTTCAATGGCAAAAATCAATGAATATTGTAAATGCACAAACAGTAATATCTCCACATTGCAAGGTGCAATTCTGAAATTTTTTGCTTTTTTCTGCTAATCTTAGCATGATAAAGAAGATTCAAAGAGAGTGAGATGCCAGCTCCTTTCATTCAGTCAGTAGCTTCAAACATTTCTGGACGTTTTTCAATGGCAAAAATCAATGAATATTGTAAATGCACAAACAGTAATATCTCCACATTGCAAGGTGCAATTCTGAAATTTTTTGCTTTTTCCTGCTCCTCTTAGCATGATAAAGAAGATTCAAAGAGAGTGAGATGCCAGCTCTTTTCATTCAGTCAGTAGCTTCAAACATTTCTCTTATATGAATAACATGATGTTTTTCAATGGCAAAAATCAATGAATATTGTAAATGCACAAACAGTAATTTCTCCGCATTGCAAGGTGCAATTCTGAAATTTTTTGCTTTTTCCTGCTCCTCTTAGCATGATAAAGAAGATTCAAAGAGAGTGAGATGCCAGCTCTTTTCATTCAGTCAGTAGCTTCAAACATTTCTGGACGTTTTTCAATGGCAAAAATCAATGAATATTGTAAATGCACAAACAGTAATATCTCCACATTGCAAGGTGCAATTCTGAAATTTTTTGCTTTTTCCTGCTCCTCTTAGCATGATAAAGAAGATTCAAAGAGAGTGAGATGCCAGCTCTTTTCATTCAGTCAGTAGCTTCAAACATTTCTGGACGTTTTTCAATGGCAAAAATCAATGAATATTGTAAATGCACAAACAGTAATATCTCCACATTGCAAGGTGCAATTCTGAAATTTTTTGCTTTTTCCTGCTAATCCTAGCATGATAAAGAAGATTCAAAGAGAGTGAGATGCCAGCTACTTTCATTCAGTCAGTAGCTTCAAACATTTGTGGACGTTTTTCAATGGCAAAAATCAATGAATATTGTAAATGCACAAACAGTAATATCTCCACATTGCAAGGTGCAATTCTGAAATTTTTTGCTTTTTCCTGCTAATCCTAGCATGATAAAGAAGATTCAAAGAGAGTGAGATGCCAGCTCCTTTCATTCAGTCAGTAGCTTCAAACATTTCTGGTATATGAATAACATGATGTTTTTCAATGGCAAAAATCAATGAATATTGTAAATGCACAAACAGTAATTTCTCCACATTGCAAGGTGCAATTCTGAAATTTTTTGCTTTTTCCTGCTAATCCTAGCATGATAAAGAAGATTCAAAGAGAGTGAGATGCCAGCTCCTTTCATTCAGTCAGTAGCTTCAAACATTTCTGTACGTTTTTCAATGGTAAAAATCAATGAATATTGTAAATGCACAAACAGTTATATCTCCACATTGCAAGGTGGAATTCTGAAATTTTTTGCTTTTTCCTGCTCCTCTTAGCATGATAAAGAAGATTCAAAGAGAGTGAGACGCCAGCTCTTTTCATTCAGTCAGTAGCTTCAAACATTTCTGGTATATGAATAACATGATGTTTTTCAAAGGCAAAAATCAATGAATATTGTAAATGCACAAACAGTAATATCTCCACATTGCAAGGTGCAATTCTGAAATTTTTTGCTTTTTCCTGCTAATTCTAGCATGATAAAGAAGATTCAAAGAGAGTGAGATGCCAGCTCCTTTCATTCAGTCAGTAGCTTCAAACATTTCTGGATGTTTTTCAATGGCAAAAATCAATGAATATTGTAAATGCACAAACAGTAATTTCTCCGCATTGCAAGGTGCAATTCTGAAATTTTTTGCTTTTTCCTGCTAATCCTAGCATGATAAAGAAGATTCAAAGAGAGTGAGATGCCAGCTCCTTTCATTCAGTCAGTAGCATCAAACATTTCTGGACGTTTTTCAATGGCAAAAATCAATGAATATTGTAAATGCACAAACAGTAATATCTCCACATTGCAAGGTGCAATTCTGAAATTTTTTGCTTTTTCCTGCTAATCCTAGCATGATAAAGAAGATTCAAAGAGAGTGAGATGCCAGCTCCTTTCATTCAGTCAGTAGCTTCAAACATTTCTGGACGTTTTTCAACGGCAAGAATCAATGAATATTGTAAATGCACAAACAGTAAATTCTCCGCATTGCAAGGTGCAATTCTGAAATTTTTTGCTTTTTCCTGCTAATCCTAGCATGATAAAGAAGATTCAAAGAGAGTGAGATGCCAGCTCCTTTCATTCAGTCAGTAGCTTCAAACATTTCTGGACGTTTTTCAATGGCAAAAATCAATGCATATTGTAAATGCACAAACAGTAATATCTCCACATTGCAAGGGGCAATTCTGAAATTTTTTGCTTTTTCCTGCTAATCTTAGCATGATAAAGAAGATTCAAAGAGAGTGAGATGCCAGCTCCTTTCATTCAGTCAGTAGCTTCAAACATTTCTGGACGTTTTTCAATGGCAAAAATCAATGACTATTGTAAATGCACAAACAGTAATATCTCCACATTGCAAGGTGCAATTCTGAAATTTTTTGCTTTTTCCTGCTCCTCTTAGCATGATAAAGAAGATTCAAAGAGAGTGAGATGCCAGCTCTTTTCATTCAGTCAGTAGCTTCAAACATTTCTGGTATATGAATAACATGATGTTTTTCAATGGCAAAAATCAATGAATATTGTAAATGCACAAACAGTAATATCTCCACATTGCAAGGGGCAATTCTGAAATTTTTTGCTTTTTCCTGCTAATCTTAGCATGATAAAGAAGATTCAAAGAGAGTGAGATGCCAGCTCCTTTCATTCAGTCAGTAGCTTCAAACATTTCTGGACGTTTTTCAATGGCAAAAATCAATGACTATTGTAAATGCACAAACAGTAATATCTCCACATTGCAAGGTGCAATTCTGAAATTTTTTGCTTTTTCCTGCTCCTCTTAGCATGATAAAGAAGATTCAAAGAGAGTGAGATGCCAGCTCTTTTCATTCAGTCAGTAGCTTCAAACATTTCTGGTATATGAATAACATGATGTTTTTCAATGGCAAAAATCAATGAATATTGTAAATGCACAAACAGTAATTTCTCCGCATTGCAAGGTGCAATTCTGAAATTTTTTGCTTTTTCCTGCTCCTCTTAGCATGATAAAGAAGATTCAAAGAGAGTGAGATGCCAGCTCTTTTCATTCAGTCAGTAGCTTCAAACATTTCTGGACGTTTTTCAATGGCAAAAATCAATGAATATTGTAAATGCACAAACAGTAATATCTCCACATTGCAAGGTGCAATTCTGAAATTTTTTGCTTTTTCCTGCTCCTCTTAGCATGATAAAGAAGATTCAAAGAGAGTGAGATGCCAGCTCTTTTCATTCAGTCAGTAGCTTCAAACATTTCTGGTATATGAATAACATGATGTTTTTCAATGGCAAAAATCAATGAATATTGTAAATGCACAAACAGTAATGTCTCCACATTGCAAGGTGCAATTCTGAAATTTTTTGCTTTTTCCTGCTAATCCTAGCATGATAAAGAAGATTCAAAGAGAGTGAGATGCCAGCTCCTTTCATTCAGTCAGTAGCTTCAAACATTTCTGGACGTTTTTCAATGGCAAAAATCAATGAATATTGTAAATGCACAAACAGTAATATCTCCACATTGCAAGGTGCAATTCTGCAATTTTTTGCTTTTTCCTGCTAATCCTAGCATGATAAAGCAGATTCAAAGAGAGTGAGATGCCAGCTCTTTTCATTCAGTCAGTAGCTTCAAACATTTCTGGACGTTTTTCAATGGCAAAAATCAATGAATATTGTAAATGCACAAACAGTAATATCTCCACATTGCAAGGTGCAATTCTGAAATTTTTTGCTTTTTCCTGCTCCTCTTAGCATGATAAAGAAGATTCAAAGAGAGTGAGATGCCAGCTCTTTTCATTCAGTCAGTAGCTTCAAACATTTCTGGTATATGAATAACATGATGTTTTTCAATGGCAAAAATCAATGAATATTGTAAATGCACAAACAGTAATATCTCCACATTGCAAGGTGCAATTCTGAAATTTTTTGCTTTTTCCTGCTAATCCTAGCATGATAAAGAAGATTCAAAGAGAGTGAGATGCCAGCTCCTTTCATTCAGTCAGTAGCTTCAAACATTTCTGGACGTTTTTCAATGGCAAAAATCAATGAATATTGTAAATGCACAAACAGTAATATCTCCACATTGCAAGGTGCAATTCTGAAATTTTTTGCTTTTTCCTGCTAATCCTAGCATGATAAAGAAGATTCAAAGAGAGTGAGATTCCAGCTCCTTTCATTCAGTCAGTAGCTTCAAACATTTCTGGACGTTTTTCAATGGCAAAAATCAATGAATATTGTAAATGCACAAACAGTAATATCTCCACATTGCAAGGTGCAATTCTGAAATTTTTTGCTTTTTCCTGCTAATCCTAGCATGATAAAGAAGATTCAAAGAGAGTGAGATGTCAGCTCCATTCATTCAGTCAGTAGCTTCAAACATTTCTGGTATATGAATAACATGATGTTTTTCAATGGCAAAAATCAATGAATATTGTAAATGCACAAACAGTAATATCTCCACATTGCAAGGTGCAATTCTGAAATTTTTTGCTTTTTCCTGCTAATACTAGCATGATAAAGAAGATTCAAAGTGAGTGAGATGCCAGCTCCTTTCATTCAGTCAGTAGCTTCAAACATTTCTGGACGTTTTTCAATGGCAAAAATCAATGAATATTGTAAATGCACAAACAGTAATATCTCCACATTGCAAGGTGCAATTCTGAAATTTTTTGCTTTTTCCTGCTAATACTAGCATGATAAAGAAGATTCAAAGTGAGTGAGATGCCAGCTCCTTTCATTCAGTCAGTAGCTTCAAACATTTCTGGACGTTTTTCAATGGCAAAAATCAATGAATATTGTAAATGCACAAACAGTAATATCTCCACATTGCAAGGTGCAATTCTGAAATTTTTTGCTTTTTCCTGCTCCTCTTAGCATGATAAAGAAGATTCAAAGAGAGTGAGATGCCAGCTCTTTTCACTCAGTCAGTAGCTTCAAACATTTCTGGTATATGAATAACATGATGTTTTTCAATGGCAAAAATCAATGAATATTGTAAATGCACAAACAGTAATGTCTCCACATTGCAAGGTGCAATTCTGAAATTTTTAGCTTTTTCCTGCTAATCCTAGCATGATAAAGAAGATTCAAAGAGAGTGAGATGCCAGCTCCTTTCATTCAGTCAGTAGCTTCAAACATTTCTGGTATATGAATAACATGATGTTTTTCAATGGCAAAAATCAATGAATATTGTAAATGCACAAACAGTAATATCTCCACATTGCAAGGTGCAATTCTGAAATTTTTTGCTTTTTCCTGCTAATCCTAGCATGATAAAGAAGATTCAAAGAGAGTGAGATGCCAGCTCCTTTCATTCAGTCAGTAGCTTCAAACATTTCTGGACGTTTTTCAATGGCAAAAATCAATGAATATTGTAAATGCACAAACAGTAATATCTCCACATTGCAAGGTGCAATTCTGAAATTTTTTGCTTTTTCCTGCTCCTCTTAGCATGATAAAGAAGATTCAAAGAGAGTGAGATGCCAGCTCTTTTCATTCAGTCAGTAGCTTCAAACATTTCTGGTATATGAATAACATGATGTTTTTCAATGGCAAAAATCAATGGATATTGTAAATGCACAAACAGTAATATCTCCACATTGCAAGGTGCAATTCTGAAATTTTTTGCTTTTTCCTGCTAATACTAGCATGGTAAAGAAGATTCAAAGAGAGTGAGATGCCAGCTCCTTTCATTCAGTCAGTAGCTTCAAACATTTCTGGATGTTTTTCAATGGCAAAAATCAATGAATATTGTAAATGCACAAACAGTAATTTCTCCGCATTGCAAGGTGCAATTCTGAAATTTTTTGCTTTTTCCTGCTAATCCTAGCATGATAAAGAAGATTCAAAGAGAGTGAGATGCCAGTTCCTTTCATTCAGTCAGTAGCTTCAAACATTTCTGGTATATGAATAACATGATGTTTTTCAATGGCAAAAATCAATGAATATTGTAAATGCACAAACAGTAATTTCTCCGCATTGCAAGGTGCAATTCTGAAATTTTTTGCTTTTTCCTGCTAATCCTAGCATGATAAAGAAGATTCAAAGAGAGTGAGATGCCAGCTCCTTTCATTCAGTCAGTAGCTTCAAACATTTCTGGACTTTTTCAATGGCAAAAATCAATGAATATTGTAAATGTACAAACAGTAATATCTCCACATTGCAAGGTGCAATTCTGAAATTTTTTGCTTTTTCCTGCTCCTCTTAGCATGATAAAGAAGATTCAAAGAGAGTGAGATGCCAGCTCTTTTCATTCAGTCAGTAGCTTCAAACATTTCTGGTATATGAATAACATGATGTTTTTCAATGGCAAAAATCAATGAATATTGTAAATGCACAAACAGTAATTTCTCCGCATTGCAAGGTGCAATTCTGAAATTTTTTGCTTTTTCCTGCTAATCTTAGCATGATAAAGAAGATTCAAAGAGAGTGAGATGCCAGCTCCTTTCATTCAGTCAGTAGCTTCAAACATTTCTGGACGTTTTTCAATGGCAAAAATCAATGAATATTGTAAATGCACAAACAGTAATATCTCCACATTGCAAGGTGCAATTCTGAAATTTTTTGCTTTTTCCTGCTCCTCTTAGCATGATAAAGAAGATTCAAAGAGAGTGAGATGCCAGCTCTTTTCATTCAGTCAGTAGCTTCAAACATTTCTGGTATATGAATAACATGATGTTTTTCAATGGCAAAAATCAATGAATATTGTAAATGCACAAACAGTAATTTCTCCGCATTGCAAGGTGCAATTCTGAAATTTTTTGCTTTTTCCTGTTAATCCTAGCATGATAAAGAAGATTCAAAGAGAGTGAGATGCCAGCTCCTTTCATTCAGTCAGTAGCTTCAAACATTTCTGGACGTTTTTCAATGGCAAAAATCAATGAATATTGTAAATGCACAAACAGTAATATCTCCACATTGCAAGGTGCAATTCTGAAATTTTTGGCTTTTTCCTGCTCCTCTTAGCATGATAAAGAAGATTCAAAGAGAGTGAGATGCCAGCTCTTTTCATTCAGTCAGTAGCTTCAAACATTTCTGGTATATGAATAACATGATGTTTTTCAATGTCAAAAATCAATGAATATTGTAAATGCACAAACAGTAATTTCTCCGCATTGCAAGGTGCAATTCTGAAATTTTTTGCTTTTTCCTGCTAATCCTAGCATGATAAAGAAGATTCAAAGAGATTGAGATGCCAGCTCCTTTCATTCAGTCAGTAGCTTCAAACATTTCTGGACGTTTTTCAATGGCAAAAATCAATGAATATTGTAAATGCACAAACAGTAATATCTCCATATTGCAAGGTGCAATTCTGAAATTTTTTGCTTTTTCCTGCTCCTCTTAGCATGATAAAGAAGATTCAAAGAGAGTGAGATGCCAGCTCTTTTCATTCAGTCAGTAGCTTCAAACATTTCTGGTATATGAATAACATGATGTTTTTCAATGGCAAAAATCAATGAATATTGTAAATGCACAAACAGTAATTTCTCCGCATTGCAAGGTGCAATTCTGAAATTTTTTGCTTTTTCCTGCTAATCCTAGCATGATAAAGAAGATTCAAAGAGAGTGAGATGCCAGCTCCTTTCATTCAGTCAGTAGCTTCAAATATTTCTGGACGTTTTTCAATGGCAAAAATCAATGAATATTGTAAATGCACAAACAGTAATATCTCCACATTGCAAGGTGCAATTCTGAAATTTTTTGCTTTTTCCTGCTCCTCTTAGCCTGATAAAGAAGATTCAAAGAGAGTGAGATGCCAGCTCTTTTCATTCAGTCAGTAGCTTCAAACATTTCTGGTATATGAATAACATGATGTTTTTCAATGGCAAAAATCAATGAATATTGTAAATGCACAAACAGTAATTTCTCCGCATTGCAAGGTGAAATTCTGAAATTTTTTGCTTTTTCCTGCTCCTCTTAGCATGATAAAGAAGATTCAAAGAGAGTGAGATGCCAGTTCTTTTCGTTCAGTCAGTAGCTTCAAACATTTCTGGACGTTTTTCAATGGCAAAAATCAATGAATATTGTAAATGCACAAACAGTAATATCTCCACATTGCAAGGTGCAATTCTGAAATTTTTAGCTTTTTCCTTTTCCTCTTAGCATGATAAAGAAGATTCAAAGAGAGTGAGATGCCAGCTCTTTTCATTCAGTCAGTAGCTTCAAACATTTCTGGTATATGAATAACATGATGTTTTTCAATGGCAAAAATCAATGAATATTGTAAATGCACAAACAGTAATATCTCCACATTGCAAGGTGCAATTCTGAAATTTTTTGCTTTTTCCTGCTCCTCTAAGCATGATAAAGAAGATTCAAAGAGAGTGAGATGCCAGCTCTTTTCATTCAGTCAGTAGCTTCAAACATTTCTGGTATATGAATAACATGATGTTTTTCAATGGCAAAAATCAATGAATATTGTAAATGCACAAACAGTAATTTCTCCGCATTGCAAGGTGCAATTCTGAAATTTTTTGCTTTTTCCTGCTCCTCTTAGCATGATAAAGAAGATTCAAAGAGAGTGAGATGCCAGTTCTTTTTAATCAGTCAGTAGCTTCAAACATTTCTGGACGTTTTTCAATGGCAAAAATCAATGAATATTGTAAATGCACAAACAGTAATATCTCCACATTGCAAGGTGCAATTCTGAAATTTTTAGCTTTTTCCTGCTCCTCTTAGCATGATAAAGAAGATTCAAAGAGAGTGAGATGCCAGCTCTTTTCATTCAGTCAGTAGCTTCAAACATTTCTGGTATATGAATAACATGATGTTTTTCAATGGCAAAAATCAATGAATATTGTAAATGCACAAACAGTAATATCTCCACATTGCAAGGTGCAATTCTGAAATTTTTTGCTTTTTCCTGCTATTCCTAGCATGATAAAGAAGATTCAAAGAGAGTGAGATGCCAGCTCTTTTCATTCAGTCAGTAGCTTCAAACATTTCTGGACGTTTTTCAATGGCAAAAATCAATGAATATTGTACATGCACAAACAGTAATATCTCCACATTGCAAGGTGCAATTCTGAAATTTTTTGCTTTTTCCTGCTAATCCTAGCATGATAAAGAAGATTCAAAGAGAGTGAGATGCCAGCTCCTTTCATTCAGTCAGTAGCTTCAAACATTTCTGGACGTTTTTCAATGGCAAAAATCAATGAATATTGTAAATGCACAAACAGTAATATCTCCACATTGCAAGGTGCAATTCTGAAATTTTTTGCTTTTTCCTGCTAATCCTAGCATGATAAAGAAGATTCAAAGAGAGTGAGATGCCAGCTCCTTTCATTCAGTCAGTAGCTTCAAAGATTTCTGGATGTTTTTCAATGGCAAAAATCAATGAATATTGTAAATGCACAAACAGTAATTTCTCCGTATTGCAAGGTGCAATTCTGAAATTTTTTGCTTTTTCCTGCTAATCCTAGCATGAAAAAGAAGATTCAAAGAGAGTGAGATGCCAGCTCCTTTCATTCAGTCAGTAGCTTCAAACATTTCTGGACGTTTTTCAATGGCAAAAATCAATGAATATTGTAAATGCACAAACAGTAATATCTCCACATTGCAAGGTGCAATTCTGAAATTTTTTGCTTTTTCCTGCTAATCCTAGCATGATAAAAAAGATTCAAAGAGAGTGAGATGCCAGCTCCTTTCATTCAGTCAGTAGCTTCAAACATTTCTGGACGTTTTTTCAATGGCAAAAATCAATGAATATTGTAAATGCACAAACAGTAATTTCTCCGCATTGCAAGGTGCAATTCTGAAATTTTTTGCTTTTTCCTGCTAATCCTAGCACGATAAAGAAGATTCAAAGAGAGTGAGATGCCAGCTCCTTTCATTCAGTCAGTAGCTACAAACATTTCTGGACGTTTTTCAATGGCAAAAATCAATGAATATTGTAAATGCACAGACAGTAATATCTCCACATTGCAAGGTGCAATTCTGAAATTTTTTTGCTTTTTCCTGCTAATCCTAGCATGATAAAGAAGATTCAAAGAGAGTGAGATGCCAGCTCCTTTCATTCAGTCAGTAGCTTCAAACATTTCTGGTATATGAATAACATGATGTTTTTCAATGGCAAAAATCAATGAATATTGTAAATGCACAAACAGTAATTTCTCCGCATTGCAAGGTGCAATTCTGAAATTTTTTGCTTTTTCCTGCTTATCCTAGCATGATAAAGAAGATTCAAAGAGAGTGAGATGCCAGCTCCTTTCATTCAGTCAGTAGCTTCAAACATTTCTGGACGTTTTTCAATGGCAAAAATCAATGAATATTGTAAATGCACAAACAGTAATATCTCCACATTGCAAGGTGCAATTCTGAAATTTTTTGCTTTTTCCTGCTCCTCTTAGCATGATAAAGAAGATTCAAAGAGAGTGAGATGCCAGCTCTTTTCATTCAGTCAGTAGCTTCAAACATTTCTGGTATATGAATAACATGATGTTTTTCAATGGCAAAAATCAATGAATATTGTAAATGCACAAACAGTAATATCTCCACATTGCAAGGTGCAATTCTGAAATTTTTTGCTTTTTCCTGCTAATACTAGCATGATAAAGAAGATTTAAAGAGAGTGAGATGCCAGCTCCTTTCATTCAGTCAGTAGCTTCAAACATTTCTGGATGTTTTTCAATGGCAAAAATCAATGAATATTGTAAATGCACAAACAGTAATTTCTCCGCATTGCAAGGTGCAATTCTGAAATTTTTTGCTTTTTCCTGCTAATCCTAGCATGATAAAGAAGATTCAAAGAGAGTGAGATGCCAGCTCCTTTCATTCAGTCAGTAGCTTCAAACATTTCTGGTATATGAATAACATGATGTTTTTCAATGGCAAAAATCAATGAATATTGTAAATGCACAAACAGTAATTTCTCCTCATTGCAAGGTGCAATTCTGAAATTTTTTGCTTTTTCCTGCTAATCCTAGCATGATAAAGAAGATTCAAAGAGAGTGAGATGCCAGCTCCTTTCATTCAGTCAGTAGCTTCAAACATTTCTGGACGTTTTTCAATGGCAAAAATCAATGAATATTGTAAATGCACAAACAGTAATATCTCCACATTGCAAGGTGCAATTCTGAAATTTTTTGCTTTTTCCTGCTCCTCTTAGCATGATAAAGAAGATTCAAAGAGAGTGAGATGCCAGCTCTTTTCATTCAGTCAGTAGCTCCAAACATTTCTGGTATATGAATAACATGATGTTTTTCAATGGCAAAAATCAATGAATATTGTAAATGCACAAACAGTAATTTCTCCGCATTGCAAGGTGCAATTCTGAAATTTTTTGCTTTTTCCTGCTCCTCTTAGCATGATAAAGAAGATTCAAAGAGAGTGAGATGCCAGCTCTTTTCATTCAGTCAGTAGCTTCAAACATTTCTGGACGTTTTTCAATGGCAAAAATCAATGAATATTGTAAATGCACAAACAGTAATATCTCCACATCGCAAGGTGCAATTCTGAAATTTTTTGCTTTTTCCTGCTCCTCTTAGTATGATAAAGAAGATTCAAAGAGAGTGAGATGCCAGCTCTTTTCATTCAGTCAGTAGCTTCAAACATTTCTGGTATATGAATAACATGATGTTTTTCAATGGCAAAAATCAATGAATATTGTAAATGCACAAACAGTAATTTCTCCGCATTGCAAGGTGCAATTCTGAAATTTTTTGCTTTTTCCTGCTAATCCTAGCATGATAAAGAAGATTCAAAGAGACTGAGATGCCAGCTCCTTTCATTCAGTCAGTATCTTCAAACATTTCTGGACGTTTTTCAATGGCAAAAATCAATGAATATTGTAAATGCACAAACAGTAATATCTCCACATTGCAAAGTGCAATTCTGAAATTTTTGGCTTTTTCCTGCTCCTCTTAGCATGATAAAGAAGATTCAAAGAGAGTGAGATGCCAGCTCTTTTCATTCAGTCAGTAGCTTCAAACATTTCTGGTATATGAATAACATGATGTTTTTCAATGGCAAAAATCAATGAATATTGTAAATGCACAAACAGTAATTTCTCCGCATTGCAAGGTGCGATTCTGAAATTTTTTGTTTTTTCCTGCTCCTCTTAGCATGATAAAGAAGATTCAAAGAGAGTGAGATGCCAGCTCTTTTCATTCAGTCAGTAGCTTCAAACATTTCTGGACGTTTTTCAATGGCAAAAATCAATGAATATTGTAAATGCACAAACAGTAATATCTCCACATTGCAAGGTGCAATTCTGAAATTTTTTGCTTTTTCCTGCTAATCCTAGCATGATAAAGAAGATTCAAAGAGAGTGAGATGCCAGCTCCTTTCATTCAGTCAGTAGCTTCAAACATTTCTGGACGTTTTTCAATGGCAAAAATCAATGAATATTGTAAATGCACAAACAGTAATATCTCCACATTGCAAGGTGCAATTCTGAAATTTTTTGCTTTTTCCTGCTAATCCTAGCATGATAAAGAAGATTCAAAGAGAGTGAGATGCCAGCTCTTTTCATTCAGTCAGTAGCTTCAAACATTTTTGGTATATGAATAACATGATGTTTTTCAATGGCAAAAATCAATGAATATTGTAAATGCACAAACAGTAATATCTCCACATTGCAAGGTGCAATTCTGAAATTTTTTGCTTTTTCCTGCTAATCCTAGCATGATAAAGAAGATTCAAAGAGAGAGAGATGCCAGCTCCTTTCATTCAGTCAGTAGCTTCAAACATTTCTGGACGTTTTTCAATGGCAAAAATCAATGAATATTGTAAATGCACAAACAGTAATATCTCCACATTGCAAGGTGCAATTCTGAAATTTTTTGCTTTTTCCTGCTAATCCTAGCATGATAAAGAAGATTCAAAGAGAGTGAGATGCCAGCTCCTTTCATTCAGTCAGTAGCTTCAAACATTTCTGGACGTTTTTCAATGGCAAAAATCAATGAATATTGTAAATGCACAAACAGTAATTTCTCCGCATTGCAAGGTGCAATTCTGAAATTTTTTGCTTTTTCCTGCTAATCCTAGCATGATAAAGAAGATTCAAAGAGAGTGAGATGCCAGCTCCTTTCATTCAGTCAGTAGCTTCAAACATTTCTGGACGTTTTTCAATGGCAAAAATCAATGAATATTGTAAATGCACAAACAGTAATATCTCCACATTGCAAGGTGCAATTCTGAAATTTTTTGCTTTTTCCTGCTCCTCTTAGCATGATAAAGAAGATTCAAAGAGAGTGAGATGCCAGCTCTTTTCATTCAGTCAGTAGCTTCAAACATTTCTGGTATATGAATAACATGATGTTTTTCAATGGCAAAAATCAATGAATATTGTAAATGCACAAACAGTAATATCTCCACATTGCAAGGTGCAATTCTGAAATTTTTTGCTTTTTCCTGCTAATCCTAGCATGATAAAGAAGATTCAAAGAGAGTGAGATGCCAGCTCTTTTCATTCAGTCAGTAGCTTCAAACATTTCTGGACGTTTTTCAATGGCAAAAATCAATGAATATTGTAAATGCACAAACAGTAATATCTCCACATTGCAAGGTGCAATTCTGAAATTTTTTGCTTTTTCCTGCTAATCCTAGCATGATAAAGAAGATTCAAAGAGAGTGAGATGCCAGCTCCTTTCATTCAGTCAGTAGCTTCAAACATTTCTGGACGTTTTTCAATGGCAAAAATCAATGAATATTGTAAATGCACAAACAGTAATATCTCCACATTGCAAGGTGCAATTCTGAAATTTTTTGCTTTTTCCTGCTAATCCTAGCATGATAAAGAAGATTCAAAGAGAGTGAGATGCCAGCTCCTTTCATTCAGTCAGTAGCTTCAAACATTTCTGGATGTTTTTCAATGGCAAAAATCAATGAATATTGTAAATGCACAAACAGTAATTTCTCCGCATTGCAAGGTGCAATTCTGAAATTTTTTGCTTTTTCCTGCTAATCCTAGCATGATAAAGAAGATTCAAAGAGAGTGAGATGCCAGCTCCTTTCATTCAGTCAGTAGCTTCAAACATTTCTGGACGTTTTTCAATGGCAAAAATCAATGAATATTGTAAATGCACAAACAGTAATATCTCCACATTGCAAGGTGCAATTCTGAAATTTTTTGCTTTTTCCTGCTCCTCTTAGCATGATAAAGAAGATTCAAAGAGAGTGAGATGCCAGCTCTTTTCATTCAGTCAGTAGCTTCAAACATTTCTGGTATATGAATAACGATGTTTTTCTATGGCAAAAATCAATGAATATTGTAAATGCACAAACAGTAATATCTCCACATTGCAAGGTGCAATTCTGAAATTTTTTGCTTTTTCCTGCTAATACTAGCATGATAAAGAAGATTCAAAGAGAGTGAGATGCCAGCTCCTTTCATTCAGTCAGTAGCTTCAAACATTTCTGGATGTTTTTCAATGGCAAAAATCAATGAATATTGTAAATGCACAAACAGTAATTTCTCCGCATTGCAAGGTGCAATTCTGAAATTTTTTGCTTTTTCCTGCTAATCCTAGCATGATAAAGAAGATTCAAAGAGAGTGAGATGCCAGCTCCTTTCATTCAGTCAGTAGCTTCAAACATTTCTGGTATATGAATAACATGATGTTTTTCAATGGCAAAAATAAATGAATATTGTAAATGCACAAACAGTAATTTCTCCGCATTGCAAGGTGCAATTCTGAAATTTTTTGCTTTTTCCTGCTAATCCTAGCATGATAAAGAAGATTCAAAGAGAGTGAGATGCCAGCTCCTTTCATTCAGTCAGTAGCTTCAAACATTTCTGGACGTTTTTCATTTTCAAAAATCAATGAATATTGTAAATGCACAAACAGTAATATCTCCACATTGCAAGGTGCAATTCTGAAATTTTTTGCTTTTTCCTGCTCCTCTTAGCATGATAAAGAAGATTCAAAGAGAGTGAGATGCCAGCTCTTTTCATTCAGTCAGTAGCTTCAAACATTTCTGGTATATGAATAACATGATGTTTTTCAATGGCAAAAATATCAATGAATATTGTAAATGCACAAACAGTAATTTCTCCGCATTGCAAGGTGCAATTCTGAAATTTTTTGCTTTTTCCTGCTAATCCTAGCATGATAAAGAAGATTCAAAGAGAGTGAGATGCCAGCTCCTTTCATTCAGTCAGTAGCATCAAACATTTCTGGTATATGAATAACATGATGTTTTTCAATGGCAAAAATCAATGAATATTGTAAATGCACAAACAGTAATTTCTCCGCATTGCAAGGTGCAATTCTGAAATTTTTTGCTTTTTCCTGCTAATCCTAGCATGATAAAGAAGATTCAAAGAGAGTGAGATGCCAGCTCCTTTCATTCAGTCAGTAGCTTCAAACATTTCTGGACGTTTTTCAATGGCAAAAATCAATGAATATTGTAAATGCACAAACAGTAATATCTCCACATTGCAAGGTGCAATTCTGAAATTTTTTGCTTTTTCCTGCTCCTCTTAGCATGATAAAGAAGATTCAAAGAGAGTGAGATGCCACCTCTTTTCATTCAGTCAGTAGCTTCAAACATTTCTGGTATATGAATAACATGATGTTTTTCAATGGCAAAAATCAATGAATATTGTAAATGCACAAACAGTAATTTCTCCGCATTGCAAGGTGCAATTCTGAAATTTTTTGCTTTTTCCTGCTCCTCTTAGCATGATAAAGAAGATTCAAAGAGAGTGAGATGCCAGCTCTTTTCATTCAGTCAGTAGCTTCAAACATTTCTGGACGTTTTTCAATGGCAAAAATCAATGAATATTGTAAATGCACAAACAGTAATATCTCCACATTGCAAGGTGCAATTCTGAAATTTTTTGCTTTTTCCTGCTCCTCTTAGTATGATAAAGAAGATTCAAAGAGAGTGAGATGCCATCTCTTTTCATTCAGTCAGTAGCTTCAAACATTTCTGGTATATGAATAACATGATGTTTTTCAATGGCAAAAATCAATGAATATTGTAAATGCACAAACAGTAATTTCTCCGCATTGCAAGGTGCAATTCTGAAATTTTTTGCTTTTTCCTGCTAATCCTAGCATGATAAAGAAGATTCAAAGAGAGTGAGATGCCAGCTCCTTTCATTCAGTCAGTAGCTTCAAACATTTCTGGACGTTTTTCAATGGCAAAAATCAATGAATATTGTAAATGCACAAACAGTAATATCTCCACATTGCAAGGTGCAATTCTGAAATTTTTTGCTTTTTCCTGCTAGTACTAGCATGATAAAGAAGATTCAAAGAGAGTGAGATGCCAGCTCCTTTCATTCAGTCAGTAGCTTCAAACATTTCTGGATGTTTTTCAATGGCAAAAATCAATGAATATTGTAAATGCACAAACATTAATTTCTCCGCATTGCAAGGTGCAATTCTGAAATTTTTTGCTTTTTCCTGCTCCTCTTAGCATGATAAAGAAGATTCAAAGAGAGTGAGATGCCAGCTCTTTTCATTCAGTCAGTAGCTTCAAACATTTCTGGTATATGAATAACATGATGTTTTTCAATGGCAAAAATCAATGAATATTGTAAATGCACAAACAGTAATATCTCCACATTGCAAGGTGCAATTCTGAAATTTTTTGCTTTTTCCTGCTAATCCTAGCATGATAAAGAAGATTCAAAGAGAGTGAGATGCCAGCTCTTTTCATTCAGTCAGTAGCTTCAAACATTTCTGGACATTTTTCAATGGCAAAAATCAATGAATATTGTAAATGCACAAACAGTAATATCTCCACATTGCAAGGTGCAATTCTGAAATTTTTTGCTTTTTCCTGCTAATCCTAGCATGATAAAGAAGATTCAAAGAGAGTGAGATGCCAGCTCCTTTCATTCAGTCAGTAGCTTCAAACATTTCTGGACGTTTTTCAATGGCAAAAATCAATGAATATTGTAAATGCACAAACAGTAATATCTCCACATTGCAAGGTGCAATTCTGAAATTTTTTGCTTTTTCCTGCTAATCCTAGCATGATAAAGAAGATTCAAAGAGAGTGAGATGCCAGCTCCTTTCATTCAGTCAGTAGCTTCAAACATTTCTGGATGTTTTTCAATGGCAAAAATCAATGAATATTGCAAATGCACAAACAGTAATTTCTCCGCATTGCAAGGTGCAATTCTGAAATTTTTTGCTTTTTCCTGCTAATCCTAGCATGATAAAGAAGATTCAAAGAGAGTGAGATGCCAGCTCCTTTCATTCAGTCAGTAGCTTCAAACATTTCTGGACGTTTTTCAATCGCAGAAATCAATGAATATTGTAAATGCACAAACAGTAACATCTCCACATTGCAAGGTACAATTCTGAAATTTTTTGCTTTTTCCTGCTAATCCTAGCATGATAAAGAAGATTCAAAGAGAGTGAGATGCCAGCTCCTTTCATTCAGTCAGTAGCTTCAAACATTTCTGGACGTTTTTCAATGGCAAAAATCAATGAATATTGTAAATGCACAAACAGTAATTTCTCCGCATTGCAAGGTGCAATTCTGAAATTTTTTGCTTTTTCCTGCTAATCCTAGCACGATAAAGAAGATTCAAAGAGAGTGAGATGCCAGCTCCTTTCATTCAGTCAGTAGCTTCAAACATTTCTGGACGTTTTTCAATGGCAAAAATCAATGAATATTGTAAATGCACAAACAGTAATATCTCCACATTGCAAGGTGCAATTCTGAAATTTTTTGCTTTTTCCTGCTAATCCTAGCATGATAAAGAAGATTCAAAGAGAGTGAGATGCCAGCTCCTTTCATTCAGTCAGTAGCTTCAAACATTTCTGGTATATGAATAACATGATGTTTTTCAATGGCAAAAATCAATGAATATTGTAAATGCACAAACAGTAATTTCTCCGCATTGCAAGGTGCAATTCTGAAATTTTTTGCTTTTTCCTGCTAATCCTAGCATGATAAAGAAGATTCAAAGAGAGTGAGATGCCAGCTCCTTTCATTCAGTCAGTAGCTTCAAACATTTCTGGACGTTTTTCAATGGCAAAAATCAATGAATATTGTAAATGCACAAACAGTAATATCTCCACATTGCAAGGTGCAATTCTGAAATTTTTTGCTTTTTCCTGCTCCTCTTAGCATGATAAAGAAGATTCAAAGAGAGTGAGATGCCAGCTCTTTTCATTCAGTCAGTAGCTTCAAACATTTCTGGTATATGAATAACGATATTTTTCTATGGCAAAAATCAATGAATATTGTAAATGCACAAACAGTAATATCTCCACATTGCAAGGTGCAATTCTGAAATTTTTTGCTTTTTCCTGCTAATACTAGCATGATAAAGAAGATTCAAAGAGAGTGAGATGCCAGCTCCTTTCATTCAGTCAGTAGCTTCAAACATTTCTGGATGTTTTTCAATGGCAAAAATCAATGAATATTGTAAATGCACAAACAGTAATATCTCCACATTGCAAGGTGCAATTCTGAAATTTTTTGCTTTTTCCTGCTAATCCTAGCATGATAAAGAAGATTCAAAGAGAGTGAGATGCCAGCTCCTTTCATTCAGTCAGTAGCTTCAAACATTTCTGGATGTTTTTCAATGGCAAAAATCAATGAATATTGCAAATGCACAAACAGTAATTTCTCCGCATTGCAAGGTGCAATTCTGAAATTTTTTGCTTTTTCCTGCTAATCCTAGCATGATAAAGAAGATTCAAAGAGAGTGAGATGCCAGCTCCTTTCATTCAGTCAGTAGCTTCAAACATTTCTGGACGTTTTTCAATCGCAGAAATCAATGAATATTGTAAATGCACAAACAGTAACATCTCCACATTGCAAGGTACAATTCTGAAATTTTTTGCTTTTTCCTGCTAATCCTAGCATGATAAAGAAGATTCAAAGAGAGTGAGATGCCAGCTCCTTTCATTCAGTCAGTAGCTTCAAACATTTCTGGACGTTTTTCAATGGCAAAAATCAATGAATATTGTAAATGCACAAACAGTAATTTCTCCGCATTGCAAGGTGCAATTCTGAAATTTTTTGCTTTTTCCTGCTAATCCTAGCACGATAAAGAAGATTCAAAGAGAGTGAGATGCCAGCTCCTTTCATTCAGTCAGTAGCTTCAAACATTTCTGGACGTTTTTCAATGGCAAAAATCAATGAATATTGTAAATGCACAAACAGTAATATCTCCACATTGCAAGGTGCAATTCTGAAATTTTTTGCTTTTTCCTGCTAATCCTAGCATGATAAAGAAGATTCAAAGAGAGTGAGATGCCAGCTCCTTTCATTCAGTCAGTAGCTTCAAACATTTCTGGTATATGAATAACATGATGTTTTTCAATGGCAAAAATCAATGAATATTGTAAATGCACAAACAGTAATTTCTCCGCATTGCAAGGTGCAATTCTGAAATTTTTTGCTTTTTCCTGCTAATCCTAGCATGATAAAGAAGATTCAAAGAGAGTGAGATGCCAGCTCCTTTCATTCAGTCAGTAGCTTCAAACATTTCTGGACGTTTTTCAATGGCAAAAATCAATGAATATTGTAAATGCACAAACAGTAATATCTCCACATTGCAAGGTGCAATTCTGAAATTTTTTGCTTTTTCCTGCTCCTCTTAGCATGATAAAGAAGATTCAAAGAGAGTGAGATGCCAGCTCTTTTCATTCAGTCAGTAGCTTCAAACATTTCTGGTATATGAATAACGATATTTTTCTATGGCAAAAATCAATGAATATTGTAAATGCACAAACAGTAATATCTCCACATTGCAAGGTGCAATTCTGAAATTTTTTGCTTTTTCCTGCTAATACTAGCATGATAAAGAAGATTCAAAGAGAGTGAGATGCCAGCTCCTTTCATTCAGTCAGTAGCTTCAAACATTTCTGGATGTTTTTCAATGGCAAAAATCAATGAATATTGTAAATGCACAAACAGTAATTTCTCCGCATTGCAAGGTGCAATTCTGAAATTTTTTGCTTTTTCCTGCTAATCCTAGCATGATAAAGAAGATTCAAAGAGAGTGAGATGCCAGCTCCTTTCATTCAGTCAGTAGCTTCAAACATTTCTGGTATATGAATAACATGATGTTTTTCAATGGCAAAAATAAATGAATATTGTAAATGCACAAACAGTAATTTCTCCGCATTGCAAGGTGCAATTCTGAAATTTTTTGCTTTTTCCTGCTAATCCTAGCATGATAAAGAAGATTCAAAGAGAGTGAGATGCCAGCTCCTTTCATTCAGTCAGTAGCTTCAAACATTTCTGGACGTTTTTCATTTTCAAAAATCAATGAATATTGTAAATGCACAAACAGTAATATCTCCACATTGCAAGGTGCAATTCTGAAATTTTTTGCTTTTTCCTGCTCCTCTTAGCATGATAAAGAAGATTCAAAGAGAGTGAGATGCCAGCTCTTTTCATTCAGTCAGTAGCTTCAAACATTTCTGGTATATGAATAACATGATGTTTTTCAATGGCAAAAATCAATGAATATTGTAAATGCACAAACAGTAATTTCTCCGCATTGCAAGGTGCAATTCTGAAATTTTTTGCTTTTTCCTGCTCCTCTTAGCATGATAAAGAAGATTCAAAGAGAGTGAGATGCCAGCTCTTTTCATTCAGTCAGTAGCTTCAAACATTTCTGGACGTTTTTCAATGGCAAAAATCAATGAATATTGTAAATGCACAAACAGTAATATCTCCACATTGCAAGGTGCAATTCTGAAATTTTTTGCTTTTTCCTGCTCCTCTTAGTATGATAAGGAAGATTCAAAGAGAGTGAGATGCCATCTCTTTTCATTCAGTCAGTAGCTTCAAACATTTCTGGTATATGAATAACATGATGTTTTTCAATGGCAAAAATCAATGAATATTGTAAATGCACAAACAGTAATTTCTCCGCATTGCAAGGTGCAATTCTGAAATTTTTTGCTTTTTCCTGCTAATCCTAGCATGATAAAGAAGATTCAAAGAGAGTGAGATGCCAGCTCCTTTCATTCAGTCAGTAGCTTCAAACATTTCTGGACGTTTTTCAATGGCAAAAATCAATGAATATTGTAAATGCACAAACAGTAATATCTCCACATTGCAAGGTGCAATTCTAAAATTTTTTACTTTTTCCTGCTAGTACTAGCATGATAAAGAAGATTCAAAGAGAGTGAGATGCCAGCTCCTTTCATTCAGTCAGTAGCTTCAAACATTTCTGGATGTTTTTCAATGGCAAAAATCAATGAATATTGTAAATGCACAAACATTAATTTCTCCGCATTGCAAGGTGCAATTCTGAAATTTTTTGCTTTTTCCTGCTCCTCTTAGCATGATAAAGAAGATTCAAAGAGAGTGAGATGCCAGCTCTTTTCATTCAGTCAGTAGCTTCAAACATTTCTGGTATATGAATAACATGATGTTTTTCAATGGCAAAAATCAATGAATATTGTAAATGCACAAACAGTCATATCTCCACATTGCAAGGTGCAATTCTGAAATTTTTTGCTTTTTCCTGCTAATCCTAGCATGATAAAGAAGATTCAAAGAGAGTGAGATGCCAGCTCTTTTCATTCAGTCAGTAGCTTCAAACATTTCTGGACATTTTTCAATGGCAAAAATCAATGAATATTGTAAATGCACAAACAGTAATATCTCCACATTGCAAGGTGCAATTCTGAAATTTTTTGCTTTTTCCTGCTAATCCTAGCATGATAAAGAAGATTCAAAGAGAGTGAGATGCCAGCTCCTTTCATTCAGTCAGTAGCTTCAAACATTTCTGGACGTTTTTCAATGGCAAAAATCAATGAATATTGTAAATGCACAAACAGTAATATCTCCACATTGCAAGGTGCAATTCTGAAATTTTTTGCTTTTTCCTGCTAATCCTAGCATGATAAAGAAGATTCAAAGAGAGTGAGATGCCAGCTCCTTTCATTCAGTCAGTAGCTTCAAACATTTCTGGATGTTTTTCAATGGCAAAAATCAATGAATATTGCAAATGCACAAACAGTAATTTCTCCGCATTGCAAGGTGCAATTCTGAAATTTTTTGCTTTTTCCTGCTAATCCTAGCATGATAAAGAAGATTCAAAGAGAGTGAGATGCCAGCTCCTTTCATTCAGTCAGTAGCTTCAAACATTTCTGGACGTTTTTCAATCGCAGAAATCAATGAATATTGTAAATGCACAAACAGTAACATCTCCACATTGCAAGGTACAATTCTGAAATTTTTTGCTTTTTCCTGCTAATCCTAGCATGATAAAGAAGATTCAAAGAGAGTGAGATGCCAGCTCCTTTCATTCAGTCAGTAGCTTCAAACATTTCTGGACGTTTTTCAATGGCAAAAATCAATGAATATTGTAAATGCACAAACAGTAATTTCTCCGCATTGCAAGGTGCAATTCTGAAATTTTTTGCTTTTTCCTGCTAATCCTAGCACGATAAAGAAGATTCAAAGAGAGTGAGATGCCAGCTCCTTTCATTCAGTCAGTAGCTTCAAACATTTCTGGACGTTTTTCAATGGCAAAAATCAATGAATATTGTAAATGCACAAACAGTAATATCTCCACATTGCAAGGTGCAATTCTGAAATTTTTTGCTTTTTCCTGCTAATCCTAGCATGATAAAGAAGATTCAAAGAGAGTGAGATGCCAGCTCCTTTCATTCAGTCAGTAGCTTCAAACATTTCTGGTATATGAATAACATGATGTTTTTCAATGGCAAAAATCAATGAATATTGTAAATGCACAAACAGTAATTTCTCCGCATTGCAAGGTGCAATTCTGAAATTTTTTGCTTTTTCCTGCTAATCCTAGCATGATAAAGAAGATTCAAAGAGAGTGAGATGCCAGCTCCTTTCATTCAGTCAGTAGCTTCAAACATTTCTGGACGTTTTTCAATGGCAAAAATCAATGAATATTGTAAATGCACAAACAGTAATATCTCCACATTGCAAGGTGCAATTCTGAAATTTTTTGCTTTTTCCTGCTCCTCTTAGCATGATAAAGAAGATTCAAAGAGAGTGAGATGCCAGCTCTTTTCATTCAGTCAGTAGCTTCAAACATTTCTGGTATATGAATAACGATGTTTTTCTATGGCAAAAATCAATGAATATTGTAAATGCACAAACAGTAATATCTCCACATTGCAAGGTGCAATTCTGAAATTTTTTGCTTTTTCCTGCTAATACTAGCATGATAAAGAAGATTCAAAGAGAGTGAGATGCCAGCTCCTTTCATTCAGTCAGTAGCTTCAAACATTTCTGGATGTTTTTCAATGGCAAAAATCAATGAATATTGTAAATGCACAAACAGTAATTTCTCCGCATTGCAAGGTGCAATTCTGAAATTTTTTGCTTTTTCCTGCTAATCCTAGCATGATAAAGAAGATTCAAAGAGAGTGAGATGCCAGCTCCTTTCATTCAGTCAGTAGCTTCAAACATTTCTGGTATATGAATAACATGATGTTTTTCAATGGCAAAAATAAATGAATATTGTAAATGCACAAACAGTAATTTCTCCGCATTGCAAGGTGCAATTCTGAAATTTTTTGCTTTTTCCTGCTAATCCTAGCATGATAAAGAAGATTCAAAGAGAGTGAGATGCCAGCTCCTTTCATTCAGTCAGTAACTTCAAACATTTCTGGACGTTTTTCATTTTCAAAAATCAATGAATATTGTAAATGCACAAACAGTAATATCTCCACATTGCAAGGTGCAATTCTGAAATTTTTTGCTTTTTCCTGCTCCTCTTAGCATGATAAAGAAGATTCAAAGAGAGTGAGATGCCAGCTCTTTTCATTCAGTCAGTAGCTTCAAACATTTCTGGTATATGAATAACATGATGTTTTTCAATGGCAAAAATCAATGAATATTGTAAATGCACAAACAGTAATTTCTCCGCATTGCAAGGTGCAATTCTGAAATTTTTTGCTTTTTCCTGCTAATCCTAGCATGATAAAGAAGATTCAAAGAGAGTGAGATGCCAGCTCCTTTCATTCAGTCAGTAGCTTCAAACATTTCTGGTATATGAATAACATGATGTTTTTCAATGGCAAAAATCAATGAATATTGTAAATGCACAAACAGTAATTTCTCCGCATTGCAAGGTGCAATTCTGAAATTTTTTGCTTTTTCCTGCTAATCCTAGCATGATAAAGAAGATTCAAAGAGAGTGAGATGCCAGCTCCTTTCATTAAGTCAGTAGCTTCAAACATTTCTGGACGTTTTTCAATGGCAAAAATCAATGAATATTGTAAATGCACAAACAGTAATATCTCCACATTGCAAGGTGCAATTCTGAAATTTTTTGCTTTTTCCTGCTCCTCTTAGCATGATAAAGAAGATTCAAAGAGAGTGAGATGCCAGCTCTTTTCATTCAGTCAGTAGCTTCAAACATTTCTGGTATATGAATAACATGATGTTTTTCAATGGCAAAAATCAATGAATATTGTAAATGCACAAACAGTAATTTCTCCGCATTGCAAGGTGCAATTCTGAAATTTTTTGCTTTTTCCTGCTCCTCTTAGCATGATAAAGAAGATTCAAAGAGAGTGAGATGCCAGCTCTTTTCATTCAGTCAGTAGCTTCAAACATTTCTGGACGTTTTTCAATGGCAAAAATCAATGAATATTGTAAATGCACAAACAGTAATATCTCCACATTGCAAGGTGCAATTCTGAAATTTTTTGCTTTTTCCTGCTCCTCTTAGTATGATAAAGAAGATTCAAAGAGAGTGAGATGCCATCTCTTTTCATTCAGTCAGTAGCTTCAAACATTTCTGGTATATGAATAACATGATGTTTTTCAATGGCAAAAATCAATGAATATTGTAAATGCACAAACAGTAATTTCTCCGCATTGCAAGGTGCAATTCTGAAATTTTTTGCTTTTTCCTGCTAATCCTAGCATGATAAAGAAGATTCAAAGAGAGTGAGATGCCAGCTCCTTTCATTCAGTCAGTAGCTTCAAACATTTCTGGACGTTTTTCAATGGCAAAAATCAATGAATATTGTAAATGCACAAACAGTAATATCTCCACATTGCAAGGTGCAATTCTGAAATTTTTTGCTTTTTCCTGCTAGTACTAGCATGATAAAGAAGATTCAAAGAGAGTGAGATGCCAGCTCCTTTCATTCAGTCAGTAGCTTCAAACATTTCTGGATGTTTTTCAATGGCAAAAATCAATGAATATTGTAAATGCACAAA
Organism: Phyllobates terribilis; assembly: GCF_046119375.1. Classification (NCBI taxonomy): domain Eukaryota; kingdom Metazoa; phylum Chordata; class Amphibia; order Anura; family Dendrobatidae; genus Phyllobates; species Phyllobates terribilis. The sequence goes on along the minus strand of NW_027363054.1, from coordinate 1,736,402 downwards.
CATTAATTTCTCCGCATTGCAAGGTGCAATTCTGAAATTTTTTGCTTTTTCCTGCTCCTCTTAGCATGATAAAGAAGATTCAAAGAGAGTGAGATGCCAGCTCTTTTCATTCAGTCAGTAGCTTCAAACATTTCTGGTATATGAATAACATGATGTTTTTCAATGGCAAAAATCAATGAATATTGTAAATGCACAAACAGTAATTTCTCCGCATTGCAAAGTGCAATTCTGAAATTTTTTGCTTTTTCCTGCTAATCCTAGCATGATAAAGAAGATTCAAAGAGAGTGAGATGCCAGCTCCTTTCATTCAGTCAGTAGCTTCAAACATTTCTGGACGTTTTTCAATGGCAAAAATCAATGAATATTGTAAATGCACAAACAGTAACATCTCCACATTGCAAGGTACAATTCTGAAATTTTTTGCTTTTTCCTGCTAATCCTAGCATGATAAAGAAGATTCAAAGAGAGTGAGATGCCAGCTCCTTTCATTCAGTCAGTAGCTTCAAACATTTCTGGACGTTTTTCAGTGGCAAAAATCAATGAATATTGTAAATGCACAAACAGTAATTTCTCCGCATTGCAAGGTGCAATTCTGAAATTTTTTGCTTTTTCCTGCTAATCCTAGCATGATAAAGAAGATTCAAAGAGAGTGAGATGCCAGCTCCTTTCATTCAGTCAGTAGCTTCAAACATTTCTGGACGTTTTTCAGTGGCAAAAATCAATGAATATTGTAAATGCACAAACAGTAATTTCTCCGCATTGCAAGGTGCAATTCTGAAATTTTTTGCTTTTTCCTGCTAATCCTAGCACGATAAAGAAGATTCAAAGAGAGTGAGATGCCAGCTCCTTTCATTCAGTCAGTAGCTTCAAACATTTCTGGACGTTTTTCAATGGCAAAAATCAATGAATATTGTAAATGCACAAACAGTAATATCTCCACATTGCAAGGTGCAATTCTGAAATTTTTTGCTTTTTCCTGCTAAGCCTAGCATGATAAAGAAGATTCAAAGAGAGTGAGATGCCAGCTCCTTTCATTCAGTCAGTAGCTTCAAACATTTCTGGTATATGAATAACATGATGTTTTTCAATGGCAAAAATCAATGAATATTGTAAATGCACAAACAGTAATTTCTCCGCATTGCAAGGTGCAATTCTGAAATTTTTTGCTTTTTCCTGATAATCCTAGCATGATAAAGAAGATTCAAAGAGAGTGAGATGCCAGCTCCTTTCATTCAGTCAGTAGCTTCAAACATTTCTTGACGTTTTTCAATGGCAAAAATCAATGAATATTGTAAATGCACAAACAGTAATATCTCCACATTGCAAGGTGCAATTCTGAAATTTTTTGCTTTTTCCTGCTCCTCTTAGCATGATAAAGAAGATTCAAAGAGAGTGAGATGCCAGCTCTTTTCATTCAGTCAGTAGCTTCAAACATTTCTGGTATATGAATAACGATGTTTTTCTATGGCAAAAATCAATGAATATTGTAAATGCACAAACAGTAATATCTCCACATTGCAAGGTGCAATTCTGAAATTTTTTGCTTTTTCCTGCTAATACTAGCATGATAAAGAAGATTCAAAGAGAGTGAGATGCCAGCTCCTTTCATTCAGTCAGTAGCTTCAAACATTTCTGGATGTTTTTCAATGGCAAAAATCAATGAATATTGTAAATGCACAAACAGTAATTTCTCCGCATTGCAAGGTACAATTCTGAAATTTTTTGCTTTTTCCTGCTAATCCTAGCATGATAAAGAAGATTCAAAGAGAGTGAGATGCCAGCTCCTTTCATTCAGTCAGTAGCTTCAAACATTTCTGGTATATGAATAACATGATGTTTTTCAATGGCAAAAATCAATGAATATTGTAAAAGCACAAACAGTAATTTCTCCGCATTGCAAGGTGCAATTCTGAAATTTTTTGCTTTTTCATGCTAATCCTAGCATGATAAAGAAGATTCAAAGAGAGTGAGATGCCAGCTCCTTTCATTCAGTCAGTAGCTTCAAACATTTCTGGACGTTTTTCAATGGCGAAAATCAATGAATATTGTAAATGCACAAACAGTAATATCTCCACATTGCAAGGTGCAATTCTGAAATTTTTTGCTTTTTCCTGCTCCTCTTAGCATGATAAAGAAGATTCAAAGAGAGTGAGATGCCAGCTCTTTTCATTCAGTCAGTAGCTTCAAACATTTCTGGTATATGAATAACATGATGTTTTTCAATGGCAAAAATCAATGAATATTGTAAATGCACAAACAGTAATTTCTCCGCATTGCAAGGTGCAATTCTGAAATTTTTTGCTTTTTCCTGCTAATCCTAGCATGATAAAGAAGATTCAAAGAGAGTGAGATGCCAGCTCCTTTCATTCAGTCAGTAGCTTCAAACATTTCTGGTATATGAATAACATGATGTTTTTCAATGGCAAAAATCAATGAATATTGTAAATGCACAAACAGTAATTTCTCCGCATTGCAAGGTGCAATTCTGAAATTTTTTGCTTTTTCCTGCTAGTACTAGCATGATAAAGAAGATTCAAAGAGAGTGAGATGCCAGCTCCTTTCATTCAGTCAGTAGCTTCAAACATTTCTGGACGTTTTTCAATGGCAAAAATCAATGAATATTGTAAATGCACAAACAGTAATATCTCCACATTGCAAGGTGCAATTCTGAAATTTTTTGCTTTTTCCTGCTAGTACTAGCATGATAAAGAAGATTCAAAGAGAGTGAGATGCCAGCTCCTTTCATTCAGTCAGTAGCTTCAAACATTTCTGGATGTTTTTCAATGGCAAAAATCAATGAATATTGTAAATGCACAAACAGTAATTTCTCCGCATTGCAAGGTGCAATTCTGAAATTTTTTGCTTTTTCCTGCTCCTCTTAGCATGATAAAGAAGATTCAAAGAGAGTGAGATGCCAGCTTTTTTCATTCAGTCAGTAGCTTCAAACATTTCTGGTATATGAATAACATGATGTTTTTCAATGGCAAAAATCAATGAATATTGTAAATGCACAAACAGTAATTTCTCCTCATTGCAAAGTGCAATTCTGAAATTTTTTGCTTTTTCCTGCTCCTCTTAGCATGATAAAGAAGATTCAAAGAGAGTGAGATGCCAGTTCTTTTCATTCAGTCAGTAGCTTCAAACATTTCTGGACGTTTTTCAATGGCAAAAATCAATGAATATTGTAAATGCACAAACAGTAATATCTCCACATTGCAAGGTGCAATTCTGAAATTTTTAGCTTTTTCCTGCTCCTCTTAGCATGATAAAGAAGATTCAAAGAGAGTGAGTTGCCAGCTCTTTTCATTCAGTCAGTAGCTTCAAACATTTCTGGATGTTTTTCAATGGCAAAAATCAATGAATATTGTAAATGCACAAACAGTAATATCTCCACATTGCAAGGTGCAATTCTGAAATTTTTTGCTTTTTCCTGCTAATCCTAGCATGATAAAGAAGATTCAAAGAGAGTGAGATGCCAGCTCCTTTCATTCAGTCAGTAGCTTCAAACATTTCTGGACGTTTTTCAATGGCAAAAATCAATGAATATTGTAAATGCACAAACAGTAATATCTCCACATTGCAAGGTGCAATTCTGAAATTTTTTGCTTTTTCCTGCTAATCCTAGCATGATAAAGAAGATTCAAAGAGAGTGAGATGCCAGCTCCTTTCATTCAGTCAGTAGCTTCAAACATTTCTGGACGTTTTTCAATGGCAAAAATCAATGAATATTGTAAATGCACAAACAGTAATATCTCCACATTGCAAGGTGCAATTCTGAAAGTTTTTGCTTTTTCCTGCTAATCCTAGCATGATAAAGAAGATTCAAAGAGAGTGAGATGCCAGCTCCTTTCATTCAGTCAGTAGCTTCAAACATTTCTGGACGTTTTTCAATGGCAAAAATCAATGAATATTGTAAATGCACAAACAGTAATATCTCCACATTGCAAGGTGCAATTCTGAAATTTTTTGCTTTTTCCTGCTAATCCTAGCATGATAAAGAAGATTCAAAGAGAGTGAGATGCCAGCTCCTTTCATTCAGTCAGTAGCTTTAAACATTTCTGGACGTTTTTCAATGGCAAAAATCAATGAATATTGTAAATGCACAAACAGTAATATCTCCACATTGCAAGGTGCAATTCTGAAATTTTTAGCTTTTTCCTGCTCCTCTTAGCATGATAAAGAAGATTCAAAGAGAGTGAGATGCCAGCTCTTTTCATTCAGTCAGTAGCTTCAAACATTTTTGGTATATGAATAACATGATGTTTTTCAATGGCAAAAATCAATGAATATTGTAAATGCACAAACAGTAATATCTCCACATTGCAAGGTGCAATTCTGAAATTTTTTGCTTTTTCCTGCTAATCCTAGCATGATAAAGAAGATTCAAAGAGAGTGAGATGCCAGCTCCTTTCATTCAGTCAGTAGCTTCAAACATTTCTGGACGTTTTTCAATGGCAAAAATCAATGAATATTGTAAATGCACAAACAGTAATATCTCCACATTGCAAGGTGCAATTCTGAAATTTTTTGCTTTTTCCTGCTAATCCTAGCATGATAAAGAAGATTCAAAGAGAGTGAGATGCCAGCTCCTTTCATTCAGTCGGTAGCTTCAAACATTTCTGGTATATGATTAACATGATGTTTTTCAATGGCAAAAATCAATGAATATTATAAATGCACAAACAGTAATTTCTCCGCATTGCAAGGTGCAATTCTGAAATTTTTTGCTTTTTCCTGCTAATCCTAGCATGATAAAGAAGATTCAAAGAGAGTGAGATGCAAGCTCCTTTCATTCAGTCAGTAGCTTCAAACATTTCTGGACGTTTTTCAATGGCAAAAATCAATGAATATTGTAAATGCACAAACAGTAATATCTCCACATTGCAAGGTGCAATATTGAAATTTTTTGCTTTTTCCTGCTCCTCTTAGCATGATAAAGAAGATTCAAAGAGAGTGAGATGCCAGCTCTTTTCATTCAGTCAGTAGCTTCAAACATTTCTGGTATATGAATAACATGATGTTTTTCAATGGCAAAAATCAATGAATATTGTAAATGCACAAACAGTAATATCTCCACATTGCAAGGTGCAATTCTGAAATTTTTTGCTTTTTCCTGCTAATCCTAGCATGATAAAGAAGATTCAAAGAGAGTGAGATGCCAGTTATTTTCATTCAGTCAGTAGCTTCAAACATTTCTGGACGTTTTTCAATGTCAAAAATCAATGAATATTGTAAATGCACAAACAGTAATATCTCCACATTGCAAGGTGCAATTCTGAAATTTTTTGCTTTTTCCTGCTAATCCTAGCATGATAAAGAAGATTCAAAGAGAGTGAGATGCCAGCACCTTTCATTCAGTCAGTAGCTTCAAACATTTCTGGACGTTTTTCAATGGCAAAAATCAATGAATACTGTAAATGCACAAACAGTAATATCTCCACATTGCAAGGTGCAATTCTGAAATTTTTTGCTTTTTCCTGCTCCTCTTAGTATGATAAAGAAGATTCAAAGAGAGTGAGATGCCAGCTCTTTTCATTCAGTCAGTAGCTTCAAACATTTCTGGTATATGAATAACATGACGTTTTTCAATGGCAAAAATCAATGCATATTGTAAATGCACAAACAGTAATATCTCCACATTGCAAGGTGCAATTCTGAAATTTTTTGCTTTTTCCTGCTCCTCTTAGTATGATAAAGAAGATTCAAAGAGAGTGAGATGCCAGCTCTTTTCATTCAGTCAGTAGCTTCAAACATTTCTGGTATATGAATAACATGATGTTTTTCAACGGCAAAAATCAATGAATATTGTAAATGCACAAACAGTAATATCTCCACATTGCAAGGTGCAATTCTGAAATTTTTTGCTTTTTCCTGCTAGTACTAGCATGATAAAGAAGATTCAAAGAGAGTGAGATGCCAGCTCCTTTCATTCAGTCAGTAGCTTCAAACATTTCTGGATGTTTTTCAATGGCAAAAATCAATGAATATTGTAAATGCACAAACAGTAATTTCTCCGCATTGCAAGGTGCAATTCTGAAATTTTTTGCTTTTTCCTGCTACTCTTAGCATGATAAAGAAGATTCAAAGAGAGTGAGATGCCAGCTCTTTTCATTCACTCAGTAGCTTCAAACATTTCTGGTATATGAATAACATGATGTTTTTTAATGGCAAAAATCAATGAATATTGTAAATGCACAAACAGTAATTTCTCCGCATTGCAAAGTGCAATTCTGAAATTTTTTGCTTTTTCCTGCTCCTCTTAGCATGATAAAGAAGATTCAAAGAGAGTGAGATGCCAGTTCTTTTCATTCAGTCAGTAGCTTCAAACATTTCTGGACGTTTTTCAATGGCAAAAATCAATGAATATTGTAAATGCACAAACAGTAATATCTCCACATTGCAAGGTGCAATTCTGAAATTTTTAGCTTTTTCCTGCTCCTCTTAGCATGATAAAGAAGATTCAAAGAGAGTGAGATGCCAGCTCTTTTCATTCAGTCAGTAGCTTCAAACATTTCTGGATGTTTTTCAATGGCAAAAATCAATGATTATTGTAAATGCACAAACAGTAATATCTCCACATTGCAAGGTGCAATTCTGAAATTTTTTGCTTTTTCCTGCTAATCCTAGCATGATAAAGAAGATTCAAAGAGAGTGAGATGCCAGCTCCTTTCATTCAGTCAGTAGCTTCAAACATTTCTGGACGTTTTTCAATGGCAAAAATCAATGAATATTGTAAATGCACAAACAGTAATATCTCCACATTGCAAGGTGCAATTCTGAAATTTTTTGCTTTTTCCTGCTATTCCTAGCATGATAAAGAAGATTCAAAGAGAGTGAGATGCCAGCTCCTTTCATTCAGTCAGTAGCTTCAAACATTTCTGGACGTTTTTCAATGGCAAAAATCAATGAATATTGTAAATGCACAAACAGTAATATCTCCACATTGCAAGGTGCAATTCTGAAATTTTTTGCTTTTTCCTGCTAATCCTAGCATGATAAAGAAGATTCAAAGAGAGTGAGATGCCAGCTCCTTTCATTCAGTCAGTAGCTTCAAACATTTCTGGACGTTTTTCAATGGCAAAAATCAATGAATATTGTAAATGCACAAACAGTAATATCTCCACATTGCAAGGTGCAATTCTGAAATTTTTTGCTTTTTCCTGCTAATCCTAGCATGATAAAGAAGATTCAAAGAGAGTGAGATGCCAGCTCCTTTCATTCAGTCAGTAGCTTCAAACATTTCTGGTAGATGAATAACATGATGTTTTTCAATGGCAAAAATCAATGAATATTGTAAATGCACAAACAGTAATTTCTCCGCATTGCAAGGTGCAATTCTGAAATTTTTTGCTTTTTCCTGCTAATCCTAGCATGATAAAGAAGATTCAAAGAGAGTGAGATGCAAGCTCCTTTCATTCAGTCAGTAGCTTCAAACATTTCTGGACGTTTTTCAATGGCAAAAATCAATGAATATTGTAAATGCACAAACAGTAATATCTCCACATTGCAAGGTGCAATATTGAAATTTTTTGCTTTTTCCTGCTCCTCTTAGCATGATAAAGAAGATTCAAAGAGAGTGAGATGCCAGCTCTTTTCATTCAGTCAGTAGCTTCAAACATTTCTGGTATATGAATAACATGATGTTTTTCAATGGCAAAAATCAATGAATATTGTAAATGCACAAACAGTAATATCTCCACATTGCAAGGTGCAATTCTGAAATTTTTTGCTTTTTCCTGCTAATCCTAGCATGATAAAGAAGATTCGAAGAGAGTGAGATGCCAGCTCTTTTCATTCAGTCAGTAGCTTCAAACATTTCTGGACGTTTTTCAATGGCAAAAATCAATGAATATTGTAAATGCACAAACAGTAATATCTCCACATTGCAAGGTGCAATTCTGAAATTTTTTGCTTTTTCCTGCTAATCCTAGCATGATAAAGAAGATTCAAAGAGAGTGAGATGCCAGCACCTTTCATTCAGTCAGTAGCTTCAAACATTTCTGGACGTTTTTCAATGGCAAAAATCAATGAATATTGTAAATGCACAAACAGTAATATCTCCACATTGCAAGGTGCAATTCTGAAATTTTTTGCTTTTTCCTGCTCCTCTTAGTATGATAAAGAAGATTCAAAGAGAGTGAGATGCCAGCTCTTTTCAGTCAGTCAGTAGCTTCAAACATTTCTGGTATATGAATAACATGACGTTTTTCAATGGCAAAAATCAATGCATATTGTAAATGCACAAACAGTAATATCTCCACATTGCAAGGTGCAATTCTGAAATTTTTTGCTTTTTCCTGCTCCTCTTAGTATGATAAAGAAGATTCAAAGAGATTGAGATGCCAGCTCTTTTCATTCAGTCAGTAGCTTCAAACATTTCTGGTATATGAATAACATGATGTTTTTCAATGGCAAAAATCAATGAATATTGTAAATGCACAAACAGTAATTTCTCCGCATTGCAAGGTGCAATTCTGAAATTTTTTGCTTTTTCCTCCTAATCCTAGCATGACAAAGAAGATTCAAAGAGAGTGAGATGCCAGCTCCTTTCATTCAGTCAGTAGCTTCAAACATTTCTGGTATATGAATAACATGATGTTTTTCAATGGCAAAAATCAATGAATATTGTAAATGCACAAACAGTAATTTCTCCGCATTGCAAGGTGCAATTCTGAAATTTTTTGCTCTTTCCTGCTAATCCTAGCATGATAAAGAAGATTCAAAGAGAGTGAGATGCCAGCTCCTTTCATTCAGTCAGTAGCTTCAAACATTTCTGGACGTTTTTCAATGGCAAAAATCAATGAATATTGTAAATGCACAAACAGTAATATCTCCACATTGCAAGGTGCAATTCTGAAATTTTTTGCTTTTTCCTGCTCCTCTTAGCATGATAAAGAAGATTCAAAGAGAGTGAGATGCCAGCTCTTTTCATTCAGTCAGTAGCTTCAAACATTTCTGGTATATGAATAACATGATGTTTTTCAATGGCAAAAATCAATGAATATTGTAAATGCACAAACAGTAATTTCTCCGCATTGCAAGGTGCAATTCTGAAATTTTTTGCTTTTTCCTGCTCCTCTTAGCATGATAAAGAAGATTCAAAGAGAGTGAGATGCCAGCTCTTTTCATTCAGTCAGTAGCTTCAAACATTTCTGGACGTTTTTCAATGGCAAAAATCAATGCATATTGTAAATGCACAAACAGTAATATCTCCACATTGCAAGGTGCAATTCTGAAATTTTTTGCTTTTTCCTGCTAATACTAGCATGATAAAGAAGATTCAAAGAGAGTGAGATGCCAGCTCTTTTCATTCAGTCAGTAGCTTCAAACATATCTGGTATATGAATAACATGATGTTTTTCAATGGCAAAAATCAATGAATATTGTAAATGCACAAACAGTAATATCTCCACATTGCAAGGTGCAATTCTGAAATTGTTTGCTTTTTCCTGCTAATCCTAGCATGATAAAGAAGATTCAAAGAGAGTGAGATGCCAGCTCTTTTCATTCAGTCAGTAGCTTCAAACATTTCTGGACGTTTTTCAATGGCAAAAATCAATGAATATTGTAAATGCACAAACAGTAATATCTCCACATTGCAAGGTGCAATTCTGAAATTTTTTGCTTTTTCCTGCTCCTCTTAGCATGATAAAGAAGATTCAAAGAGAGTGAGATGCCAGCTCTTTTCATTCAGTCAGTAGCTTCAAACATTTCTGGTATATGAATAACATGATGTTTTTCAATGGCAAAAATCAATGAATATTGTAAATGCACAAACAGTAATTTCTCCGCATTGCAAAGTGCAATTCTGAAATTTTTTGCTTTTTCCTGCTCCTTTTAGCATGATTAAGAAGATTCAAAGAGAGTGAGATGCCAGCTCTTTTCATTCAGTCAGTAGCTTCAAACATTTCTGGACGTTTTTCAATGGCAAAAATCAATGAATATTGTAAATGCACAAACAGTAATATCTCCACATTGCAAGGTGCAATTTTGAAATTTTTAGCTTTTTCCTGCTCCTCTTAGCATGATAAAGAAGATTCAAAGAGAGTGAGATGCCAGCTCTTTTCATTCAGTCAGTAGCGTCAAACATATCTGGTATATGAATAACATGATGTTTTTCAATGGCAAAAATCAATGAATATTGTAAATGCACAAACAGTAATATCTCCACATTGCAAGGTGCAATTCTGAAATTTTTTGCTTTTTCCTGCTAATCCTAGCATGATAAAGAAGATTCAAAGAGAGTGAGATGCCAGCTCTTTTCATTCAGTCAGTAGCTTCAAACATTTCTGGACGTTTTTCAATGGCAAAAATCAATGAATATTGTAAATGCACAAACAGTAATATCTCCACATTGCAAGGTGCAATTCTGAATTTTTTTGCTTTTTCCTGCTAATCCTAGCATGATAAAGAAGATTCAAAGAAAGTGAGATGCCAGCTCCTTTCATTCAGTCAGTAGCTTCAAACATTTCTGGACGTTTTTCAATGGCAAAAATCAATGAATATTGTAAATGCACAAACAGTAATATCTCCACATTGCAAGGTGCAATTCTGAAATTTTTTGCTTTTTCCTGCTAATCCTAGCATGATAAAGAAGATTCAAAGAGAGTGAGATGACAGCTCCTTTCATTCAGTCAGTAGCTTCAAACATTTCTGGACCTTTTTCAATGGCAAAAATCAATGAATATTGTAAATGCACAAACAGTAATATCTCCACATTGCAAGGTGCAATTCTGAAAGTTTTTGCTTTTTCCTGCTAATCCTAGCATGATAAAGAAGATTCAAAGAGAGTGAGATGCCAGCTCCTTTCATTCAGTCAGTAGCTTCAAACATTTCTGGACGTTTTTCAATGGCAAAAATCAATGAATATTGTAAATGCACAAACAGTAATATCTCCACATTGCAAGGTGCAATTCTGAAATTTTTTGCTTTTTCCTGCTAATCCTAGCATGATAAAGAAGATTCAAAGAGAGTGAGATGCCAGCTCCTTTCATTCAGTCAGTAGCTTCAAACATTTCTGGACGTTTTTCAATGGCAAAAATCAATGAATATTGTAAATGCACAAACAGTAATATCTCCACATTGCAAGGTGCAATTCTGAAATTTTTTGCTTTTTCCTGCTCCTCTTAGCATGATAAAGAAGATTCAAAGAGAGTGAGATGCCAACTCTTTTCATTCAGTCAGTAGCTTCAAACATTTTTGGTATATGAATAACATGATGTTTTTCAATGGCAAAAATCAATGAATATTGTAAATGCACAAACAGTAATATCTCCACATTGCAAGGTGCAATTCTGAAATTTTTTGCTTTTTCCTGCTAATTCTAGCATGATAAAGAAGATTCAAAGAGAGTGAGATGCCAGCTCCTTTCATTCAGTCAGTAGCTTCAAACATTTCTGGACGTTTTTCAATGGCAAAAATCAATGAATATTGTAAATGCACAAACAGTAATATCTCCACATTGCAAGGTGCAATTCTGAAATTTTTTGCTTTTTCCTGCTAATCCTAGCATGATAAAGAAGATTCAAAGAGAGTGAGATGCCAGCTCCTTTCATTCAGTCAGTAGCTTCAAACATTTCTGGTATATGAATAACATGATGTTTTTCAATGGCAAAAATCAATGAATATTGTAAATGCACAAACAGTAATTTCTCCGCATTGCAAGGTGCAATTCTGAAATTTTTTGCTTTTTCCTGCTAATCCTAGCATGATAAAGAAGATTCAAAGAGAGTGAGATGCCAGCTCCTTTCATTCAGTCAGTAGCTTCAAACATTTCTGGACGTTTTTCAATGGCAAAAATCAATGAATATTGTAAATGCACAAACAGTAATATCTCCACATTGCAAGGTGCAATTCTGAAATTTTTTGCTTTTTCCTGCTCCTCTTAGCATGATAAAGAAGATTCAAAGAGAGTGAGATGCCAGCTCTTTTCATTCAGTCAGTAGCTTCAAACATTTCTGGTATATGAATAACATGATGTTTTTCAATGGCAAAAATCAATGAATATTGTAAATGCACAAACAGTAATATCTCCACATTGCAAGGTGCAATTCTGAAATTTTTTGCTTTTTCCTGCTAATCCTAGCATGATAAAGAAGATTCAAAGAGAGTGAGATGCCAGCTCCTTTCATTCAGTCAGTAACTTCAAACATTTCTGGACGTTTTTCAATGGCAAAAATCAATGAATATTGTAAATGCACAAACAGTAATATCTCCACATTGCAAGGTGCAATTCTGAAAGTTTTTGATTTTTCCTGCTAATCCTAGCATGATAAAGAAGATTCAAAGAGAGTGAGATGCCAGCTCCTTTCATTCAGTCAGTAGCTTCAAACATTTCTGGACGTTTTTCAATGGCAAAAATCAATGAATATTGTAAATGCACAAACAGTAATATCTCCACATTGCAAGGTGCAATTCTGAAATTTTTTGCTTTTTCCTGCTAATCCTAGTATGATAAAGAAGATTCAAAGAGAGTGAGATGCCAGCTCCTTTCATTCAGTCAGTAGCTTCAAACATTTCTGGACGTTTTTCAATGGCAAAAATCAATGAATATTTTAAATGCACAAACAGTAATATCTCCACATTGCAAGGTGCAATTCTGAAATTTTTTGCTTTTTCCTGCTCCTCTTAGCATGATAAAGAAGATTCAAAGAGAGTGAGATGCCAACTCTTTTCATTCAGTCAGTAGCTTCAAACATTTTTGGTATATGAATAACATGATGTTTTTCAATGGCAAAAATCAATGAATATTGTAAATGCACAAACAGTAATATCTCCACATTGCAAGGTGCAATTCTGAAATTTTTTGCTTTTTCCTGCTAACTCTAGCATGATAAAGAAGATTCAAAGAGAGTGAGATGCCAGCTCCTTTCATTCAGTCAGTAGCTTCAAACATTTCTGGACGTTTTTCAATGGCAAAAATCAATGAATATTGTAAATGCACAAACAGTAATATCTCCACATTGCAAGGTGCAATTCTGAAATTTTTTGCTTTTTCCTGCTAATCCTAGCATGATAAAGAAGATTCAAAGAGAGTGAGATGCCAGCTCCTTTCATTCAGTCAGTAGCTTCAAACATTTCTGGTATATGAATAACATGATGTTTTTCAATGGCAAAAATCAATGAATATTGTAAATGCACAAACAGTAATTTCTCCGCATTGCAAGGTGCAATTCTGAAATTTTTTGCTTTTTCCTGCTAATCCTAGCATGATAAAGAAGATTCAAAGAGAGTGAGATGCCAGCTCCTTTCATTCAGTCAGTAGCTTCAAACATTTCTGGACGTTTTTCAATGGCAAAAATCAATGAATATTGTAAATGCACAAACAGTAATATCTCCACATTGCAAGGTGCAATTCTGAAATTTTTTGCTTTTTCCTGCTCCTCTTAGCATGATAAAGAAGATTCAAAGAGAGTGAGATGCCAGCTCTTTTCATTCAGTCAGTAGCTTCAAACATTTCTGGTATATGAATAACATGATGTTTTTCAATGGCAAAAATCAATGAATATTGTAAATGCACAAACAGTAATATCTCCACATTGCAAGGTGCAATTCTGAAATTTTTTGCTTTTTCCTGCTAATCCTAGCATGATAAAGAAGATTCAAAGAGAGTGAGATGCCAGCTCCTTTCATTCAGTCAGTAACTTCAAACATTTCTGGACGTTTTTCAATGGCAAAAATCAATGAATATTGTAAATGCACAAACAGTAATTTCTCCGCATTGCAAGGTGCAATTCTGAAATTTTTTGCTTTTTCCTGCTAATCCTAGCATGATAAAGAAGATTCAAAGAAAGTGAGATGCCAGCTCCTTTCATTCAGTCAGTAGCTACAAACATTTCTGGACGTTTTTCAATGGCAAAAATCAATGAATATTGTAAATGCACAAACAGTAATATCTCCACATTGCAAGGTGCAATTCTGAATTTTTTTGCTTTTTCCTGCTAATCCTAGCATGATAAAGAAGATTCAAAGAAAGTGAGATGCCAGCTCCTTTCATTCAGTCAGTAGCTTCAAACATTTCTGGACGTTTTTCAATGGCAAAAATCAATGAATATTGTAAATGCACAAACAGTAATATCTCCACATTGCAAGGTGCAATTCTGAAATTTTTTGCTTTTTCCTGCTAATCCTAGCATGATAAAGAAGATTCAAAGAGATTGAGATGACAGCTCCTTTCATTCAGTCAGTAGCTTCAAACATTTCTGGACGTTTTTCAATGGCAAAAATCAACGAATATTGTAAATGCACAAACAGTAATATCTCCACATTGCAAGGTGCAATTCTGAAAGTTTTTGCTTTTTCCTGCTAATGCTAGCATGATAAAGAAGATTCAAAGAGAGTGAGATGCCAGCTCCTTTCATTCAGTCAGTAGCTTCAAACATTTCTGGACGTTTTTCAATGGCAAAAATCAATGAATATTGTAAATGCACAAACAGTAATATCTCCACATTGCAAGGTGCAATTCTGAAATTTTTTGCTTTTTCCTGCTAATCCTAGCATGATAAAGAAGATTCAAAGAGAGTGAGATGCCAGCTCCTTTCATTCAGTCAGTAGCTTCAAACATTTCTGGACGTTTTTCAATGGCAAAAATCAATGAATATTGTAAATGCACAAACAGTAATATCTCCACATTGCAAGGTGCAATTCTGAAATTTTTTGCTTTTTCCTGCTCCTCTTAGCATGATAAAGAAGATTCAAAGAGAGTGAGATGCCAACTCTTTTCATTCAGTCAGTAGCTTCAAACATTTCTGGACATTTTTCAATGGCAAAAATCAATGAATATTGTAAATGCACAAACAGTAATATCTCCACATTGCAAGGTGCAATTCTGAATTTTTTTGCTTTTTCCTGCTAATCCTAGCATGATAAAGAAGATTCAAAGAGAGTGAGATGCCAGCTCTTTTCATTCAGTCAGTAGCTTCAAACATATCTGGTATATGAATAACATGATGTTTTTCAATGGCAAAAATCAATGAATATTGTAAATGCACAAACAGTAATATCTCCACATTGCAAGGTGCAATTCTGAAATTTTTTGCTTTTTCCTGCTAATCCTAGCATGATAAAGAAGATTCAAAGAGAGTGAGATGCCAGCTCTTTTCATTCAGTCAGTAGCTTCAAACATTTCTGGACGTTTTTCAATGGCAAAAATCAATGAATATTGTAAATGCACAAACAGTAATATCTCCACATTGCAAGGTGCAATTCTGAATTTTTTTGCTTTTTCCTGCTAATCCTAGCATGATAAAGAAGATTCAAAGAAAGTGAGATGCCAGCTCCTTTCATTCAGTCAGTAGCTTCAAACATTTCTGGACGTTTTTCAATGGCAAAAATCAATGAATATTGTAAATGCACAAACAGTAATATCTCCACATTGCAAGGTGCAATTCTGAAATTTTTTGCTTTTTCCTGCTAATCCTAGCATGATAAAGAAGATTCAAAGAGAGTGAGATGACAGCTCCTTTCATTCAGTCAGTAGCTTCAAACATTTCTGGACGTTTTTCAATGGCAAAAATCAATGAATATTGTAAATGCACAAACAGTAATATCTCCACATTGCAAGGTGCAATTCTGAAAGTTTTTGCTTTTTCCTGCTAATCCTAGCATGATAAAGAAGATTCAAAGAGAGTGAGATGCCAGCTCCTTTCATTCAGTCAGTAGCTTCAAACATTTCTGGACGTTTTTCAATGGCAAAAATCAATGAATATTGTAAATGCACAAACAGTAATATCTCCACATTGCAAGGTGCAATTCTGAAATTTTTTGCTTTTTCCTGCTAATCCTAGCATGATAAAGAAGATTCAAAGAGAGTGAGATGCCAGCTCCTTTCATTCAGTCAGTAGCTTCAAACATTTCTGGACGTTTTTCAATGGCAAAAATCAATGAATATTGTAAATGCACAAACAGTAATATCTCCACATTGCAAGGTGCAATTCTGAAATTTTTTGCTTTTTCCTGCTCCTCTTAGCATGATAAAGAAGATTCAAAGAGAGTGAGATGCCAACGCTTTTCATTCAGTCAGTAGCTTCAAACATTTTTGGTATATGAATAACATGATGTTTTTCAATGGCAAAAATCAATGAATATTGTAAATGCACAAACAGTAATATCTCCACATTGCAAGGTGCAATTCTGAAATTTTTTGCTTTTTCCTGCTAATCCTAGCACGATAAAGAAGATTCAAAGAGAGTGAGATGCCAGCTCCTTTCATTCAGTCAGTAGCTTCAAACATTTCTGGTATATGAATAACATGATGTTTTTCAATGGCAAAAATCAATGAATATTGTAAATGCACAAACAGTAATTTCTCCGCATTGCAAGGTGCAATTCTGAAATTTTTTGCTTTTTCCTGCTAATCCTAGCATGATAAAGAAGATTCAAAGAAAGTGAGATGCCAGCTCCTTTCATTCAGTCAGTAGCTACAAACATTTCTGGACGTTTTTCAATGGCAAAAATCAATGAATATTGTAAATGCACAAACAGTAATATCTCCACATTGCAAGGTGCAATTCTGAATTTTTTTGCTTTTTCCTGCTAATCCTAGCATGATAAAGAAGATTCAAAGAAAGTGAGATGCCAGCTCCTTTCATTCAGTCAGTAGCTTCAAACATTTCTGGACGTTTTTCAATGGCAAAAATCAATGAATATTGTAAATGCACAAACAGTAATATCTCCACATTGCAAGGTGCAATTCTGAAATTTTTTGCTTTTTCCTGCTAATCCTAGCATGATAAAGAAGATTCAAAGAGATTGAGATGACAGCTCCTTTCATTCAGTCAGTAGCTTCAAACATTTCTGGACGTTTTTCAATGGCAAAAATCAATGAATATTGTAAATGCACAAACAGTAATATCTCCACATTGCAAGGTGCAATTCTGAAAGTTTTTGCTTTTTCCTGCTAATCCTAGCATGATAAAGAAGATTCAAAGAGAGTGAGATGCCAGCTCCTTTCATTCAGTCAGTAGCTTCAAACATTTCTGGACGTTTTTCAATGGCAAAAATCAATGAATATTGTAAATGCACAAACAGTAATATCTCCACATTGCAAGGTGCAATTCTGAAATTTTTTGCTTTTTCCTGCTAATCCTAGCATGATAAAGAAGATTCAAAGAGAGTGAGATGCCAGCTCCTTTCATTCAGTCAGTAGCTTCAAACATTTCTGGACGTTTTTCAATGGCAAAAATCAATGAATATTGTAAATGCACAAACAGTAATATCTCCACATTGCAAGGTGCAATTCTGAAATTTTTTGCTTTTTCCTGCTCCTCTTAGCATGATAAAGAAGATTCAAAGAGAGTGAGATGCCAACTCTTTTCATTCAGTCAGTAGCTTCAAACATTTCTGGACATTTTTCAATGGCAAAAATCAATGAATATTGTAAATGCACAAACAGTAATATCTCCACATTGCAAGGTGCAATTCTGAATTTTTTTGCTTTTTCCTGCTAATCCTAGCATGATAAAGAAGATTCAAAGAGAGTGAGATGCCAGCTCTTTTCATTCAGTCAGTAGCTTCAAACATATCTGGTATATGAATAACATGATGTTTTTCAATGGCAAAAATCAATGAATATTGTAAATGCACAAACAGTAATATCTCCACATTGCAAGGTGCAATTCTGAAATTTTTTGCTTTTTCCTGCTAATCCTAGCATGATAAAGAAGATTCAAAGAGAGTGAGATGCCAGCTCTTTTCATTCAGTCAGTAGCTTCAAACATTTCTGGACGTTTTTCAATGGCAAAAATCAATGAATATTGTAAATGCACAAACAGTAATATCTCCACATTGCAAGGTGCAATTCTGAATTTTTTTGCTTTTTCCTGCTAATCCTAGCATGATAAAGAAGATTCAAAGAAAGTGAGATGCCAGCTCCTTTCATTCAGTCAGTAGCTTCAAACATTTCTGGACGTTTTTCAATGGCAAAAATCAATGAATATTGTAAATGCACAAACAGTAATATCTCCACATTGCAAGGTGCAATTCTGAAATTTTTTGCTTTTTCCTGCTAATCCTAGCATGATAAAGAAGATTCAAAGAGAGTGAGATGACAGCTCCTTTCATTCAGTCAGTAGCTTCAAACATTTCTGGACGTTTTTCAATGGCAAAAATCAATGAATATTGTAAATGCACAAACAGTAATATCTCCACATTGCAAGGTGCAATTCTGAAAGTTTTTGCTTTTTCCTGCTAATCCTAGCATGATAAAGAAGATTCAAAGAGAGTGAGATGCCAGCTCCTTTCATTCAGTCAGTAGCTTCAAACATTTCTGGACGTTTTTCAATGGCAAAAATCAATGAATATTGTAAATGCACAAACAGTAATATCTCCACATTGCAAGGTGCAATTCTGAAATTTTTTGCTTTTTCCTGCTAATCCTAGCATGATAAAGAAGATTCAAAGAGAGTGAGATGCCAGCTCCTTTCATTCAGTCAGTAGCTTCAAACATTTCTGGACGTTTTTCAATGGCAAAAATCAATGAATATTGTAAATGCACAAACAGTAATATCTCCACATTGCAAGGTGCAATTCTGAAATTTTTTGCTTTTTCCTGCTCCTCTTAGCATGATAAAGAAGATTCAAAGAGAGTGAGATGCCAACGCTTTTCATTCAGTCAGTAGCTTCAAACATTTTTGGTATATGAATAACATGATGTTTTTCAATGGCAAAAATCAATGAATATTGTAAATGCACAAACAGTAATATCTCCACATTGCAAGGTGCAATTCTGAAATTTTTTGCTTTTTCCTGCTAATCCTAGCACGATAAAGAAGATTCAAAGAGAGTGAGATGCCAGCTCCTTTCATTCAGTCAGTAGCTTCAAACATTTCTGGTATATGAATAACATGATGTTTTTCAATGGCAAAAATCAATGAATATTGTAAATGCACAAACAGTAATTTCTCCGCATTGCAAGGTGCAATTCTGAAATTTTTTGCTTTTTCCTGCTAATCCTAGCATGATAAAGAAGATTCAAAGAGAGTGAGATGCCAGCTCCTTTCATTCAGTCAGTAGCTTCAAACATTTCTGGACGTTTTTCAATGGCAAAAATCAATGAATATTGTAAATGCACAAACAGTAATATCTCCACATTGCAAGGTGCAATTCTGAAATTTTTTGCTTTTTCCTGCTCCTCTTAGCATGATAAGGAAGATTCAAAGAGAGTGAGATGCCAGCTCTTTTCATTCAGTCAGTAGCTTCAAACATTTCTGGTATATGAATAACATGATGTTTTTCAATGGCAAAAATCAATGAATATTGTAAATGCACAAACAGTAATATCTCCACATTGCAAGGTGCAATTCTGAAATTTTTTGCTTTTTCCTGCTAATCCTAGCATGATAAAGAAGATTCAAAGAGAGTGAGATGCCAGCTCCTTTCATTCAGTCAGTAACTTCAAACATTTCTGGACGTTTTTCAATGGCAAAAATCAATGAATATTGTAAATGCACAAACAGTAATTTCTCCGCATTGCAAGGTGCAATTCTGAAATTTTTTGCTTTTTCCTGCTAATCCTAGCATGATAAAGAAGATTCAAAGAAAGTGAGATGCCAGCTCCTTTCATTCAGTCAGTAGCTACAAACATTTCTGGACGTTTTTCAATGGCAAAAATCAATGAATATTGTAAATGCACAAACAGTAATATCTCCACATTGCAAGGTGCAATTCTGAATTTTTTTGCTTTTTCCTGCTAATCCTAGCATGATAAAGAAGATTCAAAGAAAGTGAGATGCCAGCTCCTTTCATTCAGTCAGTAGCTTCAAACATTTCTGGACGTTTTTCAATGGCAAAAATCAATGAATATTGTAAATGCACAAACAGTAATATCTCCACATTGCAAGGTGCAATTCTGAAATTTTTTGCTTTTTCCTGCTAATCCTAGCATGATAAAGAAGATTCAAAGAGAGTGAGATGACAGCTCCTTTCATTCAGTCAGTAGCTTCAAACATTTCTGGACGTTTTTCAATGGCAAAAATCAATGAATATTGTAAATGCACAAACAGTAATATCTCCACATTGCAAGGTGCAATTCTGAAAGTTTTTGCTTTTTCCTGCTAATCCTAGCATGATAAAGAAGATTCAAAGAGAGTGAGATGCCAGCTCCTTTCATTCAGTCAGTAGCTTCAAACATTTCTGGACGTTTTTCAATGGCAAAAATCAATGAATATTGTAAATGCACAAACAGTAATATCTCCACATTGCAAGGTGCAATTCTGAAATTTTTTGCTTTTTCCTGCTAATCCTAGCATGATAAAGAAGATTCAAAGAGAGTGAGATGCCAGCTCCTTTCATTCAGTCAGTAGCTTCAAACATTTCTGAACGTTTTTCAATGGCAAAAATCAATGAATATTGTAAATGCACAAACAGTAATATCTCCACATTGCAAGGTGCAATTCTGAATTTTTTTGCTTTTTCCTGCTCCTCTTAGCATGATAAAGAAGATTCAAAGAGAGTGAGATGCCAACTCTTTTCATTCAGTCAGTAGCTTCAAACATTTCTGGACATTTTTCAATGGCAAAAATCAATGAATATTGTAAATGCACAAACAGTAATATCTCCACATTGCAAGGTGCAATTCTGAATTTTTTTGCTTTTTCCTGCTAATCCTAGCATGATAAAGAAGATTCAAAGAGAGTGAGATGCCAGCTCCTTTCATTCAGTCAGTAACTTCAAACATTTCTGGACGTTTTTCAATGGCAAAAATCAATGAATATTGTAAATGCACAAACAGTAATTTATCCGCATTGCAAGGTGCAATTCTGAAATTTTTTGCTTTTTCCTGCTAATCCTAGCATGATAAAGAAGATTCAAAGAAAGTGAGATGCCAGCTCCTTTCATTCAGTCAGTAGCTTCAAACATTTCTGGACGTTTTTCAATGGCAAAAATCAATGAATATTGTAAATGCACAAACAGTAATATCTCCACATTGCAAGGTGCAATTCTGAATTTTTTTGCTTTTTCCTGCTAATCCTAGCATGATAAAGAAGATTCAAAGAAAGTGAGATGCCAGCTCCTTTCATTCAGTCAGTAGCTTCAAACATTTCTGGACGTTTTTCAATGGCAAAAATCAATGAATATTGTAAATGCACAAACAGTAATATCTCCACATTGCAAGGTGCAATTCTGAAATTTTTTGCTTTTTCCTGCTAATCCTAGCATGATAAAGAAGATTCAAAGAGAGTGAGATGCCAGCTCCTTTCATTCAGTCAGTAGCTTCAAACATTTCTGGACGTTTTTCAATGGCAAAAATCAATGAATATTGTAAATGCACAAACAGTAATATCTCCACATTGCAAGGTGCAATTCTGAAATTTTTTGCTTTTTCCTGCTCCTCTTAGCATGATAAAGAAGATTCAAAGAGAGTGAGATGCCAACTCTTTTCATTCAGTCAGTAGCTTCAAACATTTTTGGTATATGAATAACATGATGTTTTTCAATGGCAAAAATCAATGAATATTGTAAATGCACAAACAGTAATATCTCCACATTGCAAGGTGCAATTCTGAAATTTTTTGCTTTTTCCTGCTAATTCTAGCATGATAAAGAAGATTCAAAGAGAGTGAGATGCCAGCTCCTTTCATTCAGTCAGTAGCTTCAAATATTTCTGGACGTTTTTCAATGGCAAAAATCAATGAATATTGTAAATGCACAAACAGTAATATCTCCACATTGCAAGGTGCAATTCTGAAATTTTTTGCTTTTTCCTGCTAATCCTAGCATGATAAAGAAGATTCAAAGAGAGTGAGATGCCAGCTCCTTTCATTCAGTGAGTAGCTTCAAACATTTCTGGTATATGAATAACATGATGTTTTTCAATGACAAAAATCAATGAATATTGTAAATGCACAAACAGTAATTTCTCCGCATTGCAAGGTGCAATTCTGAAATTTTTTGCTTTTTCCTGCTAATCCTAGCATGATAAAGAAGATTCAAAGAGAGTGAGATGCCAGCTCCTTTCATTCAGTCAGTAGCTTCAAACATTTCTGGACGTTTTTCAATGGCAAAAACCAATGAATATTGTAAATGCACAAACAGTAATATCTCCACATTGCAAGGTGCAATTCTGAAATTTTTTGCTTTTTCCTGCTCCTCTTAGCATGATAAAGAGGATTCAAAGAGAGTGAGATGCCAGCTCTTTTCATTCAGTCAGTAGCTTCAAACATTTCTGGTTTATGAATAACATGATGTTTTTCAATGGCAAAAATCAATGAATATTGTAAATGCACAAACAGTAATATCTACACATTGCAAGGTGCAATTCTGAAATTTTTTGCTTTTTCCTGCTAATCCTAGCATGATAAAGAAGATTCAAAGAGAGTGAGATGCCAGCTCCTTTCATTCAGTCAGTAGCTTCAAACATTTCTGGATGTTTTTCAATGGCAAAAATCAATGAATATTGTAAATGCACAAACAGTAATTTCTCCGCATTGCAAGGTACAATTCTGAAATTTTTTGCTTTTTCCTGCTAATCCTAGCATGGTAAAGAAGATTCAAAGAGAGTGAGATGCCAGCTCCTTTCATTCAGTCAGTAGCTTCAAACATTTCTGGACGTTTTTCAATGGCAAAAATCAATGAATATTGTAAATGCACAAACAGTAATATCTCCACATTGCAAGGTGCAATTCTGAAATTTTTTGCTTTTTCCTGCTAATCCTAGCATGATAAAGAAGATTCAAAGAGAGTGAGATGCCAGCTCCTTTCATTCAGTCAGTAACTTCAAACATTTCTGGACGTTTTTCAATGGCAAAAATCAATGAATATTGTAAATGCACAAACAGTAATTTCTCCGCATTGCAAGGTGCAATTCTGAAATTTTTTGCTTTTTCCTGCTAACCCTAGCATGATAAAGAAGATTCAAAGAGAGTGAGATGCCAGCTCCTTTCATTCAGTCAGTAGCTTCAAACATTTCTGGACGTTTTTCAATGGCAAAAATCAATGAATATTGTAAATGCACAAACAGTAATATCTCCACATTGCAAGGTGCAATTCTGAAATTTTTTGCTTTTTCCTGCTAATCCTAGCATGATAAAGAAGATTCAAAGAGAGTGAGATGCCAGCTCCTTTCATTCAGTCAGTAGCTTCAAACATTTCTGGTATATGAATAACATGATGTTTTTCAATGGCAAAAATCAATGAATATTGTAAATGCACAAACAGTAATTTCTCCGCATTGCAAGGTGCAATTCTGAAATTTTTTGCTTTTTCCTGCTAATCCTAGCATGATAAAGAAGATTCAAAGAGAGTGAGATGCCAGCTCCTTTCATTCAGTCAGTAGCTTCAAACATTTCTGGACGTTTTTCAATGGCAAAAATCAATGAATATTGTAAATGCACAAACAGTAATATCTCCACATTGCAAGGTGCAATTCTGAAATTTTTTGCTTTTTCCTGCTCCTCTTAGCATGATAAAGAAGATTCAAAGAGAGTGAGATGCCAACTCTTTTCATTCAGTCAGTAGCTTCAAACATTTTTGGTATATGAATAACATGATGTTTTTCAATGGCAAAAATCAATGAATATTGTAAATGCACAAACAGTAATATCTACACATTGCAAGGTGCAATTCTGAAATTTTTTGCTTTTTCCTGCTAATCCTAGCATGATAAAGAAGATTCAAAGAGAGTGAGATGCCAGCTCCTTTCATTCAGTCAGTAGCTTCAAACATTTCTGGATGTTTTTCAATGGCAAAAATCAATGAATATTGTAAATGCACAAACAGTAATTTCTCCGCATTGCAAGGTACAATTCTGAAATTTTTTGCTTTTTCCTGCTAATCCTAGCATGGTAAAGAAGATTCAAAGAGAGTGAGATGCCAGCTCCTTTCATTCAGTCAGTAGCTTCAAACATTTCTGGACGTTTTTCAATGGCAAAAATCAATGAATATTGTAAATGCACAAACAGTAATATCTCCACATTGCAAGGTGCAATTCTGAAATTTTTTGCTTTTTCCTGCTAATCCTAGCATGATAAAGAAGATTCAAAGAGAGTGAGATGCCAGCTCCTTTCATTCAGTCAGTAACTTCAAACATTTCTGGACGTTTTTCAATGGCAAAAATCAATGAATATTGTAAATGCACAAACAGTAATTTCTCCGCATTGCAAGGTGCAATTCTGAAATTTTTTGCTTTTTCCTGCTAACCCTAGCATGATAAAGAAGATTCAAAGAGAGTGAGATGCCAGCTCCTTTCATTCAGTCAGTAGCTTCAAACATTTCTGGACGTTTTTCAATGGCAAAAATCAATGAATATTGTAAATGCACAAACAGTAATATCTCCACATTGCAAGGTGCAATTCTGAAATTTTTTGCTTTTTCCTGCTAATCCTAGCATGATAAAGAAGATTCAAAGAGAGTGAGATGCCAGCTCCTTTCATTCAGTCAGTAGCTTCAAACATTTCTGGACGTTTTTCAATGGCAAAAATCAATGAATATTGTAAATGCACAAACAGTAATATCTCCACATTGCAAGGTGCAATTCTGAAATTTTTTGCTTTTTCCTGCTCCTCTTAGCATGATAAAGAAGATTCAAAGAGAGTGAGATGCCAACTCTTTTCATTCAGTCAGTAGCTTCAAACATTTTTGGTATATGAATAACATGATGTTTTTCAATGGCAAAAATCAATGAATATTGTAAATGCACAAACAGTAATATCTACACATTGCAAGGTGCAATTCTGAAATTTTTTGCTTTTTCCTGCTAATCCTAGCATGATAAAGAAGATTCAAAGAGAGTGAGATGCCAGCTCCTTTCATTCAGTCAGTAGCTTCAAACATTTCTGGATGTTTTTCAATGGCAAAAATCAATGAATATTGTAAATGCACAAACAGTAATTTCTCCGCATTGCAAGGTACAATTCTGAAATTTTTTGCTTTTTCCTGCTAATCCTAGCATGGTAAAGAAGATTCAAAGAGAGTGAGATGCCAGCTCCTTTCATTCAGTCAGTAGCTTCAAACATTTCTGGACGTTTTTCAATGGCAAAAATCAATGAATATTGTAAATGCACAAACAGTAATATCTCCACATTGCAAGGTGCAATTCTGAAATTTTTTGCTTTTTCCTGCTAATCCTAGCATGATAAAGAAGATTCAAAGAGAGTGAGATGCCAGCTCCTTTCATTCAGTCAGTAACTTCAAACATTTCTGGACGTTTTTCAATGGCAAAAATCAATGAATATTGTAAATGCACAAACAGTAATTTCTCCGCATTGCAAGGTGCAATTCTGAAATTTTTTGCTTTTTCCTGCTAACCCTAGCATGATAAAGAAGATTCAAAGAGAGTGAGATGCCAGCTCCTTTCATTCAGTCAGTAGCTTCAAACATTTCTGGACGTTTTTCAATGGCAAAAATCAATGAATATTGTAAATGCACAAACAGTAATATCTCCACATTGCAAGGTGCAATTCTGAAATTTTTTGCTTTTTCCTGCTAATCCTAGCATGATAAAGAAGATTCAAAGAGAGTGAGATGCCAGCTCCTTTCATTCAGTCAGTAGCTTCAAACATTTCTGGTATATGAATAACATGATGTTTTTCAATGGCAAAAATCAATGAATATTGTAAATGCAGAAACAGTAATTTCTCCGCATTGCAAGGTGCAATTCTGAAATTTTTTGCTTTTTCCTGCTAATCCTAGCATGATAAAGAAGATTCAAAGAGAGTGAGATGCCAGCTCCTTTCATTCAGTCAGTAGCTTCAAACATTTCTGGACGTTTTTCAATGGCAAAAATCAATGAATATTGTAAATGCACAAACAGTAATATCTCCACATTGCAAGGTGCAATTCTGAAATTTTTTGCTTTTTCCTGCTCCTCTTAGCATGATAAAGAAGATTCAAAGAGAGTGAGATGCCAACTCTTTTCATTCAGTCAGTAGCTTCAAACATTTTTGGTATATGAATAACATGATGTTTTTCAATGGCAAAAATCAATGAATATTGTAAATGCACAAACAGTAATATCTCCACATTGCAAGGTGCAATTCTGAAATTTTTTGCTTTTTCCTGCTAATTCTAGCATGATAAAGAAGATTCAAAGAGAGTGAGATGCCAGCTCCTTTCATTCAGTCAGTAGCTTCAAACATTTCTGGACGTTTTTCAATGGCAAAAATCAATGAATATTGTAAATGCACAAACAGTAATATCTCCACATTGCAAGGTGCAATTCTGAAATTTTTTGCTTTTTCCTGCTAATCCTAGCATGATAAAGAAGATTCAAAGAGAGTGAGATGCCAGCTCCTTTCATTCAGTCAGTAGCTTCAAACATTTCTGGTATATGAATAACATGATGTTTTTCAATGGCAAAAATCAATGAATATTGTAAATGCACAAACAGTAATTTCTCCGCATTGCAAGGTGCAATTCTGAAATTTTTTGCTTTTTCCTGCTAATCCTAGCATGATAAAGAAGATTCAAAGAGAGTGAGATGCCAGCTCCTTTCATTCAGTCAGTAGCTTCAAACATTTCTGGACGTTTTTCAATGGCAAAAATCAATGAATATTGTAAATGCACAAACAGTAATATCTCCACATTGCAAGGTGCAATTCTGAATTTTTTTGCTTTTTCCTGCTCCTCTTAGCATGATAAAGAAGATTCAAAGAGAGTGAGATGCCAGCTCTTTTCATTCAGTCAGTAGCTTCAAACATTTCTGGTATATGAATAACATGATGTTTTTCAATGGCAAAAATCAATGAATATTGTAAATGCACAAACAGTAATATCTACACATTGCAAGGTGCAATTCTGAAATTTTTTGCTTTTTCCTGCTAATCCTAGCATGATAAAGAAGATTCAAAGAGAGTGAGATGCCAGCTCCTTTCATTCAGTCAGTTGCTTCAAACATTTCTGGATGTTTTTCAATGGCAAAAATCAATGAATATTGTAAATGCACAAACAGTAATTTCTCCGCATTGCAAGGTACAATTCTGAAATTTTTTGCTTTTTCCTGCTAATCCTAGCATGATAAAGAAGATTCAAAGAGAGTGAGATGCCAGCTCCTTTCATTCAGTCAGTAGCTTCAAACATTTCTGGACGTTTTTCAATGGCAAAAATCAATGAATATTGTAAATGCACAAACAGTAATATCTCCACATTGCAAGGTGCAATTCTGAAATTTTTTGCTTTTTCCTGCTAATCCTAGCATGATAAAGAAGATTCAAAGAGAGTGAGATGCCAGCTCCTTTCATTCAGTCAGTAACTTCAAACATTTCTGGACGTTTTTCAATGGCAAAAATCAATGAATATTGTAAATGCACAAACAGTAATTTCTCCGCATTGCAAGGTGCAATTCTGAAATTTTTTGCTTTTTCCTGCTAATCCTAGCATGATAAAGAAGATTCAAAGAGAGTGAGATGCCAGCTCCTTTCATTCAGTCAGTAGCTTCAAACATTTCTGGACGTTTTTCAATGGCAAAAATCAATGAATATTGTAAATGCACAAACAGTAATATCTCCACATTGCAAGGTGCAATTCTGAAATTTTTTGCTTTTTCCTGCTAATCCTAGCATGATAAAGAAGATTCAAAGAGAGTGAGATGCCAGCTCCTTTCATTCAGTCAGTAGCTTCAAACATTTCTGGTATATGAATAACATGATGTTTTTCAATGGCAAAAATCAATGAATATTGTAAATGCACAAACAGTAATTTCTCCGCATTGCAAGGTGCAATTCTGAAATTTTTTGCTTTTTCCTGCTAATCCTAGCATGATAAAGAAGATTCAAAGAGAGTGAGATGCCAGCTCCTTTCATTCAGTCAGTAGCTTCAAACATTTCTGGACGTTTTTCAATGGCAAAAATCAATGAATATTGTAAATGCACAAACAGTAATATCTCCACATTGCAAGGTGCAATTCTGAAATTTTTTGCTTTTTCCTGCTAATCCTAGCATGATAAAGAAGATTCAAAGAGAGTGAGATGCCAGCTCCTTTCATTCAGTCAGTAGCTTCAAACATTTCTGGTATATGAATAACATGATGTTTTTCAATGGCAAAAATCAATGAATATTGTAAATGCACAAACAGTAATTTCTCCGCATTGCAAGGTGCAATTCTGAAATTTTTTGCTTTTTCCTGCTAATCCTAGCATGATAAAGAAG
This sequence comes from Phyllobates terribilis, assembly GCF_046119375.1. Lineage (NCBI taxonomy): Eukaryota > Metazoa > Chordata > Amphibia > Anura > Dendrobatidae > Phyllobates > Phyllobates terribilis. The sequence goes on along the minus strand of NW_027363054.1, from coordinate 1,708,322 downwards.
ATTCAAAGAGAGTGAGATGCCAGCTCCTTTCATTCAGTCAGTAGCTTCAAACATTTCTGGACGTTTTTCAATGGCAAAAATCAATGAATATTGTAAATGCACAAACAGTAATATCTCCACATTGCAAGGTGCAATTCTGAAATTTTTTGCTTTTTCCTGCTCCTCTTAGCATGATAAAGAAGATTCAAAGAGAGTGAGATGCCAGCTCTTTTCATTCAGTCAGTAGCTTCAAACATTTCTGGTATATGAATAACATGATGTTTTTCAATGGCAAAAATCAATGAATATTGTAAATGCACAAACAGTAATATCTCCACATTGCAAGGTGCAATTCTGAAATTTTTTGCTTTTTCCTGCTAATACTAGCATGATAAAGAAGATTCAAAGAGAGTGAGATGCCAGCTCCTTTCATTCAGTCAGTAGCTTCAAACATTTCTGGATGTTTTTCAATGGCAAAAATCAATGAATATTGTAAATGCACAAACAGTAATTTCTCCGCATTGCAAGGTGCAATTCTGAAATTTTTTGCTTTTTCCTGCTAATCCTAGCATGATAAAGAAGATTCAAAGAGAGTGAGATGCCAGCTCCTTTCATTCAGTCAGTAGCTTCAAACATTTCTGGTATATGAATAACATGATGTTTTTCAATGGCAAAAATCAATGAATATTGTAAATGCACAAACAGTAATTTCTCCGCATTGCAAGGTGCAATTCTGAAATTTTTTGCTTTTTCCTGCTAATCCTAGCATGATAAAGAAGATTCAAAGAGAGTGAGATGCCAGCTCCTTTCATTCAGTCAGTAGCTTCAAACATTTCTGGACGTTTTTCAATTGCAAAAATCAATGAATATTGTAAATGCACAAACAGTAATATCTCCACATTGCAAGGTGCAATTCTGAAATTTTTTGCTTTTTCCTGCTCCTCTTAGCATGATAAATAAGATTCAAAGAGGGTGAGATGCCAGCTCTTTTCATTCAGTCAGTAGCTTCAAACATTTCTGGTATATGAATAACATGATGTTTTTCAATGGCAAAAATCAATGAATATTGTAAATGCACAAACAGTAATTTCTCCGCATTGCAAGGTGCAATTCTGAAATTTTTTGCTTTTTCCTGCTCCTCTTAGCATGATAAAGAAGATTCAAAGAGAGTGAGATGCCAGCTCTTTTCATTCAGTCAGTAGCTTCAAACATTTCTGGACGTTTTTCAATGGCAAAAATCAATGAATATTGTAAATGCACAAACAGTAATATCTCCACATTGCAAGGTGCAATTCTGAAATTTTTTGCTTTTTCCTGCTCCTCTTAGCATGATAAAGAAGATTCAAAGAGAGTGAGATGCCAGCTCCTTTCATTCAGTCAGTAGCTTCAAACATTTCTGGACGTTTTTCAATGGCAAAAATCAATGAATATTGTAAATGCACAAACAGTAATATCTACACATTGCAAGGTGCAATTCTGAAATTTTTTGCTTTTTCCTGCTAATCCTAGCATGATAAAGAAGATTCAAAGAGAGTGAGATGCCAGCTCCTTTCATTCAGTCAGTAGCTTCAAACATTTCTGGACGTTTTTCAATGGCAAAAATCAATGAATATTGTAAATGCACAAACAGTAATATCTCCACATTGCAAGGTGCAATTCTGAAATTTTTTGCTTTTTCCTGCTCCTCTTAGCATGATAAAGAAGATTCAAAGAGAGTGAGATGCCAGCTCTTTTCATTCAGTCAGTAGCTTCAAACATTTCTGGTATATGAATAACATGATGTTTTTCAATGGCAAAAATCAATGAATATTGTAAATGCACAAACAGTAATTTCTCCGCATTGCAAGGTGCAATTCTGAAATTTTTTGCTTTTTCCTGCTAATCCTAGCATAATAAAGAAGGTTCAAAGAGAGTGAGATGCCAGCTCCTTTCATTCAGTCAGTAGCTTCAAACATTTCTGGACGTTTTTCAATGGCAAAAATCAATGAATATTGTAAATGCACAAACAGTAATATCTCCACATTGCAAGGTGCAATTCTGAAATTTTTGGCTTTTTCCTGCTCCTCTTAGCATGATAAAGAAGATTCAAAGAGAGTGAGATGCCAGCTCTTTTCATTCAGTCAGTAGCTTCAAACATTTTTGGTATATGAATAACATGATGTTTTTCAATGGCAAAAATCAATGAATATTGTAAATGCACAAACAGTAATTTCTCCGCATTGCAAGGTGCAATTCTGAAATTTTTTGCTTTTTCCTGCTAATCCTAGCATGATAAAGAAGATTCAAAGAGAGTGAGATGCCAGCTCCTTTCATTCAGTCAGTAGCTTCAAACATTTCTGGACGTTTTTCAATGGCAAAAATCAATGAATATTGTAAATGCACAAACAGTAATATCTCCACATTGCAAGGTGCAATTCTGAAATTTTTTGCTTTTTCCTGCTCCTCTTAGCATGATAAAGAAGATTCAAAGAGAGTGAGATGCCAGCTCTTTTCATTCAGTCAGTAGCTTCAAACATTTCTGGTATATGAATAACATGATGTTTTTCAATGGCAAAAATCAATGAATATTGTAAATGCACAAACAGTAATTTCTCCGCATTGCAAGGTGCAATTCTGAAATTTTTTGCTTTTTCCTGCTCCTCTTAGCATGATAAAGAAGATTCAAAGAGAGTGAGATGCCAGTTCTTTTCATTCAGTCAGTAGCTTCAAACATTTCTGGACGTTTTTCAATGGCAAAAATCAATGAATATTGTAAATGCACAAACAGTAATATCTCCACATTGCAAGGAGCAATTCTGAAATTTTTTGCTTTTTCCTGCTCCTCTTAGCATGATAAAAAAGATTCAAAGAGAGTGAGATGCCAGCTCTTTTCATTCAGTCAGTAGCTTCAAACATTTCTGGTATATGAATAACATGATGTTTTTCAATGGCAAAAATCAATGAATATTGTAAATGCACAAACAGTAATTTCTCCGCATTGCAAGGTGCAATTCTGAAATTTTTTGCTTTTTCCTGCTAATCCTAGCATGATAAAGAAGATTCAAAGAGAGTGAGATGCCAGCTCCTTTCATTCAGTCAGTAGCTTCAAACATTTCTGGACGTTTTTCAATGGCAAAAATCAATGAATATTGTAAATGCACAAACAGTAATATCTCCACATTGCAAGGTGCAATTCTGAAATTTTTGGCTTTTTCCTGCTCCTCTTAGCATGATAAAGAAGATTCAAAGAGAGTGAGATGCCAGCTCTTTTCATTCAGTCAGTAGCTTCAAACTTTTTTGGTATATGAATAACATGATGTTTTTCAATGGCAAAAATCAATGAATATTGTAAATGCACAAACAGTAATTTCTCCGCATTGCAAGGTGCAATTCTGAAATTTTTTGCTTTTTCCTGCTAATCCTAGCATGATAAAGAAGATTCAAAGAGAGTGAGATGCCAGCTCCTTTCATTCAGTCAGTAGCTTCAAACATTTCTGGACGTTTTTCAATGGCAAAAATCAATGAATATTGTAAATGCACAAACAGTAATATCTCCACATTGCAAGGTGCAATTCTGAAATTTTTTGCTTTTTCCTGCTAATCCTAGCATGATAAAGAAGATTCAAAGAGAGTGAGATGCCAGCTCCTTTCATTCAGTCAGTAGCTTCAAACATTTCTGGTATATGAATAACATGATGTTTTTCAATGGCAAAAATCAATGAATATTGTAAATGCACAAACAGTAATTTCTCCGCATTGCAAGGTGCAATTCTGAAATTTTTTGCTTTTTCCTGCTAATCCTAGCATGATAAAGAAGATTCAAAGAGAGTGAGATGCCAGCTCCTTTCATTCAGTCAGTAGCTTCAAACATTTCTGGACGTTTTTCAATGGCAAAAATCAATGAATATTGTAAATGCACAAACAGTAATATCTCCACATTGCAAGGTGCAATTCTGAAATTTTTTGCTTTTTCCTGCTAATCCTAGCATGATAAAGAAGATTCAAAGAGAGTGAGATGCCAGCTCCTTTCATTCAGTCAGTAGCTTCAAACATTTCTGGTATATGAATAACATGATGTTTTTCAATGGCAAAAATCAATGAATATTGTCAATGCACAAACAGTAATTTCTCCGCATTGCAAGGTGCAATTCTGAAATTTTTTGCTTTTTCCTGCTAATCCTAGCATGATAAAGAAGATTCAAAGAGAGTGAGATGCCAGCTCCTTTCATTCAGTCAGTAGCTTCAAACATTTCTGGACGTTTTTCAATGGCAAAAATCAATGAATATTGTAAATGAACAAACAGTAATATCTCCACATTGCAAGGTGCAATTCTGAAATTTTTTGCTTTTTCCTGCTCCTCTTAGCATGATAAAGAAGATTCAAAGAGAGTGAGATGCCAGCTCTTTTCATTCAGTCAGTAGCTTCAAACATTTCTGGTATATGAATAACATGATGTTTTTCAATGGCAAAAATCAATGAATATTGTAAATGCACAAACAGTAATTTCTCCGCATTGCAAGGTGCAATTCTGAAATTTTTTGCTTTTTCCTGCTAATCCTAGCATGATAAAGAAGATTCAAAGAGAGTGAGATGCCAGCTCTTTTCATTCAGTCAGTAGCTTCAAACATTTCTGGACGTTTTTCAATGGCAAAAATCAATGAATATTGTAAATGCACAAACAGTAATATCTCCACATTGCAAGGTGCAATTCTGAAATTTTTTGCTTTTTCCTGCTCCTCTTAGCATGATAAAGAAGATTCAAAGAGAGTGAGATGCCAGCTCCTTTCATTCAGTCAGTAGCTTCAAACATTTCTGGACGTTTTTCAATGGCAAAAATCAATGAATATTGTAAATGCACAAACGGTAATATCTCCACATTGCAAGGTGCAATTCTGAAATTTTTTGCTTTTTCCTGCTAATCCTAGCATGATAAAGAAGATTCAAAGAGAGTGAGATGCCAGCTCCTTTCATTCAGTCAGTAGCTTCAAACATTTCTGGACGTTTTTCAATGGCAAAAATCAATGAATATTGTAAATGCACAAACAGTAATATCTCCACATTGCAAGGTGCAATTCTGAAATTTTTTGCTTTTTCCTGCTCCTCTTAGCATGATAAAGAAGATTCAAAGAGAGTGAGATGCCAGCTCTTTTCATTCAGTCAGTAGCTTCAAACATTTCTGGTATATGAATAACATGATGTTTTTCAATGGCAAAAATCAATGAATATTGTAAATGCACAAACAGTAATTTCTCCGCATTGCAAGGTGCAATTCTGAAATTTTTTGCTTTTTCCTGCTAATCCTAGCATAATAAAGAAGATTCAAAGAGAGTGAGATGCCAGCTCCTTTCATTCAGTCAGTAGCTTCAAACATTTCTGGACGTTTTTCAATGGCAAAAATCAATGAATATTGTAAATGCACAAACAGTAATATCTCCACATTGCAAGGTGCAATTCTGAAATTTTTGGCTTTTTCCTGCTCCTATTAGCATGATAAAGAAGATTCAAAGAGAGTGAGATGCCAGCTCTTTTCATTCAGTCAGTAGCTTCAAACATTTTTGGTATATGAATAACATGATGTTTTTCAATGGCAAAAATCAATGAATATTGTAAATGCACAAACAGTAATTTCTCCGCATTGCAAGGTGCAATTCTGAAATTTTTTGCTTTTTCCTGCTAATCCTAGCATGATAAAGAAGATTCAAAGAGAGTGAGATGCCAGCTCCTTTCATTCAGTCAGTAGCTTCAAACATTTCTGGACGTTTTTCAATGGCAAAAATCAATGAATATTGTAAATGCACAAACAGTAATATCTCCACATTGCAATGTGCAATTCTGAAATTTTTTGCTTTTTCCTGCTCCTCTTAGCATGATAAAGAAGATTCAAAGAGAGTGAGATGCCAGCTCTTTTCATTCAGTCAGTAGCTTCAAACATTTCTGGTATATGAATAACATGATGTTTTTCAATGGCAAAAATCAATGAATATTGTAAATGCACAAACAGTAATTTCTCCGCATTGCAAGGTGCAATTCTGAAATTTTTTGCTTTTTCCTGCTCCTCTTAGCATGATAAAGAAGATTCAAAGAGAGTGAGATGCCAGTTCTTTTCATTCAGTCAGTAGCTTCAAACATTTCTGGACGTTTTTCAATGGCAAAAATCAATGAATATAGTAAATGCACAAACAGTAATATCTCCACATTGCAAGGAGCAATTCTGAAATTTTTTGCTTTTTCCTGCTCCTCTTAGCATGATAAAGAAGATTCAAAGAGAGTGAGATGCCAGCTCTTTTCATTCAGTCAGTAGCTTCAAACATTTCTGGTATATGAATAACATGATGTTTTTCAATGGCAAAAATCAATGAATATTGTAAATGCACAAACAGTAATTTCTCCGCATTGCAAGGTGCAATTCTGAAATTTTTTGCTTTTTCCTGCTCCTCTTAGCATGATAAAGAAGATTCAAAGAGAGTGAGATGCCAGCTCTTTTCATTCAGTCAGTAGCTTCAAACTTTTTTGGTATATGAATAACATGATGTTTTTCAATGGCAAAAATCAATGAATATTGTAAATGCACAAACAGTAATTTCTCCGCATTGCAAGGTGCAATTCTGAAATTTTTTGCTTTTTCCTGCTAATCCTAGCATGATAAAGAAGATTCAAAGAGAGTGAGATGCCAGCTCCTTTCATTCAGTCAGTAGCTTCAAACATTTCTGGACGTTTTTCAATGGCAAAAATCAATGAATATTGTAAATGCACAAACAGTAATATCTCCACATTGCAAGGTGCAATTCTGAAATTTTTTGCTTTTTCCTGCTCCTCTTAGCATGATAAAGAAGATTCAAAGAGAGTGAGATGCCAGCTCTTTTCATTCAGTCAGTAGCTTCAAACATTTCTGGTATATGAATAACATGATGTTTTTCAATGGCAAAAATCATTGAATATTGTAAATGCACAAACAGTAATTTCTCCGCATTGCAAGGTGCAATTCTGAAATTTTTTGCTTTTTCCTGCTCCTCTTAGCATGATAAAGAAGATTCAAAGAGAGTGAGATGCCAGTTCTTTTCATTCAGTCAGTAGCTTCAAACATTTCTGGACGTTTTTCAATGGCAAAAATCAATGAATATTGTAAATGCACAAACAGTAATATCTCCACATTGCAAGGAGCAATTCTGAAATTTTTTGCTTTTTCCTGCTCCTCTTAGCATGATAAAGAAGATTCAAAGAGAGTGAGATGCCAGCTCTTTTCATTCAGTCAGTAGCTTCAAACATTTCTGGTATATGAATAACATGATGTTTTTCAATGGCAAAAATCAATGAATATTGTAAATGCACAAACAGTAATTTCTCCGCATTGCAAGGTGCAATTCTGAAATTTTTTGCTTTTTCCTGCTCCTCTTAGCATGATAAAGAAGATTCAAAGAGAGTGAGATGCCAGCTCTTTTCATTCAGTCAGTAGCTTCAAACTTTTTTGGTATATGAATAACATGATGTTTTTCAATGACAAAAATCAATGAATATTGTAAATGCACAAACAGTAATTTCTCCGCATTGCAAGGTGCAATTCTGAAATTTTTTGCTTTTTCCTGCTAATCCTAGCATGATAAAGAAGATTCAAAGAGAGTGAGATGCCAGCTCCTTTCATTCAGTCAGTAGCTTCAAACATTTCTGGACATTTTTCAATGGCAAAAATCAATGAATATTGTAAATGCACAAACAGTAATATCTCCACATTGCAAGGTGCAATTCTGAAATTTTTTGCTTTTTCCTGCTCCTCTTAGCATGATAAAGAAGATTCAAAGAGAGTGAGATGCCAGCTCTTTTCATTCAGTCAGTAGCTTCAAACATTTCTGGTATATGAATAACATGATGTTTTTCAATGGCAAAAATCATTGAATATTGTAAATGCACAAACAGTAATTTCTCCGCATTGCAAGGTGCAATTCTGAAATTTTTTGCTTTTTCCTGCTCCTCTTAGCATGATAAAGAAGATTCAAAGAGAGTGAGATGCCAGTTCTTTTCATTCAGTCAGTAGCTTCAAACATTTCTGGACGTTTTTCAATGGCAAAAATCAATGAATATTGTAAATGCACAAACAGTAATATCTCCACATTGCAAGGTGCAATTCTGAAATTTTTAGCTTTTTCCTGCTCCTCTTAGCATGATAAAGAAGATTCAAAGAGAGTGAGATGCCAGCTCTTTTCATTCAGTCAGTAGCTTCAAACATTTCTGGTATATGAATAACATGATGTTTTTCAATGGCAAAAATCAATGAATATTGTAAATGCACAAACAGTAATATCTCCACATTGCAAGGTGCAATTCTGAAATTTTTTGCTATTTCCTGCTAATCCTAGCATGATAAAGAAGATTCAAAGAGAGTGAGATGCCAGCTCTTTTCATTCAGTCAGTAGCTTCAAACATTTCTGGACGTTTTTCAATGGCAAAAATCAATGAATATTGTAAATGCACAAACAGTAATATCTCCACATTGCAAGGTGCAATTCTGAAATTTTTTGCTTTTTCCTGCTAATCCTAGCATGATAAAGAAGATTCAAAGAGAGTGAGATGCCAGCTCCTTTCATTCAGTCAGTAGCTTCAAACATTTCTGGACGTTTTTCAATGGCAAAAATCATTGAATATTGTAAATGCACAAACAGTAATATCTCCGCATTGCAAGGTGCAATTCTGAAATTTTTTGCTTTTTCCTGCTAATCCTAGTATGATAAAGAAGATTCAAAGAGAGTGAGATGCCAGCTCCTTTCATTCAGTCAGTAGCTTCAAACATTTCTGGTATATGAATAACATGATGTTTTTCAATGGCAAAAATCAATGAATATTGTAAATGCACAAACAGTAATATCTCCACATTGCAAGGTGCAATTCTGAAATTTTTTGCTTTTTCCTGCTAATCCTAGCATGATAAAGAAGATTCAAAGAGAGTGAGATGCCAGCTCCTTTCATTCAGTCAGTAGCTTCAAACATTTCTGGTATATGAATAACATGATGTTTTTCAATGGCAAAAATCAATGAATATTGTAAATGCACAAACAGTAATATCTCCACATTGCAAGGTGCAATTCTGAAATTTTTTGCTTTTTCCTGCTAATCCTAGCATGATAAAGAAGATTCAAAGAGAGTGAGATGCCAGCTCCTTTCATTCAGTCAGTAGCTTCAAACATTTCTGGACGTTTTTCAATGGCAAAAATCAATGAATATTGTAAATGCACAAACAGTAATATCTCCACATTGCAAGGTGCAATTCTGAAATTTTTTGCTTTTTCCTGCTCCTCTTAGCATGATAAAGAAGATTCAAAGAGAGTGAGATGCCAGCTCTTTTCATTCAGTCAGTAGCTTCAAACATTTCTGGTATATGAATAACATGATGTTTTTCAATGGCAAAAATCAATGAATATTGTAAATGTACAAACAGTAATTTCTCCGCATTGCAAGGTGCAATTCTGAAATTTTTTGCTTTTTCCTGCTCCTCTTAGCATGATAAAGAAGATTCAAAGAGAGTGAAATGCCAGTTCTTTTCATTCAGTCAGTAGCTTCAAACATTTCTGGACGTTTTTCAATGGCAAAAATCAATGAATATTGTAAATGCACAAACAGTAATATCTCCACATTGCAAGGTGCAATTCTGAAATTTTTTGCTTTTTCCTGCTACTCTTAGCATGATAAAGAAGATTCAAAGAGAGTGAGATGCCAGCTCTTTTCATTCAGTCAGTAGCTTCAAACATTTCTGGTATATGAATAACATGATGTTTTTCAATGGCAAAAATCAATGAATATTGTAAATGCACAAACAGTAATTTCTCCGCATTGCAAGGTGCAATTCTGAAATTTTTTGCTTTTTCCTGCTAATCCTAGCATGATAAAGAAGATTCAAAGAGAGTGAGATGCCAGCTCCTTTCATTCAGTCAGTAGCTTCAAACATTTCTGGACGTTTTTCAATGGCAAAAATCAATGAATATTGTAAATGCACAAACAGTAATATCTCCACATTGCAAGGTGCAATTCTGAAATTTTTTGCTTTTTCCTGCTCCTCTTAGCATGATAAAGAAGATTCAAAGAGAGTGAGATGCCAGCTCTTTTCATTCAGTCAGTAGCTTCAAACATTTTTGGTATATGAATAACATGATGTTTTTCAATGGCAAAAATCAATGAATATTGTAAATGCACAAACAGTAATTTCTCCGCATTGCAAGGTGAAATTCTGAAATTTTTTGCTTTTTCCTGCTAATCCTAGCATGATAAAGAAGATTCAAAGAGAGTGAGATGCCAGCTCCTTTCATTCAGTCAGTAGCTTCAAACATTTCTGGACGTTTTTCAATGGCAAAAATCAATGAATATTGTAAATGCACAAACAGTAATATCTCCACATTGCAAGGTGCAATTCTGAAATTTTTTGCTTTTTCCTGCTAATCCCAGCATGATAAAGAAGATTTAAAGAGAGTGAGATGACAGCTCCTTTCATTCAGTCAGTAGCTTCAAACATTTCTGGACGTTTTTCAATGGCAAAAATCAATGAATATTGTAAATGCACAAACAGTAATATCTCTACATTGCAAGGTGCAATTCTGAAAGTTTTTGCTTTTTCCTGCTAATCCTAGCATGATAAAGAAGATTCAAAGAGAGTGAGATGCCAGCTCCTTTCATTCAGTCAGTAGCTTCAAACATTTCTGGACGTTTTTCAATGGCAAAAATCAATGAATATTGTAAATGCACAAACAGTAATATCTCCACATTGCAAGGTGCAATTCTGAAATTTTTTGATTTTTCCTGCTAATCCTAGCATGATAAAGAAGATTCAAAGAGAGTGAGTTGCCAGCTCCTTTCATTCAGTCAGTAGCTTCAAACATTTCTGGACGTTTTTCAATGGCAAAAATCAATGAATATTGTAAATGCACAAACAGTAATATCTCCACATTGCAAGGTGCAATTCTGAAATTTTTTGCTTTTTCCTGCTCCTCTTAGCATGATAAAGAAGATTCAAAGAGAGTGAGATGCCAGCTCTTTTCATTCAGTCAGTAGCTTCAAACATTTCTGGTATATGAATAACATGATGTTTTTCAATGGCAAAAATCAATGAATATTGTAAATGCACAAACAGTAATATCTCCACATTGCAAGGTACAATTCTGAAATTTTTTGCTTTTTCCTGCTAATCCTAGCATGATAAAGAAGATTCAAAGAGAGTGAGATGCCAGCTCCTTTCATTCAGTCAGTAGCTTCAAACATTTCTGGATGTTTTTCAATGGCAAAAATCAATGAATATTGTAAATGCACAAACAGTAATTTCTCCGCATTGCAAGGTACAATTCTGAAATTTTTTGTTTTTTCCTGGTAATCCTAGCATGATAAAGAAGATTCAAAGAGAGTGAGATGCCAGCTCCTTTCATTCAGTCAGTAACTTCAAACATTTCTGGACGTTTTTCAATGGCAAAAATCAATGAATATTGTAAATGCACAAACAGTAATTTCTCCGCATTGCAAGGTGCAATTCTGAAATTTTTTGCTTTTTCCTGCTAATCCTAGCATGATAAAGAAGATTCAAAGAGAGTGAGATGCCAGCTCCTTTCATTCAGTCAGTAGCTTCAAACATTTCTGGACGTTTTTCAATGGCAAAAATCAATGAATATTGTAAATGCACAAACAGTAATATCTCCACATTGCAAGGTGCAATTCTGAAATTTTTTGCTTTTTCCTGCTAATCCTAGCATGATAAAGAAGATTCAAAGACAGTGAGATGCCAGCTCCTTTCATTCAGTCAGTAGCTTCAAACATTTCTGGTATATGAATAACATGATGTTTTTCAATGGCAAAAATCAATGAATATTGTAAATGCACAAACAGTAATTTCTCCGCATTGCAAGGTGCAATTCTGAAATTTTTTGCTTTTTCCTGCTAATCCTAGCATGATAAAGAAGATTCAAAGAGAGTGAGATGCCAGCTCCTTTCATTCAGTCAGTAGCTTCAAACATTTCTGGACGTTTTTCAATGGCAAAAATCAATGAATATTGTAAATGCACAAACAGTAATATCTCCACATTGCAAGGTGCAATTCTGAAATTTTTTGCTTTTTCCTGCTAATCCTAGCATGATAAAGAAGATTCAAAGAGAGTGAGATGCCAGCTCCTTTCATTCAGTCAGTAGCTTCAAACATTTCTGGTATATGAATAACATGATGTTTTTCAATGGCAAAAATCAATGAATATTGTAAATGCACAAACAGTAATTTCTCCGCATTGCAAGATGCAATTCTGAAATTTTTTGCTTTTTCCTGCTAATCCTAGCATGATAAAGAAGATTCAAAGAGAGTGAGATGCCAGCTCCTTTCATTCAGTCAGTAGCTTCAAACATTTCTGGACGTTTTTCAATGGCAAAAATCAATGAATATTGTAAATGCACAAACAGTAATATCTCCACATTGCAAGGTGCAATTCTGACATTTTTTGCTTTTTCCTGCTCCTCTTAGCATGATAAAGAAGATTCAAAGAGAGTGAGATGCCAGCTCTTTTCATTCAGTCAGTAGCTTCAAACATTTCTGGTATATGAATAACATGATGTTTTTCAATGCAAAAATCAATGAATATTGTAAATGCACAAACAGTAATATCTCCACATTGCAAGGTGCAATTCTGAAATGTTTGGCTTTTTCCTGCTAATACTAGCATGATAAAGAAGATTCAAAGAGAGTGAGATGCCAGCTCCTTTCATTCAGTCAGTAGCTTCAAACATTTCTGGATGTTTTTCAATGGCAAAAATCAATGAATATTGTAAATGCACAAACAGTAATTTCTCCGCATTGCAAGGTGCAATTCTGAAATTTTTTGCTTTTTCCTGCTAATCCTAGCATGATAAAGAAGATTCAAAGAGAGTGAGATGCCAGCTCCTTTCATTCAGTCAGTAGCTTCAAACATTTCTGGTATATGAATAACATGATGTTTTTCAATGGCAAAAATCAATGAATATTGTAAATGCACAAACAGTAATTTCTCCGCATTGCAAGGTGCAATTCTGAAATTTTTTGCTTTTTCCTGCTAATCCTAGCATGATAAAGAAGATTCAAAGAGAGTGAGATGCCAGCTCCTTTCATTCAGTCAGTAGCTTCAAACATTTCTGGACGTTTTTCAATGGCAAAAATAAATGAATATTGTAAATGCACAAACAGTAATATCTGCACATTGCAAGGTGCAATTCTGAAATTTTTTGCTTTTTCCTGCTCCTCTTAGCATGATAAAGAAGATTCAAAGAGAGTGAGATGCCAGCTCTTTTCATTCAGTCAGTAGCTTCAAACATTTCTGGTATATGAATAACATTATGTTTTTCAATGGCAAAAATCAATGAATATTGTAAATGCACAAACAGTAATTTCTCCGCATTGCAAGGTGCAATTCTGAAATTTTTTGCTTTTTCCTGCTCCTCTTAGCATGATAAAGAAGATTCAAAGAGAGTGAGATGCCAGCTCTTTTCATTCAGTCAGTAGCTTCAAACATTTCTGGACGTTTTTCAATGGCAAAAATCAATGAATATTGTAAATGCACAAACAGTAATATCTCCACATTGCAAGGTGCAATTCTGAAATTTTTTGCTTTTTCCTGCTCCTCTTAGCATGATAAAGAAGATTCAAAGAGAGTGAGATGCCAGCTCCTTTCATTCAGTCAGTAGCTTCAAACATTTCTGGACGTTTTTCAATGGCAAAAATCAATGAATATTGTAAATGCACAAACAGTAATATCTCCACATTGCAAGGTGCAATTCTGAAATTTTTTGCTTTTTCCTGCTAATCCTAGCATGATAAAGAAGATTCAAAGAGAGTGAGATGCCAGCTCCTTTCATTCAGTCAGTAGCTTCAAACATTTCTGGACGTTTTTCAATGGCAAAAATCAATGAATATTGTAAATGCACAAACAGTAATATCTCCACATTGCAAGGTGCAATTCTGAAATTTTTTGCTTTTTCCTGCTCCTCTTAGCATGATAAAGAAGATTCAAAGAGAGTGAGATGCCAGCTCTTTTCATTCAGTCAGTAGCTTCAAACATTTCTGGTATATGAATAACATGATGTTTTTCAATGGCAAAAATCAATGAATATTGTAAATGCACAAACAGTAATTTCTCCGCATTGCAAGGTGCAATTCTGAAATTTTTTGCTTTTTCCTGCTAATCCTAGCATGATAAAGAAGATTCAAAGAGAGTGAGATGCCAGCTCCTTTCATTCAGTCAGTAGCTTCAAACATTTCTGGACGTTTTTCAATGGCAAAAATCAATGAATATTGTAAATGCACAAACAGTAATTTCTCCGCATTGCAAGGTGCAATTCTGAATTTTTTTGCTTTTTCCTGCTCCTCTTAGCATGATAAAGAAGATTCAAAGAGAGTGAGATGCCAGTTCTTTTCATTCAGTCAGTAGCTTCAAACATTTCTGGACGTTTTTCAATGGCAAAAATCAATGAATATTGTAAATGCACAAACAGTAATATCTCCACATTGCAAGGTGCAATTCTGAAATTTTTTGCTTTTTCCTGCTCCTCTTAGCATGATAAAGAAGATTCAAAGAGAGTGAGATGCCAGCTCTTTTCATTCAGTCAGTAGCTTCAAACATTTCTGGTATATGAATAACATGATGTTTTTCAATGGCAAAAATCAATGAATATTGTAAATGCACAAACAGTAATTTCTCCGCATTGCAAGGTGCAATTCTGAAATTTTTTGCTTTTTCCTGCTAATCCTAGCATGATAAAGAAGATTCAAAGAGAGTGAGATGCCAGCTCCTTTCATTCAGTCAGTAGCTTCAAACATTTCTGGACGTTTTTCAATGGCAAAAATCAATGAATATTGTAAATGCACAAACAGTAATATCTCCACATTGCAAGGTGCAATTCTGAAATTTTTTGCTTTTTCCTGCTCCTCTTAGCATGATAAAGAAGATTCAAAGAGAGTGAGATGCCAGCTCTTTTCATTCAGTCAGTAGCTTCAAACATTTCTGGTATATGAATAACATGATGTTTTTCAATGGCAAAAATCAATGAATATTGTAAATGCACAAACAGTAATTTCTCCGCATTGCAAGGTGCAATTCTGAAATTTTTTGCTTTTTCCTGCTCCTCTTAGCATGATAAAGAAGATTCAAAGAGAGTGAGATGCCAGTTCTTTTCATTCAGTCAGTAGCTTCAAACATTTCTGGACGTTTTTCAATGGCAAAAATCAATGAATATTGTAAATGCACAAACAGTAATATCTCCACATTGCAAGGTGCAATTCTGAAATTTTTAGATTTTTCCTGCTCCTCTTAGCATGATAAAGAAGATTCAAAGAGAGTGAGATGCCAGCTCTTTTCATTCAGTCAGTAGCTTCAAACATTTCTGGTATATGAATAACATGATGTTTTTCAATGGCAAAAATCAATGAATATTGTAAATGCACAAACAGTAATATCTCCACATTGCAAGGTGCAATTCTGAAATTTTTTGCTTTTTCCTGCTAATCCTAGCATGATAAAGAAGATTCAAAGAGAGTGAGATGCCAGCTCTTTTCATTCAGTCAGTAGCTTCAAACATTTCTGGACGTTTTTCAATGGCAAAAATCAATGAATATTGTAAATGCACAAACAGTAATATCTCCACATTGCAAGGTGCAATTCTGAAATTTTTTGCTTTTTCCTGCTAATCCTAGCATGATAAAGAAGATTCAATGAGAGTGAGATGCCAGCTCCTTTCATTCAGTCAGTAGCTTCAAACATTTCTGGTATATGAATAACATGATGTTTTTCAATGGCAAAAATCAATGAATATTGTAAATGCACAAACAGTAATATCTCCACATTGTAAGGTGCAATTCTGAAATTTTTTGCTTTTTCCTGCTAATCCTAGCATGATAAAGAAGATTCAAAGAGAGTGAGATGCCAGCTCCTTTCATTCAGTCAGTGGCTTCAAACATTTCTGGTATATGAATAACATGATGTTTTTCAATGGCAAAAATCAATGAATATTGTAAATGCACAAACAGTAATATCTCCACATTGTAAGGTACAATTCTGAAATTTTTTGCTTTTTCCTGCTAATCCTAGCATGATAAAGAAGATTCAAAGAGAGTGAGATGCCAGCTCCTTTCATTCAGTCAGTAGCTTCAAACATTTCTGGACGTTTTTCAATGGCAAAAATCAATGAATATTGTAAATGCACAAACAGTAATATCTCCACATTGCAAGGTGCAATTCTGAAATTTTTTGCTTTTTCCTGCTCCTCTTAGCATGATAAAGAAGATTCAAAGAGAGTGAGATGCCAGCTCTTTTCATTCAGTCAGTAGCTTCAAACATTTCTGGTATATGAATAACATGATGTTTTTCAATGGCAAAAATCAATGAATATTGTAAATGCACAAACAGTAATTTCTCCGCATTGCAAGGTGCAATTCTGAAATTTTTTGCTTTTTCCTGCTCCTCTTAGCATGATAAAGAAGATTCAAAGAGAGTGAGATGCCAGTTCTTTTCATTCAGTCAGTAGCTTCAAACATTTCTGGACGTTTTTCAATGGCAAAAATCAATGAATATTGTAAATGCACAAACAGTAATATCTCCACATTGCAAGGTGCAATTCTGAAATTTTTTGCTTTTTCCTGCTACTCTTAGCATGATAAAGAAGATTCAAAGAGAGTGAGATGCCAGCTCTTTTCATTCAGTCAGTAGCTTCAAACATTTCTGGTATATGAATAACATGATGTTTTTCAATGGCAAAAATCAATGAATATTGTAAATGCACAAACAGTAATTTCTCCGCATTGCAAGGTGCAATTCTGAAATTTTTTGCTTTTTCCTGCTAATCCTAGCATGATAAAGAAGATTCAAAGAGAGTGAGATGCCAGCTCCTTTCATTCAGTCAGTAGCTTCAAACATTTCTGGACGTTTTTCAATGGCAAAAATCAATGAATATTGTAAATGCACAAACAGTAATATCTCCACATTGCAAGGTGCAATTCTGAAATTTTTGGCTTTTTCCTGCTCCTCTTAGCATGATAAAGAAGATTCAAAGAGAGTGAGATGCCAGCTCTTTTCATTCAGTCAGTAGTTTCAAACATTTTTGGTATATGAATAACATGATGTTTTTCAATGGCAAAAATCAATGAATATTGTAAATGCACAAACAGTAATTTCTCCGCATTGCAAGGTGCAATTCTGAAATTTTTTGCTTTTTCCTGCTAATCCTAGCATGATAAAGAAGATTCAAAGAGAGTGAGATGCCAGCTCCTTTCATTCAGTCAGTAGCTTCAAACATTTCTGGACGTTTTTCAATGGCAAAAATCAATGAATATTGTAAATGCACAAACAGTAATATCTCCACATTGCAAGGTGCAATTCTGAAATTTTTTGCTTTTTCCTGCTCCTCTTAGCATGATAAAGAAGATTCAAAGAGAGTGAGATGCCAGCTCTTTTCATTCAGTCAGTAGCTTCAAACATTTCTGGTATATGAATAACATGATGTTTTTCAATGGCAAAAATCAATGAATATTGTAAATGCACAAACAGTAATTTCTCCGCATTGCAAGGTGCAATTCTGAAATTTTTTGCTTTTTCCTGCTAATCCTAGCATGATAAAGAAGATTCAAAGAGAGTGAGATGCCAGGTCCTTTCATTCAGTCAGTAGCTTCAAACATTTCTGGATGTTTTTCAATGGCAAAAATCAATGAATATTGTAAATGCACAAACAGTAATATCTCCACATTGCAAGGTGCAATTCTGAAATTTTTTGCTTTTTCCTGCTCCTCTTAGCATGATAAAGAAGATTCAAAGAGAGTGAGATGCCAGCTCTTTTCATTCAGTCAGTAGCTTCAAACATTTCTGGTATATGAATAACATGATGTTTTTCAATGGCAAAAATCAATGAATATTGTAAATGCACAAACAGTAATTTCTCCGCATTGCAAGGTGCAATTCTGAAATTTTTTGCTTTTTCCTGCTCCTCTTAGCATGATAAAGAAGATTCAAAGAGAGTGAGATGCCAGTTCTTTTCATTCAGTCAGTAGCTTCAAACATTTCTGGACGTTTTTCAATGGCAAAAATCAATGAATATTGTAAATGCACAAACAGTAATATCTCCACATTGCAAGGTGCAATTCTGAAATTTTTAGATTTTTCCTGCTCCTCTTAGCATGATAAAGAAGATTCAAAGAGAGTGAGATGCCAGCTCTTTTCATTCAGTCAGTAGCTTCAAACATTTCTGGTATATGAATAACATGATGTTTTTCAATGGCAAAAATCAATGAATATTGTAAATGCACAAACAGTAATATCTCCACATTGCAAGGTGCAATTCTGAAATTTTTTGCTTTTTCCTGCTAATCCTAGCATGATAAAGAAGATTCAAAGAGAGTGAGATGCCAGCTCTTTTCATTCAGTCAGTAGCTTCAAACATTTCTGGACGTTTTTCAATGGCAAAAATCAATGAATATTGTAAATGCACAAACAGTAATATCTCCACATTGCAAGGTGCAATTCTGAAATTTTTTGCTTTTTCCTGCTAATCCTAGCATGATAAAGAAGATTCAAAGAGAGTGAGATGCCAGCTCCTTTCATTCAGTCAGTAGCTTCAAACATTTCTGGACGTTTTTCAATGGCAAAAATCATTGAATATTGTAAATGCACAAACAGTAATATCTCCACATTGCAAGGTGCAATTCTGAAATTTTTTGCTTTTTCCTGCTAATCCTAGCATGATAAAGAAGATTCAAAGAGAGTGAGATGCCAGCTCCTTTCATTCAGTCAGTAGCTTCAAACATTTCTGGTATATGAATAACATGATGTTTTTCAATGGCAAAAATCAATGAATATTGTAAATGCACAAACAGTAATATCTCCACATTGTAAGGTGCAATTCTGAAATTTTTTGCTTTTTCCTGCTAATCCTAGCATGATAAAGAAGATTCAAAGAGAGTGAGATGCCAGCTCCTTTCATTCAGTTAGTAGCTTCAAACATTTCTGGTATATGAATAACATGATGTTTTTCAATGGCAAAAATCAATGAATATTGTAAATGCACAAACAGTAATATCTCCACATTGCAAGGTGCAATTCTGAAATTTTTTGCTTTTTCCTGCTAATCCTAGCATGATAAAGAAGATTCAAAGAGAGTGAGATGCCAGCTCCTTTCATTCAGTCAGTAGCTTCAAACATTTCTGGACGTTTTTCAATGGCAAAAATCAATGAATATTGTAAATGCACAAACAGTAATATCTCCACATTGCAAGGTGCAATTCTGAAATTTTTTGCTTTTTCCTGCTCCTCTTAGCATGATAAAGAAGATTCAAAGAGAGTGAGATGCCAGCTCTTTTCATTCAGTCAGTAGCTTCAAACATTTCTGGTATATGAATAACATGATGTTTTTCAATGGCAAAAATCAATGAATATTGTAAATGCACAAACAGTAATTTCTCCGCATTGCAAGGTGCAATTCTGAAATTTTTTGCTTTTTCCTGCTCCTCTTAGCATGATAAAGAAGATTCAAAGAGAGTGAGATGCCAGTTCTTTTCATTCAGTCAGTAGCTTCAAACATTTCTGGACGTTTTTCAATGGCAAAAATCAATGAATATTGTAAATGCACAAACAGTAATATCTCCACATTGCAAGGTGCAATTCTGAAATTTTTTGCTTTTTCCTGCTACTCTTAGCATGATAAAGAAGATTCAAAGAGAGTGAGATGCCAGCTCTTTTCATTCAGTCAGTAGCTTCAAACATTTCTGGTATTTGAATAACATGATGTTTTTCAATGGCAAAAATCAATGAATATTGTAAATGCACAAACAGTAATTTCTCCGCATTGCAAGGTGCAATTCTGAAATTTTTTGCTTTTTCCTGCTAATCCTAGCATGATAAAGAAGATTCAAAGAGAGTGAGTTGCCAGCTCCTTTCATTCAGTCAGTAGCTTCAAACATTTCTGGACGTTTTTCAATGGCAAAAATCAATGAATATTGTAAATGCACAAACAGTAATATCTCCACATTGCAAGGTGCAATTCTGAAATTTTTGGCTTTTTCCTGCTCCTCTTAGCATGATAAAGAAGATTCAAAGAGAGTGAGATGCCAGCTCTTTTCATTCAGTCAGTAGTTTCAAACATTTTTGGTATATGAATAACATGATGTTTTTCAATGGCAAAAATCAATGAATATTGTAAATGCACAAACAGTAATTTCTCCGCATTGCAAGGTGCAATTCTGAAATTTTTTGCTTTTTCCTACTAATCCTAGCATGATAAAGAAGATTCAAAGAGAGTGAGATGCCAGCTCCTTTCATTCAGTCAGTAGCTTCAACCATTTCTGGACGTTTTTCAATGGCAAAAATCAATGAATATTGTAAATGCACAAACAGTAATATCTCCACATTGCAAGGTGCAATTCTGAAATTTTTTGCTTTTTCCTGCTCCTCTTAGCATGATAAAGAAGATTCAAAGAGAGTGAGATGCCAGCTCTTTTCATTCAGTCAGTAGCTTCAAACATTTCTGGTATATGAATAACATGATGTTTTTCAATGGCAAAAATCAATGAATATTGTAAATGCACAAACAGTAATTTCTCCGCATTGCAAGGTGCAATTCTGAAATTTTTTGCTTTTTCCTGCTCCTCTTAGCATGATAAAGAAGATTCAAAGAGAGTGAGATGCCAGTTCTTTTCATTCAGTCAGTAGCTTCAAACATTTCTGGACGTTTTTCAATGGCAAAAATCAATGAATATTGTAAATGCACAAACAGTAATATCTCCACATTGCAAGGTGCAATTCTGAAATTTTTAGCTTTTTCCTGCTCCTCTTAGCATGATAAAGAAGATTCAAAGAGAGTGAGACGCCAGCTCTTTTCATTCAGTCAGTAGCTTCAAACATTTCTGGTATATGAATAACATGATGTTTTTCAATGGCAAAAATCAATGAATATTGTAAATGAACAAACAGTAATATCTCCACATTGCAAGGTGCAATTCTGAAATTTTTTGCTTTTTCCTGCTAATCCTAGCATGATAAAGAAGATTCAAAGAGAGTGAGATGCCAGCTCTTTTCATTCAGTCAGTAGCTTCAAACATTTCTGGACGTTTTTCAATGGCAAAAATCAATGAATATTGTAAATGCACAAACAGTAATATCTCCACATTGCAAGGTGCAAATCTGAAATTTTTTGCTTTTTCCTGCTAATCCTAGCATGATAAAGAAGATTCAAAGAGAGTGAAATGCCAGCTCCTTTCATTCAGTCGGTAGCTTCAAACATTTCTGGTATATGAATAACATGATGTTTTTCAATGGCAAAAATCAATGAATATTGTAAATGCACAAACAGTAATATCTCCACATTGCAAGGTGCAATTCTGAAATTTTTTGCTTTTTCCTGCTAATCCTAGCATGATAAAGAAGATTCAAAGAGAGTGAGATGCCAGCTCCTTTCATTCAGTCAGTAGCTTCAAACATTTCTGGTATATGAATAACATGATGTTTTTCAATGGCAAAAATCAATGAATATTGTAAATGCAAAAACAGTAATATCTCCACATTGCAAGGTGCAATTCTGAAATTTTTTGCTTTTTCCTGCTAATCCTAGCATGATAAAGAAGATTCAAAGAGAGTGAGATGCCAGCTCCTTTCTTTCAGTCAGTAGCTTCAAACATTTCTGGTATATGAATAACGATGTTTTTCAATGGCAAAATCAATGAATATTGTAAATGCACAAACAGTAATATCTCCACATTGCAAGGTGCAATTCTGAAATTTTTTGCTTTTTCCTGCTAATCCTAGCATGATAAAGAAGATTCAAAGAGAGTGAGATGCCAGCTCCTTTCATTCAGTCAGTAGCTTCAAACATTTCTGGACGTTTTTCAATGGCAAAAATCAATGAATATTGTAAATGCACAAACAGTAATATCTCCACATTGCAAGGTGCAATTCTGAAATTTTTTGCTTTTTCCTGCTAATCCTAGCATGATAAAGAAGATTCAAAGAGAGTGAGATGCCAGCTCCTTTCATTGTCAGTAGCTTCAAACATTTCTGGATGTTTTTCAATGGCAAAAATCAATGAATATTGTAAATGCACAAAGAGTAATATCTCCACATTGCAAGGTGCAATTCTGAAATTTTTTGCTTTTTCCTGCTAATCCTAGCATGATAAAGAAGATTCAAAGAGAGTGAGATGCCAGCTCCTTTCATTCAGTCAGTAGCTTCAAACATTTCTGGTATATGAATAACATGATGTTTTTCAATGGCAAAAATCAATGAATATTGTAAATGCACAAACAGTAATATCTCCACATTGCAAGGTGCAATTCTGAAATTTTTTGCTTTTTCCTGCTAATCCTAGCATGATAAAGAAGATTCAAAGAGAGTGAGATGCCAGCTCCTTTCATTGTCAGTAGCTTCAAACATTTCTGGATGTTTTTCAATGGCAAAAATCAATGAATATTGTAAATGCACAAACAGTAATATCTCCACATTGCAAGGTGCAATTCTGAAATTTTTTGCTTTTTCCTGCTAATCCTAGCATGATAAAGAAGATTCAAAGAGAGTGAGATGCCAGCTCCTTTCATTCAGTCAGTAGCTTCAAACATTTCTGGTATATGAATAACATGATGTTTTTCAATAGCAAAAATCAATGAATATTGTAAATGCACAAACAGTAATATCTCCACATTGCAAGGTGCAATTCTGAAATTTTTTGCTTTTTCCTGCTAATCCTAGCATGATAAAGAAGATTCAAAGAGAGTGAGATGCCAGCTCCTTTCATTCAGTCAGTAGCTTCAAACATTTCTGGACGTTTTTCAATGGCAAAAATCAATGAATATTGTAAATGCACAAACAGTAATATCTCCACATTGCAAGGTGCAATTCTGAAATTTTTTGCTTTTTCCTGCTAATCCTAGCATGATAAAGAAGATTCAAAGAGAGTGAGATGCCAGCTCTTTTCATTCAGTCAGTAGCTTCAAACATTTCTGGACGTTTTTCAATGGCAAAAATCAATGAATATTGTAAATGCACAAACAGTAATATCTCCACATTGCAAGGTGCAATTCTGAAATTTTTTGCTTTTTCCTGCTAATCCTAGCATGATAAAGAAGATTCAAAGAGAGTGAGATGCCAGCTCCTTTCATTCAGTCAGTAGCTTCAAACATTTCTGGTATATGAATAACATGATGTTTTTCAATGGCAAAAATCAATGAATATTGTAAATGCACAAACAGTAATATCTCCACATTGCAAGGTGCAATTCTGAAATTTTTTGCTTTTTCCTGCTAATCCTAGCATGATAAAGAAGATTCAAAGAGAGTGAGATGCCAGCTCCTTTCATTCAGTCAGTAGCTTCAAACATTTCTGGTATATGAATAACATGATGTTTTTCAATGGCAAAAATCAATGAATATTGTAAATGCACAAACAGTAATATCTCCACATTGCAAGGTGCAATTCTGAAATTTTTTGCTTTTTCCTGCTAATCCTAGCATGATAAAGAAGATTCAAAGAGAGTGAGATGCCAGCTCCTTTCATTCAGTCAGTAGCTTCAAACATTTCTGGACGTTTTTCAATGGCAAAAATCAATGAATATTGTAAATGCACAAACAGTAATATCTCCACATTGCAAGGTGCAATTCTGAAATTTTTTGCTTTTTCCTGCTCCTCTTAGCATGATAAAGAAGATTCAAAGAGAGTGAGATGCCAGCTCTTTTCATTCAGTCAGTAGCTTCAAACATTTCTGGTATATGAATAACATGATGTTTTTCAATGGTAAAAATCAATGAATATTGTAAATGCACAAACAGTAATTTCTCCGCATTGCAAGGTGCAATTCTGAAATTTTTTGCTTTTTCCTGCTCCTCCTGGCATGATAAAGAAGATTCAAAGAGAGTGAGATGCCAGCTCCTTTCATTGTCAGTAGCTTCAAACATTTCTGGATGTTTTTCAATGGCAAAAATCAATGAATATTGTAAATGCACAAACAGTAATATCTCCACATTGCAAGGTGCAATTCTGAAATTTTTTGCTTTTTCCTGCTAATCCTAGCATGATAAAGAAGATTCAAAGAGAGTGAGATGCCAGCTCCTTTCATTCAGTCAGTAGCTTCAAACATTTCTGGTATATGAATAACATGATGTTTTTCAATAGCAAAAATCAATGAATATTGTAAATGCACAAACAGTAATATCTCCACATTGCAAGGTGCAATTCTGAAATTTTTTGCTTTTTCCTGCTAATCCTAGCATGATAAAGAAGATTCAAAGAGAGTGAGATGCCAGCTCCTTTCATTCAGTCAGTAGCTTCAAACATTTCTGGACGTTTTTCAATGGCAAAATTCAATGAATATTGTAAATGCACAAACAGTAATATCTCCACATTGCAAGGTGCAATTCTGAAATTTTTTGCTTTTTCCTGCTAATCCTAGCATGATAAAGAAGATTCAAAGAGAGTGAGATGCCAGCTCTTTTCATTCAGTCAGTAGCTTCAAACATTTCTGGACGTTTTTCAATGGCAAAAATCAATGAATATTGTAAATGCACAAACAGTAATATCTCCACATTGCAAGGTGCAATTCTGAAATTTTTTGCTTTTTCCTGCTAATCCTAGCATGATAAAGAAGATTCAAAGAGAGTGAGATGCCAGCTCCTTTCATTCAGTCAGTAGCTTCAAACATTTCTGGTATATGAATAACATGATGTTTTTCAATGGCAAAAATCAATGAATATTGTAAATGCACAAACAGTAATATCTCCACATTGCAAGGTGCAATTCTGAAATTTTTTGCTTTTTCCTGCTAATCCTAGCATGATAAAGAAGATTCAAAGAGAGTGAGATGCCAGCTCCTTTCATTCAGTCAGTAGCTTCAAACATTTCTGGTATATGAATAACATGATGTTTTTCAATGGCAAAAATCAATGAATATTGTAAATGCACAAACAGTAATATCTCCACATTGCAAGGTGCAATTCTGAAATTTTTTGCTTTTTCCTGCTAATCCTAGCATGATAAAGAAGATTCAAAGAGAGTGAGATGCCAGCTCCTTTCATTCAGTCAGTAGCTTCAAACATTTCTGGACGTTTTTCAATGGCAAAAATCAATGAATATTGTAAATGCACAAACAGTAATATCTGCACATTGCAAGGTGCAATTCTGAAATTTTTTTGCTTTTTCCTGCTAATCCTAGCATGATAAAGAAGATTCAAAGAGAGTGAGATGCCAGCTCCTTTCATTCAGTCAGTAGCTTCAAACATTTCTGGACGTTTTTCAATGGCAAAAATCAATGAATATTGTAAATGCACAAACAGTAATATCTCCACATTGCAAGGTGCAATTCTGAAATTTTTTGCTTTTTCCTGCTCCTCTTAGCATGATAAAGAAGATTCAAAGAGAGTGAGATGCCAGCTCTTTTCATTCAGTCAGTAGCTTCAAACATTTCTGGTATATGAATAACATGATGTTTTTCAATGGTAAAAATCAATGAATATTGTAAATGCACAAACAGTAATTTCTCCGCATTGCAAGGTGCAATTCTGAAATTTTTTGCTTTTTCCTGCTCCTCTTAGCATGATAAAGAAGATTCAAAGAGAGTGAGATGCCAGTTCTTTTCATTCAGTCAGTAGCTTCAAACATTTCTGGACGTTTTTCAATGGCAAAAATCAATGAATATTGTAAATGCACAAACAGTAATATCTCCACATTGCAAGGTGCAATTCTGAAATTTTTTGCTTTTTCCTGCTACTCTTAGCATGATAAAGAAGATTCAAAGAGAGTGAGATGCCAGCTCTTTTCATTCAGTCAGTAGCTTCAAACATTTCTGGTATATGAATAACATGATGTTTTTCAATGGCAAAAATCAATGAATATTGTAAATGCACAAACAGTAATTTCTCCGCATTGCAAGGTGCAATTCTGAAATTTTTTGCTTTTTCCTGCTAATCCTAGCATGATAAAGAAGATTCAAAGAGAGTGAGATGCCAGCTCCTTTCATTCAGTCAGTAGCTTCAAACATTTCTGGACGTTTTTCAATGGCAAAAATCAATGAATATTGTAAATGCACAAACAGTAATATCTCCACATTGCAAGGTGCAATTCTGAAATTTTTGGCTTTTTCCTGCTCCTCTTAGCATGATAAAGAAGATTCAAAGAGAGTGAGATGCCAGCTCTTTTCATTCAGTCAGTAGTTTCAAACATTTTTGGTATATGAATAACATGATGTTTTTCAATGGCAAAAATCAATGAATATTGTAAATGCACAAACAGTAATTTCTCCGCATTGCAAGGTGCAATTCTGAAATTTTTTGCTTTTTCCTGCTAATCCTAGCATGATAAAGAAGATTCAAAGAGAGTGAGATGCCAGCTCCTTTCATTCAGTCAGTAGCTTCAAACATTTCTGGACGTTTTTCAATGGCAAAAATCAATGAATATTGTAAATGCACAAACAGTAATATCTCCACATTGCAAGGTGCAATTCTGAAATTTTTTGCTTTTTCCTGCTCCTCTTAGCATGATAAAGAAGATTCAAAGAGAGTGAGATGCCAGCTCTTTTCATTCAGTCAGTAGCTTCAAACATTTCTGGTATATGGATAACATGATGTTTTTCAATGGCAAAAATCAATGAATATTGTAAATGCACAAACAGTAATTTCTCCGCATTGCAAGGTGCAATTCTGAAATTTTTTGCTTTTTCCTGCTCCTCTTAGCATGATAAAGAAGATTCAAAGAGAGTGAGATGCCAGTTCTTTTCATTCAGTCAGTAGCTTCAAACATTTCTGGACGTTTTTCAATGGCAAAAATCAATGAATATTGTAAATGCACAAACAGTAATATCTCCACATTGCAAGGTGCAATTCTGAAATTTTTAGCTTTTTCCTGCTCCTCTTTGCATGATAAAGAAGATTCAAAGAGAGTGAGACACCAGCTCTTTTCATTCAGTCAGTAGCTTCAAACATTTCTGGTATATGAATAACATGATGTTTTTCAATGGCAAAAATCAATGAATATTGTAAATGCACAAACAGTAATATCTCCACATTGCAAGGTGCAATTCTGAAATTTTTTGCTTTTTCCTGCTAATCCTAGCATGATAAAGAAGATTCAAAGAGAGTGAGATGCCAGCTCTTTTCATTCAGTCAGTAGCTTCAAACATTTCTGGACGTTTTTCAATGGCAAAAATCAATGAATATTGTAAATGCACAAACAGTAATATCTCCACATTGCAAGGTGCAATTCTGAAATTTTTTGCTTTTTCCTGCTAATCCTAGCATGATAAAGAAGATTCAAAGAGAGTGAAATGCCAGCTCCTTTCATTCAGTCGGTAGCTTCAAACATTTCTGGTATATGAATAACATGATGTTTTTCAATGGCAAAAATCAATGAATATTGTAAATGCACAAACAGTAATATCTCCACATTGCAAGGTGCAATTCTGAAATTTTTTGCTTTTTCCTGCTACTCTTAGCATGATAAAGAAGATTCAAAGAGAGTGAGATGCCAGCTCTTTTCATTCAGTCAGTAGCTTCAAACATTTCTGGTATATGAATAACATGATGTTTTTCAATGGCAAAAATCAATGAATATTGTAAATGCACAAACAGTAATTTCTCCACATTGCAAGGTGCAATTCTGAAATTTTTTGCTTTTTCCTGCTAATCCTAGCATGATAAAGAAGATTCAAAGAGAGTGAGATGCCAGCTCCTTTCATTCAGTCAGTAGCTTCAAACATTTCTGGACGTTTTTCAATGGCAAAAATCAATGAATATTGTAAATGCACAAACAGTAATATCTCCACATTGCAAGGTGCAATTCTGAAATTTTTGGCTTTTTCCTGCTCCTCTTAGCATGATAAAGAAGATTCAAAGAGAGTGAGATGCCAGCTCTTTTCATTCAGTCAGTAGTTTCAAACATTTTTGGTATATGAATAACATGATGTTTTTCAATGGCAAAAATCAATGAATATTGTAAATGCACAAACAGTAATTTCTCCGCATTGCAAGGTGCAATTCTGAAATTTTTTGCTTTTTCCTGCTAATCCTAGCATGATAAAGAAGATTCAAAGAGAGTGAGATGCCAGCTCCTTTCATTCAGTCAGTAGCTTCAAACATTTCTGGACGTTTTTCAATGGCAAAAATCAATGAATATTGTAAATGCACAAACAGTAATATCTCCACATTGCAAGGTGCAATTCTGAAATTTTTTGCTTTTTCCTGCTCCTCTTAGCATGATAAAGAAGATTCAAAGAGAGTGAGATGCCAGCTCTTTTCATTCAGTCAGTAGCTTCAAACATTTCTGGTATATGAATAACATGATGTTTTTCAATGGCAAAAATCAATGAATATTGTAAATGCACAAACAGTAATTTCTCCGCATTGCAAGGTGCAATTCTGAAATTTTTTGCTTTTTCCTGCTCCTCTTAGCATGATAAAGAAGATTCAAAGAGAGTGAGATGCCAGTTCTTTTCATTCAGTCAGTAGCTTCAAACATTTCTGGACGTTTTTCAATGGCAAAAATCAATGAATATTGTAAATGCACAAACAGTAATATCTCCACATTGCAAGGTGCAATTCTGAAATTTTTAGCTTTTTCCTGCTCCTCTTTGCATGATAAAGAAGATTCAAAGAGAGTGAGACACCAGCTCTTTTCATTCAGTCAGTAGCTTCAAACATTTCTGGTATATGAATAACATGATGTTTTTCAATGGCAAAAATCAATGAATATTGTAAATGCACAAACAGTAATATCTCCACATTGCAAGGTGCAATTCTGAAATTTTTTGCTTTTTCCTGCTAATCCTAGCATGATAAAGAAGATTCAAAGAGAGTGAGATGCCAGCTCTTTTCATTCAGTCAGTAGCTTCAAACATTTCTGGACGTTTTTCAATGGCAAAAATCAATGAATATTGTAAATGCACAAACAGTAATATCTCCACATTGCAAGGTGCAATTCTGAAATTTTTTGCTTTTTCCTGCTAATCCTAGCATGATAAAGAAGATTCAAAGAGAGTGAAATGCCAGCTCCTTTCATTCAGTCGGTAGCTTCAAACATTTCTGGTATATGAATAACATGATGTTTTTCAATGGCAAAAATCAATGAATATTGTAAATGCACAAACAGTAATATCTCCACATTGCAAGGTGCAATTCTGAAATTTTTTGCTTTTTCCTGCTAATCCTAGCATGATAAAGAAGATTCAAAGAGAGTGAGATGCCAGCTCCTTTCATTCAGTCAGTAGCTTCAAACATTTCTGGTATATGAATAACATGATGTTTTTCAATGGCAAAAATCAATGAATATTGTAAATGCACAAACAGTAATATCTCCACATTGCAAGGTGCAATTCTGAAATTTTTTGCTTTTTCCTGCTAATCCTAGCATGATAAAGAAGATTCAAAGAGTGTGAGATGCCAGCT
Source organism: Phyllobates terribilis (assembly GCF_046119375.1). Classification (NCBI taxonomy): domain Eukaryota; kingdom Metazoa; phylum Chordata; class Amphibia; order Anura; family Dendrobatidae; genus Phyllobates; species Phyllobates terribilis. The sequence goes on along the minus strand of NW_027363054.1, from coordinate 1,678,986 downwards.
CCTTTCATTCAGTCAGTAGCTTCAAACATTTCTGGTATATGAATAACGATGTTTTTCAATGGCAAAATCAATGAATATTGTAAATGCACAAACAGTAATATCTCCACATTGCAAGGTGCAATTCTGAAATTTTTTGCTTTTTCCTGCTAATCCTAGCATGATAAAGAAGATTCAAAGAGAGTGAGATGCCAGCTCCTTTCATTCAGTCAGTAGCTTCAAACATTTCTGGACGTTTTTCAATGGCAAAAATCAATGAATATTGTAAATGCACAAACAGTAATATCTCCACATTGCAAGGTGCAATTCTGAAATGTTTTGCTTTTTCCTGCTAATCCTAGCATGATAAAGAAGATTCAAAGAGAGTGAGATGCCAGCTCCTTTCATTGTCAGTAGCTTCAAACATTTCTGGATGTTTTTCAATGGCAAAAATCAATGAATATTGTAAATGCACAAACAGTAATATCTCCACATTGCAAGGTGCAATTCTGAAATTTTTTGCTTTTTCCTGCTAATCCTAGCATGATAAAGAAGATTCAAAGAGAGTGAGATGCCAGCTCCTTTCATTCAGTCAGTAGCTTCAAACATTTCTGGTATATGAATAACATGATGTTTTTCAATGGCAAAAATCAATGAATATTGTAAATGCACAAACAGTAATATCTCCACATTGCAAGGTGCAATTCTGAAATTTTTTGCTTTTTCCTGCTAATCCTAGCATGATAAAGAAGATTCAAAGAGAGTGAGATGCCAGCTCCTTTCATTGTCAGTAGCTTCAAACATTTCTGGATGTTTTTCAATGGCAAAAATCAATGAATATTGTAAATGCACAAACAGTAATATCTCCACATTGCAAGGTGCAATTCTGAAATTTTTTGCTTTTTCCTGCTAATCCTAGCATGATAAAGAAGATTCAAAGAGAGTGAGATGCCAGCTCCTTTCATTCAGTCAGTAGCTTCAAACATTTCTGGTATATGAATAACATGATGTTTTTCAATGGCAAAAATCAATGAATATTGTAAATGCACAAACAGTAATATCTCCACATTGCAAGGTGCAATTCTGAAATTTTTTGCTTTTTCCTGCTAATCCTAGCATGATAAAGAAGATTCAAAGAGAGTGAGATGCCAGCTCCTTTCATTCAGTCAGTAGCTTCAAACATTTCTGGACGTTTTTCAATGGCAAAAATCAATGAATATTGTAAATGCACAAACAGTAATATCTCCACATTGCAAGGTGCAATTCTGAAATTTTTTGCTTTTTCCTGCTAATCCTAGCATGATAAAGAAGATTCACAGAGAGTGAGATGCCAGCTCCTTTCATTCAGTCAGTAGCTTCAAACATTTCTGGACATTTTTCAATGGCAAAAATCAATGAATATTGTAAATGCACAAACAGTAATATCTCCACATTGCAAGGTGCAATTCTGAAATTTTTTGCTTTTTCCTGCTAATCCTAGCATGATAAAGAAGATTCAAAGAGAGTGAGATGCCAGCTCTTTTCATTCAGTCAGTAGCTTCAAACATTTCTGGACGTTTTTCAATGGCAAAAATCAATGAATATTGTAAATGCACAAACAGTAATATCTCCACATTGCAAGGTGCAATTCTGAAATTTTTTGCTTTTTCCTGCTAATCCTAGCATGATAAAGAAGATTCAAAGAGAGTGAGATGCCAGCTCCTTTCATTCAGCCAGTAGCTTCAAACATTTCTGGATGTTTTTCAATGGCAAAAATCAATGAATATTGTAAATGCACAAACAGTAATATCTCCACATTGCAAGGTGCAATTCTGAAATTTTTTGCTTTTTCCTGCTAATCCTAGCATGATAAAGAAGATTCAAAGAGAGTGAGATGCCAGCTCCTTTCATTCAGTCAGTAGCTTCAAACATTTCTGGACGTTTTTCAATGGCAAAAATCAATGAATATTGTAAATGCACAAACAGTAATATCTCCACATTGCAACGTGCAATTCTGAAATTTTTTGCTTTTTCCTGCTAATCCGAGCATGATAAAGAAGATTCAAAGAGAGTGAGATGCCAGCTCCTTTCATTCAGTCAGTAGCTTCAAACATTTCTGGTATATGAATAACATGATGTTTTTCAATGGCAAAAATCATTGAATATTGTAAATGCACAAACAGTAATATCTCCACATTGCAAGGTGCAATTCTGAAATTTTTTGCTTTTTCCTGCTAATCCTAGCATGATAAAGAAGATTCAAAGAGAGTGAGATGCCAGCTCCTTTCATTCAGTCAGTAGCTTCAAACATTTCTGGTATATGAATAACATGATGTTTTTCAATGGCAAAAATCAATGAATATTGTAAATGCACAAACAGTAATATCTCCACATTGCAAGGTGCAATTCTGAAATTTTTTGCTTTTTCCTGCTAATCCTAGCATGATAAAGAAGATTCAAAGAGAGTGAGATGCCAGCTCCTTTCATTCAGTCAGTAGCTTCAAACATTTCTGGACGTTTTTCAATGGCAAAAATCAATGAATATTGTAAATGCACAAACAGTAATATCTCCGCATTGCAAGGTGCAATTCTGAAATTTTTTGCTTTTTCCTGCTAATCCTAGCATGATAAAGAAGATTCAAAGAGAGTGAGATGCCAGCTCCTTTCATTCAGTCAGTAGCTTCAAACATTTCTGGACGTTTTTCAATGGCAAAAATCAATGAATATTGTAAATGCACAAACAGTAATATCTCCGCATTGCAAGGTGCAATTCTGAAATTTTTTGCTTTTTCCTGCTAATGCTAGCATGATAAAGAAGATTCAAAGAGAGTGAGATGCCAGCTCCTTTCATTCAGTCAGTAGCTTCAAACATTTCTGGTATATGAATAACATGATGTTTTTCAATGGCAAAAATCAATGAATATTGTAAATGCACAAACAGTAATTTCTCCGCATTGCAAGGTGCAATTCTGAAATTTTTTGCTTTTTCCTGCTAATCCTAGCATGATAAAGAAGATTCAAAGAGAGTGAGATGCCAGCTCTTTTCATTCAGTCAGTAGCTTCAAACATTTCTGGTATATGAATAACATTATGTTTTTCAATGGCAAAAATCAATGAATATTGTAAATGCACAAACAGTAATATCTCCGCATTGCAAGGTGCAATTCTGAAATTTTTTGCTTTTTCCTGCTAATCCTAGCATGATAAAGAAGATTCAAAGAGAGTGAGATGCCAGCTCTTTTCATTCAGTCAGTAGCTTCAAACATTTCTGGTATATGAATAACATGATGTTTTTCAATGGCAAAAATCAATGAATATTGTAAATGCACAAACAGTAATATCTCCGCATTGCAAGGTGCAATTCTGAAATTTTTTGATTTTTCCTGCTAATCCTAGCATGATAAAGAAGATTCAAAGAGAGTGAGATGCCAGCTCTTTTCATTCAGTCAGTAGCTTCAAACATTTCTGGACGTTTTTCAATGGCAAAAATCAATGAATATTGTAAATGCACAAACAGTAATATCTCCACATTGCAAGGTGCAATTCTGAAATTTTTTGATTTTTCCTGCTAATCCTAGCATGATAAAGAAGATTCAAAGAGAGTGAGATGCCAGCTCTTTTCATTCAGTCAGTAGCTTCAAACATTTCTGGACGTTTTTCAATGGCAAAAATCAATGAATATTGTAAATGCACAAACAGTAATATCTCCGCATTGCAAGGTGCAATTCTGAAATTTTTTGCTTTTTCCTGCTAATCCTAGCATGATAAAGAAGATTCAAAGAGAGTGAGATGCCAGCTCTTTTCATTCAGTCAGTAGCTTCAAACATTTCTGGTATATGAATAACAAGATGTTTTTCAATGGCAAAAATCAATGAATATTGTAAATGCACAAACAGTAATATCTCCGCATTGCAAGGTGCAATTCTGAAATTTTTTGCTTTTTCCAGCTAATCCTAGCATGATAAAGAAGATTCAAAGAGAGTGAGATGCCGGCTCCTTTCATTCAGTCAGTAGCTTCAAACATTTCTGGTATATGAATAACATGATGTTTTTCAATGGCAAAAATCAATGAATATTGTAAATGCACAAACAGTAATATCTCCACATTGCAAGGTGCAATTCTGAAATTTTTTGCTTTTTACTGCTAATCCTAGCATGATAAAGAAGATTCAAAGAGAGTGAGATGCCAGCTCCTTTCATTCAGTCAGTAGCTTCAAACATTTCTGGATGTTTTTCAATGGCAAAAATCAATGAATATTGTAAATGCACAAACAGTAATATCTCCGCATTGCAAGGTGCAATTCTGAAATTTTTTGCTTTTTCCTGCTAATCCTAGCATGATAAAGAAGATTCAAAGAGAGTGAGATGCCGGCTCCTTTCATTCAGTCAGTAGCTTCAAACATTTCTGGACGTTTTTCAATGGCAAAAATCAATGAATATTGTAAATGCACAAACAGTAATATCTCCGCATTGCAAGGTGCAATTCTGAAATTTTTTGCTTTTTCCTGCTAATCCTAGCATGATAAAGAAGATTCAAAGAGAGTGAGATGCCAGCTCTTTTCATTCAGTCAGTAGCTTCAAACATTTCTGGACGTTTTTCAATGGCAAAAATCAATGAATATTGTAAATGCACAAACAGTAATATCTCCGCATTGCAAGGTGCAATTCTGAAATTTTTTGCTTTTTCCTGCTAATCCTAGCATGATAAAAAAGATTCAAAGAGAGTGAGATGCCAGCTCTTTTCATTCAGTCAGTAGCTTCAAACATTTCTGGTATATGAATAACATGATGTTTTTCAATGGCAAAAATCAATGAATATTGTAAATGCACAAACAGTAATATCTCCACATTGCAAGGTGCAATTCTGAAATTTTTTGCTTTTTCCTGCTAATCCTAGCATGATAAAGAAGATTCAAAGAGAGTGAGATGCCAGCTCCTTTCATTCAGTCAGTAGCTTCAAACATTTCTGGACGTTTTTCAATGGCAAAAATCAATGAATATTGTAAATGCACAAACAGTAATTTCTCCGCATTGCAAGGTGCAATTCTGAAATTTTTTGCTTTTTCCTGCTAATCCTAGCATGATAAAGAAGATTCAAAGAGAGTGAGATGCCAGCTCCTTTCATTCAGTCAGTAGCTTCAAACATTTCTGGACGTTTTTCAATGGCAAAAATCAATGAATATTGTAAATGCACAAACAGTAATTTCTCCGCATTGCAAGGTGCAATTCTGAAATTTTTTGCTTTTTCCTGCTAATCCTAGCATGATAAAGAAGATTCAAAGAGAGTGAGATGCCAGCTCCTTTCATTCAGTCAGTAGTTTCAAACATTTCTGGACGTTTTTCAATGGCAAAAATCAATGAATATTGTAAATGCACAAACAGTAATATCTCCGCATTGCAAGGTGCAATTCTGAAATTTTTTGCTTTTTCCTGCTAATCCTAGCATGATAAAGAAGATTCAAAGAGAGTGAGATGCCAGCTCTTTTCATTCAGTCAGTAGCTTCAAACATTTCTGGACGTTTTTCAATGGCAAAAATCAATGAATATTGTAAATGCACAAACAGTAATATCTCCACATTGCAAGGTGCAATTCTGAAATTTTTTGCTTTTTCCTGCTAATCCTAGCATGATAAAGAAGATTCAAAGAGAGTGAGATGCCAGCTCTTTTCATTCAGTCAGTAGCTTCAAACATTTCTGGACGTTTTTCAATGGCAAAAATCAATGAATATTGTAAATGCACAAACAGTAATATCTCCGCATTGCAAGGTGCAATTCTGAAATTTTTTGCTTTTTCCTGCTAATCCTAGCATGATAAAGAAGATTCAAAGAGAGTGAGATGCCAGCTCTTTTCATTCAGTCAGTAGCTTCAAACATTTCTGGACGTTTTTCAATGGCAAAAATCAATGAATATTGTAAATGCACAAACAGTAATTTCTCCGCATTGCAAGGTGCAATTCTGAAATTTTTTGCTTTTTCCTGCTAATCCTAGCATGATAAAGAAGATTCAAAGAGAGTGAGATGCCAGCTCTTTTCATTCAGTCAGTAGCTTCAAACATTTCTGGACATTTTTCAATGGCAAAAATCAATGAATATTGTAAATGCGCAAACAGTAATATCTCCACATTGCAAGGTGCAATTCTGAAATTTTTTGCTTTTTCCTGCTAATCCTAGCATGATAAAGAAGATTCAAAGAGAGTGAGATGCCAGCTCTTTTCATTCAGTCAGTAGCTTCAAACATTTCTGGACGTTTTTCAATGGCAGAAATCAATGAATATTGTAAATGCACAAACAGTAATATCTCCGCATTGCAAGGTGCAATTCTGAAATTTTTTGCTTTTTCCTGCTAATCCTAGCATGATAAAAAAGATTCAAAGAGAGTGAGATGCCAGCTCCTTTCATTCAGTCAGTAGCTTCAAACATTTCTGGACGTTTTTCAATGACAAAAATCAATGAATATTGTAAATGCACAAACAGTAATTTCTCCGCATTGCAAGGTGCAATTCTGAAATTTTTTGCTTTTTCCTGCTAATCCTAGCATGATAAAGAAGATTCAAAGACAGTGAGATGCTAGCTCCTTTCATTCAGTCAGTAGCTTCAAACATTTCTGGACGTTTTTCAATGGCAAAAATCAATGAATATTGTAAATGCACAAACAGTAATTTCTCCGCATAGCAAGGTGCAATTCTGAAATTTTTTGCTTTTTCCTGCTAATCCTAGCATGATAAAGAAGATTCAAAGAGAGTGAGATGCCAGCTCCTTTCATTCAGTCAGTAGCTTCAAACATTTCTGGACGTTTTTCAATGGCAAAAATCAATGAATATTGTAAATGCACAAACAGTAATTTCTCAGCATTGCAAGGTGCAATTCTGAAATTTTTTGCTTTTTCCTGCTAATCCTAGCATGATAAAGAAGATTCAAAGAGAGTGAGATGCCAGCTCTTTTCATTCAGTCAGTAGCTTCAAACATTTCTGGTATATGAATAACATGATGTTTTTCAATGGCAAAAATCAATGAATATTGTAAATGCACAAACAGTAATATCTCCGCATTGCAAGGTGCAATTCTGAAATTTTTTGCTTTTTCCTGCTAATCCTAGCATGATAAAGAAGATTCAATGAGAGTGAGATGCCAGCTCTTTTCATTCAGTCAGTAGCTTCAAATATTTCTGGTATATGAATAACATGATGTTTTTCAGTGGCAAAAATCAATGAATATTGTAAATGCACAAACAGTAATATCTCCGCATTGCAAGGTGCAATTCTGAAATTTTTTGCTTTTTCCTGCTAATCCTAGCATGATAAAGAAGATTCAAAGAGAGTGAGATGCCAGCTCTTTTGATTCAGTCAGTAGCTTCAAACATTTCTGGACGTTTTTCAATGGCAAAAATCAATGAATATTGTAAATGCACAAACAGTAATTTCTCCGCATTGCAAGGTGCAATTCTGAAATTTTTTGCTTTTTCCTGCTAATCCTAGCATGATAAAGAAGATTCAAAGAGAGTGAGATGCCAGCTCTTTTCATTCAGTCAGTAGCTTCAAACATTTCTGGACGTTTTTCAATGGCAAAAATCAATGAATATTGTAAATGCACAAACAGTAATTTCTCCGCATTGCAAGGTGCAATTTTGAATTTTTTTGCTTTTTCCTGCTAATCCTAGCATGATAAAGAAGATTCAAAGAGAGTGAGATGCCAGCTCTTTTCATTCAGTCAGTAGCTTCAAACATTTCTGGACGTTTTTCAATGGCAAAAATCAATGAATATTGTAAATGCACAAACAGTAATATCTCCGCATTGCAAGGTGCAATTCTGAAATTTTTTGCTTTTTCCTGCTAATCCTAGAATGATAAAGAAGATTCAAAGAGAGTGAGATGCCAGCTCTTTTCGATCAGTCAGTAGCTTCAAACATTTCTGGACGTTTTTCAATGGCAAAAATCAATGAATATTGTAAATGCACAAACAGTAATTTCTCCGCATTGCAAGGTGCAATTCTGAAATTTTTTGCTTTTTCCTGCTAATCCTAGCATGATAAAGAAGATTCAAAGAGAGTGAGATGCCAGCTCTTTTCATTCAGTCAGTAGCTTCAAACATTTCTGGTATATGAATAACATGATGTTTTTCAATGGCAAAAATCAATGAATATTGTAAATGCACAAACAGTAATATCTCCACATTGCAAGGTGCAATTCTGAAATTTTTTGCTTTTTCCTGCTAATCCTAGCATGATAAAGAAGATTCAAAGAGAGTGAGATGCCAGCTCCTTTCATTCAGTCAGTAGCTTCAAACATTTCTGGACGTTTTTCAATGGCAAAAATCAATGAATATTGTAAATGCACAAACAGTAATTTCTCCGCATTGCAAGGTGCAATTCTGAAATTTTTTGCTTTTTCCTGCTAATCCTAGCATGATAAAGAAGATTCAAAGAGAGTGAGATGCCAGCTCCTTTCATTCAGTCAGTAGCTTCAAACATTTCTGGACGTTTTTCAATGGCAAAAATCAATGAATATTGTAAATGCACAAACAGTAATTTCTCCGCATTGCAAGGTGCAATTCTGAAATTTTTTGCTTTTTCCTGCTAATCCTAGCATGATAAAGAAGATTCAAAGAGAGTGAGATGCCAGCTCCTTTCATTCAGTCAGTAGTTTCAAACATTTCTGGACGTTTTTCAATGGCAAAAATAAATGAATATTGTAAATGCACAAACAGTAATATCTCCGCATTGCAAGGTGCAATTCTGAAATTTTTTGCTTTTTCCTGCTAATCCTAGCATGATAAAGAAGATTCAAAGAGAGTGAGATGCCAGCTCTTTTCATTCAGTCAGTAGCTTCAAACATTTCTGGACGTTTTTCAATGGCAAAAATCAATGAATATTGTAAATGCACAAACAGTAATATCTCCACATTGCAAGGTGCAATTCTGAAATTTTTTGCTTTTTCCTGCTAATCCTAGCATGATAAAGAAGATTCAAAGAGAGTGAGATGCCAGCTCCTTTCATTCAGTCAGTAGCTTCAAACATTTCTGGACGTTTTTCAATGGCAAAAATCAATGAATATTGTAAATGCACAAACAGTAATTTCTCAGCATTGCAAGGTGCAATTCTGAAATTTTTTGCTTTTTCCTGCTAATCCTAGCATGATAAAGAAGATTCAAAGAGAGTGAGATGCCAGCTCTTTTCATTCAGTCAGTAGCTTCAAACATTTCTGGTATATGAATAACATGATGTTTTTCAATGGCAAAAATCAATGAATATTGTAAATGCACAAACAGTAATATCTCCGCATTGCAAGGTGCAATTCTGAAATTTTTTGCTTTTTCCTGCTAATCCTAGCATGATAAAGAAGATTCAATGAGAGTGAGATGCCAGCTCTTTTCATTCAGTCAGTAGCTTCAAATATTTCTGGTATATGAATAACATGATGTTTTTCAGTGGCAAAAATCAATGAATATTGTAAATGCACAAACAGTAATATCTCCACATTGCAAGGTGCAATTCTGAAATTTTTTGCTTTTTCCTGCTCCTCTTAGCATGATAAAGAAGATTCAAAGAGAGTGAGATGCCAGCTCTTTTGATTCAGTCAGTAGCTTCAAACATTTCTGGACGTTTTTCAATGGCAAAAATCAATGAATATTGTAAATGCACAAACAGTAATTTCTCCGCATTGCAAGGTGCAATTCTGAAATTTTTTGCTTTTTCCTGCTAATCCTAGCATGATAAAGAAGATTCAAAGAGAGTGAGATGCCAGCTCTTTTCATTCAGTCAGTAGCTTCAAACATTTCTGGACGTTTTTCAATGGCAAAAATCAATGAATATTGTAAATGCACAAACAGTAATTTCTCCGCATTGCAAGGTGCAATTTTGAATTTTTTTGCTTTTTCCTGCTAATCCTAGCATGATAAAGAAGATTCAAAGAGAGTGAGATGCCAGCTCTTTTCATTCAGTCAGTAGCTTCAAACATTTCTGGACGTTTTTCAATGGCAAAAATCAATGAATATTGTAAATGCACAAACAGTAATATCTCCGCATTGCAAGGTGCAATTCTGAAATTTTTTGCTTTTTCCTGCTAATCCTAGAATGATAAAGAAGATTCAAAGAGAGTGAGATGCCAGCTCTTTTCGATCAGTCAGTAGCTTCAAACATTTCTGGACGTTTTTCAATGGCAAAAATCAATGAATATTGTAAATGCACAAACAGTAATTTCTCCGCATTGCAAGGTGCAATTCTGAAATTTTTTGCTTTTTCCTGCCAATCCTAGCATGATAAAGAAGATTCAAAGAGAGTGAGATGCCAGCTCTTTTCATTCAGTCAGTAGCTTCAAACATTTCTGGTATATGAATAACATGATGTTTTTCAATGGCAAAAATCAATGAATATTGTAAATGCACAAACAGTAATATCTCCACATTGCAAGGTGCAATTCTGAAATTTTTTGCTTTTTCCTGCTAATCCTAGCATGATAAAGAAGATTCAAAGAGAGTGAGATGCCAGCTCCTTTCATTCAGTCAGTAGCTTCAAACATTTCTGGACGTTTTTCAATGGCAAAAATCAATGAATATTGTAAATGCACAAACAGTAATTTCTCCGCATTGCAAGGTGCAATTCTGAAATTTTTTGCTTTTTCCTGCTAATCCTAGCATGATAAAGAAGATTCAAAGAGAGTGAGATGCCAGCTCCTTTCATTCAGTCAGTAGCTTCAAACATTTCTGGACGTTTTTCAATGGCAAAAATCAATGAATATTGTAAATGCACAAACAGTAATTTCTCCGCATTGCAAGGTGCAATTCTGAAATTTTTTGCTTTTTCCTGCTAATCCTAGCATGATAAAGAAGATTCAAAGAGAGTGAGATGCCAGCTCCTTTCATTCAGTCAGTAGTTTCAAACATTTCTGGACGTTTTTCAATGGCAAAAATCAATGAATATTGTAAATGCACAAACAGTAATATCTCCGCATTGCAAGGTGCAATTCTGAAATTTTTTGCTTTTTCCTGCTAATCCTAGCATGATAAAGAAGATTCAAAGAGAGTGAGATGCCAGCTCTTTTCATTCAGTCAGTAGCTTCAAACATTTCTGGACGTTTTTCAATGGCAAAAATCAATGAATATTGTAAATGCACAAACAGTAATATCTCCACATTGCAAGGTGCAATTCTGAAATTTTTTGCTTTTTCCTGCTAATCCTAGCATGATAAAGAAGATTCAAAGAGAGTGAGATGCCAGCTCTTTTCATTCAGTCAGTAGCTTCAAACATTTCTGGACATTTTTCAATGGCAAAAATCAATGAATATTGTAAATGCACAAACAGTAATATCTCCACATTGCAAGGTGCAATTCTGAAATTTTTTGCTTTTTCCTGCTAATCCTAGCATGATAAAAAAGATTCAAAGAGAGTGAGATGCCAGCTCCTTTCATTCAGTCAGTAGCTTCAAACATTTCTGGACGTTTTTCAATGGCAAAAATCAATGAATATTGTAAATGCACAAACAGTAATTTCTCCGCATAGCAAGGTGCAATTCTGAAATTTTTTGCTTTTTCCTGCTAATCCTAGCATGATAAAGAAGATTCAAAGAGAGTGAGATGCCAGCTCCTTTCATTCAGTCAGTAGCTGCAAACATTTCTGGACGTTTTTCAATGGCAAAAATCAATGAATATTGTAAATGCACAAACAGTAATTTCTCCGCATTGCAAGGTGCAATTCTGAATTTTTTTGCTTTTTCCTGCTAATCCTAGCATGATAAAGAAGATTCAAAGAGAGTGAGATGCCAGCTCTTTTCATTCAGTCAGTAGCTTCAAACATTTCTGGACGTTTTTCAATGGCAAAAATCAATGAATATTGTAAATGCACAAACAGTAATATCTCCGCATTGCAAGGTGCAATTCTGAAATTTTTTGCTTTTTCCTGCTAATCCTAGAATGATAAAGAAGATTCAAAGAGAGTGAGATGCCAGCTCTTTTCGATCAGTCAGTAGCTTCAAACATTTCTGGACGTTTTTCAATGGCAAAAATCAATGAATATTGTAAATGCACAAACAGTAATTTCTCCGCATTGCAAGGTGCAATTCTGAAATTTTTTGCTTTTTCCTGCTAATCCTAGCATGATAAAGAAGATTCAAAGAGAGTGAGATGCCAGCTCTTTTCATTCAGTCAGTAGCTTCAAACATTTCTGGTATATGAATAACATGATGTTTTTCAATGGCAAAAATCAATGAATATTGTAAATGCACAAACAGTAATTTCTCCGCATTGCAAGGTGCAATTCTGAAATGTTTTGCATTTTCCTGCTAATCCTAGCATGATAAAGAAGATTCAAAGAGAGTGAGATGGCAGCTCTTTTCATTCAGTCAGTAGCTTCAAACATTTCTGGTATATGAATAACATGATGTTTTTCAATGGCAAAAATCAATGAATATTGTAAATGCACAAACAGTAATATCTCCGCATTGCAAGGTGCAATTCTGAAATTTTTTGCTTTTTCCTGCTAATCCTAGCATGATAAAGAAGATTCAATGAGAGTGAGATGCCAGCTCTTTTCATTCAGTCAGTAGCTTCAAATATTTCTGGTATATGAATAACATGATGTTTTTCAATGGCAAAAATCAATGAATATTGTAAATGCACAAACAGTAATATCTCCACATTGCAAGGTGCAATTCTGAAATTTTTTGCTTTTTCCTGCTCCTCTTAGCATGATAAAGAAGATTCAAAGAAAGTGAGATGCCAGCTCCTTTCATTCAGTCAGTAGCTTCAAACATTTCTGGACGTTTTTCAATGGCAAAAATCAATGAATATTGTAAATGCACAAACAGTAATATCTCCGCATTGCAAGGTGCAATTCTGAAATTTTTTGCTTTTTCCTGCTAATCCTAGCATGATAAAGAAGATTCAAAGAGAGTGAGATGCCAGCTCTTTTCATTCAGTCAGTAGCTTCAAACATTTCTGGTATATGAATAACATGATGTTTTTCAATGGCAAAAATCAATGAATATTGTAAATGCACAAACAGTAATATCTCCGCATTGCAAGGTGCAATTCTGAAATTTTTTGATTTTTCCTGCTAATCCTAGCATGATAAAGAAGATTCAAAGAGAGTGAGATGCCAGCTCTTTTCATTCAGTCAGTAGCTTCAAACATTTCTGGACCTTTTTCAATGGCAAAAATCAATGAATATTGTAAATGCACAAACAGTAATATCTCCGCATTGCAAGGTGCAATTCTGAAATTTTTTGCTTTTTCCTGCTAATCCTAGCATGATAAAGAAGATTCAAAGAGAGTGAGATGCCAGCTCTTTTCATTCAGTCAGTAGCTTCAAACATTTCTGGTATATGAATAACAAGATGTTTTTCAATGGCAAAAATCAATGAATATTGTAAATGCACAAACAGTAATATCTCCGCATTGCAAGGTGCAATTCTGAAATTTTTTGCTTTTTCCTGCTAATCCTAGCATGATAAAGAAGATTCAAAGAGAGTGAGATGCCGGCTCCTTTCATTCAGTCAGTAGCTTCAAACATTTCTGGACGTTTTTCAATGGCAAAAATCAATGAATATTGTAAATGCACAAACAGTAATATCTCCGCATTGCAAGGTGCAATTCTGAAATTTTTTGCTTTTTCCTGCTAATCCTAGCATGATAAAGAAGATTCAAAGAGAGTAAGATGCCAGCTCTTTTCATTCAGTCAGTAGCTTCAAACATTTCTGGACGTTTTTCAATGGCAAAAATCAATGAATATTGTAAATGCACAAACAGTAATATCTCCGCATTGCAAGGTGCAATTCTGAAATTTTTTGCTTTTTCCTGCTAATCCTAGCATGATAAAGAAGATTCAAAGAGAGTGAGATGCCAGCTCTTTTCATTCAGTCAGTAGCTTCAAACATTTCTGGTATATGAATAACATGATGTTTTTCAATGGCAAAAATCAATGAATATTGTAAATGCACAAACAGTAATATCTCCACATTGCAAGGTGCAATTCTGAAATTTTTTGCTTTTTCCTGCTAATACTAGCATGATAAAGAAGATTCAAAGAGAGTGAGATGCCAGCTCCTTTCATTCAGTCAGTAGCTTCAAACATTTCTGGACGTTTTTCAATGGCAAAAATCAATGAATATTGTAAATGCACAAACAGTAATTTCTCCGCATTGCAAGGTGCAATTCTGAAATTTTTTGCTTTTTCCTGCTAATCCTAGCATGATAAAGAAGATTCAAAGAGAGTGAGATGCCAGCTCCTTTCATTCAGTCAGTAGCTTCAAACATTTCTGGACGTTTTTCAATGGCAAAAATCAATGAATATTGTAAATGCACAAACAGTAATTTCTCCGCATTGCAAGGTGCAATTCTGAAATTTTTTGCTTTTTCCTGCTAATCCTAGCATGATAAAGAAGATTCAAAGAGAGTGAGATGCCAGCTCTTTTCATTCAGTCAGTAGCTTCAAACATTTCTGCACATTTTTCAATGGCAAAAATCAATGAATATTGTAAATGCACAAACAGTAATATCTCCACATTGCAAGGTGCAATTCTGAAATTTTTTGCTTTTTCCTGCTAATCCTAGCATGATAAAGAAGATTCAAAGAGAGTGAGATGCCAGCTCTTTTCATTCAGTCAGTAGCTTCAAACATTTCTGGATGTTTTTCAATGGCAAAAATCAATGAATATTGTAAATGCACAAACAGTAATATCTCCGCATTGCAAGGTGCAATTCTGAAATTTTTTGCTTTTTCCTGCTAATCCTAGCATGATAAAAAAGATTCAAAGAGAGTGAGATGCCAGCTCCTTTCATTCAGTCAGTAGCTTCAAACATTTCTGGACGTTTTTCAATGGCAAAAATCAATGAATATTGTAAATGCACAAACAGTAATTTCTCCGCATTGCAAGGTGCAATTCTGAAATTTTTTGCTTTTTCCTGCTAATCCTAGCATGATAAAGAAGATTCAAAGAGAGTGAGATGCCAGCTCTTTTCATTCAGTCAGTAGCTTCAAACATTTCTGGTATATGAATAACATGATGTTTTTCAATGGCAAAAATCAATGAATATTGTAAATGCACAAACAGTAATATCTCCGCATTGCAAGGTGCAATTCTGAAATTTTTTGCTTTTTCCTGCTAATCCTAGCATGGTAAAGAAGATTCAAAGAGAGTGAAATGCCAGCTCCCTTCATTCAGTCAGTAGCTTCAAACATTTCTGGACGTTTTTCAATGGCAAAAATCAATGAATATTGTAAATGCACAAACAGTAATATCTCCGCATTGCAAGGTGCAATTCTGAAATTTTTTGCTTTTTCCTGCTAATCCTAGCATGATAAAGAAGATTCAAAGAGAGTGAGATGCCAGCTCTTTTCATTCAGTCAGTAGCTTCAAACATTTCTGGTATATGAATAACATGATGTTTTTCAATGACAAAAATCAATGAATATTGTAAATGCACAAACAGTAATATCTCCGCAATGCAAGGTGCAATTCTGAAATTTTTTGCTTTTTCCTGCTAATCCTAGCATGATAAAGAAGATTCAAAGAGAGTGAGATGCCAGCTCTTTTCATTCAGTCAGTAGCTTCAAACATTTCTGGTATATGAATAACATGATGTTTTTCAATGGCAAAAATCAATGAATATTGTAAATGCACAAACAGTAATATCTCCACATTGCAAGGTGCAATTCTGAAATTTTTTGCTTTTTCCTGCTAATCCTAGCATGATAAAGAAGATTCAAAGAGAGTGAGATGCCAGCTCCTTTCATTCAGTCAGTAGCTTCAAACATTTCTGGACGTTTTTCCATGGCAAAAATCAATGAATATTGTAAATGCACAAACAGTAATTTCTCCGCATTGCAAGGTGCAATTCTGAAATTTTTTGCTTTTTCCTGCTAATCCTAGCATGATAAAGAAGATTCAAAGAGAGTGAGATGCCAGCTCCTTTCATTCAGTCAGTAGCTTCAAACATTTCTGGACGTTTTTCAATGGCAAAAATCAATGAATATTGTAAATGCACAAACAGTAATTTCTCCGCATTGCAAGGTGCAATTCTGAAATTTTTTGCTTTTTCCTGCTAATCCTAGCATGATAAAGAAGATTCAAAGAGAGTGAGATGCCAGCTCCTTTCATTCAGTCAGTAGCTTCAAACATTTCTGGACGTTTTTCAATGGCAAAAATCAATGAATATTGTAAATGCACAAACAGTAATATCTCCGCATTGCAAGGTGCAATTCTGAAATTTTTTGCTTTTTCCTGCTAATCCTAGCATGATAAAGAAGATTCAAAGAGAGTGAGATGCCAGCTCTTTTCATTCAGTCAGTAGCTTCAAACATTTCTGGACGTTTTTCAATGGCAAAAATCAATGAATATTGTAAATGCACAAACAGTAATATCTCCACATTGCAAGGTGCAATTCTGAAATTTTTTGCTTTTTCCTGCTAATCCTAGCATGATAAAGAAGATTCAAAGAGAGTGAGATGCCAGCTCTTTTCATTCAGTCAGTAGCTTCAAACATTTCTGGACGTTTTTCAATGGCAAAAATCAATGAATATTGTAAATGCACAAACAGTAATATCTCCGCATTGCAAGGTGCAATTCTGAAATTTTTTGCTTTTTCCTGCTAATCCTAGCATGATAAAGAAGATTCAAAGAGAGTGAGATGCCAGCTCTTTTCATTCAGTCAGTAGCTTCAAACATTTCTGGACGTTTTTCAATGGCAAAAATCAATGAATATTGTAAATGCACAAACAGTAATTTCTCCGCATTGCAAGGTGCAATTCTGAAATTTTTTGCTTTTTCCTGCTAATCCTAGCATGATAAAGAAGATTCAAAGAGAGTGAGATGCCAGCTCTTTTCATTCAGTCAGTAGCTTCAAACATTTCTGGACATTTTTCAATGGCAAAAATCAATGAATATTGTAAATGCACAAACAGTAATATCTCCACATTGCAAGGTGCAATTCTGAAATTTTTTGCTTTTTCCTGCTAATTCTAGCATGATAAAGAAGATTCAAAGAGAGTGAGATGCCAGCTCTTTTCATTCAGTCAGTAGCTTCAAACATTTCTGGACGTTTTTCAATGGCAAAAATCAATGAATATTGTAAATGCACAAACAGTAATATCTCCGCATTGCAAGGTGCAATTCTGAAATTTTTTGCTTTTTCCTGCTAATCCTAGCATGATAAAAAAGATTCAAAGAGAGTGAGATGCCAGCTCCTTTCATTCAGTCAGTAGCTTCAAACATTTCTGGACGTTTTTCAATGGCAAAAATCAATGAATATTGTAAATGCACAAACAGTAATTTCTCCGCATTGCAAGGTGCAATTCTGAAATTTTTTGCTTTTTCCTGCTAATCCTAGCATGATAAAGAAGATTCAAAGAGAGTGAGATGCTAGCTCCTTTCATTCAGTCAGTAGCTTCAAACATTTCTGGACGTTTTTCAATGGCAAAAATCAATGAATATTGTAAATGCACAAACAGTAATTTCTCCGCATTGCAAGGTGCAATTCTGAAATTTTTTGCTTTTTCCTGCTAATCCTAGCATGATAAAGAAGATTCAAAGAGAGTGAGATGCCAGCTCCTTTCATTCAGTCAGTAGCTTCAAACATTTCTGGACGTTTTTCAATGGCAAAAATCAATGAATATTGTAAATGCACAAACAGTAATTTCTCCGCATTGCAAGGTGCAATTCTGAAATTTTTTGCTTTTTCCTGCTAATCCTAGCATGATAAAGAAGATTCAAAGAGAGTGAGATGCCAGCTCTTTTCATTCAGTCAGTAGCTTCAAACATTTCTGGTATATGAATAACATGATGTTTTTCAATGGCAAAAATCAATGAATATTGTAAATGCACAAACAGTAATATCTCCGCATTGCAAGGTGCAATTCTGAAATTTTTTGCTTTTTCCTGCTAATCCTAGCATGGTAAAGAAGATTCAAAGAGAGTGAAATGCCAGCTCCCTTCATTCAGTCAGTAGCTTCAAACATTTCTGGACGTTTTTCAATGGCAAAAATCAATGAATATTGTAAATGCACAAACAGTAATATCTCCGCACTGCAAGGTGCAATTCTGAAATTTTTTGCTTTTTCCTGCTAATCCTAGCATGATAAAGAAGATTCAAAGAGAGTGAGATGCCAGCTCTTTTCATTCAGTCAGTAGCTTCAAACATTTCTGGTATATGAATAACATGATATTTTTCAATGGCAAAAATCAATGAATATTGTAAATGCACAAACAGTAATATCTCCGCAATGCAAGGTGCAATTCTGAAATTTTTTGCTTTTTCCTGCTAATCCTAGCATGATAAAGAAGATTCAAAGAGAGTGAGATGCCAGCTCTTTTCATTCAGTCAGTAGCTTCAAACATTTCTGGACGTTTTTCAATGGCAAAAATCAATGAATATTGTAAATGCACAAACAGTAATATCTCCGCATTGCAAGGTGCAATTCTGAAATTTTTTGCTTTTTCCTGCTAATCCTAGCATGATAAAGAAGATTCAAAGAGAGTGAGATGCCAGCTCTTTTCATTCAGTCAGTAGCTTCAAACATTTCTGGTATATGAATAACATGATGTTTTTCAATGGCAAAAATCAATGAAAATTGTAAATGCACAAACAGTAATTTCTCCGCATTGCAAGGTGCAATTCTGAATTTTTTTGCTTTTTCCTGCTAATCCTAGCATGATAAAGAAGATTCAAAGAGAGTGAGATGCCAGCTCTTTTCATTCAGTCAGTAGCTTCAAACATTTCTGGACGTTTTTCAATGGCAAAAATCAATGAATATTGTAAATGCACAAACAGTAATTTCTCCGCATTGCAAGGTGCAATTCTGAAATTTTTTGCTTTTTCCTGCTAATCCTAGCATGATAAAGAAGATTCAAAGAGAGTGAGATGCCAGCTCCTTTCATTCAGTCAGTAGCTTCAAACATTTCTGGACGTTTTTCAATGGCAAAATCAATGAATATTGTAAATGCACAAACAGTAATATCTCCGCATTGCAAGGTGCAATTCTGAAATTTTTTGCTTTTTCCTGCTAATCCTAGCATGATAAAGAAGATTCAAAGAGAGTGAGATGCCAGCTCTTTTCATTCAGTCAGTAGCTTCAAACATTTCTGGTATATGAATAACATGATGTTTTTCAATGGCAAAAATCAATGAATTTTGTAAATGCACAAACAGTAATTTCTCCGCATTGCAAGGTGCAATTCTGAAATTTTTTGCTTTTTCCTGCTAATCCTAGCATGATAAAGAAGATTCAAAGAGAGTGAGATGCCAGCTCTTTTCATTCAGTCAGTAGCTTCAAACATTTCTGGATGTTTTTCAATGGCAAAAATCAATGAATATTGTAAATGCACAAACAGTAATTTCTCCGCATTGCAAGGTGCAATTCAGAATTTTTTTGCTTTTTCCTGCTAATCCTAGCATGATAAAGAAGATTCAAAGAGAGTGAGATGCCAGCTCTTTTCATTCAGTCAGTAGCTTCAAACATTTCTGGACGTTTTTCAATGGCAAAAATCAATGAATATTGTAAATGCACAAACAGTAATATCTCCGCATTGCAAGGTGCAATTCTGAAATTTTTTGCTTTTTCCTGCTAATCCTAGCATGATAAAGAAGATTCAAAGAGAGTGAGATGCCAGCTCTTTTCGATCAGTCAGTAGCTTCAAACATTTCTGGACGTTTTTCAATGGCAAAAATCAATGAATATTGTAAATGCACAAACAGTAATTTCTCCGTATTGCAAGGTGCAATTCTGAAATTTTTTGCTTTTTCCTGCTAATCCTAGCATGATAAAGAAGATTCAAAGAGAGTGAGATGCCAGCTCTTTTCATTCAGTCAGTAGCTTCAAACATTTCTGGTATATGAATAACATGATGTTTTTCAATGGCAAAAATCAATGAATATTGTAAATGCACAAACAGTAATATCTCCACATTGCAAGGTGCAATTCTGAAATTTTTTGCTTTTTCCTGCTCCTCTTAGCATGATAAAGAAGATTCAAAGAAAGTGAGATGCCAGCTCCTTTCATTCAGTCAGTAGCTTCAAACATTTCTGGACGTTTTTCAATGGCAAAAATCAATGAATATTGTAAATGCACAAACAGTAATATCTCCGCATTGCAAGGTGCAATTCTGAAATTTTTTGCTTTTTCCTGCTAATCCTAGCATGATAAAGAAGATTCAAAGAGAGTGAGATGGCAGCTCTTTTCATTCAGTCAGTATCTTCAAACATTTCTGGTATATGAATAACATGATGTTTTTCAATGGCAAAAATCAATGAATATTGTAAATGCACAAACAGTAATATCTCCGCATTGCAAGGTGCAATTCTGAAATTTTTTGCTTTTTCCTGCTAATCCTAGCATGATAAAGAAGATTCAATGAGAGTGAGATGCCAGCTCTTTTCATTCAGTCAGTAGCTTCAAATATTTCTGGTATATGAATAACATGATGTTTTTCAGTGGCAAAAATCAATGAATATTGTAAATGCACAAACAGTAATATCTCCACATTGCAAGGTGCAATTCTGAAATTTTTTGCTTTTTCCTGCTCCTCTTAGCATGATAAAGAAGATTCAAAGAAAGTGAGA
The DNA here is from genome assembly GCF_046119375.1 of Phyllobates terribilis. NCBI lineage: Eukaryota > Metazoa > Chordata > Amphibia > Anura > Dendrobatidae > Phyllobates > Phyllobates terribilis. The sequence continues at coordinate 1,658,487 of NW_027363054.1, read as the reverse complement.
TGCCAGCTCCTTTCATTCAGTCAGTAGCTTCAAACATTTCTGGACGTTTTTCAATGGCAAAAATCAATGAATATTGTAAATGCACAAACAGTAATATCTCCGCATTGCAAGGTGCAATTCTGAAATTTTTTGCTTTTTCCTGCTAATCCTAGCATGATAAAGAAGATTCAAAGAGAGTGAGATGCCAGCTCTTTTCATTCAGTCAGTAGCTTCAAACATTTCTGGACGTTTTTCAATGGCAAAAATCAATGAATATTGTAAATGCACAAACAGTAATTTCTCCGCATTGCAAGGTGCAATTCTGAATTTTTTTGCTTTTTCCTGCTAATCCTAGCATGATAAAGAAGATTCAAAGAGAGTGAGATGCCAGCTCTTTTCATTCAGTCAGTAGCTTCAAACATTTCTGGACGTTTTTCAATGGCAAAAATCAATGAATATTGTAAATGCACAAACAGTAATATCTCCGCATTGCAAGGTGCAATTCTGAAATTTTTTGCTTTTTCCTGCTAATCCTAGAATGATAAAGAAGATTCAAAGAGAGTGAGATGCCAGCTCTTTTCGATCAGTCAGTAGCTTCAAACATTTCTGGTCGTTTTTCAATGGCAAAAATCAATGAATATTGTAAATGCACAAACAGTAATTTCTCCGCATTGCAAGGTGCAATTCTGAAATTTTTTGCTTTTTCCTGCTAATCCTAGCATGATAAAGAAGATTCAAAGAGAGTGAGATGCCAGCTCTTTTCATTCAGTCAGTAGCTTCAAACATTTCTGGTATATGAATAACATGATGTTTTTCAATGGCAAAAATCAATGAATATTGTAAATGCACAAACAGTAATTTCTCCGCATTGCAAGGTGCAATTCTGAAATGTTTTGCTTTTTCCTGCTAATCCTAGCATGATAAAGAAGATTCAATGAGAGTGAGATGCCAGCTCTTTTCATTCAGTCAGTAGCTTCAAATATTTCTGGTATATGAATAACATGATGTTTTTCAATGGCAAAAATCAATGAATATTGTAAATGCACAAACAGTAATATCTCCACATTGCAAGGTGCAATTCTGAAATTTTTTGCTTTTTCCTGCTCCTCTTAGCATGATAAAGAAGATTCAAAGAAAGTGAGATGCCAGCTCCTTTCATTCAGTCAGTAGCTTCAAACATTTCTGGACGTTTTTCAATGGCAAAAATCAATGAATATTGTAAATGCACAAACAGTAATATCTCCGCATTGCAAGGTGCAATTCTGAAATTTTTTGCTTTTTCCTGCTAATCCTAGCATGATAAAGAAGATTCAAAGAGAGTGAGATGCCAGCTCCTTTCATTCAGTCAGTAGCTTCAAACATTTCTGGACGTTTTTCAATGGCAAAAATCAATGAATATTGTAAATGCACAAACAGTAATATCTCCGCATTGCAAGGTGCAATTCTGAAATTTTTTGCTTTTTCCTGCTAATCCTAGCATGATAAAGAAGATTCAAAGAGAGTGAGATGCCAGCTCTTTTCATTCAGTCAGTAGCTTCAAACATTTCTGGACGTTTTTCAATGGCAAAAATCAATGAATATTGTAAATGCACAAACAGTAATATCTCCGCATTGCAAGGTGCAATTCTGAAATTTTTTGCTTTTTCCTGCTAATCCTAGCATGATAAAGAATTTTCAAAGAGAGTGAGATGCCAGCTCTTTTCATTCAGTCAGTAGCTTCAAACATTTCTGGTATATGAATAACATGATGTTTTTCAATGGCAAAAATCAATGAATATTGTAAATGCACAAACAGTAATATCTCCACATTGCAAGGTGCAATTCTGAAATTTTTTGCTTTTTCCTGCTAATCCTAGCATGATAAAGAAGATTGAAAGAGAGTGAGATGCCAGCTCTTTTCATTCAGTCAGTAGCTTCAAACATTTCTGGACGTTTTTCAATGGCAAAAATCAATGAATATTGTAAATGCACAAAACAGTAATATCTCCACATTGCAAGGTGCAATTCTGAAATTTTTTGCTTTTTCCTGCTAATCCTAGCATGATAAAGAAGATTCAAAGAGAGTGAGATGCCAGCTCTTTTCATTCAGTCAGTAGCTTCAAACATTTCTGGTATATGAATAACATGATGTTTTTCAATGGCAAAAATCAATGAATATTGTAAATGCACAAACAGTAATATCTCCACATTGCAAGGTGCAATTCTGAAATTTTTTGCTTTTTCCTGCTCCTCTTAGCATGATAAAAAAGATTCAAAGAGAGTGAGATGCCAGCTCTTTTCATTCAGTCAGTAGCTTCAAACATTTCTGGACGTTTTTCAATGGCAAAAATCAATGAATATTGTAAATGCACAAACAGTAATATCTCCGCATTGCAAGGTGCAATTCTGAATTTTTTTGCTTTTTCATGCTAATCCTAGCATGATAAAGATGATTCAAAGAGAGTGAGATGCCAGCTCTTTTCATTCAGTCAGTAGCTTCAAACATTTCTGGACGTTTTTCAATGGCAAAAATCAATGAATATTGTAAATGCACAAACAGTAATATCTCCGCATTGCAAGGTGCAATTCTGAAATTTTTTGCTTTTTCCTGCTAATCCTAGCATGATAAAGAAGATTCAAAGAGAGTGAGATGCCAGCTCCTTTCATTCAGTCAGTAGCTTCAAACATTTCTGGACGTTTTTCAATGGCAAAAATCAATGAATATTGTAAATGCACAAACAGTAATATCTCCGCATTGCAAGGTGCAATTCTGAAATTTTTTGCTTTTTCCTGCTAATCCTAGCAAGATAAAGAAGATTCAAAGAGAGTGAGATGCCAGCTCTTTTCATTCAGTCAGTAGCTTCAAACATTTCTGGACGTTTTTCAATGGCAAAAATCAATGAATATTGTAAATGCACAAACAGTAATATCTCCGCATTGCAAGGTGCAATTCTGAAATTTTTTGCTTTTTCCTGCTAATCCTAGCATGATAAAGAAGATTCAAAGAGAGTGAGATGCCAGCTCCTTTCATTCAGTCAGTAGCTTCAAACATTTCTGGACATTTTTCAATGGCAAAAATCAATGAATATTGTAAATGCACAAACAGTAATATCTCCGCATTGCAAGGTGCAATTCTGAAATTTTTTGCTTTTTCCTGCTAATCCTAGCATGATAAAGAATATTCAAAGAGAGTGAGATGTCAGCTCTTTTCATTCAGTCAGTAGCTTCAAACATTTCTGGTATATGAATAACATGATGTTTTTCAATGGCAAAAATCAATGAATATTGTAAATGCACAAACAGTAATATCTCCGCATTGCAAGGTGCAATTCTGAAATTTTTTGCTTTTTCCTGCTAATCCTAGCATGATAAAGAAGATTCAAAGAGAGTGAGATGCCAGCTCCTTACATTCAGTCAGTAGCTTCAAACATTTCTGGACGTTTTTCAATGGCAAAAATCAATGAATATTGTAAATGCACAAACAGTAATTTCTCCGCATTGCAAGGTGCAATTCTGAAATTTTTTGCTTTTTCCTGCTAATCCTAGCATGATAAAGAAGATTCAAAGAGAGTGAGATGCCAGTTCCTTTCATTCAGTCAGTAGCTTCAAACATTTCTGGACGTTTTTCAATGGCAAAAATCAATGAATATTGTAAATGCACAAACAGTAATATCTCCGCATTGCAAGGTGCAATTCTGAAATTTTTTGCTTTTTCCTGCTAATCCTAGCATGATAAAGAAGATTCAAAGAGAGTGAGATGCCAGCTCTTTTCATTCAGTCAGTAGCTTCAAACATTTCTGGTATATGAATAACATGATGTTTTTCAATGGCAAAAATCAATGAATATTGTAAATGCACAAACAGTAATATCTCCGCATTGCAAGGTGCAATTATGAAATTTTTTGCTTTTTCCTGCTAATCCTAGCATGATAAAGAAGATTCAAAGAGATTGAGATGCCAGCTCTTTTCATTCAGTCAGTAGCTTCAAACATTTCTGGACGTTTTTCAATGGCAAAAATCAATGAATATTGTAAATGCACAAACAGTAATTTCTCCGCATTGCAAGGTGCAATTCTGAAATTTTTTGCTTTTTCCTGCTAATCCTAGCATGATAAAGAAGATTCAAAGAGAGTGAGATGCCAGCTCCTTTCATTCAGTCAGTAGCTTCAAACATTTCTGGACGTTTTTCAATGGCAAAAATCAATGAATATTGTAAATGCACAAACAGTAATATCTCCGCATTGCAAGGTGCAATTCTGAAATTTTTTGCTTTTTCCTGCTAATCCTAGCATGATAAAGAAGATTCAAAGAGAGTGAGATGCCAGCTCTTTTCATTCAGTCAGTAGCTTCAAACATTTCTGGACGTTTTTCAATGGCAAAAATCAATGAATATTGTAAATGCACAAACAGTAATATCTACGCATTGCAAGGTGCAATTCTGAAATTTTTTGCTTTTTCCTGCTAATCCTAGCATGATAAAGAAGATTCAAAGAAAGTGAGATGCCAGCTCTTTTCATTCAGTCAGTAGCTTCAAACATTTCTGGTATATGAATAACATGATATTTTTCAATGGCAAAAATCAATGAATATTGTAAATGCACAAACAGTAATTTCTCCGCATTGCAAGGTGCAATTCTGAAATTTTTTGCTTTTTCCTGCTAATCCTAGCATGATAAAGAAGATTCAAAGAAAGTGAGATGCCAGCTCTTTTCATTCAGTCAGTAGCTTCAAACATTTCTGGTATATGAATAACATGATGTTTTTCAATGGCAAAAATCAATGAATATTGTAAATGCACAAACAGTAATATCTCCGCATTGCAAGGTGCAATTCTGAAATTTTTTGCTTTTTCCTGCTAATCCTAGCATGATAAAGAAGATTCAAAGAGAGTGAGATGCCAGCTCCTTTCATTCAGTCAGTAGCTTCAAACATTTCTGGACGTTTTTCAATGGCAAAAATCAATGAATATTGTAAATGCACAAACAGTAATATCTCCGCATTGCAAGGTGCAATTCTGAAATTTTTTGCTTTTTCCTGCTAATCCTAGCATGATAAAGAAGATTCAAAGAGAGTGAGATGCCAGCTCTTTTCATTCAGTCAGTAGCTTCAAACATTTCTGGACGTTTTTCAATGGCAAAAATCAATGAATATTGTAAATGCACAAACAGTAATATCTCCGCATTGCAAGGTGCAATTCTGAAATTTTTTGCTTTTTCCTGCTAATCCTAGCATGATAAAGAAGATTCAAAGAGAGTGAGATGCCAGCTCTTTTCATTCAGTCAGTAGCTTCAAACATTTCTGGTATATGAATAACATGATGTTTTTCAATGGCAAAAATCAATGAATATTGTAAATGCACAAACAGTAATATCTCCACATTGCAAGGTGCAATTCTGAAATTTTTTGCTTTTTCCTGCTAATCCTAGCATGATAAAGAAGATTCAAAGAGAGTGAGATGCCAGCTCTTTTCATTCAGTCAGTAGCGTCAAACATTTCTCGACGTTTTTCAATGGCAAAAATCAATGAATATTGTAAATGCACAAACAGTAATATCTCCACATTGCAAGGTGCAATTCTGAAATTTTTTGCTTTTTCCTGCTAATCCTAGCATGATAAAGAAGATTCAAAGAGAGTGAGATGCCAGCTCTTTTCATTCAGTCAGTAGCTTCAAACATTTCTGGTATATGAATAACATGATGTTTTTCAATGGCAAAAATCAATGAATATTGTAAATGCACAAACAGTAATATCTCCACATAGCAAGGTGCAATTCTGAAATTTTTTGCTTTTTCCTGCTCCTCTTAGCATGATAAAGAAGATTCAAAGAGAGTGAGATGCCAGCTCTTTTCATTCAGTCAGTAGCTTCAAACATTTCTGGACGTTTTTCAATGGCAAAAATCAATGAATATTGTAAATGCACAAACAGTAATATCTCCGCATTGCAAGGTGCAATTCTGAAATTTTTTGCTTTTTCCTGCTAATCCTAGCATGATAAAGAAGATTCAAAGAGAGTGAGATGCCAGCTCTTTTCATTCAGTCAGTAGCTTCAAACATTTCTGGACGTTTTTCAATGGCAAAAATCAATGAATATTGTAAATGCACAATCAGTAATATCTCCGCATTGCAAGGTGCAATTCTGAAATTTTTTGCTTTTTCCTGCTAATCCTAGCATGATAAAGAAGATTCAAAGAGAGTGAGATGCCAGCTCTTTTCATTCAGTCAGTAGCTTCAAACATTTCTGGACGTTTTTCAATGGCAAAAATCAATGAATATTGTAAATGCACAAACAGTAATATCTCCGCATTTCAAGGTGCAATTCTGAAATTTTTTGCTTTTTCCTGCTAATCCTAGCATGATAAAGAAGATTCAAAGAGAGTGAGATGCCAGCTCTTTTCATTCAGTCAGTAGCTTCAAACATTTCTGGACGTTTTTCAATGGCAAAAATCAATGAATATTGTAAATGCACAAACAGTAATATCTCCGCATTGCAAGGTGCAATTCTGAAATTTTTTGCTTTTTCCTGCTAATCCTAGCATGATAAAGAAGATTCAAAGAGACTGAGATGCCAGCTCTTTTCATTCAGTCAGTAGCTTCAAACATTTCTGGACGTTTTTCAATGGCAAAAATCAATGAATATTGTAAATGCACAAACAGTAATTTCTCCGCATTGCAAGGTGCAATTCTGAAATTTTTTGCTTTTTCCTGCTAATCCTAGCATGATAAAGAAGATTCAAAGAGAGTGAGATGCCAGCTCTTTTCATTCAATCAGTAGCTTCAAACATTTCTGGTATATGAATAACATGATGTTTTTCAATGGCAAAAATCAATGAATATTGTAAATGCACAAATAGTAATTTCTCCGCATTGCAAGGTGCAATTCTGAAATTTTTTGCTTTTTCCTGCTAATCCTAGCATGATAAAGAAAATTCAAAGAGAGTGAGATGCCAGCTCTTTTCATTCAGTCAGTAGCTTCAAACATTTCTGGTATATGAATAACATGATGTTTTTCAATGGCAAAAATCAATAAATATTGTAAATGCACAAACAGTAATATCTCCGCATTGCAAGGTGCAATTCTGAAATTTTTTGCTTTTTCCTGCTAATCCTAGCATGATAAAGAAGATTCAAAGAGAGTGAGATGCCAGCTCTTTTCATTCAGTCATTAGCTTCAAACATTTCTGGTATATGAATAACATGATGTTTTTCAATGGCAAAAATCAATGAATATTGTAAATGCACAAACAGTAATATCTCCACATTGCAAGGTGCAATTCTGAAATTTTTTGCTTTTTCCTGCTAATCCTAGCATGATAAAGAAGATTCAAAGAGAGTGAGATGCCAGCTCTTTTCATTCAGTCAGTAGCTTCAAACATTTCTGGACATTTTTCAATGGCAAAAATCAATGAATATTGTAAATGCACAAACAGTAATATCTCCACATTGCAAGGTGCAATTCTGAAATTTTTTGCTTTTTCCTGCTAATCCTAGCATGATAAAGAAGATTCAAAGAGAGTGAGATGCCAGCTCTTTTCATTCAGTCAGTAGCTTCAATCATTTCTGGTATATGAATAACATGATGTTTTTCAATGGCAAAAATCAATGAATATTGTAAATGCACAAACAGTAATATCTCCGCATTGCAAGGTGCAATTCTGAATTTTTTTGCTTTTTCATGCTAATCCTAGCATGATAAAGAAGATTCAAAGAGAGTGAGATGCCAGCTCTTTTCATTCAGTCAGTAGCTTCAAACATTTCTGGACGTTTTTCAATGGCAAAAATCAATGAATATTGTAAATGCACAAATAGTAATATCTCCGCATTGCAAGGTGCAATTCTGAAATTTTTTGCTTTTTCCTGCTAATCCTAGCATGATAAAGAAGACTCAAAGAGAGTGAGATGCCAGCTCTTTTCATTCAGTCAGTAGCTTCAAACATTTCTGGACGTTTTTCAATGGCAAAAATCAATGAATATTGTAAATGCACAAACAGTAATATCTCCGCATTGCAAGGTGCAATTCTGAAATTTTTTGCTTTTTCCTGCTAATCCTAGCATGATAAAGAAGATTCAAAGAGAGTGAGATGCCAGCTCCTTTCATTCAGTCAGTAGCTTCAAACATTTCTGGACATTTTTCAATGGCAAAAATCAATGAATATTGTAAATGCACAAACAGTAATATCTCCGCATTGCAAGGTGCAATTCTGAAATTTTTTTGCTTTTTCCTGCTAATCCTAGCATGATAAAGAAGATTCAAAGAGAGTGAGATGTCAGCTCTTTTCATTCAGTCAGTAGCTTCAAACATTTCTGGTATATGAATAATATGATGTTTTTCAATGGCAAAAATCAATGAATATTGTAAATGCACAAACAGTAATATCTCCGCATTGCAAGGTGCAATTCTGAAATTTTTTGCTTTTTCCTGCTAATCCTAGCATGATAAAGAAGATTCAAAGAGAGTGAGATGCCAGCTCTTTTCATTCAGTCAGTAGCTTCAAACATTTCTGGACGTTTTTCAATGGCAAAAATCAATGAATATTGTAAATGCACAAACAGTAATTTCTCCGCATTGCAAGGTGCAATTCTGAAATTTTTTGCTTTTTCCTGCTAATCCTAGCATGATAAAGAAGATTCAAAGAGAGTGAGATGCCAGCTCCTTTCATTCAGTCAGTAGCTTCAAACATTTCTGGACGTTTTTCAATGGCAAAAATCAATGAATATTGTAAATGCACAAACAGTAATATCTCCGCATTGCAAGGTGCAATTCTGAAATTTTTTGCTTTTTCCTGCTAATCCTAGCATGATAAAGAAGATTCAAAGAGAGTGAGATGCCAGCTCTTTTCATTCAGTCAGTAGCTTCAAACATTTCTGGTATATGAATAACATGATGTTTTTCAATGGCAAAAATCAATGAATATTGTAAATGCACAAACAGTAATATCTCCGCATTGCAAGGTGCAATTCTGAAATTTTTTGCTTTTTCCTGCTAATCCTAGCATGATAAAGAAGATTCAAAGAGAGTGAGATGCCAGCTCTTTTCATTCAGTCAGTAGCTTCAAACATTTCTGGACGTTTTTCAATGGCAAAAATCAATGAATATTGTAAATGCACAAACAGTAATTTCTCCGCATTGCAAGGTGCAATTCTGAAATTTTTTGCTTTTTCCTGCTAATCCTAGCATGATAAAGAAGATTCAAAGAGAGTGAGATGCCAGCTCCTTTCATTCAGTCAGTAGCTTCAAACATTTCTGGACGTTTTTCAATGGCAAAAATCAATGAATATTGTAAATGCACAAACAGTAATATCTCCACATTGCAAGGTGCAATTCTGAAATTTTTTGCTTTTTCCTGCTAATCCTAGCATGATAAAGAAGATTCAAAGAGAGTGAGATGCCAGCTCTTTTCATTCAGTCAGTAGCTTCAAACATTTCTGGACGTTTTTCAATGGCAAAAATCAATGAATATTGTAAATGCACAAACAGTAATATCTCCGCATTGCAAGGTGCAATTCTGAAATTTTTTGCTTTTTCCTGCTAATCCTAGCATGATAAAGAAGATTCAAAGAGAGTGAGATGCCAGCTCTTTTCATTCAGTCAGTAGCTTCAAACATTTCTGGTATATGAATAACATGATGTTTTTCAATGGCAAAAATCAATGAATATTGTAAATGCACAAACAGTAATTTCTCCGCATTGCAAGGTGCAATTCTGAAATTTTTTGCTTTTTCCTGCTAATCCTAGTATGATAAAGAAGATTCAAAGAGAGTGAGATGCCAGCTCTTTTCATTCAGTCAGTAGCTTCAAACATTTCTGGACATTTTTCAATGGCAAAAATCAATGAATATTGTAAATGCACAAACAGTAATTTCTCCGCATTGCAAGGTGCAATTCTGAAATTTTTTGCTTTTTCCTGCTAATCCTAGCATGATAAAGAAGATTCAAAGAGAGTGAGATGCCAGCTCTTTTCATTCAGTCAGTAGCTTCAAACATTTCTGGACGTTTTTCAATGGCAAAAATCAATGAATATTGTAAATGCACAAACAGTAATATCTCCGCATTGCAAGGTGCAATTCTGAAATTTTTTGCTTTTTCCTGCTAATCCTAGCATGATAAAGAAGATTCAAAGAGAGTGAGATGCCAGCTCTTTTCATTCAGTCAGTAGCTTCAAACATTTCTGGACGTTTTTCAATGGCAAAAATCAATGAATATTGTAAATGCACAAACAGTAATTTCTCCGCATTGCAAGGTGCAATTCTGAAATTTTTTGCTTTTTCCTGCTAATCATAGCATGATAAAGAAGATTCAAAGAGAGTGAGATGCCAGCTCTTTTCATTCAGTCAGTAGCTTCAAACATTTCTGGTATATGAATAACATGATATTTTTCAATGGCAAAAATCAATGAATATTGTAAATGCACAAACAGTATTTTCTCCGCATTGCAAGGTGCAATTCTGAAATTTTTTGCTTTTTCCTGCTAATCCTAGCATGATAAAGAAGATTCAAAGAAAGTGAGATGCCAGCTCTTTTCATTCAGTCAGTAGCTTCAAACATTTCTGGTATATGAATAACATGATGTTTTTCAATGGCAAAAATCAATGAATATTGTAAATGCACAAACAGAAATATCTCCGCATTGCAAGGTGCAATTCTGAAATTTTTTGCTTTTTCCTGCTAATCCTAGCATGATAAAGAAGATTCAAAGAGAGTGAGATGCCAGCTCTTTTCATTCAGTCAGTAGCTTCAAACATTTCTGGACGTTTTTCAATGGCAAAAATCAATGAATATTGTAAATGCACAAACAGTAATATCTCCGCATTGCAAGGTGCAATTCTGAAATTTTTTGCTTTTTCCTGCTAATCCTAGCATGATAAAGAAGATTCAAAGAGAGTGAGATGCCAGCTCTTTTCATTCAGTCAGTAGCTTCAAACATTTCTGGACGTTTTTCAATGGCAAAAATCAATGAATATTGTAAATGCACAAACAGTAATTTCTCCGCATTGCAAGGTGCAATTCTGAAATTTTTTGCTTTTTCCTGCTAATCATAGCATGATAAAGAAGATTCAAAGAGAGTGAGATGCCAGCTCTTTTCATTCAGTCAGTAGCTTCAAACATTTCTGGACGTTTTTCAATGGCAAAAATCAATGAATATTGTAAATGCACAAACAGTAATTTCTCCGCATTGCAAGGTGCAATTCTGAAATTTTTTGCTTTTTCCTGCTAATCATAGCATGATAAAGAAGATTCAAAGAGAGTGAGATGCCAGCTCTTTTCATTCAGTCAGTAGCTTCAAACATTTCTGGTATATGAATAACATGATATTTTTCAATGGCAAAAATCAATGAATATTGTAAATGCACAAACAGTATTTTCTCCGCATTGCAAGGTGCAATTCTGAAATTTTTTGCTTTTTCCTGCTAATCCTAGCATGATAAAGAAGATTCAAAGAAAGTGAGATGCCAGCTCTTTTCATTCAGTCAGTAGCTTCAAACATTTCTGGTATATGAATAACATGATGTTTTTCAATGGCAAAAATCAATGAATATTGTAAATGCACAAACAGAAATATCTCCGCATTGCAAGGTGCAATTCTGAAATTTTTTGCTTTTTCCTGCTAATCCTAGCATGATAAAGAAGATTCAAAGAGAGTGAGATGCCAGCTCTTTTCATTCAGTCAGTAGCTTCAAACATTTCTGGACGTTTTTCAATGGCAAAAATCAATGAATATTGTAAATGCACAAACAGTAATATCTCCGCATTGCAAGGTGCAATTCTGAAATTTTTTGCTTTTTCCTGCTAATCCTAGCATGATAAAGAAGATTCAAAGAGAGTGAGATGCCAGCTCTTTTCATTCAGTCAGTAGCTTCAAACATTTCTGGTATATGAATAACATGATGTTTTTCAATGGCAAAAATCAATGAATATTGTAAATGCACAAACAGTAATTTCTCCGCATTGCAAGGTGCAATTCTGAAATTTTTTGCTTTTTCCTGCTAATCCTAGTATGATAAAGAAGATTCAAAGAGAGTGAGATGCCAGCTCTTTTCATTCAGTCAGTAGCTTCAAACATTTCTGGACATTTTTCAATGGCAAAAATCAATGAATATTGTAAATGCACAAACAGTAATTTCTCCGCATTGCAAGGTGCAATTCTGAAATTTTTTGCTTTTTCCTGCTAATCCTAGCATGATAAAGAAGATTCAAAGAGAGTGAGATGCCAGCTCTTTTCATTCAGTCAGTAGCTTCAAACATTTCTGGACGTTTTTCAATGGCAAAAATCAATGAATATTGTAAATGCACAAACAGTAATATCTCCGCATTGCAAGGTGCAATTCTGAAATTTTTTGCTTTTTCCTGCTAATCCTAGCATGATAAAGAAGATTCAAAGAGAGTGAGATGCCAGCTCTTTTCATTCAGTCAGTAGCTTCAAACATTTCTGGACGTTTTTCAATGGCAAAAATCAATGAATATTGTAAATGCACAAACAGTAATTTCTCCGCATTGCAAGGTGCAATTCTGAAATTTTTTGCTTTTTCCTGCTAATCATAGCATGATAAAGAAGATTCAAAGAGAGTGAGATGCCAGCTCTTTTCATTCAGTCAGTAGCTTCAAACATTTCTGGTATATGAATAACATGATATTTTTCAATGGCAAAAATCAATGAATATTGTAAATGCACAAACAGTATTTTCTCCGCATTGCAAGGTGCAATTCTGAAATTTTTTGCTTTTTCCTGCTAATCCTAGCATGATAAAGAAGATTCAAAGAAAGTGAGATGCCAGCTCTTTTCATTCAGTCAGTAGCTTCAAACATTTCTGGTATATGAATAACATGATGTTTTTCAATGGCAAAAATCAATGAATATTGTAAATGCACAAACAGAAATATCTCCGCATTGCAAGGTGCAATTCTGAAATTTTTTGCTTTTTCCTGCTAATCCTAGCATGATAAAGAAGATTCAAAGAGAGTGAGATGCCAGCTCTTTTCATTCAGTCAGTAGCTTCAAACATTTCTGGACGTTTTTCAATGGCAAAAATCAATGAATATTGTAAATGCACAAACAGTAATATCTCCGCATTGCAAGGTGCAATTCTGAAATTTTTTGCTTTTTCCTGCTAATCCTAGCATGATAAAGAAGATTCAAAGAGAGTGAGATGCCAGCTCTTTTCATTCAGTCAGTAGCTTCAAACATTTCTGGACGTTTTTCAATGGCAAAAATCAATGAATATTGTAAATGCACAAACAGTAATTTCTCCGCATTGCAAGGTGCAATTCTGAAATTTTTTGCTTTTTCCTGCTAATCATAGCATGATAAAGAAGATTCAAAGAGAGTGAGATGCCAGCTCTTTTCATTCAGTCAGTAGCTTCAAACATTTCTGGACGTTTTTCAATGGCAAAAATCAATGAATATTGTAAATGCACAAACAGTAATTTCTCCGCATTGCAAGGTGCAATTCTGAAATTTTTTGCTTTTTCCTGCTAATCATAGCATGATAAAGAAGATTCAAAGAGAGTGAGATGCCAGCTCTTTTCATTCAGTCAGTAGCTTCAAACATTTCTGGTATATGAATAACATGATATTTTTCAATGGCAAAAATCAATGAATATTGTAAATGCACAAACAGTATTTTCTCCGCATTGCAAGGTGCAATTCTGAAATTTTTTGCTTTTTCCTGCTAATCCTAGCATGATAAAGAAGATTCAAAGAAAGTGAGATGCCAGCTCTTTTCATTCAGTCAGTAGCTTCAAACATTTCTGGTATATGAATAACATGATGTTTTTCAATGGCAAAAATCAATGAATATTGTAAATGCACAAACAGAAATATCTCCGCATTGCAAGGTGCAATTCTGAAATTTTTTGCTTTTTCCTGCTAATCCTAGCATGATAAAGAAGATTCAAAGAGAGTGAGATGCCAGCTCTTTTCATTCAGTCAGTAGCTTCAAACATTTCTGGACGTTTTTCAATGGCAAAAATCAATGAATATTGTAAATGCACAAACAGTAATATCTCCGCATTGCAAGGTGCAATTCTGAAATTTTTTGCTTTTTCCTGCTAATCCTAGCATGATAAAGAAGATTCAAAGAGAGTGAGATGCCAGCTCTTTTCATTCAGTCAGTAGCTTCAAACATTTCTGGACGTTTTTCAATGGCAAAAATCAATGAATATTGTAAATGCACAAACAGTAATTTCTCCGCATTGCAAGGTGCAATTCTGAAATTTTTTGCTTTTTCCTGCTAATCATAGCATGATAAAGAAGATTCAAAGAGAGTGAGATGCCAGCTCTTTTCATTCAGTCAGTAGCTTCAAACATTTCTGGTATATGAATAACATGATATTTTTCAATGGCAAAAATCAATGAATATTGTAAATGCACAAACAGTATTTTCTCCGCATTGCAAGGTGCAATTCTGAAATTTTTTGCTTTTTCCTGCTAATCCTAGCATGATAAAGAAGATTCAAAGAAAGTGAGATGCCAGCTCTTTTCATTCAGTCAGTAGCTTCAAACATTTCTGGTATATGAATAACATGATGTTTTTCAATGGCAAAAATCAATGAATATTGTAAATGCACAAACAGAAATATCTCCGCATTGCAAGGTGCAATTCTGAAATTTTTTGCTTTTTCCTGCTAATCCTAGCATGATAAAGAAGATTCAAAGAGAGTGAGATGCCAGCTCTTTTCATTCAGTCAGTAGCTTCAAACATTTCTGGTATATGAATAACATGATGTTTTTCAATGGCAAAAATCAATGAATATTGTAAATGCACAAACAGTAATATCTCCACATTGCAAGGTGCAATTCTGAAATTTTTTGCTTTTTCCTGCTCCTCTTAGCATGATAAAGAAGATTCAAAGAGAGTGAGATGCCAGCTCCTTTCATTCAGTCAGTAGCTTCAAACATTTCTGGACGTTTTTCAATGGCAAAAATCAATGAATATTGTAAATGCACAAACAGTAATATCTCCGCATTGCAAGGTGCAATTCTGAAATTTTTTGCTTTTTCCTGCTAATCCTAGCATGATAAAGAAGATTCAAAGAGAGTGAGATGCCAGCTCTTTTCATTCAGTCAGTAGCTTCAAACATTTCTGGACGTTTTTCAATGGCAAAAATCAATGAATATTATAAATGCACAAACAGTAATATCTCCGCATTGCAAGGTGCAATTCTGATATTTTTTGCTTTTTCCTGCTAATCCTAGCATGATAAAGAAGATTCAAAGAGAGTGAGATGCCAGCTCTTTTCATTCAGTCAGTAGCTTCAAACATTTCTGGTATATGAATAACATGATGTTTTTCAATGGCAAAAATCAATGAATATTGTAAATGCACAAACAGTAATATCTCCACATTGCAAGGTGCAATTCTGAAATTTTTTGCTTCTTCCTGCTAATCCTAGCATGATAAAGAAGATTCAAAGAGAGTGAGATGCCAGCTCTTTTCATTCAGTCAGTAGCTTCAAACATTTCTGGACGTTTTTCAATGGCAAAAATCAATGAATATTGTAAATGCACAAACAGTAATATCTCCACATTGCAAGGTGCAATTCTGAAATTTTTTGCTTTTTCCTGCTAATCCTAGCATGATAAAGAAGATTCAAAGAGAGTGAGATGCCAGCTCTTTTCATTCAGTCAGTAGCTTCAAACATTTCTGGTATATGAATAACATGATGTTTTTCAATGGCAAAAATCAATGAATATTGTAAATGCACAAACAGTAATATCTCCACATTGCAATTTGCAATTCTGAAATTTTTTGCTTTTTCCTGCTCCTCTTAGCATGATAAAGAAGATTCAAAGAGAGTGAGATGCCAGCTCTTTTCATTCAGTCAGTAGGTTCAAACATTTCTGGACGTTTTTCAATGGCAAAAATCAATGAATATTGTAAATGCACAAACAGTAATATCTCCGCATTGCAAGGTGCAATTCTGAAATTTTTTGCTTTTTCCTGCTAATCCTAGCATGATAAAGAAGATTCAAAGAGAGTGAGATGCCAGCTCTTTTCATTCAGTCAGTAGCTTCAAACATTTCTGGTATATGAATAACATGATGTTTTTCAATGGCAAAAATCAATGAATATTGTAAATGCACAAACAGTAATATCTCCACATTGCAAGGTGCAATTCTGAAATTTTTTGCTTTTTCCTGCTAATCCTAGCATGATAAAGAAGATTCAAAGAGAGTGAGATGCCAGCTCTTTTCATTCAGTCAGTAGCTTCAAACATTTCTGGTATATGAATAACATGATGTTTTTCAATGGCAAAAATCAATGAATATTGTAAATGCACAAACAGTAATTTCTCCGCATTGCAAGGTGCAATTCTGAAATTTTTTGCTTTTTCCTGCTAATCCTAGCATGATAAAGAAGATTCAAAGAGAGTGAGATGCCAGCTCCTTTCATTCAGTCAGTAGCTTCAAACATTTCTGGACGTTTTTCAATGGCAAAAATCAATGAATATTGTAAATGCACAAACAGTAATATCTCCGCATTGCAAGGTGCAATTCTGAAATTTTTTGCTTTTTCCTGCTAATCCTAGCATGATAAAGAAGATTCAAAGAGAGTGAGATGCCAGCTCTTTTCATTCAGTCAGTAGCTTCAAACATTTCTGGACGTTTTTCAATGGCAAAAATCAATGAATATTGTAAATGCACAAACAGTAATATCTCCGCATTGCAAGGTGCAATTCTGAAATTTTTTGCTTTTTCCTGCTATTCCTAGCATGATAAAGAAGATTCAAAGAGAGTGAGATGCCAGCTCTTTTCATTCAGTCAGTAGCTTCAAACATTTCTGGACGTTTTTCAATGGCAAAAATCAATGAATATTGTAAATGCACAAACAGTAATATCTCCGCATTGCAAGGTGCAATTCTGAAATTTTTTGCTTTTTCCTGCTAATCCTAGCATGATAAAGAAGATTCAAAGAGAGTGAGATGCCAGCTCTTTTCATTCAGTCAGTAGCTTCAAACATTTCTGGTATATGAATAACATGATGTTTTTCAATGGCAAAAATCAATGAATATTGTAAATGCACAAACAGTAATTTCTCCGCATTGCAAGGTGCAATTCTGAAATTTTTTGCTTTTTCCTGCTAATCCTAGCATGATAAAGAAGATTCAAAGAGAGTGAGATGCCAGCTCCTTTCATTCAGTCAGTAGCTTCAAACATTTCTGGACGTTTTTCAATGGCAAAAATCAATGAATATTGTAAATGCACAAACAGTAATATCTCCGCAGTGCAAGGTGCAATTCTGAAATTTTTTGCTTTTTCCTGCTAAGCCTAGCATGATAAAGAAGATTCAAAGAGAGTGAGATGCCAGCTCTTTTCATTCAGTCAGTAGCTTCAAACATTTCTGGACGTTTTTCAATGGCAAAAATCAATGAATATTGTAAATGCACAAACAGTAATATCTCCGCATTTCAAGGTGCAATTCTGAAATTTTTTGCTTTTTCCTGCTAATCCTAGCATGATAAAGAAGATTCAAAGAGAGTGAGATGCCAGCTCTTTTCATTCAGTCAGTAGCTTCAAACATTTCTGGTATATGAATAACATGATGTTTTTCAATGGCAAAAATCAATGAATATTGTAAATGCACAAACAGTAATTTCTCCGCATTGCAAGGTGCAATTCTGAAATTTTTTGCTTTTTCCTGCTAATCCTAGCATGATAAAGAAGATTCAAAGAGAGTGAGATGCCAGCTCTTTTCATTCAGTCAGTAGCTTCAAACATTTCTGGACATTTTTCAATGGCAAAAATCAATGAATATTGTAAATGCACAAACAGTAATTTCTCCGCATTGCAAGGTGCAATTCTGAAATTTTTTGCTTTTTCCTGCTAATCCTAGCATGATAAAGAAGATTCAAAGAGAGTGAGATGCCAGCTCTTTTCATTCAGTCAGTAGCTTCAAACATTTCTGGACGTTTTTCAATGGCAAAAATCAATGAATATTGTAAATGCACAAACAGTAATATCTCCGCATTGCAAGGTGCAATTCTGAAATTTTTTGCTTTTTCCTGCTAATCCTAGCATGATAAAGAAGATTCAAAGAGAGTGAGATGCCAGCTCTTTTCATTCAGTCAGTAGCTTCAAACATTTCTGGACGTTTTTCAATGGCAAAAATCAATGAATATTGTAAATGCACAAACAGTAATTTCTCCGCATTGCAAGGTGCAATTCTGAAATTTTTTGCTTTTTCCTGCTAATCATAGCATGATAAAGAAGATTCAAAGAGAGTGAGATGCCAGCTCTTTTCATTCAGTCAGTAGCTTCAAACATTTCTGGTATATGAATAACATGATATTTTTCAATGGCAAAAATCAATGAATATTGTAAATGCACAAACAGTATTTTCTCCGCATTGCAAGGTGCAATTCTGAAATTTTTTGCTTTTTCCTGCTAATCCTAGCATGATAAAGAAGATTCAAAGAAAGTGAGATGCCAGCTCTTTTCATTCAGTCAGTAGCTTCAAACATTTCTGGTATATGAATAACATGATGTTTTTCAATGGCAAAAATCAATGAATATTGTAAATGCACAAACAGAAATATCTCCGCATTGCAAGGTGCAATTCTGAAATTTTTTGCTTTTTCCTGCTAATCCTAGCATGATAAAGAAGATTCAAAGAGAGTGAGATGCCAGCTCTTTTCATTCAGTCAGTAGCTTCAAACATTTCTGGACGTTTTTCAATGGCAAAAATCAATGAATATTGTAAATGCACAAACAGTAATATCTCCGCATTGCAAGGTGCAATTCTGAAATTTTTTGCTTTTTCCTGCTAATCCTAGCATGATAAAGAAGATTCAAAGAGAGTGAGATGCCAGCTCTTTTCATTCAGTCAGTAGCTTCAAACATTTCTGGACGTTTTTCAATGGCAAAAATCAATGAATATTGTAAATGCACAAACAGTAATTTCTCCGCATTGCAAGGTGCAATTCTGAAATTTTTTGCTTTTTCCTGCTAATCATAGCATGATAAAGAAGATTCAAAGAGAGTGAGATGCCAGCTCTTTTCATTCAGTCAGTAGCTTCAAACATTTCTGGACGTTTTTCAATGGCAAAAATCAATGAATATTGTAAATGCACAAACAGTAATTTCTCCGCATTGCAAGGTGCAATTCTGAAATTTTTTGCTTTTTCCTGCTAATCATAGCATGATAAAGAAGATTCAAAGAGAGGGAGATGCCAGCTCTTTTCATTCAGTCAGTAGCTTCAAACATTTCTGGTATATGAATAACATGATATTTTTCAATGGCAAAAATCAATGAATATTGTAAATGCACAAACAGTATTTTCTCCGCATTGCAAGGTGCAATTCTGAAATTTTTTTCTTTTTCCTGCTAATCCTAGCATGATAAAGAAGATTCAAAGAAAGTGAGATGCCAGCTCTTTTCATTCAGTCAGTAGCTTCAAACATTTCTGGTATATGAATAACATGATGTTTTTCAATGGCAAAAATCAATGAATATTGTAAATGCACAAACAGAAATATCTCCGCATTGCAAGGTGCAATTCTGAAATTTTTTGCTTTTTCCTGCTAATCCTAGCATGATAAAGAAGATTCAAAGAGAGTGAGATGCCAGCTCTTTTCATTCAGTCAGTAGCTTCAAACATTTCTGGACGTTTTTCAATGGCAAAAATCAATGAATATTGTAAATGCACAAACAGTAATATCTCCGCATTGCAAGGTGCAATTCTGAAATTTTTTGCTTTTTCCTGCTAATCCTAGCATGATAAAGAAGATTCAAAGAGAGTGAGATGCCAGCTCTTTTCATTCAGTCAGTAGCTTCAAACATTTCTGGTATATGAATAACATGATGTTTTTCAATGGCAAAAATCAATGAATATTGTAAATGCACAAACAGTAATTTCTCCGCATTGCAAGGTGCAATTCTGAAATTTTTTGCTTTTTCCTGCTAATCCTAGCATGATAAAGAAGATTCAAAGAGAGTGAGATGCCAGCTCCTTTCATTCAGTCAGTAGCTTCAAACATTTCTGGACGTTTTTCAATGGCAAAAATCAATGAATATTGTAAATGCACAAACAGTAATATCTCCGCAGTGCAAGGTGCAATTCTGAAATTTTTTGCTTTTTCCTGCTAAGCCTAGCATGATAAAGAAGATTCAAAGAGAGTGAGATGCCAGCTCTTTTCATTCAGTCAGTAGCTTCAAACATTTCTGGACGTTTTTCAATGGCAAAAATCAATGAATATTGTAAATGCACAAACAGTAATATCTCCGCATTTCAAGGTGCAATTCTGAAATTTTTTGCTTTTTCCTGCTAATCCTAGCATGATAAAGAAGATTCAAAGAGAGTGAGATGCCAGCTCTTTTCATTCAGTCAGTAGCTTCAAACATTTCTGGTATATGAATAACATGATGTTTTTCAATGGCAAAAATCAATGAATATTGTAAATGCACAAACAGTAATTTCTCCGCATTGCAAGGTGCAATTCTGAAATTTTTTGCTTTTTCCTGCTAATCCTAGCATGATAAAGAAGATTCAAAGAGAGTGAGATGCCAGCTCTTTTCATTCAGTCAGTAGCTTCAAACATTTCTGGACATTTTTCAATGGCAAAAATCAATGAATATTGTAAATGCACAAACAGTAATTTCTCCGCATTGCAAGGTGCAATTCTGAAATTTTTTGCTTTTTCCTGCTAATCCTAGCATGATAAAGAAGATTCAAAGAGAGTGAGATGCCAGCTCTTTTCATTCAGTCAGTAGCTTCAAACATTTCTGGACGTTTTTCAATGGCAAAAATCAATGAATATTGTAAATGCACAAACAGTAATATCTCCGCATTGCAAGGTGCAATTCTGAAATTTTTTGCTTTTTCCTGCTAATCCTAGCATGATAAAGAAGATTCAAAGAGAGTGAGATGCCAGCTCTTTTCATTCAGTCAGTAGCTTCAAACATTTCTGGACGTTTTTCAATGGCAAAAATCAATGAATATTGTAAATGCACAAACAGTAATTTCTCCGCATTGCAAGGTGCAATTCTGAAATTTTTTGCTTTTTCCTGCTAATCATAGCATGATAAAGAAGATTCAAAGAGAGTGAGATGCCAGCTCTTTTCATTCAGTCAGTAGCTTCAAACATTTCTGGTATATGAATAACATGATATTTTTCAATGGCAAAAATCAATGAATATTGTAAATGCACAAACAGTATTTTCTCCGCATTGCAAGGTGTAATTCTGAAATTTTTTGCTTTTTCCTGCTAATCCTAGCATGATAAAGAAGATTCAAAGAAAGTGAGATGCCAGCTCTTTTCATTCAGTCAGTAGCTTCAAACATTTCTGGTATATGAATAACATGATGTTTTTCAATGGCAAAAATCAATGAATATTGTAAATGCACAAACAGAAATATCTCCGCATTGCAAGGTGCAATTCTGAAATTTTTTGCTTTTTCCTGCTAATCCTAGCATGATAAAGAAGATTCAAAGAGAGTGAGATGCCAGCTCTTTTCATTCAGTCAGTAGCTTCAAACATTTCTGGACGTTTTTCAATGGCAAAAATCAATGAATATTGTAAATGCACAAACAGTAATATCTCCGCATTGCAAGGTGCAATTCTGAAATTTTTTGCTTTTTCCTGCTAATCCTAGCATGATAAAGAAGATTCAAAGAGAGTGAGATGCCAGCTCTTTTCATTCAGTCAGTAGCTTCAAACATTTCTGGACGTTTTTCAATGGCAAAAATCAATGAATATTGTAAATGCACAAACAGTAATTTCTCCGCATTGCAAGGTGCAATTCTGAAATTTTTTGCTTTTTCCTGCTAATCATAGCATGATAAAGAAGATTCAAAGAGAGTGAGATGCCAGCTCTTTTCATTCAGTCAGTAGCTTCAAACATTTCTGGACGTTTTTCAATGGCAAAAATCAATGAATATTGTAAATGCACAAACAGTAATTTCTCCGCATTGCAAGGTGCAATTCTGAAATTTTTTGCTTTTTCCTGCTAATCATAGCATGATAAAGAAGATTCAAAGAGAGGGAGATGCCAGCTCTTTTCATTCAGTCAGTAGCTTCAAACATTTCTGGTATATGAATAACATGATATTTTTCAATGGCAAAAATCAATGAATATTGTAAATGCACAAACAGTATTTTCTCCGCATTGCAAGGTGCAATTCTGAAATTTTTTTCTTTTTCCTGCTAATCCTAGCATGATAAAGAAGATTCAAAGAAAGTGAGATGCCAGCTCTTTTCATTCAGTCAGTAGCTTCAAACATTTCTGGTATATGAATAACATGATGTTTTTCAATGGCAAAAATCAATGAATATTGTAAATGCACAAACAGAAATATCTCCGCATTGCAAGGTGCAATTCTGAAATTTTTTGCTTTTTCCTGCTAATCCTAGCATGATAAAGAAGATTCAAAGAGAGTGAGATGCCAGCTCTTTTCATTCAGTCAGTAGCTTCAAACATTTCTGGACGTTTTTCAATGGCAAAAATCAATGAATATTGTAAATGCACAAACAGTAATATCTCCGCATTGCAAGGTGCAATTCTGAAATTTTTTGCTTTTTCCTGCTAATCCTAGCATGATAAATAAGATTCAAAGAGAGTGAGATGCCAGCTCTTTTCATTCAGTCAGTAGCTTCAAACATTTCTGGACGTTTTTCAATGGCAAAAATCAATGAATATTGTAAATGCACAAACAGTAATTTCTCCGCATTGCAAGGTGCAATTCTGAAATTTTTTGCTTTTTCCTGCTAATCTTAGCATGATAAAGAAGATTCAAAGAGAGTGAGATGCCAGCTCTTTTCATTCAGTCAGTAGCTTCAAACATTTCTGGTATATGAATAACATGATATTTTTCAATGGCAAAAATCAATGAATATTGTAAATGCACAAACAGTATTTTCTCCGCATTGCAAGGTGCAATTCTGAAATTTTTTGCTTTTTCCTGCTAATCCTAGCATGATAAAGAAGATTCAAAGAAAGTGAGATGCCAGCTCTTTTCATTCAGTCAGTAGCTTCAAACATTTCTGGTATATGAATAACATGATGTTTTTCAATGGCAAGAATCAATGAATATTGTAAATGCACAAACAGAAATATCTCCGCATTGCAAGGTGCAATTCTGAAATTTTTTGCTTTTTCCTGCTAATCCTAGCATGATAAAGAAGATTCAAAGAGAGTGAGATGCCAGCTCTTTTCATTCACTCAGTAGCTTCAAACATTTCTGGTATATGAATAACATGATGTTTTTCAATGGCAAAAATCAATGAATATTGTAAATGCACAAACAGTAATATCTCCACATTGCAAGGTGCAATTCTGAAATTTTTTGCTTTTTCCTGCTCCTCTTAGCATGATAAAGAAGATTCAAAGAGAGTGAGATGCCAGCTCCTTTCATTCAGTCAGTAGCTTCAAACATTTCTGGACGTTTTTCAATGGCAAAAATCAATGAATATTGTAAATGCACACACAGTAATATCTCCGCATTGCAAGGTGCAATTCTGAAATTTTTTGCTTTTTCCTGCTAATCCTAGCATGATAAAGAAGATTCAAAGAGAGTGAGATGCCAGCTCTTTTCTTTCAGTCAGTAGCTTCAAACATTTCTGGACGTTTTTCAATGGCAAAAATCAATGAATATTATAAATGCACAAACAGTAATATCTCCGCATTGCAAGGTGCAATTCTGATATTTTTTGCTTTTTCCTGCTAATCCTAGCATGATAAAGAAGATTCAAAGAGAGTGAGATGCCAGCTCTTTTCATTCAGTCAGTAGCTTCAAACATTTCTGGTATATGAATAACATGATGTTTTTCAATGGCAAAAATCAATGAATATTGTAAATGCACAAACAGTAATATCTCCACATTGCAAGGTGCAATTCTGAAATTTTTTGCTTCTTCCTGCTAATCCTAGCATGATAAAGAAGATTCAAAGTGAGTGAGATGCCAGCTCTTTTCATTCAGTCAGTAGCTTCAAACATTTCTGGACGTTTTTCAATGGCAAAAATCAATGAATATTGTAAATGCACAAACAGTAATATCTCCACATTGCAAGGTGCAATTCTGAAATTTTTTGCTTTTTCCTGCTAATCCTAGCATGATAAAGAAGATTCAAAGAGAGTGAGATGCCAGCTCTTTTCATTCAGTCAGTAGCTTCAAACATTTCTGGTATATGAATAACATGATGTTTTTCAATGGCAAAAATCAATGAATATTGTAAATGCACAAACAGTAATATCTCCACATTGCAATTTGCAATTCTGAAATTTTTTGCTTTTTCCTGCTCCTCTTAGCATGATAAAGAAGATTCAAAGAGAGTGAGATGCCAGCTCTTTTCATTCAGTCAGTAGCTTCAAACATTTCTGGACGTTTTTCAATGGCAAAAATCAATGAATATTGTAAATGCACAAACAGTAATATCTCCGCATTGCAAGGTGCAATTCTGAAATTTTTTGCTTTTTCCTGCTAATCCTAGCATGATAAAGAAGATTCAAAGAGAGTGAGATGCCAGCTCTTTTCATTCAGTCAGTAGCTTCAAACATTTCTGGTATATGAATAACATGATGTTTTTCAATGGCAAAAATCAATGAATATTGTAAATGCACAAACAGTAATATCTCCACATTGCAAGGTGCAATTCTGAAATTTTTTGCTTTTTCCTGCTAATCCTAGCATGATAAAGAAGATTCAAAGAGAGTGAGATGCCAGCTCTTTTCATTCAGTCAGTAGCTTCAAACATTTCTGGTATATGAATAACATGATGTTTTTCAATGGCAAAAATCAATGAATATTGTAAATGCACAAACAGTAATTTCTCCGCATTGCAAGGTGCAATTCTGAAATTTTTTGCTTTTTCCTGCTAATCCTAGCATGATAAAGAAGATTCAAAGAGAGTGAGATGCCAGCTCCTTTCATTCAGTCAGTAGCTTCAAACATTTCTGGACGTTTTTCAATGGCAAAAATCAATGAATATTGTAAATGCACAAACAGTAATATCTCCGCATTGCAAGGTGCAATTCTGAAATTTTTTGCTTTTTCCTGCTAATCCTAGCATGATAAAGAAGATTCAAAGAGAGTGAGATGCCAGCTCTTTTCATTCAGTCAGTAGCTTCAAACATTTCTGGACGTTTTTCAATGGCAAAAATCAATGAATATTGTAAATGCACAAACAGTAATATCTCCGCATTGCAAGGTGCAATTCTGAAATTTTTTGCTTTTTCCTGCTATTCCTAGCATGATAAAGAAGATTCAAAGAGAGTGAGATGCCAGCTCTTTTCATTCAGTCAGTAGCTTCAAACATTTCTGGACGTTTTTCAATGGCAAAAATCAATGAATATTGTAAATGCACAAACAGTAATATCTCCGCATTGCAAGGTGCAATTCTGAAATTTTTTGCTTTTTCCTGCTAATCCTAGCATGATAAAGAAGATTCAAAGAGAGTGAGATGCCAGCTCTTTTCATTCAGTCAGTAGCTTCAAACATTTCTGGTATATGAATAACATGATGTTTTTCAATGGCAAAAATCAATGAATATTGTAAATGCACAAACAGTAATTTCTCCGCATTGCAAGGTGCAATTCTGAAATTTTTTGCTTTTTCCTGCTAATCCTAGCATGATAAAGAAGATTCAAAGAGAGTGAGATGCCAGCTCCTTTCATTCAGTCAGTAGCTTCAAACATTTCTGGACGTTTTTCAATGGCAAAAATCAATGAATATTGTAAATGCACAAACAGTAATATCTCCGCAGTGCAAGGTGCAATTCTGAAATTTTTTGCTTTTTCCTGCTAATCCTAGCATGATAAAGAAGATTCAAAGAGAGTGAGATGCCAGCTCTTTTCATTCAGTCAGTAGCTTCAAACATTTCTGGACGTTTTTCAATGGCAAAAATCAATGAATATTGTAAATGCACAAACAGTAATATCTCCGCATTTCAAGGTGCAATTCTGAAATTTTTTGCTTTTTCCTGCTAATCCTAGCATGATAAAGAAGATTCAAAGAGAGTGAGATGCCAGCTCTTTTCATTCAGTCAGTAGCTTCAAACATTTCTGGACGTTTTTCAATGGCAAAAATCAATGAATATTGTAAATGCACAAACAGTAATATCTCCGCATTGCAAGGTGCAATTCTGAAATTTTTTGCTTTTTCCTGCTAATCCTAGCATGATAAAGAAGATTCAAAGAGAGTGAGATGCCAGCTCTTTTCATTCAGTCAGTAGCTTCAAACATTTCTGGACGTTTTTCAATGGCAAAAATCAATGAATATTGTAAATGCACAAACAGTAATTTCTCCGCATTGCAAGGTGCAATTCTGAAATTTTTTGCTTTTTCCTGCTAATCCTAGCATGATAAAGAAGATTCAAAGAGAGTGAGATGCCAGCTCTTTTCATTCAATCAGTAGCTTCAAACATTTCTGGTATATGAATAACATGATGTTTTTCAATGGCAAAAATCAATGAATATTGTAAATGCACAAACAGTAATTTCTCCGCATTGCAAGGTGCAATTCTGAAATTTTTTGCTTTTTCCTGCTAATCCTAGCATGATAAAGAAAATTCAAAGAGAGTGAGATGCCAGCTCTTTTCATTCAGTCAGTAGCTTCAAACATTTCTGGTATATGAATAACATGATGTTTTTCAATGGCAAAAATCAATGAATATTGTAAATGCACAAACAGTAATATCTCCGCATTGCAAGGTGCAATTCTGAAATTTTTTGCTTTTTCCTGCTAATCCTAGCATGATAAAGAAGATTCAAAGAGAGTGAGATGCCAGCTCTTTTCATTCAGTCATTAGCTTCAAACATTTCTGGTATATGAATAACATGATGTTTTTCATTGGCAAAAATCAATGAATATTGTAAATGCACAAACAGTAATATCTCCACATTGCAAGGTGCAATTCTGAAATTTTTTGCTTTTTCCTGCTAATCCTAGCATGATAAAGAAGATTCAAAGAGAGTGAGATGCCAGCTCTTTTCATTCAGTCAGTAGCTTCAAACATTTCTGGACGTTTTTCAATGGCAAAAATCAATGAATATTGTAAATGCACAAACAGTAATATCTCCACATTGCAAGGTGCAATTCTGAAATTTTTTGCTTTTTCCTGCTAATCCTAGCATGATAAAGAAGATTCAAAGAGAGTGAGATGCCAGCTCTTTTCATTCAGTCAGTAGCTTCAATCATTTCTGGTATATGAATAACATGATGTTTTTCAATGGCAAAAATCAATGAATATTGTAAATGCACAAACAGTAATATCTCCACATTGCAAGGTGCAATTCTGAAATTTTTTGCTTTTTCCTCCTCCTCTTAGCATGATAAAGAAGATTCAAAGAGAGTGAGATGCCAGCTCTTTTCATTCAGTCAGTAGCTTCAAACATTTCTGGACGTTTTTCAATGGCAAAAATCAATGAATATTGTAAATGCACAAACAGTAATATCTCCGCATTGCAAGGTGCAATTCTGAAATTTTTTGCTTTTTCCTGCTAATCCTAGCATGATAAAGAAGATTCAAAGAGAGTGAGATGCCAGCTCTTTTCATTCAGTCAGTAGCTTCAAACATTTCTGGACGTTTTTCAATGGCAAAAATCAATGAATATTGTAAATGCACAAACAGTAATTTCTCCGCATTGCAAGGTGCAATTCTGAAATTTTTTGCTTTTTCCTGCTAATCCTAGCATGATAAAGAAGATTCAAAGAGAGTGAGATGCCAGCTCTTTTCATTCAATCAGTAGCTTCAAACATTTCTGGTATATGAATAACATGATGTTTTTCAATGGCAAAAATCAATGAATATTGTAAATGCACAAACAGTAATTTCTCCGCATTGCAAGGTGCAATTCTGAAATTTTTTGCTTTTTCCTGCTAATCCTAGTATGATAAAGAAAATTCAAAGAGAGTGAGATGCCAGCTCTTTTCATTCAGTCAGTAGCTTCAAACATTTCTGGTATATGAATAACATGATGTTTTTCAATGGCAAAAATCAATGAATATTGTAAATGCACAAACAGTAATATCTCCGCATTGCAAGGTGCAATTCTGAAATTTTTTGCTTTTTCCTGCTAATCCTAGCATGATAAAGAAGATTCAAAGAGAGTGAGATGCCAGCTCTTTTCATTCAGTCAGTAGCTTCAAACATTTCTGGACGTTTTTCAATGGCAAAAATCAATGAATATTGTAAATGCACAAACAGTAATTTCTCCGCATTGCAAGGTGCAATTCTGAAATTTTTTGCTTTTTCCTGCTAATCCTAGCATGATAAAGAAAATTCAAAGAGAGTGAGATGCCAGCTCTTTTCATTCAGTCAGTAGCTTCAAACATTTCTGGTATATGAATAACATGATGTTTTTCAATGGCAAAAATCAATGAATATTGTAAATGCACAAACAGTAATATCTCCGCATTGCAAGGTGCAATTCTGAAATTTTTTGCTTTTTCCTGCTAATCCTAGCATGATAAAGAAGATTCAAAGAGAGTGAGATGCCAGCTCTTTTCATTCAGTCATTAGCTTCAAACATTTCTGGTATATGAATAACATGATGTTTTTCAATGGCAAAAATCAATGAATATTGTAAATGCACAAACAGTAATATCTCCACATTGCAAGGTGCAATTCTGAAATTTTTTGCTTTTGCCTGCTAATCCTAGCATGATAAAGAAGATTCAAAGAGAGTGAGATGCCAGCTCTTTTCATTCAGTCAGTAGCTTCAAACATTTCTGGATGTTTTTCAATGGCAAAAATCAATGAATATTGTAAATGCACAAACAGTAATATCTCCACATTGCAAGGTGCAATTCTGAAATTTTTTGCTTTTTCCTGCTAATCCTAGCATGATAAAGAAGATTCAAAGAGAGTGAGATGCCAGCTCTTTTCATTCAGTCAGTAGCTTCAATCATTTCTGGTATATGAATAACATGATGTTTTTCAATGGCAAAAATCAATGAATATTGTAAATGCACAAACAGTAATATCTCCACATTGCAAGGTGCAATTCTGAAATTTTTTGCTTTTTCCTCCTCCTCTTAGCATGATAAAGAAGATTCAAAGAGAGTGAGATGCCAGCTCTTTTCATTCAGTCAGTAGCTTCAAACATTTCTGGACGTTTTTCAATGGCAAAAATCAATGAATATTGTAAATGCACAAACAGTAATATCTCCGCATTGCAAGGTGCAATTCTGAAATTTTTTGCTTTTTCCTGCTAATCCTAGCATGATAAAGAAGATTCAAAGAGAGTGAGATGCCAGCTCTTTTCATTCAGTCAGTAGCTTCAAACATTTCTGGACGTTTTTCAATGGCAAAAATCAATGAATATTGTAAATGCACAAACAGTAATTTCTCCGCATTGCAAGGTGCAATTCTGAAATTTTTTGCTTTTTCCTGCTAATCCTAGCATGATAAAGAAGATTCAAAGAGAGTGAGATGCCAGCTCTTTTCATTCAATCAGTAGCTTCAAACATTTCTGGTATATGAATAACATGATGTTTTTCAATGGCAAAAATCAATGAATATTGTAAATGCACAAACAGTAATTTCTCCGCATTGCAAGGTGCAATTCTGAAATTTTTTGCTTTTTCCTGCTAATCCTAGTATGATAAAGAAAATTCAAAGAGAGTGAGATGCCAGCTCTTTTCATTCAGTCAGTAGCTTCAAACATTTCTGGTATATGAATAACATGATGTTTTTCAATGGCAAAAATCAATGAATATTGTAAATGCACAAACAGTAATATCTCCGCATTGCAAGGTGCAATTCTGAAATTTTTTGCTTTTTCCTGCTAATCCTACCATGATAAAGAAGATTCAAAGAGAGTGAGATGCCAGCTCTTTTCATTCAGTCAGTAGCTTCAAACATTTCTGGACGTTTTTCAATGGCAAAAATTAATGAATATTGTAAATGCACAAACAGTAATATCTCCACATTGCAAGGTGCAATTCTGAAATTTTTTGCTTTTTCCTGCTAATCCTAGCATGATAAAGAAGATTCAAAGAGAGTGAGATGCCAGCTCCTTTCATTCAGTCAGTAGCTTCAAACATTTCTGGTATATGAATAACATGATGTTTTTCAATGGCAAAAATCAATGAATATTGTAAATGCACAAACATTAATATCTCCACATTGCAAGGTGCAATTCTGAAATTTTTTGCTTTTTCCTGCTAATCCTAGCATGATAAAGAAGATTCAAAGAGAGTGAGATGCCAGCTCTTTTCATTCAGTCAGTAGCTTCAAACATTTCTGGACGTTTTTCAATGGCAAAAATCAATTAATATTGTAAATGCACAAACAGTAATATCTCCGCATTGCAAGGTGCAATTCTGAAATTTTTTGCTTTTTCCTGCTCCTCTTAGCATGATAAAGAAGATTCAAAGAGAGTGAGATGCCAGCTCTTTTCATTCAGTCAGTAGCTTCAAACATTTCTGGTATATGAATAACATGATGTTTTTCAATGGCAAAAATCAATGAATATTGTAAATGCACAAACAGTAATATCTCCACATTGCAAGGTGCAATTCTGAAATTTTTTGCTTTTTCCTGCTAATCCTAGCATGATAAAGAAGATTCAAAGAGAGTGAGATGCCAGCTCCTTTCATTCAGTCAGTACCTTCAAACATTTCTGGACGTTTTTCAATGGCAAAAATCAATGAATATTGTAAATGCACAAACAGTAATATCTCCGCATTGCAAGGTGCAATTCTGAAATTTTTTGCTTTTTCCTGCTAATCCTAGCATGATAAAGAAGATTCAAAGAGAGTGAGATGCCAGCTCTTTTCATTCAGTCAGTAGCTTCAAACATTTCTGGACGTTTTTCAATGGCAAAAATCAATGAATATTGTAAATGCACAAACAGTAATATCTCCGCATTGCAAGGTGCAATTCTGAAATTTTTTGCTTTTTCCTGCTAATCCTAGCATGATAAAGAAGATTCAAAGAGAGTGAGATGCCAGCTCTTTTCATTCAGTCAGTAGCTTCAAACATTTCTGGACGTTTTTCAATGGCAAAAATCAATGAATATTGTAAATGCACAAACAGTAATTTCTCCGCATTGCAAGGTGCAATTCTGAAATTTTTTGCTTTTTCCTGCTAATCCTAGCATGATAAAGAATATTCAAAGAGAGTGAGATGCCAGCTCCTTTCATTCAGTCAGTAGCTTCAAACATTTCTGGACGTTTTTCAATGGCAAAAATCAATGAATATTGTAAATGCACAAACAGTAATATCTCCGCATTGCAAGGTGCAATTCTGAAATTTTTTGCTTTTTCCTGCTAATCCTAGCATGATAAAGAAGATTCAAAGAGAGTGAGATGCCAGCTCCTTTCATTCAGTCAGTAGATTCAAACATTTCTGGTATATGAATAACATGATGTTTTTCAATGGCAAAAATCAATGAATATTGTAAATGCACAAACAGTAATATCTCCACATTGCAAGGTGCAATTCTGAAATTTTTTGCTTTTTCCTGCTAATCCTAGCATGATAAAGAAGATTCAAAGAGAGTGAGATGCCAGCTCCTTTCATTCAGTCAGTAGCTTCAAACATTTCTGGACGTTTTTCAATGGCAAAAATCAATGAATATTGTAAATGCACAAACAGTAATATCTCCACATTGCAAGGTGCAATTCTGAAATTTTTTGCTTTTTCCTGCTAATCCTAGCATGATAAAGAAGATTCAAAGAGAGTGAGATGCCAGCTCTTTTCATTCAGTCAGTAGCTTCAAACATTTCTGGACGTTTTTCAATGGCAAAAATCAATGAATATTGTAAATGCACAAACAGTAATATCTCCGCATTGCAAGGTGCAATTCTGAAATTTTTTGCTTTTTCCTGCTCCTCTTAGCATGATAAAGAAGATTCAAAGAGAGTGAGATGCCAGCTCTTTTCATTCAGTCAGTAGCTTCAAACATTTCTTGTATATGAATAACATGATGTTTTTCAATGGCAAAAATCAATGAATATTGTAAATGCACAAACAGTAATATCTCCACATTGCAAGGTGCAATTCTGAAATTTTTTGCTTTTTCCTGCTAATCCTAGCATGATAAAGAAGATTCAAAGAGAGTGAGATGCCAGCTCTTTTCATTCAGTCAGTAGCTTCAAACATTTCTGGACGTTTTTCAATGGCAAAAATCAATGAATATTGTAAATGCACAAACAGTAATATCTCCGCATTGCAAGGTGCAATTCTGAAATTTTTTACTTTTTCCTGCTAATCCTAGCATGATAAAGAAGATTCAAAGAGAGTGAGATGCCAGCTCTTTTCATTCAGTCAGTAGCTTCAAACATTTCTGGACGTTTTTCAATGGCAAAAATCAATGAATATTGTAAATGCACAAACAGTAATTTCTCCGCATTGCAAGGTGCAATTCTGAAATTTTTTGCTTTTTCCTGCTAATCCTAGCATGATAAAGAAGATTCAAAGAGAGTGAGATGCCAGCTCTTTTCATTCAGTCAGTAGCTTCAAACATTTCTGGACGTTTTTCAATGGCAAAAATCAATGAATATTGTAAATGCACAAACAGTAATATCTCCGCATTGCAAGGTGCAATTCTGAAATTTTTTGCTTTTTCCTGCTAATCCTCGCATGATAAAGAAGATTCAAAGAGAGTGAGATGCCAGCTCTTTTCATTCAGTCAGTAGCTTCAAACATTTCTGGACGTTTTTCAATGGCAAAAATCAATGAATATTGTAAATGCACAAACAGTAATTTCTCCGCATTGCAAGGTGCAATTCTGAAATTTTTTGCTTTTTCTTGCTAATCCTAGCATGATAAAGAAGATTCAAAGAGAGTGAGATGCCAGCTCTTTTCATTCAATCAGTAGCTTCAAACATTTCTGGTATATGAATAACATGATGTTTTTCAATGGCAAAAATCAATGAATATTGTAAATGCACAAACAGTAATTTCTCCGCATTGCAAGGTGCAATTCTGAAATTTTTTGCTTTTTCCTGCTAATCCTAGCATGATAAAGAAAATTCAAAGAGAGTGAGATGCCAGCTCTTTTCATTCAGTCAGTAGCTTCAAACATTTCTGGTATATGAATAACATGATGTTTTTCAATGGCAAAAATCAATGAATATTGTAAATGCACAAACAGTAATATCTCCGCATTGCAAGGTGCAATTCTGAAATTTTTTGCTTTTTCCTGCTAATCCTAGCATGATAAAGAAGATTCAAAGAGAGTGAGATGCCAGCTCTTTTCATTCAGTCATTAGCTTCAAACATTTCTGGTATATGAATAACATGATGTTTTTCAATGGCAAAAATCAATGAACATTGTAAATGCACAAACAGTAATATCTCCACATTGCAAGGTGCAATTCTGAAATTTTTTGCTTTTTCCTGCTAATCCTAGCATGATAAAGAAGATTCAAAGAGAGTGAGATGCCAGCTCTTTTCATTCAGTCAGTAGCTTCAAACATTTCTGGACGTTTTTCAATGGCAAAAATCAATGAATATTGTAAATGCACAAACAGTAATATCTCCACATTGCAAGGTGCAATTCTGAAATTTTTTGCTTTTTCCTGCTAATCCTAGCATGATAAAGAAGATTCAAAGAGAGTGAGATGCCAGCTCTTTTCATTCAGTCAGTAGCTTCAAACATTTCTGGACGTTTTTCAATGGCAAAAATCAATTAATATTGTAAATGCACAAACAGTAATATCTCCGCATTGCAAGGTGCAATTCTGAAATTTTTTGCTTTTTCCTGCTCCTCTTAGCATGATAAAGAATATTCAAAGAGAGTGAGATGCCAGCTCTTTTCATTCAGTCAGTAGCTTCAAACATTTCTGGTATATGAATAACATGATGTTTTTCAATGGCAAAAATCAATGAATATTGTAAATGCACAAACAGTAATATCTCCACATTGCAAGGTGCAATTCTGAAATTTTTTGCTTTTTCCTGCTAATCCTAGCATGATAAAGAAGATTCAAAGAGAGTGAGATGCCAGCTCTTTTCATTCAGTCAGTAGCTTCAAACATTTCTGGACGTTTTTCAATGGCAAAAATCAATGAATATTGTAAATGCACAAACAGTAATTTCTCCGCATTGCAAGGTGCAATTCTGAAATTTTTTGCTTTTTCCTGCTAATCCTAGCATGATAAAGAAGATTCAAAGAGAGTGAGATGCCAGCTCTTTTCATTCAGTCAGTAGCTTCAAACATTTCTGGACGTTTTTCAATGGCAAAAATCAATGAATATTGTAAATGCACAAACAGTAATATCTCCGCATTGCAAGGTGCAATTCTGAAATTTTTTGCTTTTTCCTGCTAATCCTAGCATGATAAAGAAGATTCAAAGAGAGTGAGATGCCAGCTCTTTTCATTCAGTCAGTAGCTTCAAACATTTCTGGACGTTTTTCAATGGCAAAAATCAATGAATATTGTAAATGCACAAACAGTAATTTCTCCGCATTGCAAGGTGCAATTCTGAAATTTTTTGCTTTTTCTTGCTAATCCTAGCATGATAAAGAAGATTCAAAGAGAGTGAGATGCCAGCTCTTTTCATTCAATCAGTAGCTTCAAACATTTCTGGTATATGAATAACATGATGTTTTTCAATGGCAAAAATCAATGAATATTGTAAATGCACAAACAGTAATTTCTCCGCATTGCAAGGTGCAATTCTGAAATTTTTTGCTTTTTCCTGCTAATCCTAGCATGATAAAGAAAATTCAAAGAGAGTGAGATGCCAGCTCTTTTCATTCAGTCAGTAGCTTCAAACATTTCTGGTATATGAATAACATGATGTTTTTCAATGGCAAAAATCAATGAATATTGTAAATGCACAAACAGTAATATCTCCGCATTGCAAGGTGCAATTCTGAAATTTTTTGCTTTTTCCTGCTAATCCTAGCATGATAAAGAAGATTCAAAGAGAGTGAGATGCCAGCTCTTTTCATTCAGTCATTAGCTTCAAACATTTCTGGTATATGAATAACATGATGTTTTTCAATGGCAAAAATCAATGAACATTGTAAATGCACAAACAGTAATATCTCCACATTGCAAGGTGCAATTCTGAAATTTTTTGCTTTTTCCTGCTAATCCTAGCATGATAAAGAAGATTCAAAGAGAGTGAGATGCCAGCTCTTTTCATTCAGTCAGTAGCTTCAAACATTTCTGGACGTTTTTCAATGGCAAAAATCAATGAATATTGTAAATGCACAAACAGTAATATCTCCACATTGCAAGGTGCAATTCTGAAATTTTTTGCTTTTTCCTGCTAATCCTAGCATGATAAAGAAGATTCAAAGAGAGTGAGATGCCAGCTCCTTTCATTCAGTCAGTAGCTTCAAACATTTCTGGTATATGAATAACATGATGTTTTTGAATGGCAAAAATCAATGAATATTGTAAATGCACAAACAGTAATATCTCCACATTGCAAGGTGCAATTCTGAAATTTTTTGCTTTTTCCTGCTAATCCTAGCATGATAAAGAAGATTCAAAGAGAGTGAGATGCCAGCTCTTTTCATTCAGTCAGTAGCTTCAAACATTTCTGGACGTTTTTCAATGGCAAAAATCAATTAATATTGTAAATGCACAAACAGTAATATCTCCGCATTGCAAGGTGCAATTCTGAAATTTTTTGCTTTTTCCTGCTCCTCTTAGCATGATAAAGAATATTCAAAGAGAGTGAGATGCCAGCTCTTTTCATTCAGTCAGTAGCTTCAAACATTTCTGGTATATGAATAACATGATGTTTTTCAATGGCAAAAATCAATGAATATTGTAAATGCACAAACAGTAATATCTCCACATTGCAAGGTGCAATTCTGAAATTTTTTGCTTTTTCCTGCTAATCCTAGCATGATAAAGAAGATTCAAAGAGAGTGAGATGCCAGCTCCTTTCATTCAGTCAGTAGCTTCAAACATTTCTGGACGTTTTTCAATGGCAAAAATCAATGAATATTGTAAATGCA
This sequence comes from Phyllobates terribilis, assembly GCF_046119375.1. NCBI lineage: Eukaryota > Metazoa > Chordata > Amphibia > Anura > Dendrobatidae > Phyllobates > Phyllobates terribilis. The sequence continues at coordinate 1,622,666 of NW_027363054.1, read as the reverse complement.
CAAACAGTAATATCTCCGCATTGCAAGGTGCAATTCTGAAATTTTTTGCTTTTTCCTGCTAATCCTAGCATGTTAAAGAAGATTCAAAGAGAGTGAGATGCCAGCTCTTTTCATTCAGTCAGTAGCTTCAAACATTTCTGGACGTTTTTCAATGGCAAAAATCAATGAATATTGTAAATGCACAAACAGTAATATCTCCGCATTGCAAGGTGCAATTCTGAAATTTTTTGCTTTTTCCTGCTAATCCTAGCATGATAAAGAAGATTCAAAGAGAGTGAGATGCCAGCTCTTTTCATTCAGTCAGTAGCTTCAAACATTTCTGGACGTTTTTCAATGGCAAAAATCAATGAATATTGTAAATGCACAAACAGTAATTTCTCCGCATTGCAAGGTGCAATTCTGAAATTTTTTGCTTTTTCCTGCTAATCCTAGCATGATAAAGAAGATTCAAAGAGAGTGAGATGCCAGCTCCTTTCATTCAGTCAGTAGCTTCAAACATTTCTGGACGTTTTTCAATGGCAAAAATCAATGAATATTGTAAATGCACAAACAGTAATATCTCCGCATTGCAAGGTGCAATTCTGAAATTTTTTGCTTTTTCCTGCTAATCCTAGCATGATAAAGAAGATTCAAAGAGAGTGAGATGCCAGCTCCTTTCATTCAGTCAGTAGCTTCAAACATTTCTGGTATATGAATAACATGATGTTTTTCAATGGCAAAAATCAATGAATATTGTAAATGCACAAACAGTAATATCTCCGCATTGCAAGGTGCAATTCTGAAATTTTTTGCTTTTTCCTGCTCCTCTTAGCATGATAAAGAATATTCAAAGAGAGTGAGATGCCAGCTCTTTTCATTCAGTCAGTAGCTTCAAACATTTCTGGTATATGAATAACATGATGTTTTTCAATGGCAAAAATCAATGAATATTGTAAATGCACAAACAGTAATATCTCCACATTGCAAGGTGCAATTCTGAAATTTTTTGCTTTTTCCTGCTAATCCTAGCATGATAAAGAAGATTCAAAGAGAGTGAGATGCCAGCTCTTTTCATTCAGTCAGTAGCTTCAAACATTTCTGGACGTTTTTCAATGGCAAAAATCAATGAATATTGTAAATGCACAAACAGTAATTTCTCCGCATTGCAAGGTGCAATTCTGAAATTTTTTGCTTTTTCCTGCTAATCCTAGCATGATAAAGAAGATTCAAAGAGAGTGAGATGCCAGCTCTTTTCATTCAGTCAGTAGCTTCAAACATTTCTGGACGTTTTTCAATGGCAAAAATCAATGAATATTGTAAATGCACAAACAGTAATATCTCCGCATTGCAAGGTGCAATTCTGAAATTTTTTGCTTTTTCCTGCTAATCCTAGCATGATAAAGAAGATTCAAAGAGAGTGAGATGCCAGCTCTTTTCATTCAGTCAGTAGCTTCAAACATTTCTGGACGTTTTTCAATGGCAAAAATCAATGAATATTGTAAATGCACAAACAGTAATTTCTCCGCATTGCAAGGTGCAATTCTGAAATTTTTTGCTTTTTCTTGCTAATCCTAGCATGATAAAGAAGATTCAAAGAGAGTGAGATGCCAGCTCTTTTCATTCAATCAGTAGCTTCAAACATTTCTGGTATATGAATAACATGATGTTTTTCAATGGCAAAAATCAATGAATATTGTAAATGCACAAACAGTAATTTCTCCGCATTGCAAGGTGCAATTCTGAAATTTTTTGCTTTTTCCTGCTAATCCTAGCATGATAAAGAAAATTCAAAGAGAGTGCGATGCCAGCTCTTTTCATTCAGTCAGTAGCTTCAAACATTTCTGGTATATGAATAACATGATGTTTTTCAATGGCAAAAATCAATGAATATTGTAAATGCACAAACAGTAATATCTCCGCATTGCAAGGTGCAATTCTGAAATTTTTTGCTTTTTCCTGCTAATCCTAGCATGATAAAGAAGATTCAAAGAGAGTGAGATGCCAGCTCTTTTCATTCAGTCATTAGCTTCAAACATTTCTGGTATATGAATAACATGATGTTTTTCAATGGCAAAAATCAATGAACATTGTAAATGCACAAACAGTAATATCTCCACATTGCAAGGTGCAATTCTGAAATTTTTTGCTTTTTCCTGCTAATCCTAGCATGATAAAGAAGATTCAAAGAGAGTGAGATGCCAGCTCTTTTCATTCAGTCAGTAGCTTCAAACATTTCTGGACGTTTTTCAATGGCAAAAATCAATGAATATTGTAAATGCACAAACAGTAATATCTCCACATTGCAAGGTGCAATTCTGAAATTTTTTGCTTTTTCCTGCTAATCCTAGCATGATAAAGAAGATTCAAAGAGAGTGAGATGCCAGCTCCTTTCATTCAGTCAGTAGCTTCAAACATTTCTGGTATATGAATAACATGATGTTTTTCAATGGCAAAAATCAATGAATATTGTAAATGCACAAACAGTAATATCTCCACATTGCAAGGTGCAATTCTGAAATTTTTTGCTTTTTCCTGCTAATCCTAGCATGATAAAGAAGATTCAAAGAGAGTGAGATGCCAGCTCTTTTCATTCAGTCAGTAGCTTCAAACATTTCTGGACGTTTTTCAATGGCAAAAATCAATTAATATTGTAAATGCACAAACAGTAATATCTCCGCATTGCAAGGTGCAATTCTGAAATTTTTTGCTTTTTCCTGCTCCTCTTAGCATGATAAAGAATATTCAAAGAGAGTGAGATGCCAGCTCTTTTCATTCAGTCAGTAGCTTCAAACATTTCTGGTATATGAATAACATGATGTTTTTCAATGGCAAAAATCAATGAATATTGTAAATGCACAAACAGTAATATCTCCACATTGCAAGGTGCAATTCTGAAATTTTTTGCTTTTTCCTGCTAATCCTAGCATGATAAAGAAGATTCAAAGAGAGTGAGATGCCAGCTCTTTTCATTCAGTCAGTAGCTTCAAACATTTCTGGACGTTTTTCAATGGCAAAAATCAATGAATATTGTAAATGCACAAACAGTAATTTCTCCGCATTGCAAGGTGCAATTCTGAAATTTTTTGCTTTTTCCTGCTAATCCTAGCATGATAAAGAAGATTCAAAGAGAGTGAGATGCCAGCTCTTTTCATTCAGTCAGTAGCTTCAAACATTTCTGGACGTTTTTCAATGGCAAAAATCAATGAATATTGTAAATGCACAAACAGTAATATCTCCGCATTGCAAGGTGCAATTCTGAAATTTTTTGCTTTTTCCTGCTAATCCTAGCATGATAAAGAAGATTCAAAGAGAGTGAGATGCCAGCTCTTTTCATTCAGTCAGTAGCTTCAAACATTTCTGGACGTTTTTCAATGGCAAAAATCAATGAATATTGTAAATGCACAAACAGTAATTTCTCCGCATTGCAAGGTGCAATTCTGAAATTTTTTGCTTTTTCTTGCTAATCCTAGCATGATAAAGAAGATTCAAAGAGAGTGAGATGCCAGCTCTTTTCATTCAATCAGTAGCTTCAAACATTTCTGGTATATGAATAACATGATGTTTTTCAATGGCAAAAATCAATGAATATTGTAAATGCACAAACAGTAATTTCTCCGCATTGCAAGGTGCAATTCTGAAATTTTTTGCTTTTTCCTGCTAATCCTAGCATGATAAAGAAAATTCAAAGAGAGTGAGATGCCAGCTCTTTTCATTCAGTCAGTAGCTTCAAACATTTCTGGTATATGAATAACATGATGTTTTTCAATGGCAAAAATCAATGAATATTGTAAATGCACAAACAGTAATATCTCCGCATTGCAAGGTGCAATTCTGAAATTTTTTGCTTTTTCCTGCTAATCCTAGCATGATAAAGAAGATTCAAAGAGAGTGAGATGCCAGCTCTTTTCATTCAGTCATTAGCTTCAAACATTTCTGGTATATGAATAACATGATGTTTTTCAATGGCAAAAATCAATGAACATTGTAAATGCACAAACAGTAATATCTCCACATTGCAAGGTGCAATTCTGAAATTTTTTGCTTTTTCCTGCTAATCCTAGCATGATAAAGAAGATTCAAAGAGAGTGAGATGCCAGCTCTTTTCATTCAGTCAGTAGCTTCAAACATTTCTGGACGTTTTTCAATGGCAAAAATCAATGAATATTGTAAATGCACAAACAGTAATATCTCCACATTGCAAGGTGCAATTCTGAAATTTTTTGCTTTTTCCTGCTAATCCTAGCATGATAAAGAAGATTCAAAGAGAGTGAGATGCCAGCTCCTTTCATTCAGTCAGTAGCTTCAAACATTTCTGGTATATGAATAACATGATGTTTTTGAATGGCAAAAATCAATGAATATTGTAAATGCACAAACAGTAATATCTCCACATTGCAAGGTGCAATTCTGAAATTTTTTGCTTTTTCCTGCTAATCCTAGCATGATAAAGAAGATTCAAAGAGAGTGAGATGCCAGCTCTTTTCATTCAGTCAGTAGCTTCAAACATTTCTGGACGTTTTTCAATGGCAAAAATCAATTAATATTGTAAATGCACAAACAGTAATATCTCCGCATTGCAAGGTGCAATTCTGAAATTTTTTGCTTTTTCCTGCTCCTCTTAGCATGATAAAGAATATTCAAAGAGAGTGAGATGCCAGCTCTTTTCATTCAGTCAGTAGCTTCAAACATTTCTGGTATATGAATAACATGATGTTTTTCAATGGCAAAAATCAATGAATATTGTAAATGCACAAACAGTAATATCTCCACATTGCAAGGTGCAATTCTGAAATTTTTTGCTTTTTCCTGCTAATCCTAGCATGATAAAGAAGATTCAAAGAGAGTGAGATGCCAGCTCCTTTCATTCAGTCAGTAGCTTCAAACATTTCTGGACGTTTTTCAATGGCAAAAATCAATGAATATTGTAAATGCACAAACAGTAATATCTCCGCATTGCAAGGTGCAATTCTGAAATTTTTTGCTTTTTCCTGCTAATCCTAGCATGTTAAAGAAGATTCAAAGAGAGTGAGATGCCAGCTCTTTTCATTCAGTCAGTAGCTTCAAACATTTCTGGACGTTTTTCAATGGCAAAAATCAATGAATATTGTAAATGCACAAACAGTAATATCTCCGCATTGCAAGGTGCAATTCTGAAATTTTTTGCTTTTTCCTGCTAATCCTAGCATGATAAAGAAGATTCAAAGAGAGTGAGATGCCAGCTCTTTTCATTCAGTCAGTAGCTTCAAACATTTCTGGACGTTTTTCAATGGCAAAAATCAATGAATATTGTAAATGCACAAACAGTAATTTCTCCGCATTGCAAGGTGCAATTCTGAAATTTTTTGCTTTTTCCTGCTAATCCTAGCATGATAAAGAAGATTCAAAGAGAGTGAGATGCCAGCTCCTTTCATTCAGTCAGTAGCTTCAAACATTTCTGGACGTTTTTCAATGGCAAAAATCAATGAATATTGTAAATGCACAAACAGTAATATCTCCGCATTGCAAGGTGCAATTCTGAAATTTTTTGCTTTTTCCTGCTAATCCTAGCATGATAAAGAAGATTCAAAGAGAGTGAGATGCCAGCTCCTTTCATTCAGTCAGTAGCTTCAAACATTTCTGGTATATGAATAACATGATGTTTTTCAATGGCAAAAATCAATGAATATTGTAAATGCACAAACAGTAATATCTCCGCATTGCAAGGTGCAATTCTGAAATTTTTTGCTTTTTCCTGCTCCTCTTAGCATGATAAAGAATATTCAAAGAGAGTGAGATGCCAGCTCTTTTCATTCAGTCAGTAGCTTCAAACATTTCTGGTATATGAATAACATGATGTTTTTCAATGGCAAAAATCAATGAATATTGTAAATGCACAAACAGTAATATCTCCACATTGCAAGGTGCAATTCTGAAATTTTTTGCTTTTTCCTGCTAATCCTAGCATGATAAAGAAGATTCAAAGAGAGTGAGATGCCAGCTCTTTTCATTCAGTCAGTAGCTTCAAACATTTCTGGACGTTTTTCAATGGCAAAAATCAATGAATATTGTAAATGCACAAACAGTAATTTCTCCGCATTGCAAGGTGCAATTCTGAAATTTTTTGCTTTTTCCTGCTAATCCTAGCATGATAAAGAAGATTCAAAGAGAGTGAGATGCCAGCTCTTTTCATTCAGTCAGTAGCTTCAAACATTTCTGGACGTTTTTCAATGGCAAAAATCAATGAATATTGTAAATGCACAAACAGTAATATCTCCGCATTGCAAGGTGCAATTCTGAAATTTTTTGCTTTTTCCTGCTAATCCTAGCATGATAAAGAAGATTCAAAGAGAGTGAGATGCCAGCTCTTTTCATTCAGTCAGTAGCTTCAAACATTTCTGGACGTTTTTCAATGGCAAAAATCAATGAATATTGTAAATGCACAAACAGTAATTTCTCCGCATTGCAAGGTGCAATTCTGAAATTTTTTGCTTTTTCTTGCTAATCCTAGCATGATAAAGAAGATTCAAAGAGAGTGAGATGCCAGCTCTTTTCATTCAATCAGTAGCTTCAAACATTTCTGGTATATGAATAACATGATGTTTTTCAATGGCAAAAATCAATGAATATTGTAAATGCACAAACAGTAATTTCTCCGCATTGCAAGGTGCAATTCTGAAATTTTTTGCTTTTTCCTGCTAATCCTAGCATGATAAAGAAAATTCAAAGAGAGTGAGATGCCAGCTCTTTTCATTCAGTCAGTAGCTTCAAACATTTCTGGTATATGAATAACATGATGTTTTTCAATGGCAAAAATCAATGAATATTGTAAATGCACAAACAGTAATATCTCCGCATTGCAAGGTGCAATTCTGAAATTTTTTGCTTTTTCCTGCTAATCCTAGCATGATAAAGAAGATTCAAAGAGAGTGAGATGCCAGCTCTTTTCATTCAGTCATTAGCTTCAAACATTTCTGGTATATGAATAACATGATGTTTTTCAATGGCAAAAATCAATGAACATTGTAAATGCACAAACAGTAATATCTCCACATTGCAAGGTGCAATTCTGAAATTTTTTGCTTTTTCCTGCTAATCCTAGCATGATAAAGAAGATTCAAAGAGAGTGAGATGCCAGCTCTTTTCATTCAGTCAGTAGCTTCAAACATTTCTGGACGTTTTTCAATGGCAAAAATCAATGAATATTGTAAATGCACAAACAGTAATATCTCCACATTGCAAGGTGCAATTCTGAAATTTTTTGCTTTTTCCTGCTAATCCTAGCATGATAAAGAAGATTCAAAGAGAGTGAGATGCCAGCTCCTTTCATTCAGTCAGTAGCTTCAAACATTTCTGGTATATGAATAACATGATGTTTTTCAATGGCAAAAATCAATGAATATTGTAAATGCACAAACAGTAATATCTCCACATTGCAAGGTGCAATTCTGAAATTTTTTGCTTTTTCCTGCTAATCCTAGCATGATAAAGAAGATTCAAAGAGAGTGAGATGCCAGCTCTTTTCATTCAGTCAGTAGCTTCAAACATTTCTGGACGTTTTTCAATGGCAAAAATCAATTAATATTGTAAATGCACAAACAGTAATATCTCCGCATTGCAAGGTGCAATTCTGAAATTTTTTGCTTTTTCCTGCTCCTCTTAGCATGATAAAGAATATTCAAAGAGAGTGAGATGCCAGCTCTTTTCATTCAGTCAGTAGCTTCAAACATTTCTGGTATATGAATAACATGATGTTTTTCAATGGCAAAAATCAATGAATATTGTAAATGCACAAACAGTAATATCTCCACATTGCAAGGTGCAATTCTGAAATTTTTTGCTTTTTCCTGCTAATCCTAGCATGATAAAGAAGATTCAAAGAGAGTGAGATGCCAGCTCCTTTCATTCAGTCAGTAGCTTCAAACATTTCTGGACGTTTTTCAATGGCAAAAATCAATGAATATTGTAAATGCACAAACAGTAATATCTCCGCATTGCAAGGTGCAATTCTGAAATTTTTTGCTTTTTCCTGCTAATCCTAGCATGATAAAGAAGATTCAAAGAGAGTGAGATGCCAGCTCTTTTCATTCAGTCAGTAGCTTCAAACATTTCTGGACGTTTTTCAATGGCAAAAATCAATGAATATTGTAAATGCACAAACAGTAATATCTCCGCATTGCAAGGTGCAATTCTGAAATTTTTTGCTTTTTCCTGCTAATCCTAGCATGATAAAGAAGATTCAAAGAGAGTGAGATGCCAGCTCTTTTCATTCAGTCAGTAGCTTCAAACATTTCTGGACGTTTTTCAATGGCAAAAATCAATGAATATTGTAAATGCACAAACAGTAATTTCTCCGCATTGCAAGGTGCAATTCTGAAATTTTTTGCTTTTTCCTGCTAATCCTAGCATGATAAAGAAGATTCAAAGAGAGTGAGATGCCAGCTCCTTTCATTCAGTCAGTAGCTTCAAACATTTCTGGACGTTTTTCAATGGCAAAAATCAATGAATATTGTAAATGCACAAACAGTAATATCTCCGCATTGCAAGGTGCAATTCTGAAATTTTTTGCTTTTTCCTGCTAATCCTAGCATGATAAAGAAGATTCAAAGAGAGTGAGATGCCAGCTCCTTTCATTCAGTCAGTAGCTTCAAACATTTCTGGTATATGAATAACATGATGTTTTTCAATGGCAAAAATCAATGAATATTGTAAATGCACAAACAGTAATATCTCCACATTGCAAGGTGCAATTCTGAAATTTTTTGCTTTTTCCTGCTAATCCTAGCATGATAAAGAAGATTCAAAGAGAGTGAGATGCCAGCTCTTTTCATTCAGTCAGTAGCTTCAAACATTTCTGGACGTTTTTCAATGGCAAAAATCAATGAATATTGTAAATGCACAAACAGTAATATCTCCGCATTGCAAGGTGAAATTCTGAAATTTTTTGCTTTTTCCTGCTCCTCTTAGCATGATAAAGAAGATTCAAAGAGAGTGAGATGCCAGCTCTTTTCATTCAGTCAGTAGCTTCAAACATTTCTGGTATATGAATAACATGATGTTTTTCAATGGCAAAAATCAATGAATATTGTAAATGCACAAACAGTAATATCTCCACATTGCAAGGTGCAATTCTGAAATTTTTTGCTTTTTCCTGCTAATCCTAGCATGATAAATAAGATTCAAAGAGAGTGAGATGCCAGCTCCTTTCATTCAGTCAGTAACTTCAAACATTTCTGGACGTTTTTCAATGGCAAAAATCAATGAATATTGTAAATGCACAAACAGTAATATCTCCGCATTGCAAGGTGCAATTCTGAAATTTTTTGCTTTTTCCTGCTAATCCTAGCATGATAAAGAAGATTCAAAGAGAGTGAGATGCCAGCTCTTTTCATTCAGTCAGTAGCTTCAAACATTTCTGGACGTTTTTCAATGGCAAAAATCAATGAATATTGTAAATGCACAAACAGTAATATCTCCGCATTGCAAGGTGCAATTCTGAAATTTTTTACTTTTTCCTGCTAATCCTAGCATGATAAAGAAGATTCAAAGAGAGTGAGATGCCAGCTCTTTTCATTCAGTCAGTAGCTTCAAACATTTCTGGACGTTTTTCAATGGCAAAAATCAATGAATATTGTAAATGCACAAACAGTAATTTCTCCGCATTGCAAGGTGCAATTCTGAAATTTTTTGCTTTTTCCTGCTAATCCTAGCATGATAAAGAAGATTCAAAGAGAGTGAGATGCCAGCTCTTTTCATTCAGTCAGTAGCTTCAAACATTTCTGGACGTTTTTCAATGGCAAAAATCAATGAATATTGTAAATGCACAAACAGTAATATCTCCGCATTGCAAGGTGCAATTCTGAAATTTTTTGCTTTTTCCTGCTAATCCTAGCATGATAAAGAAGATTCAAAGAGAGTGAGATGCCAGCTCCTTTCATTCAGTCAGTAGCTTCAAACATTTCTGGTATATGAATAACATGATGTTTTTCAATGGCAAAAATCAATGAATATTGTAAATGCACAAACAGTAATATCTCCGCATTGCAAGGTGCAATTCTGAAATTTTTTGCTTTTTCCTGCTAATCCTAGCATGATAAAGAAGATTCAAAGAGAGTGAGATGCCAGCTCCTTTCATTCAGTCAGTAGCTTCAAACATTTCTGGACGTTTTTCAATGGCAAAAATCAATGAATATTGTAAATGCACAAACAGTAATTTCTCCGCATTGCAAGGTGCAATTCTGAAATTTTTTGCTTTTTCCTGCTAATCCTAGCATGATAAAGAAGATTCAAAGAGAGTGAGATGCCAGCTCCTTTCATTCAGTCAGTAGCTTCAAACATTTCTGGACGTTTTTCAATGGCAAAAATCAATGAATATTGTAAATGCACAAACAGTAATATCTCCGCATTGCAAGGTGCAATTCTGAAATTTTTTGCTTTTTCCTGCTAATCCTAGCATGATAAAGAAGATTCAAAGAGAGTGAGATGCCAGCTCCTTTAATTCAGTCAGTAGCTTCAAACATTTCTGGACGTTTTTCAATGGCAAAAATCAATGAATATTGTAAATGCACAAACAGTAATTTCTCCGCATTGCAAGGTGCAATTCTGAAATTTTTTGCTTTTTCCTGCTAATCCTAGCATGATAAAGAAGATTCAAAGAGAGTGAGATGCCAGCTCCTTTCATTCAGTCAGTAGCTTCAAACATTTCTGGACGTTTTTCAATGGCAAAAATCAATAAATATTGTAAATGCACAAACAGTAATTTCTCCGCATTGCAAGGTGCAATTCTGAAATTTTTTGCTTTTTCCTGCTAAAACTAGCATGATAAAGAAGATTCAAAGAGAGTGAGATGCCAGCTCCTTTCATTCAGTCAGTAGCTTCAAACATTTCTGGACGTTTTTCAATGGTAAAAATCAATGAATATTGTAAATGCACAAACAGTAATATCTCCGCATTGCAAGGTGCAATGCTGAAATTTTTTGCTTTTTCCTGCTAATCCTAGCATGATAAAGAAGATTCAAAGAGAGTGAGATGCCAGTTCTTTTCATTCAGTCAGTAGCTTCAAACATTTCTGGTATATGAATAACATGATGTTTTTCAATGGCAAAAATCAATGAATATTGTAAATGCACAAACAGTAATTTCTCCGCATTGCAAGGTGCAATTCTGAAATTTTTTGCTTTTTCCTGCTAATCCTAGCATGGTAAAGAACATGCAAAGAGAGTGAGATGCCAGCTCTTTTCATTCAGTCAGTAGCTTCAAACATTTCTGGACGTTTTTCAATGGCAAAAATCAATGAATATTGTAAATGCACAAACAGTAATATCTCCGCATTGCAAGGTGCAATTCTGAAATTTTTTGATTTTTCCTGCTAATCCTAGCATGATAAAGAAGATTCAAAGAGAGTGAGATGCCAGCTCTTTTCATTCAGTCAGTAGCTTCAAACATTTCTGGACGTTTTTCAATGGCAAAAATCAATGAACATTGTAAATGCACAAACAGTAATATCTCCGCATTGCAATGTGCAATTCTGAAATTTTTTGCTTTTTCCTGCTAATCCTAGCATGATAAAGAAGATTCAAAGAGAGTGAGATGCCAGCTCTTTTCATTCAGTCAGTAGCTTCAAACATTTCTGGACGTTTTTCAATGGCAAAAATCAATGAATATTGTAAATGCACAAACAGTAATATCTCCGCATTGCAAGGTGCAATTCTGAAATTTTTTGCTTTTTCCTGCTAATCCTAGCATGATAAAGAAGATTCAAAGAGAGTGAGATGCCATCTCTTTTCATTCAGTCAGTAGCTTCAAACATTTCTGGACGTTTTTCAATGGCAAAAATCAATGAATATTGTAAATGCACAAACAGTAATTTCTCCGCATTGCAAGGTGCAATTCTGAAATTTTTTGCTTTTTCCTGCTAATCCTAGCATGATAAAGAAGATTCAAAGAGAGTGAGATGCCAGCTCTTTTCATTCAGTCAGTAGCTTCAAACATTTCTGGACGTTTTTCAATGGCAAAAATCAATGAATATTGTAAATGCACAAACAGTAATATCTCCGCATTGCAAGGTGCAATTCTGAAATTTTTTGCTTTTTCCTGCTAATCCTAGCATGATAAAGAAGATTCAAAGAGAGTGAGATGCCAGCTCCTTTCATTCAGTCAGTAGCTTCAAACATTTCTGGACGTTTTTCAATGGCAAAAATCAATGAATATTGTAAATGCACAAACAGTAATATCTCCGCATTGCAAGGTGCAATTCTGAAATTTTTTGCTTTTTCCTGCTAATCCTAGCATGATAAAGAAGATTCAAAGAGAGTGAGATGCCAGCTCCTTTCATTCAGTCAGTAGCTTCAAACATTTCTGGTATTTGAATAACATGATGTTTTTCAATGGCAAAAATCAATGAATATTGTAAATGCACAAACAGTAATATCTCCACATTGCAAGGTGCAATTCTGAAATTTTTTGCTTTTTCCTGCTAATCCTAGCATGATAAAGAAGATTCAAAGAGAGTGAGATGCCAGCTCTTTTCATTCAGTCAGTAGCTTCAAACATTTCTGGACATTTTTCAATGGCAAAAATCAATGAATATTGTAAATGCACAAACAGTAATATCTCCGCATTGCAAGGTGCAATTCTGAAATTTTTTGCTTTTTCCTGCTATTCTTAGCATGATAAAGAAGATTCAAAGAGAGTGAGATGCCAGCTCTTTTCATTCAGTCAGTAGCTTCAAACATTTCTGGTATATGAATAACATGATGTTTTTCAATGGCAAAAATCAATGAATATTGTAAATGCACAAACAGTAATATCTCCACATTGCAAGGTGCAATTCTGAAATTTTTTGCTTTTTCCTGCTAATCCTAGCATGATAAAGAAGATTCAAAGAGAGTGAGATGCCAGCTCCTTTCATTCAGTCAGTACCTTCAAACATTTCTGGACATTTTTCAATGGCAAAAATCAATGAATATTGTAAATGCACAAACAGTAATATCTCCGCATTGCAGGGTGCAATTCTGAAATTTTTTGCTTTTTCCTGCTAATCCTAGCATGATAAAGAAGATTCAAAGAGAGTGAGATGCCAGCTCTTTTCATTCAGTCAGTAGCTTCAAACATTTCTGGACGTTTTTCAATGGCAAAAATCAATGAATATTGTAAATGCACAAACAGTAATATCTCCACATTGCAAGGTGCAATTCTGAAATTTTTTGCTTTTTCCTGCTAATCCTAGCATGATAAAGAAGATTCAAAGAGAGTGAGATGCTAGCTCTTTTCATTCAGTCAGTAGCTTCAAACATTTCTGGACGTTTTTCAATGGCAAAAATCAATGAATATTGTAAATGCACAAACAGTAATTTCTCCGCATTGCAAGGTGCAATTCTGAAATTTTTTGCTTTTTCCTGCTAATCCTAGCATGATAAAGAAGATTCAAAGAGAGTGAGATGCCAGCTCTTTTCATTCAGTCAGTAGCTTCAAACATTTCTGGACGTTTTTCAATGGCAAAAATCAATGAATATTGTAAATGCACAAACAGTAATATCTCCGCATTGCAAGGTGCAATTCTGAAATTTTTTGCTTTTTCCTGCTAATCCTAGCATGATAAAGAAGATTCAAAGAGAGTGAGATGCCAGCTCCTTTCAATCAGTCAGTAGCTTCAAACATTTCTGGTATATGAATAACATGATGTTTTTCAATGGCAAAAATCAATGAATATTGTAAATGCACAAACAGTAATATCTCCGCATTGCAAGGTGCAATTCTGAAATTTTTTGCTTTTTCCTGCTAATCCTAGCATGATAAAGAAGATTCAAAGAGAGTGAGATGCCAGCTCTTTTCATTCAGTCAGTAGCTTCAAACATTTCTGGTATATGAATAACATGATGTTTTTCAATGGCAAAAATCAATGAATATTGTAAATGCACAAACAGTAATATCTCCGCATTGCAAGGTGCAATTCTGAAATTTTTTGCTTTTTCCTGCTAATCCTAGCATGATAAAGAAGATTCAAAGAGAGTGAGATGCCAGCTCCTTTCATTCAGTCAGTAGCTTCAAACATTTCTGGACGTTTTTCAATGGCAAAAATCAATGAATATTGTAAATGCACAAACAGTAATATCTCCGCATTGCAAGGTGCAATTCTGAAATTTTTTGCTTTTTCCTGCTAATCCTAGCATGATAAAGAAGATTCAAAGAGAGTGAGATGCCAGCTCCTTTCATTCAGTCAGTAGCTTCAAACATTTCTGGACGTTTTTCAATGGCAAAAATCAATGAATATTGTAAATGCACAAACAGTAATATCTCCGCATTGCAAGGTGCAATTCTGAATTTTTTTGCTTTTTCCTGCTAATCCTAGCATGATAAAGAAGATTCAAAGAGAGTGAGATGCCAGCTCTTTTCATTCAGTCAGTAGCTTCAAACATTTCTGGACGTTTTTCAATGGCAAAAATCAATGAATATTGTAAATGCACAAACAGTAATATCTCCGCATTGCAAGGTGCAATTCTGAAATTTTTTGCTTTTTCCTGCTAATCCTAGCATGATAAAGAAGATTCAAAGAGAGTGTGATGCCAGCTCTTTTCATTCAGTCAGTAGCTTCAAACATTTCTGGTATATGAATAACATGATGTTTTTCAATGGCAAAAATCAATGAATATTGTAAATGCACAAACAGTAATTTCTCCGCATTGCAAGGTGCAATTCTGAAATTTTTTGCTTTTTCCTGCTAATCCTAGCATGATAAAGAAGATTCAAAGAGAGTGAGATGCCAGCTCCTTTCATTCAGTCAGTAGCTTCAAACATTTCTGGACGTTTTTCAATGGCAAAAATCAATGAATATTGTAAATGCACAAACAGTAATATCTCCGCATTGTAAGGTGAAATTCTGAAATTTTTTGCTTTTTCCTGCTAATCCTAGCATGATAAAGAAGATTCAAAGAGAGTGAGATGCCAGCTCCTTTCATTCAGTCAGTAGCTTCAAACATTTCTGGACGTTTTTCAATGGCAAAAATCAATGAATATTGTAAATGCACAAACAGTAATTTCTCCGCATTGCAAGGTGCAATTCTGAAATTTTTTGCTTTTTCCTGCTAATCCTAGCATGATAAAGAAGATTCAAAGATAATGAGATGCCAGCTCCTTTCATTCAGTCAGTAGCTTCAAACATTTCTGGACGATTTTCAATGGCAAAAATCAATGAATATTGTAAATGCACAAACAGTAATATCTCCGCATTGCAAGGTGCAATTCTGAAATTTTTTGCTTTTTCCTGCTAATCCTAGCATGATAAAGAAGATTCAAAGAGAGTGAGATGCCAGCTCTTTTCATTCAGTCAGTAGCTTCAAACATTTCTGGTATATGAATAACATGATGTTTTTCAATGGCAAAAATCAATGAATATTGTAAATGCACAAACAGTAATTTCTCCGCATTGCAAGGTGCAATTCTGAAATTTTTTGCTTTTTCCTGCTAATACTAGCATGATAAAGAAGATTCAAAGAGAGTGAGATGCCAGCTCTTTTCATTCAGTCAGTAGCTTCAAACATTTCTGGACGTTTTTCAATGGCAAAAATCAATGAATATTGTAAATGCACAAACAGTAATATCTCCGCATTGCAAGGTGCAATTCTGAAATTTTTTGCTTTTTCCTGCTAATCCTAGCATGATAAAGAAGATTCAAAGAGAGTGAGATGCCAGCTCTTTTCATTCAGTCAGTAGCTTCAAACATTTCTGGACGTTTTTCAACGGCAAAAATCAATGAATATTGTAAATGCACAAACAGTAATATCTCCGCATTGCAAGGTGCAATTCTGAAATTTTTTGCTTTTTCCTGCTAATCCTAGCATGATAAAGAAGATTCAAAGAGAGTGAGATGCCAGCTCTTTTCATTCAGTCAGTAGCTTCAAACATTTCTGGACGTTTTTCAATGGCAAAAATCAATGAATATTGTAAATGCACAAACAGTAATTTCTCCGCATTGCAAGGTGCAATTCTGAAATTTTTTGCTTTTTCCTGCTAATCCTAGCATGATAAAGAAGATTCAAAGAGAGTGAGATGCCAGCTCTTTTCATTCAGTCAGTAGCTTCAAACATTTCTGGTATATGAATAACATGATGTTTTTCAATGGCAAAAATCAATGAATATTGTAAATGCACAAACAGTAATATCTCCGCATTGCAAGGTGCAATTCTGAAATTTTTTGCTTTTTCCTGCTAATCCTAGCATGATAAAGAAGATTCAAAGAGAGTGAGATGCCAGCTCTTTTCATTCAGTCAGTAGCTTCAAACATTTCTGGTATATGAATAACATGATGTTTTTCAATGGCAAAAATCAATGAATATTGTAAATGCACAAACAGTAATTTCTCCGCATTGCAAGGTGCAATTCTGAAATTTTTTGATTTTTCCTGCTAATCCTAGCATGATAAAGAAGATTCAAAGAGAGTGAGATGCCAGCTCCTTTCATTCAGTCAGTAGCTTCAAACATTTCTGGACGTTTTTCAATGGCAAAAATCAATGAATATTGTAAATGCACAAACAGTAATATCTCCGCATTGCAAGGTGCAATTCTGAAATTTTTTGCTTTTTCCTGCTAATCCTAGCATGATAAAGAAGATTCAAAGAGAGTGAGATGCCAGCTCCTTTCATTCAGTCAGTAGCTTCAAACATTTCTGGACGTTTTTCAATGGCAAAAATCAATGAATATTGTAAATGCACAAACAGTAATTTCTCCGCATTGCAAGGTGCAATTCTGAAATTTTTTGCTTTTTCCTGCTAATCCTAGCATGATAAAGAAGATTCAAAGAGAGGGAGATGCCAGCTCTTTTCATTCAGTCAGTAGCTTCAAACATTTCTGGATGTTTTTCAATGGCAAAAATCAATGAATATTGTAAATGCACAAACAGTAATATCTCCGCATTGCAAGGTGCAATTCTGAAATTTTTTGCTTTTTCCTGCTAATCCTAGCATGATAAAGAAGATTCAAAGAGAGTGAGATGCCAGCTCTTTTCATTCAGTCAGTAGCTTCAAACATTTCTGGACGTTTTTCAATGGCAAAAATCAATGAATATTGTAAATGCACAAACAGTAATATCTCCGCATTGCAAGGTGCAATTCTGAAATTTTTTGCTTTTTCCTGCTAATCCTAGCATGATAAAGAAGATTCAAAGAGAGTGAGATGCCAGCTCTTTTCATTCAGTCAGTAGCTTCAAACATTTCTGGACGTTTTTCAATGGCAAAAATCAATGAATATTGTAAATGCACAAACAGTAATATCTCCGCATTGCAAGGTGCAATTCTGAAATTTTTTGCTTTTTCCTGCTAATCCTAGCATAATAAAGAAGATTCAAAGAGAGTGAGATGCCAGCTCTTTTCATTCAGTCAGTAGCTTCAAACATTTCTGGTATATGAATAACATGATGTTTTTCAATGGCAAAAATCAATGAATATTGTAAATGCACAAACAGTAATTTCTCCGCATTGCAAGGTGCAATTCTGAAATTTTTTGCTTTTTCCTGCTAATCCTAGCATGATAAAGAAGATTCAAAGAGAGTGAGATGCCAGCTCTTTTCATTCAGTCAGTAGCTTCAAACATTTCTGGACGTTTTTCAATGGCAAAAATCAATGAATATTGTAAATGCACAAACAGTAATATCTCCGCATTGCAAGGTGCAATTCTGAAATTGTTTGCTTTTTCCTGCTAATCCTAGCATGATAAAGAAGATTCAAAGAGAGTGAGATGCCAGCTCTTTTCATTCAGTCAGTAGCTTCAAACATTTCTGGTATATGAATAACATGATGTTTTTCAATGGCAAAAATCAATGAATATTGTAAATGCACAAACAGTAATTTCTCCGCATTGCAAGGTGCAATTCTGAAATTTTTTGCTTTTTCCTGCTAATCCTAGCATGATAAAGAAGATTCAAAGAGAGTGAGATGCCAGCTCCTTTCATTCAGTCAGTAGCTTCAAACATTTCTGGACGTTTTTCAATGGCAAAAATCAATGAATATTGCAAATGCACAAACAGTAATATCTCCGCATTGCAAGGTGCAATTCTGAAATTTTTTGCTTTTTCCTGCTAATCCTAGCATGATAAAGAAGATTCAAAGAGAGTGAGATGCCAGCTCTTTTCATTCAGTCAGTAGCTTCAAACATTTCTGGTATATGAATAACATGATGTTTTTCAATGGCAAAAATCAATGAATATTGTAAATGCACAAACAGTAATTTCTCCGCATTGCAAGGTGCAATTCTGAAATTTTTTGCTTTTTCCTGCTAATCCTAGCATGATAAAGAAGATTCAAAGAGAGTGAGATGCCAGCTCTTTTCATTCAGTCAGTAGCTTCAAACATTTCTGGACGTTTTTCAATGGCAAAAATCAATGAATATTGTAAATGCACAAACAGCAATATCTCCGCATTGCAAGGTGCAATTCTGAAATTTTTTGCTTTTTCCTGCTAATCCTAGCATGATAAAGAAGATTCAAAGAGAGTGAGATGCCAGCTCTTTTCATTCAGTCAGTAGCTTCAAACATTTCTGGTATATGAATAACATGATGTTTTTCAATGGCAAAAATCAATGAATATTGTAAATGCACAAACAGTAATTTCTCCGCATTGCAAGGTGCAATTCTGAAATTTTTTGATTTTTCCTGCTAATCCTAGCATGATAAAGAAGATTCAAAGAGAGTGAGATGCCAGCTCCTTTCATTCAGTCAGTAGCTTCAAACATTTCTGGACGTTTTTCAATGGCAAAAATCAATGAATATTGTAAATGCACAAACAGTAATATCTCCGCATTGCAAGGTGCAATTCTGAAATTTTTTGCTTTTTCCTGCTAATCCTAGCATGATAAAGAAGATTCAAAGAGAGTGAGATGCCAGCTCCTTTCATTCAGTCAGTAGCTTCAAACATTTCTGGACGTTTTTCAATGGCAAAAATCAATGAATATTGTAAATGCACAAACAGTAATTTCTCCGCATTGCAAGGTGCAATTCTGAAATTTTTTGCTTTTTCCTGCTAATCCTAGCATGATAAAGAAGATTCAAAGAGAGGGAGATGCCAGCTCTTTTCATTCAGTCAGTAGCTTCAAACATTTCTGGATGTTTTTCAATGGCAAAAATCAATGAATATTGTAAATGCACAAACAGTAATATCTCCGCATTGCAAGGTGCAATTCTGAAATTTTTTGCTTTTTCCTGCTAATCCTAGCATGATAAAGAAGATTCAAAGAGAGTGAGATGCCAGCTCTTTTCATTCAGTCAGTAGCTTCAAACATTTCTGGACGTTTTTCAATGGCAAAAATCAATGAATATTGTAAATGCACAAACAGTAATATCTCCGCATTGCAAGGTGCAATTCTGAAATTTTTTGCTTTTTCCTGCTAATCCTAGCATGATAAAGAAGATTCAAAGAGAGTGAGATGCCAGCTCTTTTCATTCAGTCAGTAGCTTCAAACATTTCTGGACGTTTTTCAATGGCAAAAATCAATGAATATTGTAAATGCACAAACAGTAATATCTCCGCATTGCAAGGTGCAATTCTGAAATTTTTTGCTTTTTCCTGCTAATCCTAGCATGATAAAGAAGATTCAAAGAGAGTGAGATGCCAGCTCTTTTCATTCAGTCAGTAGCTTCAAACATTTCTGGTATATGAATAACATGATGTTTTTCAATGGCAAAAATCAATGAATATTGTAAATGCACAAACAGTAATTTCTCCGCATTGCAAGGTGCAATTCTGAAATTTTTTGCTTTTTCCTGCTAATCCTAGCATGATAAAGAAGATTCAAAGAGAGTGAGATGCCAGCTCTTTTCATTCAGTCAGTAGCTTCAAACATTTCTGGACGTTTTTCAATGGCAAAAATCAATGAATATTGTAAATGCACAAACAGTAATATCTCCGCATTGCAAGGTGCAATTCTGAAATTGTTTGCTTTTTCCTGCTAATCCTAGCATGATAAAGAAGATTCAAAGAGAGTGAGATGCCAGCTCTTTTCATTCAGTCAGTAGCTTCAAACATTTCTGGTATATGAATAACATGATGTTTTTCAATGGCAAAAATCAATGAATATTGTAAATGCACAAACAGTAATTTCTCCGCATTGCAAGGTGCAATTCTGAAATTTTTTGCTTTTTCCTGCTAATCCTAGCATGATAAAGAAGATTCAAAGAGAGTGAGATGCCAGCTCCTTTCATTCAGTCAGTAGCTTCAAACATTTCTGGACGTTTTTCAATGGCAAAAATCAATGAATATTGCAAATGCACAAACAGTAATATCTCCGCATTGCAAGGTGCAATTCTGAAATTTTTTGCTTTTTCCTGCTAATCCTAGCATGATAAAGAAGATTCAAAGAGAGTGAGATGCCAGCTCTTTTCATTCAGTCAGTAGCTTCAAACATTTCTGGTATATGAATAACATGATGTTTTTCAATGGCAAAAATCAATGAATATTGTAAATGCACAAACAGTAATTTCTCCGCATTGCAAGGTGCAATTCTGAAATTTTTTGCTTTTTCCTGCTAATCCTAGCATGATAAAGAAGATTCAAAGAGAGTGAGATGCCAGCTCTTTTCATTCAGTCAGTAGCTTCAAACATTTCTGGACGTTTTTCAATGGCAAAAATCAATGAATATTGTAAATGCACAAACAGCAATATCTCCGCATTGCAAGGTGCAATTCTGAAATTTTTTGCTTTTTCCTGCTAATCCTAGCATGATAAAGAAGATTCAAAGAGAGTGAGATGCCAGCTCTTTTCATTCAGTCAGTAGCTTCAAACATTTCTGGACGTTTTTCAATGGCAAAAATCAATGAATATTGTAAATGCACAAACAGTAATTTCTCCGCATTGCAAGGTGCAATTCTGAAATTTTTTGCTTTTTCCTGCTAATCCTAGCATGATAAAGAAGATTCAAAGAGAGTGAGATGCCAGCTCTTTTCATTCAGTCAGTAGCTTCAAACATTTCTGGTATATGAATAACATGATGTTTTTCAATGGCAAAAATCAATGAATATTGTAAATGCACAAACAGTAATATCTCCGCATTGCAAGGTGCAATTCTGAAATTTTTTGCTTTTTCCTGCTAATCCTAGCATGATAAAGAAGATTCAAAGAGAGTGAGATGCCAGCTCTTTTCATTCAGTCAGTAGCTTCAAACATTTCTGGTATATGAATAACATGATGTTTTTCAATGGCAAAAATCAAGGAATATTGTAAATGCACAAACAGTAATTTCTCCGCATTGCAAGGTGCAATTCTGAAATTTTTTGCTTTTTCCTGCTAATCGTAGCATGATAAAGAAGATTCAAAGAGAGTGAGATGCCAGCTCCTTTCATTCAGTCAGTAGCTTCAAACATTTCTGGACATTTTTTAATGGCAAAAATCAATGAATATTGTAAATGCACAAACAGTAATATCTCCACATTGCAAGGTGCAATTCTGAAATTTTTTGCTTTTTCCTGCTAATCCTAGCATGATAAAGAAGATTCAAAGAGAGTGAGATGCCAGCTCCTTTCATTCAGTCAGTAGCTTCAAACATTTCTGGACGTTTTTCAATGGCAAAAATCAATGAATATTGTAAATGCACAAACAGTAATTTCTCCGCATTGCAAGGTGCAATTCTGAAATTTTTTGCTTTTTCCTGCTAATCCTAGCATGATAAAGAAGATTCAAAGAGAGTGAGATGCCATCTCCTTTCATTCAGTCAGTAGCTTCAAACATTTCTGGACGTTTTTCAATGGCAAAAATCAATGAATATTGTAAATGCACAAACAGTAATATCTCCGCATTGCAAGGTGCAATTCTGAAATTTTTTGCTTTTTCCTGCTAATCCTAGCATGATAAAGAAGATTCAAAGAGAGTGAGATGCCAGCTCCTTTCATTCAGTCAGTAGCTTCAAACATTTCTGGACGTTTTTCAATGGCAAAAATCAATGAATATTGTAAATGCACAAACAGTAATATCTCCGCATTGCAAGGTGCAATTCTGAAATGTTTTGCTTTTTCCTGCTAATCCTAGCATGATAAAGAAGATTCAAAGAGAGTGAGATGCCAGCTCCTTTCATTCAGTCAGTAGCTTCAAACATTTCTGGACGTTTTTCAATGGCAAAAATCAATGAATATTGTAAATGCACAAACAGTAATATCTCCACATTGCAAGGTGCAATTCTGAAATTTTTTGCTTTTTCCTGCTAATCCTAGCATGATAAAGATGATTCAAAGAGAGTGAGATGCCAGCTCTTTTCATTCAGTCAGTAGCTTCAAACATTTCTGGTATATGAATAACATGATGTTTTTCAATGGCAAAAATCAATGAATATTGTAAATGCACAAACAGTAATATCTCCGCATTGCAAGGTGCAATTCTGAATTTTTTTGCTTTTTCCTGCTAATCCTAGCATGATAAAGAAGATTCAAAGAGAGTGAGATGCCAGCTCCTTTCATTCAGTCAGTAGCTTCAAACATTTCTGGACGTTTTTCAATGGCAAAAATCAATGAATATTGTAAATGCACAAACAGTAATATCTCCGCATTGCAAGGTGCAATTCTGAAATTTTTTGCTTTTTCCTGCTAATCCTAGCATGATAAAGAAGATTCAAAGAGAGTGAGATGCCAGCTCCTTTCATTCAGTCAGTAGCTTCAAACATTTCTGGACGTTTTTCAATGGCAAAAATCAATGAATATTGTAAATGCACAAACAGTAATATCTCCACATTGCAAGGTGCAATTCTGAATTTTTTTGCTTTTTCCTGCTAATCCTAGCATGATAAAGAAGATTCAAAGAGAGTGAGATGCCAGCTCTTTTCATTCAGTCAGTAGCTTCAAACATTTCTGGTATATGAATAACATGATGTTTTTCAATGGCAAAAATCAATGAATATTGTAAATGCACAAACAGTAATATCTCCACATTGCAAGGTGCAATTCTGAAATTTTTTGCTTTTTCCTGCTAATCCTAGCATGATAAAGAAGATTCAAAGAGAGTGAGATGCCAGCTCCTTACATTCAGTCAGTACCTTCAAACATTTCTGGACGTTTTTCAATGGCAAAAATCAATGAATATCGTAAATGCACAAACAGTAATATCTCCGCATTGCAAGGTGCAATTCTGAAATTTTTTGCTTTTTCCTGCTAATCCTAGCATGATAAAGAAGATTCAAAGAG
Source organism: Phyllobates terribilis (assembly GCF_046119375.1). Lineage (NCBI taxonomy): Eukaryota > Metazoa > Chordata > Amphibia > Anura > Dendrobatidae > Phyllobates > Phyllobates terribilis. Next base: position 1,599,559 of record NW_027363054.1, on the reverse strand, counting down.
AGTGAGATGCCAGCTCTTTTCATTCAGTCAGTAGCTTCAAACATTTCTGGTATATGAATAACATGATGTTTTTCAATGGCAAAAATCAATGAATATTGTAAATGCACAAACAGTAATTTCTCCGCATTGCAAGGTGCAATTCTGAAATTTTTTGCTTTTTCCTGCTAATCCTAGCATGATAAAGAAGATTCAAAGAGAGTGAGATGCCAGCTCTTTTCATTCAGTCAGTAGCTTCAAACATTTCTGGACGTTTTTCAATGGCAAAAATCAATGAATATTGTAAATGCACAAACAGTAATATCTCCGCATTGCAAGGTGCAATTCTGAAATTTTTTGCTTTTTCCTGCTAATCCTAGCATGATAAAGAAGATTCAAAGAGAGTGAGATGCCAGCTCCTTTCATTCAGTCAGTAGCTTCAAACATTTCTGGACGTTTTTCAATGGCAAAAATCAATGAATATTGTAAATGCACAAACAGTAATATCTCCGCATTGCAAGGTGCAATTCTGAAATTTTTTGCTTTTTCCTGCTAATCCTAGCATGATAAAGAAGATTCAAAGAGAGTGAGATGCCAGCTCCTTTCATTCAGTCAGTAGCTTCAAACATTTCTGGACGTTTTTCAATGGCAAAAATCAATGAATATTGTAAATGCACAAACAGTAATATCTCCGCATTGCAAGGTGCAATTCTGAAATTTTTTGCTTTTTCCTGCTAATCCTAGCATGATAAAGAAGATTCAAAGAGAGTGAGATGCCAGCTCTTTTCATTCAGTCAGTAGCTTCAAACATTTCTGGTATATGAATAACATGATGTTTTTCAATGGCAAAAATCAATGAATATTGTAAATGCACAAACAGTAATATCTCCACATTGCAAGGTGCAATTCTGAAATTTTTTGCTTTTTCCTGCTAATCCTAGCATGATAAAGAAGATTCAAAGAGAGTGAGATGCCAGCTCCTTACATTCAGTCAGTACCTTCAAACATTTCTGGACGTTTTTCAATGGCAAAAATCAATGAATATTGTAAATGCACAAACAGTAATATCTCCGCATTGCAAGGAGCAATTCTGAAATTTTTTGCTTTTTCCTGCTAATCCTTGCATGATAAAGAAGATTCAAAGAGAGTGAGATGCCAGCTCTTTTCATTCAGTCAGTAGCTTCAAACATTTCTGGTATATGAATAACATGATGTTTTTCAATGGCAAAAATCAATGAATATTGTAAATGCACAAACAGTAATTTCTCCGCATTGCAAGGTGCAATTCTGAAATTTTTTGCTTTTTCCTGCTAATCCTAGCATGATAAAGAAGATTCAAAGAGAGTGAGATGCCAGCTCTTTTCATTCAGTCAGTAGCTTCAAACATTTCTGGTATATGAATAACATGATGTTTTTCAATGGCAAAAATCAATGAATATTGTAAATGCACAAACAGTAATTTCTCCGCATTGCAAGGTGCAATTCTGAAATTTTTTGCTTTTTCCTGCTAATCCTAGCATGATAAAGAAGATTCAAAGAGAGTGAGATGCCAGCTCTTTTCATTCAGTCAGTAGCTTCAAACATTTCTGGACGTTTTTCAATGGCAAAAATCAATGAATATTGTAAATGCACAAACAGTAATATCTCCACATTGCAAGGTGCAATTCTGAAATTTTTTGCTTTTTCCTGCTAATCCTCGCATGATAAAGAAGATTCAAAGAGAGTGAGATGCCAGCTCTTTTCATTCAGTCAGTAGCTTCAAACATTTCTGGACGTTTTTCAATGGCAAAAATCAATGAATATTGTAAATGCACAAACAGTAATATCTCCGCATTGCAAGGTGCAATTCTGAAATTTTTTGCTTTTTCCTGCTAATCCTAGCATGATAAAGAAGATTCAAAGAGAGTGAGATGCCAGCTCTTTTCATTCAGTCAGTAGCTTCAAACATTTCTGGTATATGAATAACATGATGTTTTTCAATGGCAAAAATCAATGAATATTGTAAATGCACAAACAGTAATATCTCCGCATTGCAAGGTGCAATTCTGAAATTTTTTGCTTTTTCCTGCTAATCCTAGCATGATAAAGAAGATTCAAAGAGAGTGAGATGCTAGCTCTTTTCATTCAGTCAGTAGCTTCAAGCATTTCTGGTATATGAATAACATGATGTTTTTCAATGGCAAAAATCAATGAATATTGTAAATGCACAAACAGTAATTTCTCCGCATTGCAAGGTACAATTCTGAAATTTTTTGCTTTTTCCTGCTAATCCTAGCATGATAAAGAAGATTCAAAGAGAGTGAGATGCCAGCTTATTTCATTCAGTCAGTAGCTTCAAACATTTCTGGACGTTTTTCAATGGCAAAAATCAATGAATATTGTAAATGCACAAACAGTAATATCTCCGCATTGCAAGGTGCAATTCTGAAATTTTTTGCTTTTTCCTGCTAATCCTAGCATGATAAAGAAGATTCAAAGAGAGTGAGATGCCAGCTCCTTTCATTCAGTCAGTAGCTTCAAACATTTCTGGACGTTTTTCAATGGCAAAAATCAATGAATATTGTAAATGCACAAACAGTACTTTCTCCGCATTGCAAGGTGCAATTCTGAAATTTTTTGCTTTTTCCTGCTAATCCTAGCATGATAAAGAAGATTCAAAGAGAGTGAGATGCCAGCTCCTTTCATTCAGTCAGTAGCTTCAAACATTTCTGGACGTTTTTCAATGGCAAAAATCAATGAATATTGTAAATGCACAAACAGTAATATCTCCGCATTGCAAGGTGCAATTCTGAAATTTTTTGCTTTTTCCTGCTAATCCTAGCATGATAAAGAAGATTCGAAGAGAGTGAGATGCCAGCTCCTTTCATTCTGTCAGTAGCTTCAAACATTTCTGGACGTTTTTCAATGGCAAAAATCAATGAATATTGTAAATGCACAAACAGTAATATCTCCGCATTGCAAGGTGCAATTCTGAAATTTTTTGCTTTTTCCTGCTAATCCTAGCATGATAAAGAAGATTCAAAGAGAGTGAGATGCCAGCTCCTTTCATTCAGTCAGTAGCTTCAAACATTTCTGGACGTTTTTCAATGGCAAAAATCAATGAATATTGTAAATGCACAAACAGTAATATCTCCGCATTGCAAGGTGCAATTCTGAAATTTTTTGCTTTTTCCTGCTAATCCTAGCATGATAAAGAAGATTCAAAGAGAGTGAGATGTCAGCTCTTTTCATTCAGTCAGTAGCTTCAAACATTTCTGGTATATGAATAACATGATGTTTTTCAATGGCAAAAATCAATGAATATTGTAAATGCACAAACAGTAATATCTCCACATTGCAAGGTGCAATTCTGAAATTTTTTGCTTTTTCCTGCTAATCCTAGCATGATAAAGAAGATTCAAAGAGAGTGAGATGCCAGCTCCTTTCATTCAGTCAGTAGCTTCAAACATTTCTGGACGTTTTTCAATGGCAAAAATCAATGAATATTGTAAATGCACAAACAGTAATATCTCCACATTGCAAGGTGCAATTCTGAAATTTTTTGCTTTTTCCTGCTAATCCTAGCATGATAAAGAAGTTTCAAAGAGAGTGAGATGCCAGCTCCTTTCATTCAGTCAGTAGCTTCAAACATTTCTGGACGTTTTTCAATGGCAAAAATCAATGAATATTGTAAATGCACAAACAGTAATATCTCCGCATTGCAAGGTGCAATTCTGAAATTTTTTGCTTTTTCCTGCTAATCCTAGCATGATAAAGAAGATTCAAAGAGAGTGAGATGCCAGCTCTTTTCATTCAGTCAGTAGCTTCAAACATTTCTGGTATATGAATAACATGATGTTTTTCAATGGCAAAAATCAATGAATATTGTAAATGCACAAACAGTAATATCTCCGCATTGCAAGGTGCAATTCTGAAATTTTTTGCTTTTTCCTGCTAATCCTAGCATGATAAAGAAGATTCAAAGAGAGTGAGATGCCAGCTCCTTTCATTCAGTCAGTAGCTTCAAACATTTCTGGACGTTTTTCAATGGCAAAAATCAATGAATATTGTAAATGCAAAAACAGTAATATCTCCACATTGCAAGGTGCAATTCTGAAATTTTTTGCTTTTTCCTGCTAATCCTAGCATGATAAAGAAGATTCAAAGAGAGTCAGATGACAGCTCTTTTCATTCAGTCAGTAGCTTCAAACATTTCTGGTATATGAATAACATGATGTTTTTCAATGGCAAAAATCAATGAATATTGTAAATGCACAAACAGTAATATCTCCACATTGCAAGGTGCAATTCTGAAATTTTTTCCTTTTTCCTGCTAATCCTAGCATGATAAAGAAGATTCAAAGAGAGTGAGATGCCAGCTCCTTTCATTCAGTCAGTAGCTTCAAACATTTATGGACGTTTTTCAATGGCAAAAATCAATGAATATTGTAAATGCACAAACAGTAATATCTCCGCATTGCAAGGTGCAATTCTGAAATTTTTTGCTTTTTCCTGCTAATCCTAGCATGATAAAGAAGATTCAAAGAGAGTGAGATGCCAGCTCCTTTCATTCAGTCAGTAGCTTCAAACATTTCTGGACGTTTTTCAATGGCAAAAATCAATGAATATTGTAAATGCACAAACAGTAATATCTCCACATTGCAAGGTGCAATTCTGAAATTTTTTGCTTTTTCCTGCTAATCCTAGCATGATAAAGAAGATTCAAAGAGAGTGAGATGCCAGCTCTTTTCATTCAGTCAGTAGCTTCAAACATTTCTGGTATATGAATAACATGATGATTTTCAATGGCAAAAATCAATGAATATTGTAAATGCACAAACAGTAATATCTCCACATTGCAAGGTGCAATTCTGAATTTTTTTGCTTTTTCCTGCTAATCCTAGCATGATAAAGACGATTCAAAGAGAGTGAGATGCCAGCTCCTTTCATTCAGTCAGTAGCTTCAAACATTTCTGGACGTTTTTCAATGGCAAAAATCAATGAATATTGTAAATGCACAAACAGTAATATCTCCGCATTGCAAGGTGCAATTCTGAAATTTTTTGCTTTTTCCTGCTAATCCTAGCATGATAAAGAAGATTCAAAGAGAGTGAGATGCCAGCTCTTTTCATTCAGTCAGTAGCTTCAAACATTTCTAGTATATGAATAACATGATGTTTTTCAATGGCAAAAATCAATGAATATTGCAAATGCACAAACAGTAATATCTCCACATTGCAAGGTGCAATTCTGAAATTTTTTGCTTTTTCCTGCTAATCCTAGCATGATAAAGAAGATTCAAAGAGAGTGAGATGCCAGCTCTTTTCATTCAGTCAGTAGCTTCAAACATTTCTGGACGTTTTTCAATGGCAAAAATCAATGAATATTGTAAATGCACAAACAGTAATATCTCCGCATTGCAAGGTGCAATTCTAAAATTTTTTGCTTTTTCCTGCTAATCCTAGCATGATAAATAAGATTCAAAGAGAGTGAGATGCCAGCTCCTTTCATTCAGTCAGTAGCTTCAAACATTTCTGGACGTTTTTCAATGGCAAAAATCAATGAATATTGTAAATGCACAAACAGTAATATCTCCACATTGCAAGGTGCAATTCTGAAATTTTTTGCTTTTTCCTGCTAATCCTAGCATGATAAAGAAGATTCAAAGAGAGTGAGATGCCAGCTCCTTTCATTCAGTCAGTAGCTTCAAACATTTCTGGACGTTTTTCAATGGCAAAAATCAATGAATATTGTAAATGCACAAACAGTAATATCTCCGCATTGCAAGGTGCAATTCTGAAATTTTTTGCTTTTTCCTGCTAATCCTAGCATGATAAAGAAGATTCAAAGAGAGTGAGATGCCAGCTCTTTTCATTCAGTCAGTAGCTTCAAACATTTCTGGTATATGAATAACATGATGTTTTTCAATGGCAAAAATCAATGAATATTGTAAATGCACAAACAGTAATATCTCCACATTGCAAGGTGCAATTCTGAAATTTTTTGCTCTTTCCTGCTAATCCTAGCATGATAAAGAAGATTCAAAGAGAGTGAGATGCCAGCTCTTTTCATTCAGTCAGTAGCTTCAAACATTTCTGGACGTTTTTCAATGGCAAAAATCAATGAATATTGTAAATGCACAAACAATAATATCTCCGCATTGCAAGGTGCAATTCTGAAATTTTTTGCTTTTTCCTGCTAATCCTAGCATGATAAAGAAGATTCAAAGAGAGTGAGATGCCAGCTCTTTTCATTCAGTCAGTAGCTTCAAACATTTCTAGTATATGAATAACATGATGTTTTTCAATGGCAAAAATCAATGAATATTGCAAATGCACAAACAGTAATATCTCCACATTGCAAGGTGCAATTCTGAAATTTTTTGCTTTTTCCTGCTAATCCTAGCATGATAAAGAAGATTCAAAGAGAGTGAGATGCCAGCTCTTTTCATTCAGTCAGTAGCTTCAAACATTTCTGGACGTTTTTCAATGGCAAAAATCAATGAATATTGTAAATGCACAAACAGTAATATCTCCACATTGCAAGGTGCAATTCTGAAATTTTTTCCTTTTTCCTGCTAATCCTAGCATGATAAAGAAGATTCAAAGAGAGTGAGATGCCAGCTCTTTTCATTCAGTCAGTAGCTTCAAACATTTCTGGTATATGAATAACATGATGTTTTTCAATGGCAAAAATCAATGAATATTGTAAATGCACAAACAGTAATATCTCCGCATTGCAAGGTGCAATTCTGAAATTTTTTGCTTTTTCCTGCTAATCCTAGCATGATAAAGAAGATTTAAAGAGAGTGAGATGCCAGCTCCTTTCATTCAGTCAGTAGCTTCAAACATTTCTGGACGTTTTTCAATGGCAAAAATCAATGAATATTGTAAATGCACAAACAGTAATATCTCCGCATTGCAAGGTGCAATTCTGAAATTTTTTGCTTTTTCCTGCTAATCCTAGCATGATAAAGAAGATTCAAAGAGAGTGAGATGCCAGCTCCTTTCATTCAGTCAGTAGCTTCAAACATTTCTGGACGTTTTTCAATGGCAAAAATCAATGAATATTGTAAATGCACAAACAGTAATATCTCCACATTGCAAGGTGCAATTCTGAAATTTTTTGCTTTTTCCTGCTAATCCTAGCATGATAAAGAAGATTCAAAGAGAGTGAGATGCCAGCTCTTTTCATTCAGTCAGTAGCTTCAAACATTTCTGGTATATGAATAACATGATGATTTTCAATGGCAAAAATCAATGAATATTGTAAATGCACAAACAGTAATATCTCCACATTGCAAGGTGCAATTCTGAATTTTTTTGCTTTTTCCTGCTAATCCTAGCATGATAAAGACGATTCAAAGAGAGTGAGATGCCAGCTCCTTTCATTCAGTCAGTAGCTTCAAACATTTCTTTACGTTTTTCAATGGCAAAAATCAATGAATATTGTAAATGCACAAACAGTAATATCTCCGCATTGCAAGGTGCAATTCTGAAATTTTTTGCTTTTTCCTGCTAATCCTAGCATGATAAAGAAGATTCAAAGAGAGTGAGATGCCAGCTCTTTTCATTCAGTCAGTAGCTTCAAACATTTCTAGTATATGAATAACATGATGTTTTTCAATGGCAAAAATCAATGAATATTGCAAATGCACAAACAGTAATATCTCCACATTGCAAGGTGCAATTCTGAAATTTTTTGCTTTTTCCTGCTAATCCTAGCATGATAAAGAAGATTCAAAGAGAGTGAGATGCCAGCTCTTTTCATTCAGTCAGTAGCTTCAAACATTTCTGGACGTTTTTCAATGGCAAAAATCAATGAATATTGTAAATGCACAAACAGTAATATCTCCGCATTGCAAGGTGCAATTCTGAAATTTTTTGCTTTTTCCTGCTAATCCTAGCATGATAAAGAAAATTCAAAGAGAGTGAGATGCCAGCTCTTTTCATTCAGTCAGTAGCTTCAAACATTTCTGGTATATGAATAACATGATGTTTTTCAATGGCAAAAATCAATGAATATTGTAAATGCACAAACAGTAATATCTCCGCATTGCAAGGTGCAATTCTGAAATTTTTTGCTTTTTCCTGCTAATCCTAGCATGATAAAGAAGATTCAAAGAGAGTGAGATGCCAGCTCCTTTCATTCAGTCAGTAGCTTCAAACATTTCTGGACGTTTTTCAATGGCAAAAATCAATGAATATTGTAAATGCACAAACAGTAATATCTCCGCATTGCAAGGTGCAATTCTAAAATTTTTTGCTTTTTCCTGCTAATCCTAGCATGATAAAGAAGATTCAAAGAGAGTGAGATGCCAGCTCCTTTCATTCAGTCAGTAGCTTCAAACATTTCTGGACGTTTTTCAATGGCAAAAATCAATGAATATTGTAAATGCACAAACAGTAATATCTCCACATTGCAAGGTGCAATTCTGAAATTTTTTGCTTTTTCCTGCTAATCCTAGCATGATAAAGAAGATTCAAAGAGAGTGAGATGCCAGCTCCTTTCATTCAGTCAGTAGCTTCAAACATTTCTGGACGTTTTTCAATGGCAAAAATCAATGAATATTGTAAATGCACAAACAGTAATATCTCCGCATTGCAAGGTGCAATTCTGAAATTTTTTGCTTTTTCCTGCTAATCCTAGCATGATAAAGAAGATTCAAAGAGAGTGAGATGCCAGCTCTTTTCATTCAGTCAGTAGCTTCAAACATTTCTGGTATATGAATAACATGATGTTTTTCAATGGCAAAAATCAATGAATATTGTAAATGCACAAACAGTAATATCTCCACATTGCAAGGTGCAATTCTGAAATTTTTTGCTCTTTCCTGCTAATCCTAGCATGATAAAGAAGATTCAAAGAGAGTGAGATGCCAGCTCTTTTCATTCAGTCAGTAGCTTCAAACATTTCTGGACGTTTTTCAATGGCAAAAATCAATGAATATTGTAAATGCACAAACAATAATATCTCCGCATTGCAAGGTGCAATTCTGAAATTTTTTGCTTTTTCCTGCTAATCCTAGCATGATAAAGAAGATTCAAAGAGAGTGAGATGCCAGCTCTTTTCATTCAGTCAGTAGCTTCAAACATTTCTAGTATATGAATAACATGATGTTTTTCAATGGCAAAAATCAATGAATATTGCAAATGCACAAACAGTAATATCTCCCCATTGCAAGGTGCAATTCTGAAATTTTTTGCTTTTTCCTGCTAATCCTAGCATGATAAAGAAGATTCAAAGAGAGTGAGATGCCAGCTCTTTTCATTCAGTCAGTAGCTTCAAACATTTCTGGACGTTTTTCAATGGCAAAAATCAATGAATATTGTAAATGCACAAACAGTAATATCTCCACATTGCAAGGTGCAATTCTGAAATTTTTTCCTTTTTCCTGCTAATCCTAGCATGATAAAGAAGATTCAAAGAGAGTGAGATGCCAGCTCTTTTCATTCAGTCAGTAGCTTCAAACATTTCTGGTATATGAATAACATGATGTTTTTCAATGGCAAAAATCAATGAATATTGTAAATGCACAAACAGTAATATCTCCGCATTGCAAGGTGCAATTCTGAAATTTTTTGCTTTTTCCTGCTAATCCTAGCATGATAAAGAAGATTTAAAGAGAGTGAGATGCCAGCTCCTTTCATTCAGTCAGTAGCTTCAAACATTTCTGGACGTTTTTCAATGGCAAAAATCAATGAATATTGTAAATGCACAAACAGTAATATCTCCGCATTGCAAGGTGCAATTCTAAAATTTTTTGCTTTTTCCTGCTAATCCTAGCATGATAAAGAAGATTCAAAGAGAGTGAGATGCCAGCTCCTTTCATTCAGTCAGTAGCTTCAAACATTTCTGGACGTTTTTCAATGGCAAAAATCAATGAATATTGTAAATGCACAAACAGTAATATCTCCGCATTGCAAGGTGCAATTCTGAAATTTTTTGCTTTTTCCTGCTAATCCTAGCATGATAAAGAAGATTCAAAGAGAGTGAGATGCCAGCTCTTTTCATTCAGTCAGTAGCTTCAAACATTTCTGGTATATGAATAACATGATGTTTTTCAATGGCAAAAATCAATGAATATTGTAAATGCACAAACAGTAATATCTCCACATTGCAAGGTGCAATTCTGAAATTTTTTGCTTTTTCCTGCTAATCCTAGCATGATAAAGAAGATTCAAAGAGAGTGAGATGCCAGCTCCTTTCATTCAGTCAGTAGCTTCAAACATTTCTGGTCGTTTTTCAATGGCAAAAATCAATGAATATTGTAAATGCACAAACAGTAATATCTCCGCATTGCAAGGTGCAATTCTGAAATTTTTTGCTTTTTCCTGCTAATCCTAGCATGATAAAGAAGATTCAAAGAGAGTGAGATGCCAGCACCTTTCATTCAGTCAGTAGCTTCAAACATTTCTGGACGTTTTTCAATGGCAAAAATCAATGAATATTGTAAATGCACAAACAGTAATATCTCCGCATTGCAAGGTGCAATTCTGAAATTTTTTGCTTTTTCCTGCTAATCCTAGCATGATAAAGAAGATTCAAAGAGAGTGAGATGCCAGCTCTTTTCATTCAGTCAGTAGCTTCAAACATTTCTGGTATATGAATAACATGATGTTTTTCAATGGCAAAAATCAATGAATATTGTAAATGCACAAACAGTAATTTCTCCGCATTGCAAGGTGCAATTCTGAAATTTTTTGCTTTTTCCTGCTAATCCTAGCATGATAAAGAAGATTCAAAGAGAGTGAGATGCCAGCTCTTTTCATTCAGTCAGTAGCTTCAAACATTTCTGGTATATGAATAACATGATGTTTTTCAATGGCAAAAATCAATGAATATTGTAAATGCACAAACAGTAATATCTCCGCATTGCAAGGTGCAATTCTGAAATTTTTTGCTTTTTCCTGCTAATCCTAGCATGATAAAGAAGATTCAGAGAGAGTGAGATGCCAGCTCTTTTCATTCAGTCAGTAGCTTCAAACATTTCTGGTATATGAATAACATGATGTTTTTCAATGGCAAAAATCAATGAATATTGTAAATGCACAAACAGTAATTTCTCCGCATTGCAAGGTGCAATTCTGAAATTTTTTGCTTTTTCCTGCTAATCCTAGCATGATAAAGAAGATTCAAAGAGAGTGAGATGCCAGCTCCTTTCATTCAGTCAGTAGCTTCAAACATTTCTGGACGTTTTTCAATGGCAAAAATCAATGAATATTGTAAATGCACAAACAGTAATATCTCCGCATTGCAAGGTGCAATTCTGAAATTTTTTGCTTTTTCCTGCTAATCCTAGCATGATAAAGAAGATTCAAAGAGAGTGAGATGCCAGCTCCTTTCATTCAGTCAGTAGCTTCAAACATTTCTGGACGTTTTTCAATGGCAAAAATCAATGAATATTGTAAATGCACAAACAGTAATTTCTCCGCATTGCAAGGTGCAATTCTGAAATTTTTGCTTTTTCCTGCTAATCCTAGCATGATAAAGAAGATTCAAAGAGAGTGAGATGCCAGCTCCTTTCATTCAGTCAGTAGCTTCAAACATTTCTGGACGTTTTTCAATGGCAAAAATCAATGAATATTGTAAATGCACAAACAGTAATTTCTCCGCATTGCAAGGTGCAATTCTGAAATTTTTTGCTTTTTCCTGCTAATCCTAGCATGATAAAGAAGATTCAAAGAGAGTGAGATGCCAGCTCTTTTCATTCAGTCAGTAGCTTCAAACATTTCTGGTATATGAATAACATGATGTTTTTCAATGGCAAAAATCAATGAATATTGTAAATGCACAAACAGTAATATCTCCGCATTGCAAGGGGCAATTCTGAAATTTTTTGCTTTTTCCTGCTAATCCTAGCATGATAAAGAAGATTCAAAGAGAGTGAGATGCCAGCTCTTTTCATTCAGTCAGTAGCTTCAAACATTTCTGGTATATGAATAACATGATGTTTTTCAATGGCAAAAATCAATGAATATTGTAAATGCACAAACAGTAATTTCTCCGCATTGCAAGGTGCAATTCTGAAATTTTTTGCTTTTTCCTGCTAATCCTAGCATGATAAAGAAGATTCAAAGAGAGTGAGATGCCAGCTCCTTTCATTCAGTCAGTAGCTTCAAACATTTCTGGACGTTTTTCAATGGCAAAAATCAATGAATATTGTAAATGCACAAACAGTAATATCTCCGCATTGCAAGGTGCAATTCTGAAATTTTTTGCTTTTTCCTGCTAATCCTAGCATGATAAAGAAGATTCAAAGAGAGTGAGATGCCAGCTCCTTTCATTCAGTCAGTAGCTTCAAACATTTCTGGACGTTTTTCAATGGCAAAAATCAATGAATATTGTAAATGCACAAACAGTAATTTCTCCGCATTGCAAGGTGCAATTCTGAAATTTTTTGCTTTTTCCTGCTAATCCTAGCATGATAAAGAAGATTCAAAGAGAGTGAGATGCCAGCTCCTTTCATTCAGTCAGTAGCTTCAAACATTTCTGGACATTTTTCAATGGCAAAAATCAATGAATATTGTAAATGCACAAACAGTAATATCTCCGCATTGCAAGGTGCAATTCTGAAATTTTTAGCTTTTTCCTGCTAATCCTAGCATGATAAAGAAGATTCAAAGAGAGTGAGATGCCAGCTCTTTTCATTCAGTCAGTAGCTTCAAACATTTCTGGTATATGAATAACATGATGTTTTTCAATGGCAAAAATCAATGAATATAGTAAATGCACAAACAGTAATTTCTCCGCATTGCAAGGTGCAATTCTGAAATTTTTTGCTTTTTCCTGCTAATCCTAGCATGATAGAGAAGATTCAAAGAGAGGGAGATGCCAGCTCTTTTCATTCAGTCAGTAGCTTCAAACATTTCTGGACGTTTTTCAATGGCAAAAATCAATGAATATTGTAAATGCACAAACAGTAATATCTCCGCATTGCAAGGTGCAATTCTGAAATTTTTTGCTTTTTCCTGCTAATCCTAGCATGATAAAGAAGATTCAAAGAGAGTGAGATGCCAGCTCTTTTCATTCAGTCAGTAGCTTCAAACATTTCTGGACGTTTTTCAATGGCAAAAATCAATGAATATGGTAAATGCACAAACAGTAATATCTCCGCATTGCAAGGTGCAATTCTGAAATTTTTTGCTTTTTCCTGCTAATCCTAGCATGATAAAGAAGATTCAAAGAGAGTGAGATGCCAGCTCTTTTCATTCAGTCAGTAGCTTCAAACATTTCTGGACGTTTTTCAATGGCAAAAATCAATGAAGATTGTAAATGCACAAACAGTAATATCTCCACATTGCAAGGTGCAATTCTGAAATTTTTTGCTTTTTCCTGCTAATCCTAGCATGATAAAGAAGATTCAAAGAGAGTGAGATGCCAGCTCTTTTCATTCAGTCAGTAGCTTCAAACATTTCTGGTATATGAATAACATGATGTTTTTCAATGGCAAAAATCAATGAATATTGTAAATGCACAAACAGTAATTTCTCCGCATTGCAAGGTGCAATTCTGAAATTTTTTGCTTTTTCCTGCTAATCCTAGCATGATAAAGAAGATTCAAAGAGAGTGAGATGCCAGCTCCTTTCATTCAGTCAGTAGCTTCAAACATTTCTGGACGTTTTTCAATAGCAAAAATCAATGAATATTGTAAATGCACAAACAGTAATATCTCCGCATTGCAAGGTGCAATTCTGAAATTTTTTGCTTTTTCCTGCTAATCCTATCATGATAAAGAAGATTCAAAGAGAGTGAGATGCCAGCTCCTTTCATTCAGTCAGTAGCTTCAAACATTTCTGGACGTTTTTCAATGGCAAAAATCAATGAATATTGTAAATGCACAAACAGTAATTTCTCCGCATTGCAAGGTGCAATTCTGAAATTTTTTGCTTTTTCCTGCTAATCCTAGCATGATAAAGAAGATTCAAAGAGAGTGAGATGCCAGCTCCTTTCATTCAGTCAGTAGCTTCAAACATTTCTGGACGTTTTTCAATGGCAAAAATCAATGAATATTGTAAATGCACAAACAGTAATATCTCCGCATTGCAAGGTGCAATTCTGAAATTTTTTGCTTTTTCCTGCTAATCCTAGCATGATAAAGAAGATTCAAAGAGAGTGAGATGCCAGCTCTTTTCATTCAGTCAGTAGCTTCAAACATTTCTGGTATATGAATAACATGATGTTTTTCAATGGCAAAAATCAATGAATATAGTAAATGCACAAACAGTAATTTCTCCGCATTGCAAGGTGCAATTCTGAAATTTTTTGCTTTTTCCTGCTAATCCTAGCATGATAGAGAAGATTCAAAGAGAGGGAGATGCCAGCTCTTTTCATTCAGTCAGTAGCTTCAAACATTTCTGGACGTTTTTCAATGGCAAAAATCAATTAATATTGTAAATGCACAAACAGTAATATCTCCGCATTGCAAGGTGCAATTCTGAAATTTTTTGCTTTTTCCTGCTAATCCTAGCATGATAAAGAAGATTCAAAGAGAGTGAGATGCCAGCTCTTTTCATTCAGTCAATAGCTTCAAACATTTCTGGACGTTTTTCAATGGCAAAAATCAATGAATATGGTAAATGCACAAACAGTAATATCTCCGCATTGCAAGGTGCAATTCTGAAATTTTTTGCTTTTTCCTGCTAATCCTAGCATGATAAAGAAGATTCAAAGAGAGTGAGATGCCAGCTCTTTTCATTCAGTCAGTAGCTTCAAACATTTCTGGATGTTTTTCAATGGCAAAAATCAATGAATATTGTAAATGCACAAACAGTAATTTCTCCGCATTGCAAGGTGCAATTCTGAAATTTTTTGCTTTTTCCTGCTAATCCTAGCATGATAAAGAAGATTCAAAGAGAGTGAGATGCCAGCTCTTTTCATTCAGTCAGTAGCTTCAAACATTTCTGGTATATGAATAACATGATGTTTTTCAATGGCAAAAATCAATGAATATTGTAAATGCACAAACAGTAATATCTCCGCATTGCAAGGTGCAATTCTGAAATTTTTTGCTTTTTCCTGCTAATCCTAGCATGATAAAGAAGATTCAAAGAGAGTGAGATGCCAGCTCTTTTCATTCAGTCAGCAGCTTCAAACATTTCTGGTATATGAATAACATGATGTTTTTCAATGGCAAAAATCAATGAATATTGTAAATGCACAAACAGTAATTTCTCCGCATTGCAAGGTGCAATTCTGAAATTTTTTGCTTTTTCCTGCTAATCCTAGCATGATAAAGAAGATTCAAAGAGAGTGAGATGCCAGCTCCTTTCATTCAGTCAGTAGCTTCAAACATTTCTGGACGTTTTTCAATGGCAAAAATCAATGAATATTGTAAATGCACAAACAGTAATATCTCCGCATTGCAAGGTGCAATTCTGAAATTTTTTGCTTTTTCCTGCTAATCCTAGCATGATAAAGAAGATTCAAAGAGAGTGAGATGCCAGCTCCTTTCATTCAGTCAGTAGCTTCAAACATTTCTGGACGTTTTTCAATGGCAAAAATCAATGAATATTGTAAATGCACAAACAGTAATTTCTCCGCATTGCAAGGTGCAATTCTGAAATTTTTTGCTTTTTCCTGCTAATCCTAGCATGATAAAGAAGATTCAAAGAGAGTGAGATGCCAGCTCCTTTCATTCAGTCAGTAGCTTCAAACATTTCTGGACGTTTTTCAATGGCAAAAATCAATGAATATTGTAAATGCACAAACAGTAATTTCTCCGCATTGCAAGGTGCAATTCTGAAATTTTTTGCTTTTTCCTGCTAATCCTAGCATGATAAAGAAGATTCAAAGAGAGTGAGATGCCAGCTCTTTTCATTCAGTCAGTAGCTTCAAACATTTCTGGTATATGAATAACATGATGTTTTTCAATGGCAAAAATCAATGAATATTGTAAATGCACAAACAGTAATATCTCCGCATTGCAAGGTGCAATTCTGAAATTTTTTGCTTTTTCCTGCTAATCCTAGCATGATAAAGAAGATTCAAAGAGAGTGAGATGCCAGCTCTTTTCATTCAGTCAGTAGCTTCAAACATTTCTGGTATATGAATAACATGATGTTTTTCAATGGCAAAAATCAATGAATATAGTAAATGCACAAACAGTAATTTCTCCGCATTGCAAGGTGCAATTCTGAAATTTTTTGCTTTTTCCTGCTAATCCTAGCATGATAGAGAAGATTCAAAGAGAGGGAGATGCCAGCTCTTTTCATTCAGTCAGTAGCTTCAAACATTTCTGAACGTTTTTCAATGGCAAAAATCAATGAATATTGTAAATGCACAAACAGTAATATCTCCGCATTGCAAGGTGCAATTCTGAAATTTTTTGCTTTTTCCTGCTAATCCTAGCATGATAAAGAAGATTCAAAGAGAGTGAGATGCCAGCTCTTTTCATTCAGTCAGTAGCTTCAAACATTTCTGGACGTTTTTCAATGGCAAAAATCAATGAATATGGTAAATGCACAAACAGTAATATCTCCGCATTCCAAGGTGCAATTCTGAAATTTTTTGCTTTTTCCTGCTAATCCTAGCATGATAAAGAAGATTCAAAGAGAGTGAGATGCCAGCTCTTTTCATTCAGTCAGTAGCTTCAAACATTTCTGGACGTTTTTCAATGGCAAAAATCAATGAATATTGTATATGCACAAACAGTAATATCTCCGCATTGCAAGGTGCAATTCTGAAATTTTTTGCTTTTTCCTGCTAATCCTAGCATGATAAAGAAGATTCAAAGAGAGTGAGATGCCAGCTCTTTTCATTCAGTCAGTAGCTTCAAACATTTCTGGTATATGAATAACATGATGTTTTTCAAAGGCAAAAATCAATGAATATTGTAAATGCACAAACAGTAATATCTCCGCATTGCAAGGTGCAATTCTGAAATTTTTTGCTTTTTCCTGCTAATCCTAGCATGATAAAGAAGATTCAAAGAGAGTGAGATGCCAGCTCCTTTCATTCAGTCAGTAGCTTCAAACATTTCTGGACGTTTTTCAATGGCAAAAATCAATGAATATTGTAAATGCACAAACAGTAATTTCTCCGCATTGCAAGGTGCAATTCTGAAATTTTTTGCTTTTTCCTGCTAATCCTAGCATGATAAAGAAGATTCAAAGAGAGTGAGATGCCAGCTCCTTTCATTCAGTCAGTAGCTTCAAACATTTCTGGACGTTTTTCAATGGCAAAAATCAATGAATATTGTAAATGCACAAACAGTAATTTCTCCGCATTGCAAGGTGCAATTCTGAAATTTTTTGCTTTTTCCTGCTAATCCTAGCATGATAAAGAAGATTCAAAGAGAGTGAGATGCCAGCTCTTTTCATTCAGTCAGTAGCTTCAAACATTTCTGGTATATGAATAACATGATGTTTTTCAATGGCAAAAATCAATGAATATTGTAAATGCACAAACAGTAATATCTCCGCATTGCAAGGTGCAATTCTGAAATTTTTTGCTTTTTCCTGCTAATCCTAGCATGATAAAGAAGATTCAAAGAGAGTGAGATGCCAGCTCTTTTCATTCAGTCAGTAGCTTCAAACATTTCTGGTATATGAATAACATGATGTTTTTCAATGGCAAAAATCAATGAATATTGTAAATGCACAAACAGTAATTTCTCCGCATTGCAAGGTGCAATTCTGAAATTTTTTGCTTTTTCCTGCTAATCCTAGCATGATAAAGAAGATTCAAAGAGAGTGAGATGCCAGCTCCTTTCATTCAGTCAGTAGCTTCAAACATTTCTGGACGTTTTTCAATGGCAAAAATCAATGAATATTGTAAATGCACAAACAGTAATATCTCCGCATTGCAAGGTGCAATTCTGAAATTTTTTGCTTTTTCCTGCTAATCCTAGCATGATAAAGAAGATTCAAAGAGAGTGAGATGCCAGCTCCTTTCATTCAGTCAGTAGCTTCAAACATTTCTGGACGTTTTTCAATGGCAAAAATCAATGAATATTGTAAATGCACAAACAGTAATTTCTCCGCATTGCAAGGTGCAATTCTGAAATTTTTTGCTTTTTCCTGCTAATCCTAGCATGATAAAGAAGATTCAAAGAGAGTGAGATGCCAGCTCCTTTCATTCAGTCAGTAGCTTCAAACATTTCTGGACATTTTTCAATGGCAAAAATCAATGAATATTGTAAATGCACAAACAGTAATATCTCCGCATTGCAACGTGCAATTCTGAAATTTTTAGCTTTTTCCTGCTAATCCTAGCATGATAAAGAAGATTCAAAGAGAGTGAGATGCCAGCTCTTTTCATTCAGTCAGTAGCTTCAAACATTTCTGGTATATGAATAACATGATGTTTTTCAATGGCAAAAATCAATGAATATAGTAAATGCACAAACAGTAATTTCTCCGCATTGCAAGGTGCAATTCTGAAATTTTTTGCTTTTTCCTGCTAATCCTAGCATGATAGAGAAGATTCAAAGAGAGGGAGATGCCAGCTCTTTTCATTCAGTCAGTAGCTTCAAACATTTCTGGACGTTTTTCAATGGCAAAAATCAATGAATATTGTAAATGCACAAACAGTAATATCTCCGCATTGCAAGGTGCAATTCTGAAATTTTTTGCTTTTTCCTGCTAATCCTAGCATGATAAAGAAGATTCAAAGAGAGTGAGATGCCAGCTCTTTTCATTCAGTCAGTAGCTTCAAACATTTCTGGACGTTTTTCAGTGGCAAAAATCAATGAATATGGTAAATGCACAAACAGTAATATCTCCGCATTCCAAGGTGCAATTCTGAAATTTTTTGCTTTTTCCTGCTAATCCTAGCATGATAAAGAAGATTCAAAGAGAGTGAGATGCCAGCTCTTTTCATTCAGTCAGTAGCTTCAAACATTTCTGGACGTTTTTCAATGGCAAAAATCAATGAATATTGTAAATGCACAAACAGTAATATCTCCGCATTGCAAGGTGCAATTCTGAAATTTTTTGCTTTTTCCTGCTAATCCTAGCATGATAAAGAAGATTCAAAGAGAGTGAGATGCCAGCTCTTTTCATTCAGTCAGTAGCTTCAAACATTTCTGGTATATGAATAACATGATGTTTTTCAATGGCAAAAATCAATGAATATTGTAAATGCACAAACAGTAATTTCTCCGCATTGCAAGGTGCAATTCGGAAATTTTTTGCTTTTTCCTGCTAATCCTAGCATGATAAAGAAGATTCAAAGAGAGTGAGATGCCAGCTCCTTTCATTCAGTCAGTAGCTTCAAACATTTCTGGACGTTTTTCAATAGCAAAAATCAATGAATATTGTAAATGCACAAACAGTAATATCTCCGCATTGCAAGGTGCAATTCTGAAATTTTTTGCTTTTTCCTGCTAATCCTATCATGATAAAGAAGATTCAAAGAGAGTGAGATGCCAGCTCCTTTCATTCAGTCAGTAGCTTCAAACATTTCTGGACGTTTTTCAATGGCAAAAATCAATGAATATTGTAAATGCACAAACAGTAATTTCTCCGCATTGCAAGGTGCAATTCTGAAATTTTTTGCTTTTTCCTGCTAATCCTAGCATGATAAAGAAGATTCAAAGAGAGTGAGATGCCAGCTCCTTTCATTCAGTCAGTAGCTTCAAACATTTCTGGACGTTTTTCAATGGCAAAAATCAATGAATATTGTAAATGCACAAACAGTAATATCTCCGCATTGCAAGGTGCAATTCTGAAATTTTTTGCTTTTTCCTGCTAATCCTAGCATGATAAAGAAGATTCAAAGAGAGTGAGATGCCAGCTCTTTTCATTCAGTCAGTAGCTTCAAACATTTCTGGTATATGAATAACATGATGTTTTTCAATGGCAAAAATCAATGAATATAGTAAATGCACAAACAGTAATTTCTCCGCATTGCAAGGTGCAATTCTGAAATTTTTTGCTTTTTCCTGCTAATCCTAGCATGATAGAGAAGATTCAAAGAGAGGGAGATGCCAGCTCTTTTCATTCAGTCAGTAGCTTCAAACATTTCTGGACGTTTTTCAATGGCAAAAATCAATGAATATTGTAAATGCACAAACAGTAATATCTCCGCATTGCAAGGTGCAATTCTGAAATTTTTTGCTTTTTCCTGCTAATCCTAGCATGATAAAGAAGATTCAAAGAGAGTGAGATGCCAGCTCTTTTCATTCAGTCAGTAGCTTCAAACATTTCTGGACGTTTTTCAATGGCAAAAATCAATGAATATGGTAAATGCACAAACAGTAATATCTCCGCATTGCAAGGTGCAATTCTGAAATTTTTTGCTTTTTCCTGCTAATCCTAGCATGATAAAGAAGATTCAAAGAGAGTGAGATGCCAGCTCTTTTCATTCAGTCAGTAGCTTCAAACATTTCTGGACGTTTTTCAATGGCAAAAATCAATGAATATTGTAAATGCACAAACAGTAATATCTCTGCATTGCAAGGTGCAATTCTGAAATTTTTTGCTTTTTCCTGCTAATCCTAGCATGATAAAGAAGATTCAAAGAGAGTGAGATGCCAGCTCTTTTCATTCAGTCAGTAGCTTCAAACATTTCTGGTATATGAATAACATGATGTTTTTCAATGGCAAAAATCAATGAATATTGTAAATGCACAAACAGTAATTTCTCCGCATTGCAAGGTGCAATTCTGAAATTTTTTGCTTTTTCCTGCTAATCCTAGCATGATAAAGAAGATTCAAAGAGAGTGAGATGCCAGCTCCTTTCATTCAGTCAGTAGCTTCAAACATTTCTGGACGTTTTTCAATAGCAAAAATCAATGAATATTGTAAATGCACAAACAGTAATATCTCCGCATTGCAAGGTGCAATTCTGAAATTTTTTGCTTTTTCCTGCTAATCCTATCATGATAAAGAAGATTCAAAGAGAGTGAGATGCCAGCTCCTTTCATTCAGTCAGTAGCTTCAAACATTTCTGGACGTTTTTCAATGGCAAAAATCAATGAATATTGTAAATGCACAAACAGTAATTTCTCCGCATTGCAAGGTGCAATTCTGAAATTTTTTGCTTTTTCCTGCTAATCCTAGCATGATAAAGAAGATTCAAAGAGAGTGAGATGCCAGCTCCTTTCATTCAGTCAGTAGCTTCAAACATTTCTGGACGTTTTTCAATGGCAAAAATCAATGAATATTGTAAATGCACAAACAGTAATATCTCCGCATTGCAAGGTGCAATTCTGAAATTTTTTGCTTTTTCCTGCTAATCCTAGCATGATAAAGAAGATTCAAAGAGAGTGAGATGCCAGCTCTTTTCATTCAGTCAGTAGCTTCAAACATTTCTGGTATATGAATAACATGATGTTTTTCAATGGCAAAAATCAATGAATATTGTAAATGCACAAACAGTAATTTCTCCGCATTGCAAGGTGCAATTCTGAAATTTTTTGCTTTTTCCTGCTAATCCTAGCATGATAAAGAAGATTCAAAGAGAGTGAGATGCCAGCTCTTTTCATTCAGTCAGTAGCTTCAAACATTTCTGGACGTTTTTCAATGGCAAAAATCAATGAATATTGTAAATGCACAAACAGTAATATCTCCGCATTGCAAGGTGCAATTCTGAAATTTTTTGCTTTTTCCTGCTAATCCTAGCATGATAAAGAAGATTCAAAGAGAGTGAGATGCCAGCTCTTTTCATTCAGTCAGTAGCTTCAAACATTTCTGGACGTTTTTCAATGGCAAAAATCAATGAATATTGTAAATGCACAAACAGTAATTTCTCCGCATTGCAAGGTGCAATTCTGAAATTTTTTGCTTTTTCCTGCTAATCCTAGCATGATAAAGAAGATTCAAAGAGAGTGAGATGCCAGCTCTTTTCATTCAGTCAGTAGCTTCAAACATTTCTGGTATATGAATAACATGATGTTTTTCAATGGCAAAAATCAATGAATATTGTAAATGCACAAACAGTAATATCTCCGCATTGCAAGGTGCAATTCTGAAATTTTTTGCTTTTTCCTGCTAATACTAGCATGATAAAGAAGAATCAAAGAGAGTGAGATGCCAGCTCTTTTCATTCAGTCAGTAGCTTCAAACATTTCTGGTATATGAATAACATGATGTTTTTCAATGGCAAAAATCAATGAATATTGTAAATGCACAAACAGTAATTTCTCCGCATTGCAAGGTGCAATTCTGAAATTTTTTGCTTTTTCCTGCTAATCCTAGCATGATAAAGAAGATTCAAAGAGAGTGAGATGCCAGCTCTTTTCATTCAGTCAGTAGCTTCAAACATTTCTGGACGTTTTTCAATGGCAAAAATCAATGAATATTGTAAATGCACAAACAGTAATATCTCCGCATTCCAAGGTGCAATTCTGAAATTTTTTGCTTTTTCCTGCTAATCCTAGCATGATAAAGAAGATTCAAAGAGAGTGAGATGCCAGCTCTTTTCATTCAGTCAGTAGCTTCAAACATTTCTGGACGTTTTTCAATGGCAAAAATCAATGAATATTGTAAATGCACAAACAGTAATTTCTCCGCATTGCAAGGTGCAATTCTGAAATTTTTTGCTTTTTCCTGCTAATCCTAGCATGATAAAGAAGATTCAAAGAGAGTGAGATGCCAGCTCTTTTCATTCAGTCAGTAGCTTCAAACATTTCTGGTATATGAATAACATGATGTTTTTCAATGGCAAAAATCAATGAATATTGTAAATGCACAAACAGTAATATCTCCGCATTGCAAGGTGCAATTCTGAAATTTTTTGCTTTTTCCTGCTAATCCTAGCATGATAAAGAAGATTCAAAGAGAGTGAGCTGCCAGCTCTTTTCATTCAGTCAGTAGCTTCAAACATTTCTGGTATATGAATAACATGATGTTTTTCAATGGCAAAAATCAATGAATATTGTAAATGCACAAACAGTAATTTCTCCGCATTGCAAGGTGCAATTCTGAAATTTTTTGCTTTTTCCTGCTAATCCTAGCATGATAAAGAAGATTCAAAGAGAGTGAGATGCCAGCTCTTTTCATTCAGTCAGTAGCTTCAAACATTTCTGGACGTTTTTCAATGGCAAAAATCAATGAATATTGTAAATGCACAAACAGTAATATCTCCGCATTGCAAGGTGCAATTCTGAAATTTTTTGCGTTTTCCTGCTAATCCTAGCATGATAAAGAAGATTCAAAGAGAGTGAGATGCCAGCTCTTTTCATTCAGTCAGTAGCTTCAAACATTTCTGGATGTTTTTCAATGGCAAAAATCAATGAATATTGTAAATGCACAAACAGTAATTTCTCCGCATTGCAAGGTGCAATTCTGAAATTTTTTGCTTTTTCCTGCTAATCCTAGCATGATAAAGAAGATTCAAAGAGAGTGAGATGCCAGCTCTTTTCATTCAGTCAGTAGCTTCAAACATTTCTGGTATATGAATAACATGATGTTTTTCAATGGCAAAAATCAATGAATATTGTAAATGCACAAACAGTAATATCTCCGCATTGCAAGGTGCAATTCAGAAATTTTTTGCTTTTTCCTGCTAATCCTAGCATGATAAAGAAGATTCAAAGAGAGTGAGATGCCAGCTCTTTTCATTCAGTCAGTAGCTTCAAACATTTCTGGTATATGAATAACATGATGTTTTTCAATGGCAAAAATCAATGAATATTGTAAATGCACAAACAGTAATTTCTCCGCATTGCAAGGTGCAATTCTCAAATTTTTTGCTTTTTCCTGCTAATCGTAGCATGATAAAGAAGATTCAAAGAGAGTGAGATGCCAGCTCCTTTCATTCAGTCAGTAGCTTCAAACATTTCTGGACATTTTTTAATGGCAAAAATCAATGAATATTGTAAATGCACAAACAGTAATATCTCCACATTGCAAGGTGCAATTCTGAAATTTTTTGCTTTTTCCTGCTAATCCTAGCATGATAAAGAAGATTCAAAGAGAGTGAGATGCCAGCTCCTTTCATTCAGTCAGTAGCTTCAAACATTTCTGGACGTTTTTCAATGGCAAAAATCAATGAATATTGTAAATGCACAAACAGTAATTTCTCCGCATTGCAAGGTGCAATTCTGAAATTTTTTGCTTTTTCCTGCTAATCCTAGCATGATAAAGAAGATTCAAAGAGAGTGAGATGCCATCTCCTTTCATTCAGTCAGTAGCTTCAAACATTTCTGGACGTTTTTCAATGGCAAAAATCAATGAATATTGTAAATGCACAAACAGTAATATCTCCGCATTGCAAGGTGCAATTCTGAAATTTTTTGCTTTTTCCTGCTAATCCTAGCATGATAAAGAAGATTCAAAGAGAGTGAGATGCCAGCTCCTTTCATTCAGTCAGTAGCTTCAAACATTTCTGGACGTTTTTCAATGGCAAAAATCAATGAATATTGTAAATGCACAAACAGTAATATCTCCGCATTGCAAGGTGCAATTCTGAAATTTTTTGCTTTTTCCTGCTAATCCTAGCATGATAAAGAAGATTCAAAGAGAGTGAGATGCCAGCTCCTTTCATTCAGTCAGTAGCTTCAAACATTTCTGGACGTTTTTCAATGGCAAAAATCAATGAATATTGTAAATGCACAAACAGCAATATCTCCACATTGCAAGGTGCAATTCTGAAATTTTTTGCTTTTTCCTGCTAATCCTAGCATGATAAAGAAGATTCAAAGAGAGTGAGATGCCAGCTCTTTTCATTCAGTCAGTAGCTTCAAACATTTCTGGTATATGAATAACATGATGTTTTTCAATGGCAAAAATCAATGAATATTGTAAATGCACAAACAGTAATATCTCCGCATTGCAAGGTGCAATTCTGAATTTTTTTGCTTTTTCCTGCTAATCCTAGCATGATAAAGAAGATTCAAAGAGAGTGAGATGCCAGCTCCTTTCATTCAGTCAGTAGCTTCAAACATTTCTGGACGTTTTTCAATGGCAAAAATCAATGAATATTGTAAATGCACAAAGAGTAATATCTCCGCATTGCAAGGTGCAATTCTGAAATTTTTTGCTTTTTCCTGCTAATCCTAGCATGATAAAGAAGATTCAAAGAGAGTGAGATGCCAGCTCCTTTCATTCAGTCAGTAGCTTCAAACATTTCTGGACGTTTTTCAATGGCAAAAATCAATGAATATTGGAAATGCACAAACAGTAATATCTCCACATTGCAAGGTGCAATTCTGAAATTTTTTGCTTTTTCCTGCTAATCCTAGCATGATAAAGAAGATTCAAAGAGAGTGAGATGCCAGCCCTTTTCATTCAGTCAGTAGCTTCAAACATTTCTGGTATATGAATAACATGATGTTTTTCAATGGCAAAAATCAATGAATATTGTAAATGCACAAACAGTAATATCTCCACATTGCAAGGTGCAATTCTGAAATTTTTTGCTTTTTCCTGCTAATCCTAGCATGATAAAGAAGATTCAGAGAGAGTGAGATGCCAGCTCCTTTCATTCAGTCAGTAGCTTCAAACATTTCTGGACGTTTTTCAATGGCAAAAATCAATGAATATTGTAAATGCACAAACAGTAATATCTCCGCATTGCAAGGTGCAATTCTGAAATTTTTTGCTTTTTCCTGCTAATCCTAGCATGATAAAGAAGATTCAAAGAGAGTTAGATGCCAGCTCCTTTCATTCAGTCAGTAGCTTCAAACATTTCTGGACGTTTTTCAATGTCAAAAATCAATGAATATTGTAAATGCACAAACAGTAATATCTCCGCATTGCAAGGTGCAATTCTAAAATTTTTTGCTTTTTCCTGCTAATCCTAGCATGATAAAGAAGATTCAAAGAGAGTGAGATGCCAGCTCTTTTCATTCAGTCAGTAGCTTCAAACATTTCTGGTATATGAATAACATGATGTTTTTCAATGGCAAAAATCAATGAATATTGTAAATGCACAAACAGTAATATCTCCACATTGCAAGGTGCAATTCTGAAATTTTTTGCTTTTTCCTGCTAATCCTAGCATGATAAAGAAGATTCAAAGAGAGTGAGATGCCAGCTCCTTTCATTCAGTCAGTACCTTCAAACATTTCTGGACGTTTTTCAATGGCAAAAATCAATGAATATTGTAAATGCACAAACAGTAATATCTCCGCATTGCAAGGTGCAATTCTGAAATTTTTTGCTTTTTCCTGCTAATCCTAGCATGATAAAGAAGATTCAAAGAGAGTGAGATGCCAGCTCCTTTCATTCAGTCAGTAGCTTCAAACATTTTTGGACGTTTTTCAATGGCAAAAATCAATGAATATTGTAAATGCACAAACAGTAATATCTCCGCATTGCATGGTGCAATTCTGAAATTTTTTGCTTTTTCCTGCTAATCCTAGCATGATAAAGAAAATTCAAAGAGAGTGAGATGCCAGCTCTTTTCATTCAGTCAGTAGCTTCAAACATTTCTGGTATATGAATAACATGATGTTTTTCAATGGCAAAAATCAATGATTATTGTAAATGCACAAACAGTAATATCTCCACATTGCAAGGTGCAATTCTGAAATTTTTTGCTTTTTCCTGCTAATCCTCGCATGATAAAGAAGATTCAAAGAGAGTGAGATGCCAGCTCTTTTCATTCAGTCAGTAGCTTCAAACATTTCTGGACGTTTTTCAATGGCAAAAATCAATGAATATTGTAAATGCACAAACAGTAATATCTCCGCATTGCAAGGTGCAATTCTGAAATTTTTTGCTTTTTCCTGCTAATCCTAGCATGATAAAGAAGATTCAAAGAGAGTGAGATGCCAGCTCTTTTCAATCAGTCAGTAGCTTCAAACATTTCTGGACGTTTTTCAATGGCAAAAATCAATGAATATTGTAAATGCACAAACAGTAATTTCTCCAAATTGCAAGGTGCAATTCTGAAATTTTTTGCTTTTTCCTGCTAATCCTAGCATGACAAAGAAGATTCAAAGACAGTGAGATGCCAGCTCTTTTCATTCAGTCAGTAGCTTCAAACATTTCTGGTATATGAATAACATGATGTTTTTCAATGGCAAAAATCAATGAATATTGTAAATGCACAAACAGTAATATCTCCGCATTGCAAGGTGCAATTCTGAAATTTTTTGCTTTTTCCTGCTAATCCTAGCATGATAAAGAAGATTCAAAGAGAGTGAGATGCTAGCTCTTTTCATTCAGTCAGTAGCTTCAAGCATTTCTGGTATATGAATAACATGATGTTTTTCAATGGCAAAAATCAATGAATATTGTAAATGCACAAACAGTAATTTCTCCGCATTGCAAGGTACAATTCTGAAATTTTTTGCTTTTTTCTGCTAATCCTAGCATGATAAAGACGATTCAAAGAGAGTGAGATGCCAGCTCCTTTCATTCAGTCAGTAGCTTCAAACATTTCTGGATGTTTTTCAATGGCAAAAATCAATGAATATTGTAAATGCACAAACAGTAATATCTCCGCATTGCAAGGTGCAATTCTGAAATTTTTTGCTTTTTCCTGCTAATCCTAGCATGATAAAGAAGATTCAAAGAGAGTGAGATGCCAGCTCCTTTCATTCAGTCAGTAGCTTCAAACATTTCTGGACGTTTTTCAATGGCAAAAATCAATGAATATTGTAAATGCACAAACAGTACTTTCTCCGCATTGCAAGGTGCAATTCTGAAATTTTTTGCTTTTTCCTGCTAATCCTAGCATGATAAAGAAGATTCAAAGAGAGTGAGATGCCAGCTCCTTTCATTCAGTCAGTAGCTTCAAACATTTCTGGACGTTTTTCAATGGCAAAAATCAATGAATATTGTAAATGCACAAACAGTAATATCTCCGCATTGCAAGGTGCAATTCTGAAATTTTTTGCTTTTTCCTGCTAATCCTAGCATGATAAAGAAGATTCGAAGAGAGTGAGATGCCAGCTCCTTTCATTCAGTCAGTAGCTTCAAACATTTCTGGACGTTTTTCAATGGCAAAAATCAATGAATATTGTAAATGCACAAACACTAATATCTCCGCATTGCAAGGTGCAATTCTGAAATTTTTTGCTTTTTCCTGCTAATCCTAGCATGATAAAGAAGATTCAAAGAGAGTGAGATGCCAGCTCCTTTCATTCAGTCAGTAGCTTCAAACATTTCTGGACGTTTTTCAATGGCAAAAATCAATGAATATTGTAAATGCACAAACAGTAATATCTCCGCATTGCAAGGTGCAATTCTGAAATTTTTTGCTTTTTCCTGCTAATCCTAGCATGATAAAGAAGATTCAAAGAGAGTGAGATGCCAGCTCTTTTCATTCAGTCAGTAGCTTCAAACATTTCTGGTATATGAATAACATGATGTTTTTCAATGGCAAAAATCAATGAATATTGTAAATGCACAAACAGTAATATCTCCACATTGCAAGGTGCAATTCTGAAATTTTTTGCTTTTTCCTGCTAATCCTAGCATGATAAAGAAGATTCAAAGAGAGTGAGATGCCAGCTCCTTTCATTCAGTCAGTAGCTTCAAACATTTCTGGACGTTTTTCAATGGCAAAAATCAATGAATATTGTAAATGCACAAACAGTAATATCTCCGCATTGCAAGGTGCAATTCTGAAATTTTTTGCTTTTTCCTGCTAATCCTAGCATGATAAAGAAGATTCAAAGAGAGTGAGATGCCAGCTCTTTTCACTCAGTCAGTAGCTTCAAACATTTCTGGTATATGAATAACATGATGTTTTTCAATGGCAAAAATCAATGAATATTGTAAACGCACAAACAGTAATATCTCCACATTGCAAGGTGCAATTCTGAAATTTTTTGCTTTTTCCTGCTAATCCTAGCATGATAAAGAAGTTTCAAAGAGAGTGAGATGCCAGCTCCTTTCATTCAGTCAGTAGCTTCAAACATTTCTGGACGTTTTTCAATGGCAAAAATCAATGAATATTGTAAATGCACAAACAGTAATATCTCCGCATTGCAAGGTGCAATTCTGAAATTTTTTGCTTTTTCCTGCTAATCCTAGCATGATAAAGAAGATTCAAAGAGAGTGAGATGCCAGCTCTTTTCATTCAGTCAGTAGCTTCAAACATTTCTGGTATATGAATAACATGATGTTTTTCAATGGCAAAAATCAATGAATATTGTAAATGCACAAACAGTAATATCTCCGCATTGCAAGGTGCAATTCTGAAATTTTTTGCTTTTTCCTGCTAATCCTAGCATGATAAAGAAGATTCAAAGAGAGTGAGATGCCAGCTCCTTTCATTCAGTCAGTAGCTTCAAACATTTCTGGACGTTTTTCAATGGCAAAAATCAATGAATATTGTAAATGCAAAAACAGTAATATCTCCACATTGCAAGGTGCAATTCTGAAATTTTTTGCTTTTTCCTGCTAATCCTAGCATGATAAAGAAAATTCAAAGAGAGTGAGATGCCAGCTCTTTTCATTCAGTCAGTAGCTTCAAACATTTCTGGTATTTGAATAACATGATGTTTTTCAATGGCAAAAATCAATGAATATTGTAAATGCACAAACAGTAATATCTCCACATTGCAAGGTGCAATTCTGAAATTTTTTGCTTTTTCCTGCTAATCCTAGCATGATAAAGAAGATTCAAAGAGAGTGAGATGCCAGCTCCTTTCATTCAGTCAGTAGCTTCAATCATTTCTGGACGTTTTTCAATGGCAAAAATCAATGAATATTGTAAATGCACAAACAGTAATATCTCCGCATTGCAAGGTGCAATTCTGAAATTTTTTGCTTTTTCCTGCTAATCCTAGCATGATAAAGAAGATTCAAAGAGAGTGAGATGCCAGCTCTTTTCATTCAGTCAGTAGCTTCAAACATTTCTGGTATATGAATAACATGATGTTTTTCAATGGCAAAAATCAATGAATATTGTAAATGCACAAACAGTAATATCTCCACATTGCAAGGTGCAATTCTGAAATTTTTTGCTTTTTCCTGCTAATCCTAGCATGATAAAGAAGATTCAAAGAGAGTGAGATGCCAGCTCTTTTCATTCAGTCAGTAGCTTCAAACATTTCTGGACGTTTTTCAATGGCAAAAATCAATGAATATTGTAAATGCACAAACAGTAATATCTCCGCATTGCAAGGTGCAATTCTGAAATTTTTTGCTTTTTCCTGCTAATCCTAGCATGATAAAGAAGATTCAAAGAGAGTGAGATGCCAGCTCCTTTCATTCAGTCAGTAGCTTCAAACATTTCTGGACGTTTTTCAATGGCAAAAATCAATGAATATTGTAAATGCACAAACAGTAATATCTCCGCATTGCAAGGGGCAATTCTGAAATTTTTTGCTTTTTCCTGCTAATCCTAGCATGATAAAGAAGATTCAAAGAGACTGAGATGCCAGCTCCTTTCATTCAGTCAGTAGCTTCAAACATTTCTGGACGTTTTTCAATGGCAAAAATCAATGAATATTGTAAATGCACAAACAGTAATATCTCCACATTGCAAGGTGCAATTCTGAAATTTTTTGCTTTTTCCTGCTAATCCTAGCATGATAAAGAAGATTCAAAGAGAGTGAGATGCCAGCTCTTTTCATTCAGTCAGTAGCTTCAAACATTTCTGGTATATGAATAACATGATGATTTTCAATGGCAAAAATCAATGAATATTGTAAATGCACAAACAGTAATATATCCACATTGCAAGGTGCAATTCTGAAATTTTTTGCTTTTTCCTGCTAATCCTAGCATGATAAAGATGATTCAAAGAGAGTGAGATGCCAGCTCCTTTCATTCAGTCAGTAGCTTCAAACATTTCTGGACGTTTTTCAATGGCAAAAATCAATGAATATTGTAAATGCACAAACAGTAATATCTCCGCATTGCAAGGTGCAATTCTGAATTTTTTTGCTTTTTCCTGCTAATCCTAGCATGATAAAGAAGATTCAAAGAGAGTGAGATGCCAGCTCTTTTCATTCAGTCAGTAGCTTTAAACATTTCTAGTATATGAATAACATGATGTTTTTCAATGGCAAAAATCAATGAATATTGCAAATGCACAAACAGTAATATCTCCACATTGCAAGGTGCAATTCTGAAATTTTTTGCTTTTTCCTGCTAATCCTAGCATGATAAAGAAGATTCAAAGAGAGTGAGATGCCAGCTCTTTTCATTCAGTCAGTAGCTTCAAACATTTCTGGACGTTTTTCAATGGCAAAAATCAATGAATATTGTAAATGCACAAACAGTAATATCTCCGCATTGCAAGGTGCAATTCTGAAATTTTTTCCTTTTTCCTGCTAATCCTAGCATGATAAAGAAGATTCAAAGAGAGTGAGATGCCAGCTCTTTTCATTCAGTCAGTAGCTTCAAACATTTCTGGTATATGAATAACATGATGTTTTTCAATGGCAATAATCAATGAATATTGTAAATGCACAAACAGTAATATCTCC
Source organism: Phyllobates terribilis (assembly GCF_046119375.1). NCBI lineage: Eukaryota > Metazoa > Chordata > Amphibia > Anura > Dendrobatidae > Phyllobates > Phyllobates terribilis. The sequence goes on along the minus strand of NW_027363054.1, from coordinate 1,568,325 downwards.
ACATTGAAAGGTGCAATTCTGAAATTTTTTGCTTTTTCCTGCTAATCCTAGCATGATAAAGAAGATTCAAAGAGAGTGAGATGCCAGCTCCTTTCATTCAGTCAGTAGCTTCAAACATTTCTGGACGTTTTTCAATGGCAAAAATCAATGAATATTGTAAATGCACAAACAGTAATATCTCCGCATTGCAAGGTGCAATTCTGAAATTTTTTGCTTTTTCCTGCTAATCCTAGCATGATAAAGAAAATTCAAAGAGAGTGAGATGCCAGCTCTTTTCATTCAGTCAGTAGCTTCAAACATTTCTGGTATATGAATAACATGATGTTTTTCAATGGCAAAAATCAATGAATATTGTAAATGCACAAACAGTAATATCTCCGCATTGCAAGGTGCAATTCTGAAATTTTTTGCTTTTTCCTGCTAATCCTAGCATGATAAAGAAGATTCAAAGAGAGTGAGATGCCAGCTCCTTTCATTCAGTCAGTAGCTTCAAACATTTCTGGACGTTTTTCAATGGCAAAAATCAATGAATATTGTAAATGCACAAACAGTAATTTCTCCGCATTGCAAGGTGCAATTCTGAAATTTTTTGCTTTTTCCTGCTAATACTAGCATGATAATGAAGATTCAAAGAGAGTGAGATGCCAGCTCCTTTCATTCAGTCAGTAGCTTCAAACATTTCTGGACGTTTTTCAATGGCAAAAATCAATGAATATTGTAAATGCACAAACAGTAATATCTCCGCATTGCAAGGTGCAATTCTGAAATTTTTTGCTTTTTCCTGCTAATCCTAGCATGATAAAGAAGATTCAAAGAGAGTGAGATGCCAGCTCCTTTCATTCAGTCAGTAGCTTCAAACATTTCTGGACGTTTTTCAATGGCAAAAATCAATGAATATTGTAAATGCACAAACAGTAATTTCTCCGCATTGCAAGGTGCAATTCTGAAATTTTTTGCTTTTTCCTGCTAATCCTAGCATGATAAAGAAGATTCAAAGAGAGTGAGATGCCAGCTCTTTTCACTCAGTCAGTAGCTTCAAACATTTCTGGTATATGAATAACATGATGTTTTTCAATGGCAAAAATCAATGAATATTGTAAACGCACAAACAGTAATATCTCCACATTGCAAGGTGCAATTCTGAAATTTTTTGCTTTTTCCTGCTAATCCTAGCATGATAAAGAAGTTTCAAAGAGAGTGAGATGCCAGCTCCTTTCATTCAGTCAGTAGCTTCAAACATTTCTGGACGTTTTTCAATGGCAAAAATCAATGAATATTGTAAATGCACAAACAGTAATATCTCCGCATTGCAAGGTGCAATTCTGAAATTTTTTGCTTTTTCCTGCTAATCCTAGCATGATAAAGAAGATTCAAAGAGAGTGAGATGCCAGCTCTTTTCATTCAGTCAGTAGCTTCAAACATTTCTGGTATATGAATAACATGATGTTTTTCAATGGCAAAAATCAATGAATATTGTAAATGCACAAACAGTAATATCTCCGCATTGCAAGGTGCAATTCTGAAATTTTTTGCTTTTTCCTGCTAATCCTAGCATGATAAAGAAGATTCAAAGAGAGTGAGATGCCAGCTCCTTTCATTCAGTCAGTAGCTTCAAACATTTCTGGACGTTTTTCAATGGCAAAAATCAATGAATATTGTAAATGCAAAAACAGTAATATCTCCACATTGCAAGGTGCAATTCTGAAATTTTTTGCTTTTTCCTGCTAATCCTAGCATGATAAAGAAAATTCAAAGAGAGTGAGATGCCAGCTCTTTTCATTCAGTCAGTAGCTTCAAACATTTCTGGTATTTGAATAACATGATGTTTTTCAATGGCAAAAATCAATGAATATTGTAAATGCACAAACAGTAATATCTCCACATTGCAAGGTGCAATTCTGAAATTTTTTGCTTTTTCCTGCTAATCCTAGCATGATAAAGAAGATTCAAAGAGAGTGAGATGCCAGCTCCTTTCATTCAGTCAGTAGCTTCAATCATTTCTGGACGTTTTTCAATGGCAAAAATCAATGAATATTGTAAATGCACAAACAGTAATATCTCCGCATTGCAAGGTGCAATTCTGAAATTTTTTGCTTTTTCCTGCTAATCCTAGCATGATAAAGAAGATTCAAAGAGAGTGAGATGCCAGCTCTTTTCATTCAGTCAGTAGCTTCAAACATTTCTGGTATATGAATAACATGATGTTTTTCAATGGCAAAAATCAATGAATATTGTAAATGCACAAACAGTAATATCTCCACATTGCAAGGTGCAATTCTGAAATTTTTTGCTTTTTCCTGCTAATCCTAGCATGATAAAGAAGATTCAAAGAGAGTGAGATGCCAGCTCTTTTCATTCAGTCAGTAGCTTCAAACATTTCTGGACGTTTTTCAATGGCAAAAATCAATGAATATTGTAAATGCACAAACAGTAATATCTCCGCATTGCAAGGTGCAATTCTGAAATTTTTTGCTTTTTCCTGCTAATCCTAGCATGATAAAGAAGATTCAAAGAGAGTGAGATGCCAGCTCCTTTCATTCAGTCAGTAGCTTCAAACATTTCTGGACGTTTTTCAATGGCAAAAATCAATGAATATTGTAAATGCACAAACAGTAATATCTCCGCATTGCAAGGGGCAATTCTGAAATTTTTTGCTTTTTCCTGCTAATCCTAGCATGATAAAGAAGATTCAAAGAGACTGAGATGCCAGCTCCTTTCATTCAGTCAGTAGCTTCAAACATTTCTGGACGTTTTTCAATGGCAAAAATCAATGAATATTGTAAATGCACAAACAGTAATATCTCCACATTGCAAGGTGCAATTCTGAAATTTTTTGCTTTTTCCTGCTAATCCTAGCATGATAAAGAAGATTCAAAGAGAGTGAGATGCCAGCTCTTTTCATTCAGTCAGTAGCTTCAAACATTTCTGGTATATGAATAACATGATGATTTTCAATGGCAAAAATCAATGAATATTGTAAATGCACAAACAGTAATATATCCACATTGCAAGGTGCAATTCTGAAATTTTTTGCTTTTTCCTGCTAATCCTAGCATGATAAAGATGATTCAAAGAGAGTGAGATGCCAGCTCCTTTCATTCAGTCAGTAGCTTCAAACATTTCTGGACGTTTTTCAATGGCAAAAATCAATGAATATTGTAAATGCACAAACAGTAATATCTCCGCATTGCAAGGTGCAATTCTGAATTTTTTTGCTTTTTCCTGCTAATCCTAGCATGATAAAGAAGATTCAAAGAGAGTGAGATGCCAGCTCTTTTCATTCAGTCAGTAGCTTTAAACATTTCTAGTATATGAATAACATGATGTTTTTCAATGGCAAAAATCAATGAATATTGCAAATGCACAAACAGTAATATCTCCACATTGCAAGGTGCAATTCTGAAATTTTTTGCTTTTTCCTGCTAATCCTAGCATGATAAAGAAGATTCAAAGAGAGTGAGATGCCAGCTCTTTTCATTCAGTCAGTAGCTTCAAACATTTCTGGACGTTTTTCAATGGCAAAAATCAATGAATATTGTAAATGCACAAACAGTAATATCTCCGCATTGCAAGGTGCAATTCTGAAATTTTTTCCTTTTTCCTGCTAATCCTAGCATGATAAAGAAGATTCAAAGAGAGTGAGATGCCAGCTCTTTTCATTCAGTCAGTAGCTTCAAACATTTCTGGTATATGAATAACATGATGTTTTTCAATGGCAATAATCAATGAATATTGTAAATGCACAAACAGTAATATCTCCACATTGAAAGGTGCAATTCTGAAATTTTTTGCTTTTTCCTGCTAATCCTAGCATGATAAAGAAGATTCAAAGAGAGTGAGATGCCAGCTCCTTTCATTCAGTCAGTAGCTTCAAACATTTCTGGACGTTTTTCAATGGCAAAAATCAATGAATATTGTAAATGCACAAACAGTAATATCTCCGCATTGCAAGGTGCAATTCTGAAATTTTTTGCTTTTTCCTGCTAATCCTAGCATGATAAAGAAAATTCAAAGAGAGTGAGATGCCAGCTCTTTTCATTCAGTCAGTAGCTTCAAACATTTCTGGTATATGAATAACATGATGTTTTTCAATGGCAAAAATCAATGAATATTGTAAATGCACAAACAGTAATATCTCCGCATTGCAAGGTGCAATTCTGAAATTTTTTGCTTTTTCCTGCTAATCCTAGCATGATAAAGAAGATTCAAAGAGAGTGAGATGCCAGCTCCTTTCATTCAGTCAGTAGCTTCAAACATTTCTGGACGTTTTTCAATGGCAAAAATCAATGAATATTGTAAATGCACAAACAGTAATTTCTCCGCATTGCAAGGTGCAATTCTGAAATTTTTTGCTTTTTCCTGCTAATACTAGCATGATAATGAAGATTCAAAGAGAGTGAGATGCCAGCTCCTTTCATTCAGTCAGTAGCTTCAAACATTTCTGGACGTTTTTCAATGGCAAAAATCAATGAATATTGTAAATGCACAAACAGTAATATCTCCACATTGCAAGGTGCAATTCTGAAATTTTTTGCTTTTTCCTGCTAATCCTAGCATGATAAAGAAGATTCAAAGAGAGTGAGATGCCAGCTCTTTTCATTCAGTCAGTAGCTTCAAACATTTCTGGTATATGAATAACATGATGATTTTCAATGGCAAAAATCAATGAATATTGTAAATGCACAAACAGTAATATCTCCACATTGCAAGGTGCAATTCTGAAATTTTTTGCTTTTTCCTGCTAATCCTAGCATGATAAAGACGATTCAAAGAGAGTGAGATGCCAGCTCCTTTCATTCAGTCAGTAGCTTCAAACATTTCTGGACGTTTTTCAATGGCAAAAATCAATGAATTTTGTAAATGCACAAACAGTAATATCTCCGCATTGCAAGGTGCAATTCTGAAATTTTTTGCTTTTTCCTGCTAATCCTAGCATGATAAAGAAGATTCAAAGAGAGTGAGATGCCAGCTCTTTTCATTCAGTCAGTAGCTTCAAACATTTCTAGTATATGAATAACATGATGTTTTTCAATGGCAAAAATCAATGAATATTGCAAATGCACAAACAGTAATATCTCCACATTGCAAGGTGCAATTCTGAAATTTTTTGCTTTTTCCTGCTAATCCTAGCATGATAAAGAAGATTCAAAGAGAGTGAGATGCCAGCTCTTTTCATTCAGTCAGTAGCTTCAAACATTTCTGGACGTTTTTCAATGGCAAAAATCAATGAATATTGTAAATGCAGAAACAGTAATATCTCCGCATTGCAAGGTGCAATTCTGAAATTTTTTCCTTTTTCCTGATAATCCTAGCATGATAAAGAAGATTCAAAGAGAGTGACATGCCAGCTCTTTTCATTCAGTCAGTAGCTTCAAACATTTCTGGTATATGAATAACATGATGTTTTTCAATGGCAAAAATCAATGAATATTGTAAATGCACAAACAGTAATATCTACACATTGAAAGGTGCAATTCTGAAATTTTTTGCTTTTTCCTGCTAATCCTAGCATGATAAAGAAGATTCAAAGAGAGTGAGATGCCAGCTCCTTTCATTCAGTCAGTAGCTTCAAACATTTCTGGACGTTTTTCAATGGCAAAAATCAATGAATATTGTAAATGCACAAACAGTAATATCTCCGCATTGCAAGGTGCAATTCTGAAATTTTTTGCTTTTTCCTGCTAATCCTAGCATGATAAAGAAAATTCAAAGAGAGTGAGATGCCAGCTCTTTTCATTCAGTCAGTAGCTTCAAACATTTCTGGTATATGAATAACATGATGTTTTTCAATGGCAAAAATCAATGAATATTGTAAATTCACAAACAGTAATATCTCCGCATTGCAAGGTGCAATTCTGAAATTTTTTGCTTTTTCCTGCTAATCCTAGCATGATAAAGAAGATTCAAAGAGAGTGAGATGCCAGCTCCTTTCATTCAGTCAGTAGCTTCAAACATTTCTGGACGTTTTTCAATGGCAAAAATCAATGAATATTGTAAATGCACAAACAGTAATATCTCCGCATTGCAAGGTGCAATTCTAAAATTTTTTGCTTTTTCCTGCTAATCCTAGCATGATAAAGAAGATTCAAAGAGAGTGAGATGCCAGCTCCTTTCATTCAGTCAGTAGCTTCAAACATTTCTGGACGTTTTTCAATGGCAAAAATCAATGAATATTGTAAATGCACAAACAGTAATATCTCCACATTGCAAGGTGCAATTCTGAAATTTTTTGCTTTTTCCTGTTAATCCTAGCATGATAAAGAAGATTCAAAGAGAGTGAGATGCCAGCTCTTTTTATTCAGTCAGTAGCTTCAAACATTTCTGGTATATGAATAACATGATGTTTTTCAATGGCAAAAATCAATGAATATTGTAAATGCACAAACAGTAATATCTCCACATTGCAAGGTGCAATTCTGAAATTTTTTGCTTTTTCCTGCTAATCCTAGCATGATAAAGAAGATTCAAAGAGAGTGAGATGCCAGCTCCTTTCATTCAGTCAGTAGCTTCAAACATTTCTGGACGTTTTTCAATGGCAAAAATCAATGAATATTGTAAATGCACAAACAGTAATTTCTCCGCATTGCAAGGTGCAATTCTGAAATTTTTTGCTTTTTCCTGCTAATCCTAGCATGATAAAGAAGATTCAAAGAGAGTGAGATGCCAGCTCCTTTCATTCAGTCAGTAGCTTCAAACATTTCTGGACGTTTTTCAATGGCAAAAATCAATGAATATTGTAAATGCACAAACAGTAATATCTCCGCATTGCAAGGTGCAATTCTGAAATTTTTTGCTTTTTCCTGCTAATCCTAGCATGATAAAGAAGATTCAAAGAGAGTGAGATGCCAGCTCTTTTCATTCAGTCAGTAGCTTCAAACATTTCTAGTATATGAATAACATGATGTTTTTCAATGGCAAAAATCAATGAATATTGTAAATGCACAAACAGTAATATCTCCACATTGAAAGGTGCAATTCTGAAATTTTTTGCTTTTTCCTGCTAATCCTAGCATGATAAAGAAGATTCAAAGAGAGTGAGATGCCAGCTCCTTTCATTCAGTCAGTAGCTTCAAACATTTCTGGACGTTTTTCAATGGCAAAAATCAATGAATATTGTAAATGCACAAACAGTAATATCTCCGCATTGCAAGGTGCAATTCTAAAATTTTTTGCTTTTTCCTGCTAATCCTAGCATGATAAAGAAGATTCAAAGAGAGTGAGATGCCAGCTCCTTTCATTCAGTCAGTAGCTTCAAACATTTCTGGACGTTTTTCAATGGCAAAAATCAATGAATATTGTAAATGCACAAACAGTAATATCTCCACATTGCAAGGTGCAATTCTGAAATTTTTTGCTTTCTCCTGCTAATCCTAGCATGATAAAGAAGATTCAAAGAGAGTGAGATGCCAGCTCTTTTTATTCAGTCAGTAGCTTCAAACATTTCTGGTATATGAATAACATGATGTTTTTCAATGGCAAAAATCAATGAATATTGTAAATGCACAAACAGTAATATCTCCACATTGCAAGGTGCAATTCTGAAATTTTTTGCTTTTTCCTGCTAATCCTAGCATGATAAAGAAGATTCAAAGAGAGTGAGATGCCAGCTCCTTTCATTCAGTCAGTAGCTTCAAACATTTCTGGACGTTTTTCAATGGCAAAAATCAATGAATATTGTAAATGCACAAACAGTAATATCTCCGCATTGCAAGGTGCAATTCTGAAATTTTTTGCTTTTTCCTGCTAATCCTAGCATGATAAAGAAGATTCAAAGAGAGTGAGATGCCAGCTCCTTTCATTCAGTCAGTAGCTTCAAACATTTCTGGACGTTTTTCAATGGCAAAAATCAATGAATCTTGTAAATGCACAAACAGTAATATCTCCGCATTGCAAGGTGCAATTCTGAAATTTTTTGCTTTTTCCTGCTAATCCTAGCATGATAAAGAAGATTCAAAGAGAGTGAGATGCCAGCTCTTTTCATTCAGTCAGTAGCTTCAAACATTTCTGGTATATGAATAACATGATGTTTTTCAATGGCAAAAATCAATGAATATTGTAAATGCACAAACAGTAATATCTCCACATTGCAAGGTGCAATTCTATAATTTTTTGCTTTTTCCTGCTAATCCTAGCATGATAAAGAAGATTCGAAGAGAGTGAGATGCCAGCTCCTTTCATTCAGTCAGTAGCTTCAAACATTTCTGGACGTTTTTCAATGGCAAAAATCAATGAATATTGTAAATGCACAAACAGTAATATCTCCGCATTGCAAGGTGCAATTCTGAAATTTTTTGCTTTTTCCTGCTAATCCTAGCATGATAAAGAAGATTCGAAGAGAGTGAGATGCCAGCTCCTTTCATTCAGTCAGTAGCTTCAAACATTTCTGGACGTTTTTCAATGGCAAAAATCAATGAATATTGTAAATGCACAAACAGTAATATCTCCGCATTGCAAGGTGCAATTCTGAAATTTTTTGCTTTTTCCTGCTAATCCTAGCATGATAAAGAAGATTCAAAGAGAGTGAGATGCCAGCTCCTTTCATTCAGTCAGTAGCTTCAAACATTTCTGGACGTTTTTCAATGGCAAAAATCAATGAATATTGTAAATGCACAAACAGTAATATCTCCGCATTGCAAGGTGCAATTCTGAAATTTTTTGCTTTTTCCTGCTAATCCTAGCATGATAAAGAAGATTCAAAGAGAGTGAGATGCCAGCTCTTTTCATTCAGTCAGTAGCTTCAAACATTTCTGGTATATGAATAACATGATGTTTTTCAATGGCAAAAATCAATGAATATTGTAAATGCACAAACAGTAATATCTCCACATTGCAAGGTGCAATTCTGAAATTTTTTGCTTTTTCCTGCTAATCCTAGCATGATAAAGAAGTTTCAAAGAGAGTGAGATGCCAGCTCCTTTCATTCAGTCAGTAGCTTCAAACATTTCTGGACGTTTTTCAATGGCAAAAATCAATGAATATTGTAAATGCACAAACAGTAATATCTCTGCATTGCAAGGTGCAATTCTGAAATTTTTTGCTTTTTCCTGCTAATCCTAGCATGATAAAGAAGATTCAAAGAGAGTGAGATGCCAGCTCTTTTCATTCAGTCAGTAGCTTCAAACATTTCTGGTATATGAATAACATGATGTTTTTCAATGGCAAAAATCAATGAATATTGTAAATGCACAAACAGTAATATCTCCGCATTGCAAGGTGCAATTCTAAAATTTTTTGCTTTTTCCTGCTAATCCTAGCATGATAAAGAAGATTCAAAGAGAGTGAGATGCCAGCTCCTTTCATTCAGTCAGTAGCTTCAAACATTTCTGGACGTTTTTCAATGGCAAAAATCAATGAATATTGTAAATGCACAAACAGTAATATCTCCACATTGCAAGGTGCAATTCTGAAATTTTTTGCTTTCTCCTGCTAATCCTAGCATGATAAAGAAGATTCAAAGAGAGTGAGATGCCAGCTCTTTTTATTCAGTCAGTAGCTTCAAACATTTCTGGTATATGAATAACATGATGTTTTTCAATGGCAAAAATCAATGAATATTGTAAATGCACAAACAGTAATATCTCCACATTGCAAGGTGCAATTCTGAAATTTTTTGCTTTTTCCTGCTAATCCTAGCATGATAAAGAAGATTCAAAGAGAGTGAGATGCCAGCTCCTTTCATTCAGTCAGTAGCTTCAAACATTTCTGGACGTTTTTCAATGGCAAAAATCAATGAATATTGTAAATGCACAAACAGTAATATCTCCGCATTGCAAGGTGCAATTCTGAAATTTTTTGCTTTTTCCTGCTAATCCTAGCATGATAAAGAAGATTCAAAGAGAGTGAGATGCCAGCTCCTTTCATTCAGTCAGTAGCTTCAAACATTTCTGGACGTTTTTCAATGGCAAAAATCAATGAATATTGTAAATGCACAAACAGTAATATCTCCGCATTGCAAGGTGCAATTCTGAAATTTTTTGCTTTTTCCTGCTAATCCTAGCATGATAAAGAAGATTTAAAGAGAGTGAGATGCCAGCTCTTTTCATTCAGTCAGTAGCTTCAAACATTTCTGGTATATGAATAACATGATGTTTTTCAATGGCAAAAATCAATGAATATTGTAAATGCACAAACAGTAATATCTCCACATTGCAAGGTGCAATTCTATAATTTTTTGCTTTTTCCTGCTAATCCTAGCATGATAAAGAAGATTCGAAGAGAGTGAGATGCCAGCTCCTTTCATTCAGTCAGTAGCTTCAAACATTTCTGGACGTTTTTCAATGGCAAAAATCAATGAATATTGTAAATGCACAAACAGTAATATCTCCGCATTGCAAGGTGCAATTCTGAAATTTTTTGCTTTTTCCTGCTAATCCTAGCATGATAAAGAAGATTCGAAGAGAGTGAGATGCCAGCTCCTTTCATTCAGTCAGTAGCTTCAAACATTTCTGGACGTTTTTCAATGGCAAAAATCAATGAATATTGTAAATGCACAAACAGTAATATCTCCGCATTGCAAGGTGCAATTCTGAAATTTTTTGCTTTTTCCTGCTAATCCTAGCATGATAAAGAAGATTCAAAGAGAGTGAGATGCCAGCTCCTTTCATTCAGTCAGTAGCTTCAAACATTTCTGGACGTTTTTCAATGGCAAAAATCAATGAATATTGTAAATGCACAAACAGTAATATCTCCGCATTGCAAGGTGCAATTCTGAAATTTTTTGCTTTTTCCTGCTAATCCTAGCATGATAAAGAAGATTCAAAGAGAGTGAGATGCCAGCTCTTTTCATTCAGTCAGTAGCTTCAAACATTTCTGGTATATGAATAACATGATGTTTTTCAATGGCAAAAATCAATGAATATTGTAAATGCACAAACAGTAATATCTCCACATTGCAAGGTGCAATTCTGAAATTTTTTGCTTTTTCCTGCTAATCCTAGCATGATAAAGAAGTTTCAAAGAGAGTGAGATGCCAGCTCCTTTCATTCAGTCAGTAGCTTCAAACATTTCTGGACGTTTTTCAATGGCAAAAATCAATGAATATTGTAAATGCACAAACAGTAATATCTCTGCATTGCAAGGTGCAATTCTGAAATTTTTTGCTTTTTCCTGCTAATCCTAGCATGATAAAGAAGATTCAAAGAGAGTGAGATGCCAGCTCTTTTCATTCAGTCAGTAGCTTCAAACATTTCTGGTATATGAATAACATGATGTTTTTCAATGGCAAAAATCAATGAATATTGTAAATGCACAAACAGTAATATCTCCGCATTGCAAGGGGCAATTCTGAAATTTTTTGCTTTTTCCTGCTAATCCTAGCATGATAAAGAAGATTCAAAGAGAGTGAGATGCCAGCTCCTTTCATTCAGTCAGTAGCTTCAAACATTTCTGGACGTTTTTCAATGGCAAAAATCAATGAATATTGTAAATGCAAAAACAGTAATATCTCCACATTGCAAGGTGCAATTCTGAAATTTTTTGCTTTTTCCTGCTAATCCTAGCATGATAAAGAAGATTCAAAGAGAGTGAGATGCCAGCTCTTTTCATTCAGTCAGTAGCTTCAAACATTTCTGGTATATGAATAACATGATGTTTTTCAATGGCAAAAATCAATGAATATTGTAAATGCACAAACAGTAATATCTCCACATTGCAAGGTGCAATTCTGAAATTTTTTGCTTTTTCCTGCTAATCCTAGCATGATAAAGAAGATTCAAAGAGAGTGAGATGCCAGCTCCTTTCATTCAGTCAGTAGCTTCAAACATTTCTGGACGTTTTTCAATGGCAAAAATCAATGAATATTGTAAATGCACAAACAGTAATATCTCCGCATTGCAAGGTGCAATTCTGAAATTTTTTGCTTTTTCCTGCTAATCCTAGCATGATAAAGAAGATTCAAAGAGAGTGAGATGCCAGCTCCTTTCATTCAGTCAGTAGCTTCAATCATTTCTGGACATTTTTCAATGGCAAAAATCAATGAATATTGTAAATGCACAAACAGTAATATCTCCGCATTGCAAGGTGCAATTCTGAAATTTTTTGCTTTTTCCTGCTAATCCTAGCATGATAAAGAAGATTCAAAGAGAGTGAGATGCCAGCTCTTTTCATTCAGTCAGTAGCTTCAAACATTTCTGGTATATGAATAACATGATGTTTTTCAATGGCAAAAATCAATGAATATTGTAAATGCACAAACAGTAATATCTCCACATTGCAAGGTGCAATTCTGAAATTTTTTGCTTTTTCCTGCTAATCCTAGCATGATAAAGAAGATTCAAAGAGAGTGAGATGCCTGCTCTTTTCATTCAGTCAGTAGCTTCAAACATTTCTGGACGTTTTTCAATGGCAAAAATCAATGAATATTGTAAATGCACAAACAGTAATATCTCCGCATTGCAAGGTGCAATTCTGAAATTTTTTGCTCTTTCCTGCTAATCATAGCATGATAAAGAAGATTCAAAGAGAGTGAGATGCCAGCTCTTTTCATTCAGTCAGTAGCTTCAAACATTTCTGGTATATGAATAACATGATGTTTTTCAATGGCAAAAATCAATGAATATTGTAAATGCACAAACAGTAATATCTCCGCATTGCAAGGTGCAATTCTGAAATTTTTTGCTTTTTCCTGCTAATCCTAGCATGATAAAGAAGATTCAAAGAGAGTGAGATGCCAGCTCCTTTCATTCAGTCAGTAGCTTCAAACATTTCTGGACGTTTTTCAATGGCAAAAATCAATGAATATTGTAAATGCACAAACAGTAATATCTCCGCATTGCAAGGTGCAATTCTGAAATTTTTAGCTTTTTCCTGCTAATCCTAGCATGATAAAGAAGATTCAAAGAGAGTGAGATGCCAGCTCCTTTCATTCAGTCAGTAGCTTCAAACATTTCTGGACGTTTTTCAATGGCAAAAATCAATGAATATTGTAAATGCACAAACAGTAATATCTCCACATTGCAAGGTGCAATTCTGAAATTTTTTGCTTTTTCCTGCTAATCCTAGCATGATAAAGAAGATTCAAAGAGAGTGAGATGCCAGCTCTTTTCATTCAGTCAGTAGCTTCAAACATTTCTGGTATATGAATAACATGATGTTTTTCAATGGCAAAAATCAATGAATATTGTAAATGCACAAACAGTAATATCTCCACATTGAAAGGTGCAATTCTGAAATTTTTTGCTTTTTCCTGCTAATCCTAGCATGATAAAGAAGATTCAAAGAGAGTGAGATGCCAGCTCCTTTCATTCAGTCAGTAGCTTCAAACATTTCTGGACGTTTTTCAATGGCAAAAATCAATGAATATTGTAAATGCACAAACAGTAATATCTCCACATTGCAAGGTGCAATTCTGAAATTTTTTGCTTTTTCCTGCTAATCCTAGCATGATAAAGAAGATTCAAAGAGAGTGAGATGCCAGCTCTTTTCATTCAGTCAGTAGCTTCAAACATTTCTGGTATATGAATAACATGATGTTTTTCAATGGCAAAAATCAATGAATATTGTAAATGCACAAACAGTAATATCTCCACATTGCAAGGTGCAATTCTGAAATTTTTTGCTTTTTCCTGCTAATCCTAGCATGATAAAGAAGATTCAAAGAGAGTGAGATGCCAGCTCCTTTCATTCAGTCAGTAGCTTCAAACATTTCTGGACGTTTTTCAATGGCAAAAATCAATGAATATTGTAAATGCACAAACAGTAATATCTCCGCATTGCAAGGTGCAATTCTGAAATTTTTTGCTTTTTCCTGCTAATCCTAGCATGATAAAGAAGATTCAAAGAGAGTGAGATGCCAGCTCCTTTCATTCAGTCAGTAGCTTCAATCATTTCTGGACATTTTTCAATGGCAAAAATCAATGAATATTGTAAATGCACAAACAGTAATATCTCCGCATTGCAAGGTGCAATTCTGAAATTTTTTGCTTTTTCCTGCTAATCCTAGCATGATAAAGAAGATTCAAAGAGAGTGAGATGCCAGCTCTTTTCATTCAGTCAGTAGCTTCAAACATTTCTGGTATATGAATAACATGATGTTTTTCAATGGCAAAAATCAATGAATATTGTAAATGCACAAACAGTAATATCTCCACATTGCAAGGTGCAATTCTGAAATTTTTTGCTTTTTCCTGCTAATCCTAGCATGATAAAGAAGATTCAAAGAGAGTGAGATGCCTGCTCTTTTCATTCAGTCAGTAGCTTCAAACATTTCTGGACGTTTTTCAATGGCAAAAATCAATGAATATTGTAAATGCACAAACAGTAATATCTCCGCATTGCAAGGTGCAATTCTGAAATTTTTTGCTTTTTCCTGCTAATCATAGCATGATAAAGAAGATTCAAAGAGAGTGAGATGCCAGCTCTTTTCATTCAGTCAGTAGCTTCAAACATTTCTGGTATATGAATAACATGATGTTTTTCAATGGCAAAAATCAATGAATATTGTAAATGCACAAACAGTAATATCTCCGCATTGCAAGGTGCAATTCTGAAATTTTTTGCTTTTTCCTGCTAATCCTAGCATGATAAAGAAGATTCAAAGAGAGTGAGATGCCAGCTCCTTTCATTCAGTCAGTAGCTTCAAACATTTCTGGACGTTTTTCAATGGCAAAAATCAATGAATATTGTAAATGCACAAACAGTAATATCTCCGCATTGCAAGGTGCAATTCTGAAATTTTTAGCTTTTTCCTGCTAATCCTAGCATGATAAAGAAGATTCAAAGAGAGTGAGATGCCAGCTCCTTTCATTCAGTCAGTAGCTTCAAACATTTCTGGACGTTTTTCAATGGCAAAAATCAATGAATATTGTAAATGCACAAACAGTAATATCTCCACATTGCAAGGTGCAATTCTGAAATTTTTTGCTTTTTCCTGCTAATCCTAGCATGATAAAGAAGATTCAAAGAGAGTGAGATGCCAGCTCTTTTCATTCAGTCAGTAGCTTCAAACATTTCTGGTATATGAATAACATGATGTTTTTCAATGGCAAAAATCAATGAATATTGTAAATGCACAAACAGTAATATCTCCACATTGAAAGGTGCAATTCTGAAATTTTTTGCTTTTTCCTGCTAATCCTAGCATGATAAAGAAGATTCAAAGAGAGTGAGATGCCAGCTCCTTTCATTCAGTCAGTAGCTTCAAACATTTCTGGACGTTTTTCAATGGCAAAAATCAATGAATATTGTAAATGCACAAACAGTAATATCTCCGCATTGCAAGGTGCAATTCTGAAATTTTTTGCTTTTTCCTGCTAATCCTAGCATGATAAAGAAAATTCAAAGAGAGTGAGATGCCAGCTCTTTTCATTCAGTCAGTAGCTTCAAACATTTCTGGTATATGAATAACATGATGTTTTTCAATGGCAAAAATCAATGAATATTGTAAATGCACAAACAGTAATATCTCCGCATTGCAAGGTGCAATTCTGAAATTTTTTGCTTTTTCCTGCTAATCCTAGCATGATAAAGAAGATTCAAAGAGAGTGAGATGCCAGCTCCTTTCATTCAGTCAGTAGCTTCAAACATTTCTGGACGTTTTTCAATGGCAAAAATCAATGAATATTGTAAATGCACAAACAGTAATATCTCCGCATTGCAAGGTGCAAGTCTAAAATTTTTTGCTTTTTCCTGCTAATCCTAGCATGATAAAGAAGATTCAAAGAGAGTGAGATGCCAGCTCCTTTCATTCAGTCAGTAGCTTCAAACATTTCTGGACGTTTTTCAATGGCAAAAATCAATGAATATTGTAAATGCACAAACAGTAATATCTCCACATTGCAAGGTGCAATTCTGAAATTTTTTGCTTTTTCCTGCTAATCCTAGCATGATAAAGAAGATTCAAAGAGAGTGAGATGTCAGCTCTTTTCATTCAGTCAGTAGCTTCAAACATTTCTGGTATATGAATAACATGATGTTTTTCAATGGCAAAAATCAATGAATATTGTAAATGCACAAACAGTAATATCTCCACATTGCAAGGTGCAATTCTGAAATTTTTTGCTTTTTCCTGCTAATCCTAGCATGATAAAGAAGATTCAAAGAGAGTGAGATGCCAGCTCCTTTCATTCAGTCAGAAGCTTCAAACATTTCTGGACGTTTTTCAATGGCAAAAATCAATGAATATTGTAAATGCACAAACAGTAATATCTCCGCATTGCAAGGTGCAATTCTGAAATTTTTTGCTTTTTCCTGCTAATCCTAGCATGATAAAGAAGATTCAAAGAGAGTGAGATGCCAGCTCCTTTCATTCAGTCAGTAGCTTCAAACATTTCTGGACGTTTTTCAATGGCAAAAATCAATGAATATTGTAAATGCACAAACAGTAATATCTCCGCATTGCAAGGTGCAATTCTGAAATTTTTTGCTTTTTCCTGCTAATCCTAGCATGATAAAGAAGATTCAAAGAGAGTGAGATGCCAGCTCTTTTCATTCAGTCAGTAGCTTCAAACATTTCTGGTATATGAATAACATGATGTTTTTCAATGGCAAAAATCAATGAATATTGTAAATGCACAAACAGTAATATCTCCACATTGCAAGGTGCAATTCTGAAATTTTTTGCTTTTTCCTGCTAATCCTAGCATGATAAAGAAGATTCAAAGAGAGTGAGATGCCAGCTCCTTTCATTCAGTCAGAAGCTTCAAACATTTCTGGACGTTTTTCAATGGCAAAAATCAATGAATATTGTAAATGCACAAACAGTAATATCTCCGCATTGCAAGGTGCAATTCTGAAATTTTTTGCTTTTTCCTGCTAATCCTAGCATGATAAAGAAGATTCAAAGAGAGTGAGATGCCAGCTCCTTTCATTCAGTCAGTAGCTTCAAACATTTCTGGACGTTTTTCAATGGCAAAAATCAATGAATATTGTAAATGCACAAACAGTAATATCTCCGCATTGCAAGGTGCAATTCTGAAATTTTTTGCTTTTTCCTGCTAATCCTAGCATGATAAAGAAGATTCAAAGAGAGTGAGATGCCAGCTCTTTTCATTCAGTCAGTAGCTTCAAACATTTCTGGTATATGAATAACATGATGTTTTTCAATGGCAAAAATCAATGAATATTGTAAATGCACAAACAGTAATATCTCCACATTGCAAGGTGCAATTCTGAAATTTTTTGCTCTTTCCTGCTAATCCTAGCATGATAAAGAAGATTCAAAGAGAGTGAGATGCCAGCTCTTTTCATTCAGTCAGTAGCTTCAAACATTTCTGGACGTTTTTCAATGGCAAAAATCAATGAATATTGTAAATGCACAAACAATAATATCTCCGCATTGCAAGGTGCAATTCTGAAATTTTTTGCTTTTTCCTGCTAATCCTAGCATGATAATGAAGATTCAAAGAGAGTGAGATGCCAGCTCTTTTCATTCAGTCAGTAGCTTCAAACATTTCTAGTATATGAATAACATGATGTTTTTCAATGGCAAAAATCAATGAATATTGCAAATGCACAAACAGTAATATCTCCACATTGCAAGGTGCAATTCTGAAATTTTTTGCTTTTTCCTGCTAATCCTAGCATGATAAAGAAGATTCAAAGAGAGTGAGATGCCAGCTCTTTTCATTCAGTCAGTAGCTTCAAACATTTCTGGACGTTTTTCAATGGCAAAAATCAATGAATATTGTAAATGCACAAACAGTAATATCTCCGCATTGCAAGGTGCAATTCTGAAATTTTTTCCTTTTTCCTGCTAATCCTAGCATGATAAAGAAGATTCAAAGAGAGTGAGATGCCAGCTCTTTTCATTCAGTCAGTAGCTTCAAACATTTCTGGTATATGAATAACATGATGTTTTTCAATGGCAAAAATCAATGAATATTGTAAATGCACAAACAGTAATATCTCCACATTGCAAGGTGCAATTCTGAAATTTTTTGCTTTTTCCTGCTAATCCTAGCATGATAAAGAAGATTCAAAGAGAGTGAGATGCCTGCTCTTTTCATTCAGTCAGTAGCTTCAAACATTTCTGGACGTTTTTCAATGGCAAAAATCAATGAATATTGTAAATGCACAAACAGTAATATCTCCGCATTGCAAGGTGCAATTCTGAAATTTTTTGCTTTTTCCTGCTAATCATAGCATGATAAAGAAGATTCAAAGAGAGTGAGATGCCAGCTCTTTTCATTCAGTCAGTAGCTTCAAACATTTCTGGTATATGAATAACATGATGTTTTTCAATGGCAAAAATCAATGAATATTGTAAATGCACAAACAGTAATATCTCCGCATTGCAAGGTGCAATTCTGAAATTTTTTGCTTTTTCCTGCTAATCCTAGCATGATAAAGAAGATTCAAAGAGAGTGAGATGCCAGCTCCTTTCATTCAGTCAGTAGCTTCAAACATTTCTGGACGTTTTTCAATGGCAAAAATCAATGAATATTGTAAATGCACAAACAGTAATATCTCCGCATTGCAAGGTGCAATTCTGAAATTTTTTGCTTTTTCCTGCTAATCCTAGCATGATAAAGAAGATTCAAAGAGAGTGAGATGCCAGCTCCTTTCATTCAGTCAGTAGCTTCAAACATTTCTGGACGTTTTTCAATGGCAAAAATCAATGAATATTGTAAATGCACAAACAGTAATATCTCCACATTGCAAGGTGCAATTCTGAAATTTTTTGCTTTTTCCTGCTAATCCTAGCATGATAAAGAAGATTCAAAGAGAGTGAGATGCCAGCTCTTTTCATTCAGTCAGTAGCTTCAAACATTTCTGGTATATGAATAACATGATGTTTTTCAATGGCAAAAATCAATGAATATTGTAAATGCACAAACAGTAATATCTCCACATTGAAAGGTGCAATTCTGAAATTTTTTGCTTTTTCCTGCTAATCCTAGCATGATAAAGAAGATTCAAAGAGAGTGAGATGCCAGCTCCTTTCATTCAGTCAGTAGCTTCAAACATTTCTGGACGTTTTTCAATGGCAAAAATCAATGAATATTGTAAATGCACAAACAGTAATATCTCCGCATTGCAAGGTGCAATTCTGAAATTTTTTGCTTTTTCCTGCTAATCCTAGCATGATAAAGAAAATTCAAAGAGAGTGAGATGCCAGCTCTTTTCATTCAGTCAGTAGCTTCAAACATTTCTGGTATATGAATAACATGATGTTTTTCAATGGCAAAAATCAATGAATATTGTAAATGCACAAACAGTAATATCTCCGCATTGCAAGGTGCAATTCTGAAATTTTTTGCTTTTTCCTGCTAATCCTAGCATGATAAAGAAGATTCAAAGAGAGTGAGATGCCAGCTCCTTTCATTCAGTCAGTAGCTTCAAACATTTCTGGACGTTTTTCAATGGCAAAAATCAATGAATATTGTAAATGCACAAACAGTAATATCTCCGCATTGCAAGGTGCAATTCTAAAATTTTTAGCTTTTTCCTGCTAATCCTAGCATGATAAAGAAGATTCAAAGAGAGTGAGATGCCAGCTCCTTTCATTCAGTCAGTAGCTTCAAACATTTCTGGACGTTTTTCAATGGCAAAAATCAATGAATATTGTAAATGCACAAACAGTAATATCTCCACATTGCAAGGTGCAATTCTGAAATTTTTTGCTTTTTCCTGCTAATCCTAGCATGATAAAGAAGATTCAAAGAGAGTGAGATGCCTGCTCTTTTCATTCAGTCAGTAGCTTCAAACATTTCTGGATGTTTTTCAATGGCAAAAATCAATGAATATTGTAAATGCACAAACAGTAATATCTCCGCATTGCAAGGTGCAATTCTGAAATTTTTTGCTTTTTCCTGCTAATCCTAGCATGATAAAGAAGATTCAAAGAGAGTGAGATGCCAGCTCCTTTCATTCAGTCAGTAGCTTCAAACATTTCTGGACGTTTTTCAATGGCAAAAATCAATGAATATTGTAAATGCACAAACAGTAATATCTCCGCATTGCAAGGTGCAATTCTGAAATTTTTTGCTTTTTCCTGCTAATCCTAGCATGATAAAGAAGATTCAAAGAGAGTGAGATGCCAGCTCCTTTCATTCAGTCAGTAGCTTCAAACATTTCTGGACGTTTTTCAATGGCAAAAATCAATGAATATTGTAAATGCACAAACAGTAATATCTCCACATTGCAAGGTGCAATTCTGAAATTTTTTGCTTTTTCCTGCTAATCCTAGCATGATAAAGAAGATTCAAAGAGAGTGAGATGCCAGCTCTTTTCATTCAGTCAGTAGCTTCAAACATTTCTGGTATATGAATAACATGATGTTTTTCAATGGCAAAAATCAATGAATATTGTAAATGCACAAACAGTAATATCTCCACATTGAAAGGTGCAATTCTGAAATTTTTTGCTTTTTCCTGCTAATCCTAGCATGATAAAGAAGATTCAAAGAGAGTGAGATGCCAGCTCCTTTCATTCAGTCAGTAGCTTCAAACATTTCTGGACGTTTTTCAATGGCAAAAATCAATGAATATTGTAAATGCACAAACAGTAATATCTCCGCATTGCAAGGTGCAATTCTGAAATTTTTTGCTTTTTCCTGCTAATCCTAGCATGATAAAGAAAATTCAAAGAGAGTGAGATGCCAGCTCTTTTCATTCAGTCAGTAGCTTCAAACATTTCTGGTATATGAATAACATGATGTTTTTCAATGGCAAAAATCAATGAATATTGTAAATGCACAAACAGTAATATCTCCGCATTGCAAGGTGCAATTCTGAAATTTTTTGCTTTTTCCTGCTAATCCTAGCATGATAAAGAAGATTCAAAGAGAGTGAGATGCCAGCTCCTTTCATTCAGTCAGTAGCTTCAAACATTTCTGGACGTTTTTCAATGGCAAAAATCAATGAATATTGTAAATGCACAAACAGTAATATCTCCGCATTGCAAGGTGCAATTCTAAAATTTTTTGCTTTTTCCTGCTAATCCTAGCATGATAAAGAAGATTCAAAGAGAGTGAGATGCCAGCTCTTTTCATTCAGTCAGTAGCTTCAAACATTTCTGGACGTTTTTCAATGGCAAAAATCAATGAATATTGTAAATGCACAAACAGTAATATCTCCACATTGCAAGGTGCAATTCTGAAATTTTTTGCTTTTTCCTGCTAATCCTAGCATGATAAAGAAGATTCAAAGAGAGTGAGATGTCAGCTCTTTTCATTCAGTCAGTAGCTTCAAACATTTCTGGTATATGAATAACATGATGTTTTTCAATGGCAAAAATCAATCAATATTGTAAATGCACAAACAGTAATATCTCCACATTGCAAGGTGCAATTCTGAAATTTTTTGCTTTTTCCTGCTAATCCTAGCATGATAAAGAAGATTCAAAGAGAGTGAGATGCCAGCTCCTTTCATTCAGTCAGAAGCTTCAAACATTTCTGGACGTTTTTCAATGGCAAAAATCAATGAATATTGTAAATGCACAAACAGTAATATCTCCGCATTGCAAGGTGCAATTCTGAAATTTTTTGCTTTTTCCTGCTAATCCTAGCATGATAAAGAAGATTCAAAGAGAGTGAGATGCCAGCTCCTTTCATTCAGTCAGTAGCTTCAAACATTTCTGGACGTTTTTCAATGGCAAAAATCAATGAATATTGTAAATGCACAAACAGTAATATCTCCGCATTGCAAGGTGCAATTCTGAAATTTTTTGCTTTTTCCTGCTAATCCTAGCATGATAAAGAAGATTCAAAGAGAGTGAGATGCCAGCTCTTTTCATTCAGTCAGTAGCTTCAAACATTTCTGGTATATGAATAACATGATGTTTTTCAATGGCAAAAATCAATGAATATTGTAAATGCACAAACAGTAATATCTCCACATTGCAAGGTGCAATTCTGAAATTTTTTGCTCTTTCCTGCTAATCCTAGCATGATAAAGAAGATTCAAAGAGAGTGAGATGCCAGCTCTTTTCATTCAGTCAGTAGCTTCAAACATTTCTGGACGTTTTTCAATGGCAAAAATCAATGAATATTGTAAATGCACAAACAATAATATCTCCGCATTGCAAGGTGCAATTCTGAAATTTTTTTCTTTTTCCTGCTAATCGTAGCATGATAATGAAGATTCAAAGAGAGTGAGATGCCAGCTCTTTTCATTCAGTCAGTAGCTTCAAACATTTCTAGTATATGAATAACATGATGTTTTTCAATGGCAAAAATCAATGAATATTGCAAATGCACAAACAGTAATATCTCCACATTGCAAGGTGCAATTCTGAAATTTTTTGCTTTTTCCTGCTAATCCTAGCATGATAAAGAAGATTCAAAGAGAGTGAGATGCCAGCTCTTTTCATTCAGTCAGTAGCTTCAAACATTTCTGGACGTTTTTCAATGGCAAAAATCAATGAATATTGTAAATGCACAAACAGTAATATCTCCGCATTGCAAGGTGCAATTCTGAAATTTTTTCCTTTTTCCTGCTAATCCTAGCATGATAAAGAAGATTCAAAGAGAGTGAGATGCCAGCTCTTTTCATTCAGTCAGTAGCTTCAAACATTTCTGGTATATGAATAACATGATGTTTTTCAATGGCAAAAATCAATGAATATTGTAAATGCACAAACAGTAATATCTCCACATTGAAAGGTGCAATTCTGAAATTTTTTGCTTTTTCCTGCTAATCCTAGCATGATAAAGAAAATTCAAAGAGAGTGAGATGCCAGCTCCTTTCATTCAGTCAGTAGCTTCAAACATTTCTGGACGTTTTCAATGGCAAAAATCAATGAATATTGTAAATGCACAAACAGTAATATCTCCGCATTGCAAGGTGCAATTCTGAAATTTTTTGCTTTTTCCTGCTAATCCTAGCATGATAAAGAAAATTCAAAGAGAGTGAGATGCCAGCTCTTTTCATTCAGTCAGTAGCTTCAAACATTTCTGGTATATGAATAACATGATGTTTTTCAATGGCAAAAATCAATGAATATTGTAAATGCACAAACAGTAATATCTCCGCATTGCAAGGTGCAATTCTGAAATTTTTTGCTTTTTCCTGCTAATCCTAGCATGATAAAGAAGATTCAAGAGAGTGAGATGCCAGCTCCTTTCATTCAGTCAGTAGCTTCAAACATTTCTGGACGTTTTTCAATGGCAAAAATCAATGAATATTGTAAATGCACAAACAGTAATATCTCCGCATTGCAAGGTGCAATTCTAAAATTTTTTGCTTTTTCCTGCTAATCCTAGCATGATAAAGAAGATTCAAAGAGAGTGAGATGCCAGCTCCTTTCATTCAGTCAGTAGCTTCAAACATTTCTGGACGTTTTTCAATGGCAAAAATCAATGAATATTGTAAATGCACAAACAGTAATATCTCCACATTGCAAGGTGCAATTCTGAAATTTTTTGCTTTTTCCTGCTAATCCTAGCATGATAAAGAAGATTCAAAGAGAGTGAGATGCCAGCTCTTTTCATTCAGTCAGTAGCTTCAAACATTTCTGGTATATGAATAACATGATGTTTTTCAATGGCAAAAATCAATGAATATTGTAAATGCACAAACAGTAATATCTCCACATTGCAAGGTGCAATTCTGAATTTTTTTGCTTTTTCCTGCTAATCCTAGCATGATAAAGAAGATTCAAAGAGAGTGAGATGCCAGCTCCTTTCATTCAGTCAGTAGCTTCAAACATTTCTGGACGTTTTTCAATGGCAAAAATCAATGAATATTGTAAATGCACAAACAGTAATATCTCCGCATTGCAAGGTGCAATTCTGAAATTTTTTGCTTTTTCCTGCTAATCCTAGCATGATAAAGAAGATTCAAAGAGAGTGAGATGCCAGCTCCTTTCATTCAGTCAGTAGCTTCAAACATTTCTGGACGTTTTTCAATGGCAAAAATCAATGAATATTGTAAATGCACAAACAGTAATATCTCCGCATTGCAAGGTGCAATTCTGAAATTTTTTGCTTTTTCCTGCTAATCCTAGCATGATAAAGAAGATTCAAAGAGAGTGAGATGCCAGCTCTTTTCATTCAGTCAGTAGCTTCAAACATTTCTGGTATATGAATAACATGATGTTTTTCAATGGCAAAAATCAATGAATATTGTAAATGCACAAACAGTAATATCTCCACATTGCAAGGTGCAATTCTGAAATTTTTTGCTCTTTCCTGCTAATCCTAGCATGATAAAGAAGATTCAAAGAGAGTGAGATGCCAGCTCTTTTCATTCAGTCAGTAGCTTCAAACATTTCTGGACGTTTTTCAATGGCAAAAATCAATGAATATTGTAAATGCACAAACAATAATATCTCCGCATTGCAAGGTGCAATTCTGAAATTTTTTGCTTTTTCCTGCTAATCCTAGCATGATAAAGAAGATTCAAAGAGAGTGAGATGCCAGCTCTTTTCATTCAGTCAGTAGCTTCAAACATTTCTGTTATATGAATAACATGATGTTTTTCAATGGCAAAAATCAATGAATATTGTAAATGCACAAACAGTAATATCTCCACATTGCAAGGTGCAATTCTGAAATTTTTTGCTCTTTCCTGCTAATCCTAGCATGATAAAGAAGATTCAAAGAGAGTGAGATGCCAGCTCCTTTCATTCAGTCAGTAGCTTCAAACATTTCTGGACGTTTTTCAATGGCAAAAATCAATGAATATTGTAAATGCACAAACAGTAATATCTCCGCATTGCAAGGTGCAATTCTGAAATTTTTTGCTTTTTCCTGCTAATCCTAGCATGATAAAGAAGATTCAAAGAGAGTGAGATGCCAGCTCCTTTCATTCAGTCAGTAGCTTCAAACATTTCTCAATGTTTTTCAATGGCATAAATCAATGAATATTGTAAATGCACAAACAGTAATATCTCCGCATTGCAAGGTGCAATTCTGAAATTTTTTGCTTTTTCCTGCTAATCCTAGCATGATAAAGAAGATTCAAAGAGAGTGAGATGCCAGCTCCTTTCATTCAGTCAGTAGCTTCAAACATTTCTGGACGTTTTTCAATGGCAAAAATCAATGAATATTGTAAATGCACAAACAGTAATATCTCCATATTGCAAGGTGCAATTCTGAAATTTTTTGCTTTTTCCTGCTAATCCTAGCATGATAAAGAAGATTCAAAGAGAGTGAGATGCCAGCTCTTTTCATTCAGTCAGTAGCTTCAAACATTTCTGGTATATGAATAACATGATGTTTTTCAATGGCAAAAATCAATGAATATTGTAAATGCACAAACAGTAATATCTCCACATTGCAAGGTGCAATTCTGAAATTTTTTGCTTTTTCCTGCTAATCCTAGCATGATAAAGAAGATTCAAAGAGAGTGAGATGCCAGCTCCTTTCATTCAGTCAGTAGCTTCAAACATTTCTGGACGTTTTTCAATGGCAAAAATCAATGAATATTGTAAATGCACAAACAGTAATATCTCCGCATTGCAAGGTGCAATTCTGAAATTTGTTGCTTTTTCCTGCTAATCCTAGCATGATAAAGAAGATTCAAAGAGAGTGAGATGCCAGCTCTTTTCATTCAGTCAGTAGCTTCAAACATTTCTAGTATATGAATAACATGATGATTTTCAATGGCAAAAATCAATGAATATTGCAAATGCACAAACAGTAATATCTCCACATTGCAAGGTGCAATTCTGAAATTTTTTGCTTTTTCCTTCTAATCCTAGCATGATAAAGAAGATTCAAAGAGAGTGAGATGCCAGCTCTTTTCATTCAGTCAGTAGCTTCAAACATTTCTGGACGTTTTCAATGGCAAAAATCAATGAATATTGTAAATGCACAAACAGTAATATCTCCGCATTGCAAGGTGCAATTCTGAAATTTTTTCCTTTTTCCTGCTAATCCTAGCATGATAAAGAAGATTCAAAGAGAGTGAGATGCCAGCTCTTTTCATTCAGTCAGTAGCTTCAAACATTTCTGGTATATGAATAACATGATGTTTTTCAATGGCAAAAATCAATGAATATTGTAAATGCACAAACAGTAATATCTCCACATTGCAAGGTGCAATTCTGAAATTTTTTGCTTTTTCCTGCTAATCCTAGCATGATAAAGAAGATTCAAAGAGAGTGAGATGCCAGCTCCTTTCATTCAGTCAGTAGCTTCAAACATTTCTGGACGTTTTTCAATGGCAAAAATCAATGAATATTGTAAATGCACAAACAGTAATATCTCCGCATTGCAAGGTGCAATTCTGAAATTTTTTGCTTTTTCCTGCTAATCCTAGCATGATAAAGAAGATTCAAAGAGAGTGAGGTGCCAGCTCCTTTCATTCAGTCAGTAGCTTCAAACATTTCTGGTATATGAATAACATGATGTTTTTCAATGGCAAAAATCAATGAATATTGTAAATGCACAAACAGTAATATCTCCGCACTGCAAGGTGCAATTCTGAAATTTTTTGCTTTTTCCTGCTAATCCTAGCATGATAAAGAAGATTCAAAGAGAGTGAGATGCCAGCTCCTTTCATTCAGTCAGTAGCTTCAAACATTTCTGGACGTTTTTCAATGGCAAAAATCAATGAATATTGTAAATGCACAAACAGTAATATCTCCGCATTGCAAGGTGCAATTCTGAAATTTTTTGCTTTTTCCTGCTAATCCTAGCATGATAAAGAAGATTCAAAGAGAGTGAGATGCCAGCTCTTTTCATTCAGTCAGTAGCTTCAAACATTTCTGGACGTTTTTCAATCGCAAAAATCAATGAATATTGTAAATGCACAAACAGTAATTTCTCCGCATTGCAAGGTGCAATTCTGAAATTTTTTGCTTTTTCCTGCTAATCCTAGCATGATAAAGAAGATTCAAAGAGAGTGAGATGCCAGCTCTTTTCATTCAGTCAGTAGCTTCAAACATTTCTGGACGTTTTTCAATGGCAAAAATCAATGAATATTGTAAATGCACAAACAGTAATATCTCCGCATTGCAAGGTGCAATTCTGAAATTTTTTGCTTTTTCCTGCTAATCCTAGCATGATAAAGAAGATTCAAAGAGAGTGAGATGCCAGCTCTTTTCATTCAGTCAGTAGCTTCAAACATTTCTGGTATATGAATAACATGATGTTTTTCAATGGCAAAAATCAATGAATATTGTAAATGCACAAACAGTAATATCTCCGCATTGCAAGGTGCAATTCTGAAATTTTTTGCTTTTTCCTGCTAATCCTAGCATGATAAAGAAGATTCAAAGAGAGTGAGATGCCAGCTCTTTTCATTCAGTCAGTAGCTTCAAACATTTCTGGACGTTTTTCAATGGCAAAAATCAATGAATATTGTAAATGCACAAACAGTAATATCTCCGCATTGCAAGGTGCAATTCTGAAATTTTTTCCTTTTTCCTGCTAATCCTAGCATGATAAAGAAGATTCAAAGAGAGTGAGATGCCAGCTCTTTTCATTCAGTCAGTAGCTTCAAACATTTCTGGTATATGAATAACATGATGTTTTTCAATGGCAAAAATCAATGAATATTGTAAATGCACAAACAGTAATATCTCCACATTGCAAGGTGCAATTCTGAAATTTGTTGCTTTTTCCTGCTAATCCTAGCATGATAAAGAAGATTCAAAGAGAGTGAGATGCCAGCTCCTTTCATTCAGTCAGTAGCTTCAAACATTTCTGGACTTTTTTCAATGGCAAAAATCAATGAATATTGTAAATGCACAAACAGTAATATCTCCGGATTGCAAGGTGCAATTCTGAAATTTTTTGCTTTTTCCTGCTAATCCTAGCATAATAAAGAAGATTCAAAGAGAGTGAGATGCCAGCTCTTTTCATTCAGTCAGTAGCTTCAAACATTTCTGGTATATGAATAACATGATGTTTGTCAATGGCAAAAATCAATGAATATTGTAAATGCACAAACAGTAATTTCTCCGCATTGCAAGGTGCAATTCTGAAATTTTTTGCTTTTTCCTGCTAATCCTAGCATGATAAAGAAGATTCAAAGAGAGTGAGATGCCAGCTCTTTTCATTCAGTCAGTAGCTTCAAACATTTCTGGACGTTTTTCAATGGCAAAAATCAATGAATATTGTAAATGCACAAACAGTAATATCTCCGCATTGCAAGGTGCAATTCTGAAATTTTTTGCTTTTTCCTGCTAATCCTAGCATGATAAAGAAGATTCAAAGAGAGTGAGGTGCCAGCTCCTTTCATTCAGTCAGTAGCTTCAAACATTTCTGGACGTTTTTCAATGGCAAAAATCAATGAATATTGTAAATGCACAAACAGTAATATCTCCGCATTGCAAGGTGCAATTCTGAAATTTTTTACTTTTTCCTGCTAATCCTAGCATTATAAAGAAGATTCAAAGAGAGTGAGATGCCAGCTCTTTTCATTCAGTCAGTAGCTTCAAACATTTCTGGTATATAAATAACATGATGTTTTTCAATGGCAAAAATCAATGAATATTGTAAATGCACAAACAGTAATATCTCCCCATTGCAAGGTGCAATTCTGAAATTTTTTGCTTTTTCCTGCTCCTCTTAGCATGATAAAGAAGATTCAAAGAGAGTGAGATACCAGCTCTTTTCATTCAGTCAGTAGCTTCAAACATTTCTGGTATATGAATAACATGATGTTTTTCAATGGCAAAAATCAATGAATATTGTAAATGCACAAACAGTCTTATCTCCACATTGCAAGGTGCAATTCTGAAATTTTTGCTTTTTCCTGCTAATCCTAGCATGATAAAGAAGATTCAAAGAGAGTGAGATGCCAGCTCCTTTCATTCAGTCAGTAGCTTCAAACATTTCTGGACGTTTTTCAATGGCAAAAATCAATGAATATTGTAAATGCACAAACAGTAATATCTCCGCATTGCAAGGTGCAATTCTGAAATTTTTTGCTTTTTCCTGCTAATCCTAGCATGATAAAGAAGATTCAAAGAGAGTGAGATGCCAGCTCTTTTCATTCAGTCAGTAGCTTCAAACATTTCTGGTATATGAATAACATGATGTTTTTCAATGGCAAAAATCAATGAATATTGTAAATGCACAAACAGTAATATCTCCGCATTGCAAGGTGCAATTCTGAAATTTTTTGCTTTTTCCTGCTAATCCTAGCATGATAAAGAAGATTCAAAGAGAGTGAGATGCCAGCTCCTTTCATTCAGTCAGTAGCTTCAAACATTTCTGGACGTTTTTCAATGGCAAAAATCAATGAATATTGTAAATGCACAAACAGTAATATCTCCGCATTGCAAGGTGCAATTCTGAAATTTTTTGCTTTTTCCTGCTAATCCTAGCATGATAAAGAAGATTCAAAGAGAGTGAGATGCCAGCTCTTTTCATTCAGTCAGTAGATTCAAACATTTCTGGACGTTTTTCAATGGCAAAAATCAATGAATATTGTAAATGCACAAACAGTAATTTCTCCGCATTGCAAGGTGCAATTCTGAAATTTTTTGCTTTTTCCTGCTAATCCTAGCATGATAAAGAAGATTCAAAGAGAGTGAGATGCCAGCTCTTTTCATTCAGTCAGTAGCTTCAAACATTTCTGGACGTTTTTCAATGGCAAAAATCAATGAATATTGTAAATGCACAAACAGTAATATCTCCGCATTGCAAGGTGCAATTCTGAAATTTTTTGCTTTTTCCTGCTAATCCTAGCATGATAAAGAAGATTCAAAGAGAGTGAGATGCCAGCTCTTTTCATTCAGTCAGTAGCTTCAAACATTTCTGGTATATGAATAACATGATGTTTTTCAATGGCAAAAATCAATGAATATTGTAAATGCACAAACAGTAATATCTCCACATTGCAAGGTGCAATTCTGAAATTTTTTGCTTTTTCCTGCTAATCCTAGCATGATAAAGAAGATTCAAAGAGAGTGAGATGCCAGCTCCTTTCATTCAGTCAGTAGCTTCAAACATTTCTGGACGTTTTTCAATGGCAAAAATCAATGAATATTGTAAATGCACAAACAGTAATATCTCCGCATTGCAAGGTGCAATTCTGAAATTTTTTGCTTTTTCCTGCTAATCCTAGCATGATAAAGAAGATTCAAAGAGAGTGAGATGCCAGCTCTTTTCATTCAGTCAGTAGCTTCAAACATTTCTGGACGTTTTTCAATGGCAAAAATCAATGAATATTGTAAATGCACAAACAGTAATTTCTCCGCATTGCAAGGTGCAATTCTGAAATTTTTTGCTTTTTCCTGCTAATCCTAGCATGATAAAGAAGATTCAAAGAGAGTGAGATGCCAGCTCTTTTCATTCAGTCAGTAGCTTCAAACATTTCTGGACGTTTTTCAATGGCAAAAATCAATGAATATTGTAAATGCACAAACAGTAATATCTCCGCATTGCAAGGTGCAATTCTGAAATTTTTTGCTTTTTCCTGCTAATGCTAGCATGATAAAGAAGATTCAAAGAGAGTGAGATGCCAGCTCTTTTCATTCAGTCAGTAGCTTCAAACATTTCTGGTATATGAATAACATGATGTTTTTCAATGGCAAAAATCAATGAATATTGTAAATGCACAAACAGTAATATCTCCGCATTGCAAGGTGCAATTCTGAAATTTTTTGCTTTTTCCTGCTAATCCTAGCATGATAAAGAAGATTCAAAGAGAGTGAGATGCCAGCTCTTTTCATTCAGTCAGTAGCTTCAAACATTTCTGGACGTTTTTCAATGGCAAAAATCAATGAATATTGTAAATGCACAAACAGTAATATCTCCGCATTGCAAGGTGCAATTCTGAAATTTTTTCCTTTTTCCTGCTAATCCTAGCATGATAAAGAAGATTCAAAGAGAGTGAGATGCCAGCTCTTTTCATTCAGTCAGTAGCTTCAAACATTTCTGGTATATGAATAACATGATGTTTTTCAATGGCAAAAATCAATGAATATTGTAAATGCACAAACAGTAATATCTCCACATTGCAAGGTGCAATTCTGAAATTTTTTGCTTTTTCCTGCTAATCCTAGCATGATAAAGAAGATTCAAAGAGAGTGAGATGCCAGCTCCTTTCATTCAGTCAGTAGCTTCACACATTTCTGGACGTTTTTCAATGGCAAAAATCAATGAATATTGTAAATGCACAAACAATAATATCTCTTTATTGCAAGGTGCAATTCTGAAATTTTTTGCTTTTTCCTGCTAATCCTAGCATGATAAAGAAGATTCAAAGAGAGTGAGATGCCAGCTCTTTTCATTCAGTCAGTAGCTTCAAACATTTCTGGTATATGAATAACATGATGTTTGTCAATGGCAAAAATCAATGAATATTGTAAATGCACAAACAGTAATTTCTCCGCATTGCAAGGTGCAATTCTGAAATTTTTTGCTTTTTCCTGCTAATCCTAGCATGATAAAGAAGATTCAAAGAGAGTGAGATGCCAGCTCTTTTCATTCAGTCAGTAGCTTCAAACATTTCTGGACGTTTTTCAATGGCAAAAATCAATGAATATTGTAAATGCACAAACAGTAATATCTCCGCATTGCAAGGTGCAATTCTGAAATTTTTTGCTTTTTCCTGCTAATCCTAGCATGATAAAGAGGATTCAAAGAGAGTGAGGTGCCAGCTCCTTTCATTCAGTCAGTAGCTTCAAACATTTCTGGACGTTTTTCAATGGCAAAAATCAATGAATATTGTAAATGCACAAACAGTAATATCTCCGCATTGCAAGGTGCAATTCTGAAATTTTTTGCTTTTTCCTGCTAATCCTAGCATGATAAAGAAGATTCAAAGAGAGTGAGATGCCAGCTCTTTTCATTCAGTCAGTAGCTTCAAACATTTCTGGTATATGAATAACATGATGTTTTTCAATGGCAAAAATCAATGAATATTGTAAATGCACAAACAGTAGTATCTCCACATTGCAAGGTGAAATTCTGAAATTTTTTGCTTTTTCCTGCTCCTCTTAGCATGATAAAGAAGATTCAAAGAGAGTGAGATACCAGCTCTTTTCATTCAGTCAGTAGCTTCAAACATTTCTGGTATATGAATAACATGATGTTTTTCAATGGCAAAAATCAATGAATATTGTAAATGCACAAACAGTCTTATCTCCACATTGCAAGGTGCAATTCTGAAATTTTTTGCTTTTTCCTGCTAATCCTAGCATGATAAAGAAGATTCAAAGAGAGTGAGATGCCAGCTCCTTTCATTCAGTCAGTAGCTTCAAACATTTCTGGACGTTTTTCAATGGCAAAAATCAATGAATATTGTAAATGCACAAACAGTAATATCTCCGCATTGCAAGGTGCAATTCTGAAATTTTTTGCTTTTTCCTGCTAATCCTAGCATGATAAAGAAGATTCAAAGAGAGTGAGATGCCAGCTCTTTTCATTCAGTCAGTAGCTTCAAACATTTCTGGTATATGAATAACATGATGTTTTTCAATGGCAAAAATCAATGAATATTGTAAATGCACAAACAGTAATATCTCCGCATTGCAAGTTGCAATTCTGAAATTTTTTGCTTTTTCCTGCTAATCCTAGCATGATAAAGAAGATTCAAAGAGAGTGAGATGCCAGCTCTTTTCATTCAGTCAGTAGCTTCAAACATTTCTGGTATATGAATAACATGATGTTTGTCAATGGCAAAAATCAATGAATATTGTAAATGCACAAACAGTAATTTCTCCGCATTGCAAGGTGCAATTCTGAAATTTTTTGCTTTTTCCTGCTAATCCTAGCATGATAAAGAAGATTCAAAGAGAGTGAGATGCCAGCTCTTTTCATTCAGTCAGTAGCTTCAAACATTTCTGGACGTTTTTCAATGGCAAAAATCAATGAATATTGTAAATGCACAAACAGTAATATCTCCGCATTGCAAGGTGCAATTCTGAAATTTTTTGCTTTTTCCTGCTAATCCTAGCATGATAAAGAGGATTCAAAGAGAGTGAAGTGCCAGCTCCTTTCATTCAGTCAGTAGCTTCAAACATTTCTGGACGTTTTTCAATGGCAAAAATCAATGAATATTGTAAATGCACAAACAGTAATATCTCCGCATTGCAAGGTGCAATTCTGAAATTTTTTGCTTTTTCCTGCTAATCCTAGCATGATAAAGAAGATTCAAAGAGAGTGAGATGCCAGCTCTTTTCATTCAGTCAGTAGCTTCAAACATTTCTGGTATATGAATAACATGATGTTTTTCAATGGCAAAAATCAATGAATATTGTAAATGCACAAACAGTAGTATCTCCACATTGCAAGGTGAAATTCTGAAATTTTTTGCTTTTTCCTGCTCCTCTTAGCATGATAAAGAAGATTCAAAGAGAGTGAGATACCAGCTCTTTTCATTCAGTCAGTAGCTTCAAACATTTCTGGTATATGAATAACATGATGTTTTTCAATGGCAAAAATCAATGAATATTGTAAATGCACAAACAGTCTTATCTCCACATTGCAAGGTGCAATTCTGAAATTTTTTGCTTTTTCCTGCTAATCCTAGCATGATAAAGAAGATTCAAAGAGAGTGAGATGCCAGCTCCTTTCATTCAGTCAGTAGCTTCAAACATTTCTGGACGTTTTTCAATGGCAAAAATCAATGAATATTGTAAATGCACAAACAGTAATATCTCCGCATTGCAAGGTGCAATTCTGAAATTTTTTGCTTTTTCCTGCTAATCCTAGCATGATAAAGAAGATTCAAAGAGAGTGAGATGCCAGCTCTTTTCATTCAGTCAGTAGCTTCAAACATTTCTGGTATATGAATAACATGATGTTTTTCAATGGCAAAAATCAATGAATATTGTAAATGCACAAACAGTAATATCTCCGCATTGCAAGTTGCAATTCTGAAATTTTTTGCTTTATCCTGCTAATCCTAGCATGATAAAGAAGATTCAAAGAGAGTGAGATGCCAGCTCCTTTCATTCAGTCAGTAGCTTCAAACATTTCTGGACGTTTTTCAATGGCAAAAATCAATGAATATTGTAAATGCACAAACAGTAATATCTCCGCATTGCAAGGTGCAATTCTGAAATTTTTTGCTTTTTCCTGCTAATCCTAGCATGATAAAGAAGATTCAAAGAGAGTGAGATGCCAGCTCTTTTCATTCAGTCAGTAGCTTCAAACATTTCTGGACTTTTTTCAATGGCAAAAATCAATGAATATTGTAAATGCACAAACAGTAATTTCTCCGCATTGCAAGGTGCAATTCTGAAATTTTTTGCTTTTTCCTGCTAATCCTAGCAAGATAAAGAAGATTCAAAGAGAGTGAGATGCCAGCTCTTTTCATTCAGTCAGTAGCTTCAAACATTTCTGGACATTTTTCAATGGCAAAAATCAATGAATATTGTAAATGCACAAACAGTAATATCTCCGCATTGCAAGGTGCAATTCTGAAATTTTTTGCTTTTTCCTGCTAATCCTAGCATGATAAAGAAGATTCAAAGAGATTGAGATGCCAGCTCTTTTCATTCAGTCAGTAGCTTCAAACATTTCTGGTATATGAATAACATGATGTTTTTCAATGGCAAAAATCAATGAATATTGTAAATGCACAAACAGTAATATCTCCGCATTGCAAGGTGCAATTCTGAATTTTTTTGCTTTTTCCTGCTAATCCTAGCATGATAAAGAAGATTCAAAGAGAGTGAGATGCCAGCTCTTTTCATTCAGTCAGTAGCTTCAAACATTTCTGGACGTTTTTCAATGGCAAAAATCAATGAATATTGTAAATGCACAAACAGTAATATCTTCGCATTGCAAGGTGCAATTCTGAAATTTTTTCCTTTTTCCTGCTAATCCTAGCATGATAAAGAAGATTCAAAGAGAGTGAGATGCCAGCTCTTTTTATTCAGTCAGTAGCTTCAAACATTTCTGGTATATGAATAACATGATGTTTTTCAATGGCAAAAATCAATGAATATTGTAAATGCACAAACAGTAATATCTCCACATTGCAAGGTGCAATTCTGAAATTTTTTGCTTTTTCCTGCTAATCCTAGCATGATAAAGAAGATTCAAAGAGAGTGAGATGCCAGCTCCTTTCATTCAGTCAGTCGCTTCAAACATTTCTGGACGTTTTTCAATGGCAAAAATCAATGAATATTGTAAATGCACAAACAGTAATATCTCCGCATTGCAAGGTGCAATTCTGAAATTTTTTTCTTTTTCCTGCTAATCCTAGCATGATAAAGAAGATTCAAAGAGAGTGAGATGCCAGCTCTTTTCATTCAGTCAGTAGCTTCAAACATTTCTGGTATATGAATAACATGATGTTTGTCAATGGCAAAAATCAATGAATATTGTAAATGCACAAACAGTAATTTCTCCGCATTGCAAGGTGCAATTCTGAAATTTTTTGCTTTTTCCTGCTAATCCTAGCATGATAAAGAAGATTCAAAGAGAGTGAGATGCCAGCTCCTTTCATTCAGTCAGTAGCTTCAAACATTTCTGGACGTTTTTCAATGGCAAAAATCAATGAATATTGTAAATGCACAAACAGTAATATCTCCGCATTGCAAGGTGCAATTCTGAAATTTTTTGCTTTTTCCTGCTAATCCTAGCATGATAAAGAAGATTCAAAGAGAGTGAGATGCCAGCTCTTTTCATTCAGTCAGTAGCTTCAAACATTTCTGGTATATGAATAACATGATGTTTTTCAATGGCAAAAATCAATGAATATTGTAAATGCACAAACAGTAATATCTCCACATTGCAACGTGCAATTCTGAAATTTTTTGCTTTTTCCTGCTAATCCTAGCATGATAAAGAAGATTCAAAGAGAGTGAGATGCCAGCTCTTTTCATTCAGTCAGTAGCTTCAAACATTTCTGGACGTTTTTCAAAGTCAAAAATCAATGAATATTGTAAATGCACAAACAGTAATATCTCCGCATTGCAAGGTGCAATTCTGAAATTTTTTGCTTTTTCCTGCTAATCCTAGCATGATAAAGAAGATTCAAAGAGAGTGAGATGCCAGCTCTTTTCATTCAGTCAGTAGCTTCAAACATTTCTGGTATATGAATAACATGATGTTTTTCAATGGCAAAAATCAATGAATATTGTAAATGCACAAACAGTAATATCTCCACATTGCAAGTTGCAATTCTGAAATTTTTTGCTTTTTCCTGCTCCTCTTAGCATGATAAAGAAGATTCAAAGAGAGTGAGATGCCAGCTCTTTTCATTCAGTCAGTAGCTTCAAACTTTTCTGGTATATGAATAACATGATGTTTTTCAATGGCAAAAATCAATGAATATTGTAAATGCACAAACAGAAATATCTCCACATTGCAAGGTGCAATTCTGAAATTTTTTGCTTTTTCCTGCTAATCCTAGCATGATAAAGAAGATTCAAAGAGAGTGAGATGCCAGCTCCTTTCATTCAGTCAGTAGCTTCAAACATTTCTGGACGTTTTTCAATGGCAAAAATCAATGAATATTTTAAATGCACAAACAGTAATATCTCCGCATTGCAAGGTGCAATTCTGAAATTTTTTGCTTTTTCCTGCTAATCCTAGCATGATAAAGAAGATTCAAAGAGAGTGAGATGCCAGCTCTTTTCATTCAGTCAGTAGCTTCAAACATTTCTGGTATATGAATAACATGATGTTTTTCAATGGCAAAAATCAATGAATATTGTAAATGCACAAACAGTAATATCTCCGCATTGCAAGGTGCAATTCTGAATTTTTTTGCTTTTTCCTGCTAATCCTAGCATGATAAAGAAGATTCAAAGAGAGTGAGATGCCAGCTCTTTTCATTCAGTCAGTAGCTTCAAACATTTCTGGACATTTTTCAATGGCAAAAATCAATGAATATTGTAAATGCACAAACAGTAATATCTTCGCATTGCAAGGTGCAATTCTGAAATTTTTTCCTTTTTCCTGCTAATCCTAGCATGATAAAGAAGATTCAAAGAGAGTGAGATGCCAGCTCTTTTTATTCAGTCAGTAGCTTCAAACATTTCTGGTATATGAATAACATGATGTTTTTCAATGGCAAAAATCAATGAATATTGTAAATGCACAAACAGTAATATCTCCACATTGCAAGGTGCAATTCTGAAATTTTTTGCTTTTTCCTGCTAATCCTAGCATGATAAAGAAGATTCAAAGAGAGTGAGATGCCAGCTCCTTTCATTCAGTCAGTCGCTTCAAACATTTCTGGACGTTTTTCAATGGCAAAAATCAATTAATATTGTAAATGCACAAACAGTAATATCTCCGCATTGCAAGGTGCAATTCTGAAATTTTTTTCTTTTTCCTGCTAATCCTAGCATGATAAAGAAGATTCAAAGAGAGTGAGATGCCAGCTCTTTTCATTCAGTCAGTAGCTTCAAACATTTCTGGTATATGAATAACATGATGTTTGTCAATGGCAAAAATCAATGAATATTGTAAATGCACAAACAGTAATTTCTCCGCATTGCAAGGTGCAATTCTGAAATTTTTTGCTTTTTCCTGCTAATCCTAGCATGATAAAGAAGATTCAAAGAGAGTGAGATGCCAGCTCCTTTCATTCAGTCAGTAGCTTCAAACATTTCTGGACGTTTTTCAATGGCAAAAATCAATGAATATTGTAAATGCACAAACAGTAATATCTCCGCATTGCAAGGTGCAATTCTGAAATATTTTGCTTTTTCCTGCTAATCCTAGCATGATAAAGAAGATTCAAAGAGAGTGAGATGCCAGCTCTTTTCATTCAGTCAGTAGCTTCAAACATTTCTGGTATATGAATAACATGATGTTTTTCAATGGCAAAAATCAATGAATATTGTAAATGCACAAACAGTAATATCTCCACATTGCAACGTGCAATTCTGAAATTTTTTGCTTTTTCCTGCTAATCCTAGCATGATAAAGAAGATTCAAAGAGAGTGAGATGCCAGCTCTTTTCATTCAGTCAGTAGCTTCAAACATTTCTGGACGTTTTTCAAAGTCAAAAATCAATGAATATTGTAAATGCACAAACAGTAATATCTCCGCATTGCAAGGTGCAATTCTGAAATTTTTTGCTTTTTCCTGCTAATCCTAGCATGATAAAGAAGATTCAAAGAGAGTGAGATGCCAGCTCTTTTCATTCAGTCAGTAGCTTCAAACATTTCTGGTATATGAATAACATGATGTTTTTCAATGGCAAAAATCAATGAATATTGTAAATGCACAAACAGTAATATCTCCACATTGCAAGTTGCAATTCTGAAATTTTTTGCTTTTTCCTGCTCCTCTTAGCATGATAAAGAAGATTCAAAGAGAGTGAGATGCCAGCTCTTTTCATTCAGTCAGTAGCTTCAAACTTTTCTGGTATATGAATAACATGATGTTTTTCAATGGCAAAAATCAATGAATATTGTAAATGCACAAACAGAAATATCTCCACATTGCAAGGTGCAATTCTGAAATTTTTTGCTTTTTCCTGCTAATCCTAGCATGATAAAGAAGATTCAAAGAGAGTGAGATGCCAGCTCCTTTCATTCAGTCAGTAGCTTCAAACATTTCTGGACGTTTTTCAATGGCAAAAATCAATGAATATTTTAAATGCACAAACAGTAATATCTCCGCATTGCAAGGTGCAATTCTGAAATTTTTTGCTTTTTCCTGCTAATCCTAGCATGATAAAGAAGATTCAAAGAGAGTGAGATGCCAGCTCTTTTCATTCAGTCAGTAGCTTCAAACATTTCTGGTATATGAATAACATGATGTTTTTCAATGGCAAAAATCAATGAATATTGTAAATGCACAAACAGTAATATCTCCGCATTGCAAGGTGCAATTCTGAAATTTTTTGCTTTTTCCTGCTAATCCTAGCATGATAAAGAAGATTCAAAGAGAGTGAGATGCCAGCTCCTTTCATTCAGTCAGTAGCTTCAAACATTTCTGGACGTTTTTCAATGGCAAAAATCAATGAATATTGTAAATGCACAAACAGTAATATCTCCGCATTGCAAGGTGCAATTCTGAAATTTTTTGCTTTTTCCTGCTAATCCTAGCATGATAAAGAAGATTCAAAGAGAGTGAGATGCCAGCTCTTTTCATTCAGTCAGTAGCTTCAAACATTTCTGGTATATGAATAACATGATGTTTTTCAATGGCAAAAATCAATGAATATTGTAAATGCACAAACAGTAATATCTCCACATTGCAAGTTGCAATTCTGAAATTTTTTGCTTTTTCCTGCTCCTCTTAGCATGATAAAGAAGATTCAAAGAGAGTGAGATGCCAGCTCTTTTCATTCAGTCAGTAGCTTCAAACTTTTCTGGTATATGAATAACATGATGTTTTTCAATGGCAAAAATCAATGAATATTGTAAATGCACAAACAGAAATATCTCCACATTGCAAGGTGCAATTCTGAAATTTTTTGCTTTTTCCTGCTAATCCTAGCATGATAAAGAAGATTCAAAGAGAGTGAGATGCCAGCTCCTTTCATTCAGTCAGTAGCTTCAAACATTTCTGGACGTTTTTCAATGGCAAAAATCAATGAATATTTTAAATGCACAAACAGTAATATCTCCGCATTGCAAGGTGCAATTCTGAAATTTTTTGCTTTTTCCTGCTAATCCTAGCATGATAAAGAAGATTCAAAGAGAGTGAGATGCCAGCTCTTTTCATTCAGTCAGTAGCTTCAAACATTTCTGGTATATGAATAACATGATGTTTTTCAATGGCAAAAATCAATGAATATTGTAAATGCACAAACAGTAATATCTCCGCATTGCAAGGTGCAATTCTGAATTTTTTTGCTTTTTCCTGCTAATCCTAGCATGATAAAGAAGATTCAAAGAGAGTGAGATGCCAGCTCTTTTCATTCAGTCAGTAGCTTCAAACATTTCTGGACGTTTTTCAATGGCAAAAATCAATGAATATTGTAAATGCACAAACAGTAATATCTTCGCATTGCAAGGTGCAATTCTGAAATTTTTTCCTTTTTCCTGCTAATCCTAGCATGATAAAGAAGATTCAAAGAGAGTGAGATGCCAGCTCTTTTTATTCAGTCAGTAGCTTCAAACATTTCTGGTATATGAATAACATGATGTTTTTCAATGGCAAAAATCAATGAATATTGTAAATGCACAAACAGTAATAACTCCACATTGCAAGGTGCAATTCTGAAATTTTTTGCTTTTTCCTGCTAATCCTAGCATGATAAAGAAGATTCAAAGAGAGTGAGATGCCAGCTCCTTTCATTCAGTCAGTCGCTTCAAACATTTCTGGACGTTTTTCAATGGCAAAAATCAATGAATATTGTAAATGCACAAACAGTAATATCTCCGCATTGCAAGGTGCAATTCTGAAATTTTTTTCTTTTTCCTGCTAATCCTAGCATGATAAAGAAGATTCAAAGAGAGTGAGATGCCAGCTCTTTTCATTCAGTCAGTAGCTTCAAACATTTCTGGTATATGAATAACATGATGTTTGTCAATGGCAAAAATCAATGAATATTGTAAATGCACAAACAGTAATTTCTCCGCATTGCAAGGTGCAATTCTGAAATTTTTTGCTTTTTCCTGCTAATCCTAGCATGATAAAGAAGATTCAAAGAGAGTGAGATGCCAGCTCCTTTCATTCAGTCAGTAGCTTCAAACATTTCTGGACGTTTTTCAATGGCAAAAATCAATGAATATTGTAAATGCACAAACAGTAATATCTCCGCATTGCAAGGTGCAATTCTGAAATTTTTTGCTTTTTCCTGCTAATCCTAGCATGATAAAGAAGATTCAAAGAGAGTGAGATGCCAGCTCTTTTCATTCAGTCAGTAGCTTCAAACATTTCTGGTATATGAATAACATGATGTTTTTCAATGGCAAAAATCAATGAATATTGTAAATGCACAAACAGTAATATCTCCACATTGCAACGTGCAATTCTGAAATTTTTTGCTTTTTCCTGCTAATCCTAGCATGATAAAGAAGATTCAAAGAGAGTGAGATGCCAGCTCTTTTCATTCAGTCAGTAGCTTCAAACATTTCTGGACGTTTTTCAAAGTCAAAAATCAATGAATATTGTAAATGCACAAACAGTAATATCTCCGCATTGCAAGGTGCAATTCTGAAATTTTTTGCTTTTTTCTGCTAATCCTAGCATGATAAAGAAGATTCAAAGAGAGTGAGATGCCAGCTCTTTTCATTCAGTCAGTAGCTTCAAACATTTCTGGTATATGAATAACATGATGTTTTTCAATGGCAAAAATCAATGAATATTGTAAATGCACAAACAGTAATATCTCCACATTGCAAGTTGCAATTCTGAAATTTTTTGCTTTTTCCTGCTCCTCTTAGCATGATAAAGAAGATTCAAAGAGAGTGAGATGCCAGCTCTTTTCATTCAGTCAGTAGCTTCAAACTTTTCTGGTATATGAATAACATGATGTTTTTCAATGGCAAAAATCAATGAATATTGTTAATGCACAAACAGAAATATCTCCACATTGCAAGGTGCAATTCTGAAATTTTTTGCTTTTTCCTGCTAATCCTAGCATGATAAAGAAGATTCAAAGAGAGTGAGATGCCAGCTCCTTTCATTCAGTCAGTAGCTTCAAACATTTCTGGACGTTTTTCAATGGCAAAAATCAATGAATATTTTAAATGCACAAACAGTAATATCTCCGCATTGCAAGGTGCAATTCTGAAATTTTTTGCTTTTTCCTGCTAATCCTAGCATGATAAAGAAGATTCAAAGAGAGTGAGATGCCAGCTCTTTTCATTCAGTCAGTAGCTTCAAACATTTCTGGTATATGAATAACATGATGTTTTTCAATGGCAAAAATCAATGAATATTGTAAATGCACAAACAGTAATATCTCCGCATTGCAAGGTGCAATTCTGAAATTTTTTGCTTTTTCCTGCTAATCCTAGCATGATAAAGAAGATTCAAAGAGAGTGAGATGCCAGCTCCTTTCATTCAGTCAGTAGCTTCAAACATTTCTGGACGTTTTTCAATGGCAAAAATCAATGAATATTGTAAATGCACAAACAGTAATATCTCCGCATTGCAAGGTGCAATTCTGAAATTTTTTGCTTTTTCCTGCTAATCCTAGCATGATAAAGAAGATTCAAAGAGAGTGAGATGCCAGCTCTTTTCATTCAGTCAGTAGCTTCAAACATTTCTGGACGTTTTTCAATGGCAAAAATCAATGAATATTGTAAATGCACAAACAGTAATTTCTCCGCATTGCAAGGTGCAATTCTGAAATTTTTTGCTTTTTCCTGCTAATCCTAGCATGATAAAGAAGATTCAAAGAGAGTGAGATGCCAGCTCTTTTCATTCAGTCAGTAGCTTCAAACATTTCTGGTATATGAATAACATGATGTTTTTCAATGGCAAAAATCAATGAATATTGTAAATGCACAAACAGTAATATCTCCACATTGCAAGTTGCAATTCTGAAATTTTTTGCTTTTTCCTGCTCCTCTTAGCATGATAAAGAAGATTCAAAGAGAGTGAGATGCCAGCTCTTTTCATTCAGTCAGTAGCTTCAAACTTTTCTGGTATATGAATAACATGATGTTTGTCAATGGCAAAAATCAATGAATATTGTAAATGCACAAACAGTAATTTCTCCGCATTGCAAGGTGCAATTCTGAAATTTTTTGCTTTTTCCTGCTAATCCTAGCATGATAAAGAAGATTCAAAGAGAGTGAGATGCCAGCTCCTTTCATTCAGTCAGTAGCTTCAAACATTTCTGGACGTTTTTCAATGGCAAAAATCAATGAATATTGTAAATGCACAAACAGTAATATCTCCGCATTGCAAGGTGCAATTCTGAAATTTTTTGCTTTTTCCTGCTAATCCTAGCATGATAAAGAAGATTCAAAGAGAGTGAGATGCCAGCTCTTTTCATTCAGTCAGTAGCTTCAAACATTTCTGGTATATGAATAACATGATGTTTTTCAATGGCAAAAATCAATGAATATTGTAAATGCACAAACAGTAATATCTCCACATTGCAACGTGCAATTCTGAAATTTTTTCTTTTTCCTGCTAATCCTAGCATGATAAAGAAGATTCAAAGAGAGTGAGATGCCAGCTCTTTTCATTCAGTCAGTAGCTTCAAACATTTCTGGACGTTTTTCAAAGTCAAAAATCAATGAATATTGTAAATGCACAAACAGTAATATCTCCGCATTGCAAGGTGCAATTCTGAAATTTTTTGCTTTTTCCTGCTAATCCTAGCATGATAAAGAAGATTCAAAGAGAGTGAGATGCCAGCTCTTTTCATTCAGTCAGTAGCTTCAAACATTTCTGGTATATGAATAACATGATGTTTTTCAATGGCAAAAATCAATGAATATTGTAAATGCACAAACAGTAATATCTCCACATTGCA
This sequence comes from Phyllobates terribilis, assembly GCF_046119375.1. Taxonomy (NCBI): domain Eukaryota; kingdom Metazoa; phylum Chordata; class Amphibia; order Anura; family Dendrobatidae; genus Phyllobates; species Phyllobates terribilis. The sequence goes on along the minus strand of NW_027363054.1, from coordinate 1,525,189 downwards.
AGTTGCAATTCTGAAATTTTTTGCTTTTTCCTGCTCCTCTTAGCATGATAAAGAAGATTCAAAGAGAGTGAGATGCCAGCTCTTTTCATTCAGTCAGTAGCTTCAAACTTTTCTGGTATATGAATAACATGATGTTTTTCAATGGCAAAAATCAATGAATATTGTAAATGCACAAACAGAAATATCTCCACATTGCAAGGTGCAATTCTGAAATTTTTTGCTTTTTCCTGCTAATCCTAGCATGATAAAGAAGATTCAAAGAGAGTGAGATGCCAGCTCCTTTCATTCAGTCAGTAGCTTCAAACATTTCTGGACGTTTTTCAATGGCAAAAATCAATGAATATTTTAAATGCACAAACAGTAATATCTCCGCATTGCAAGGTGCAATTCTGAAATTTTTTGCTTTTTCCTGCTAATCCTAGCATGATAAAGAAGATTCAAAGAGAGTGAGATGCCAGCTCTTTTCATTCAGTCAGTAGCTTCAAACATTTCTGGTATATGAATAACATGATGTTTTTCAATGGCAAAAATCAATGAATATTGTAAATGCACAAACAGTAATATCTCCGCATTGCAAGGTGCAATTCTGAAATTTTTTGCTTTTTCCTGCTAATCCTAGCATGATAAAGAAGATTCAAAGAGAGTGAGATGCCAGCTCCTTTCATTCAGTCAGTAGCTTCAAACATTTCTGGACGTTTTTCAATGGCAAAAATCAATGAATATTGTAAATGCACAAACAGTAATATCTCCGCATTGCAAGGTGCAATTCTGAAATTTTTTGCTTTTTCCTGCTAATCCTAGCATGATAAAGAAGATTCAAAGAGAGTGAGATGCCAGCTCTTTTCATTCAGTCAGTAGCTTCAAACATTTCTGGACGTTTTTCAATGGCAAAAATCAATGAATATTGTAAATGCACAAACAGTAATTTCTCCGCATTGCAAGGTGCAATTCTGAAATTTTTTGCTTTTTCCTGCTAATCCTAGCATGATAAAGAAGATTCAAAGAGAGTGAGATGCCAGCTCTTTTCATTCAGTCAGTAGCTTCAAACATTTCTGAACGTTTTTCAATGGCAAAAATCAATGAATATTGTAAATGCACAAACAGTAATATCTCCGCATTGCAAGGTGCAATTCTGAAATTTTTTGCTTTTTCCTGCTAATCCTAGCATGAAAAAGAAGATTCAAAGAGAGTGAGATGCCAGCTCTTTTCATTCAGTCAGTAGCTTCAAACATTTCTGGTATATGAATAACATGATGTTTTTCAATGGCAAAAATCAATGAATATTGTAAATGCACAAACAGTAATATCTCCGCATTGCAAGGTGCAATTCTGAAATTTTTTGCTTTTTCCTGCTAATCCTAGCATGATAAAGAAGATTCAAAGAGAGTGAGATGCCAGCTCTTTTCATTCAGTCAGTAGCTTCAAACATTTCTGGTATATGAATAACATGATGTTTTTCAATGGCAAAAATCAATGAATATTGTAAATGCACAAACAGTAATATCTCCACATTGCAAGTTGCAATTCTGAAATTTTTTGCTTTTTCCTGCTCCTCTTAGCATGATAAAGAAGATTCAAAGAGAGTGAGATGCCAGCTCTTTTCATTCAGTCAGTAGCTTCAAACTTTTCTGGTATATGAATAACATGATGTTTTTCAATGGCAAAAATCAATGAATATTGTAAATGCACAAACAGAAATATCTCCACATTGCAAGGTGCAATTCTGAAATTTTTTGCTTTTTCCTGCTAATCCTAGCATGATAAAGAAGATTCAAAGAGAGTGAGATGCCAGCTCCTTTCATTCAGTCAGTAGCTTCAAACATTTCTGGACGTTTTTCAATGGCAAAAATCAATGAATATTTTAAATGCACAAACAGTAATATCTCCGCATTGCAAGGTGCAATTCTGAAATTTTTTGCTTTTTCCTGCTAATCCTAGCATGATAAAGAAGATTCAAAGAGAGTGAGATGCCAGCTCTTTTCATTCAGTCAGTAGCTTCAAACATTTCTGGTATATGAATAACATGATGTTTTTCAATGGCAAAAATCAATGAATATTGTAAATGCACAAACAGTAATATCTCCGCATTGCAAGGTGCAATTCTGAAATTTTTTGCTTTTTCCTGCTAATCCTAGCATGATAAAGAAGATTCAAAGAGAGTGAGATGCCAGCTCCTTTCATTCAGTCAGTAGCTTCAAACATTTCTGGACGTTTTTCAATGGCAAAAATCAATGAATATTGTAAATGCACAAACAGTAATATCTCCGCATTGCAAGGTGCAATTCTGAAATTTTTTGCTTTTTCCTGCTAATCCTAGCATGATAAAGAAGACACAAAGAGAGTGAGATGCCAGCTCTTTTCATTCAGTCAGTAGCTTCAAACATTTCTGGACGTTTTTCAATGGCAAAAATCAATGAATATTGTAAATGCACAAACAGTAATTTCTCCGCATTGCAAGGTGCAATTCTGAAATTTTTTGCTTTTTCCTGCTAATCCTAGCATGATAAAGAAGATTCAAAGAGAGTGAGATGCCAGCTCTTTTCATTCAGTCAGTAGCTTCAAACATTTCTGGACGTTTTTCAATGGCAAAAATCAATGAATATTGTAAATGCACAAACAGTAATATCTCCGCATTGCAAGGTGCAATTCTGAAATTTTTTGCTTTTTCCTGCTAATCCTAGCACGATAAAGAAGATTCAAAGAGAGTGAGATGCCAGCTCTTTTCATTCAGTCAGTAGCTTCAAACATTTCTGGTATATGAATAACATGATGTTTTTCAATGGCAAAAATCAATGAATATTGTAAATGCACAAACAGTAATATCTCCGCATTGCAAGGTGCAATTCTGAAATTTTTTGCTTTTTCCTGCTAATCCTAGCATGATAAAGAAGATTCAAAGAGAGTGAGATGCCAGCTCTTTTCATTCAGTCAGTAGCTTCAAACATTTCTGGTATATGAATAACATGATGTTTTTCAATGGCAAAAATCAATGAATATTGTAAATGCACAAACAGTAATATCTCCACATTGCAAGTTGCAATTCCGAAATTTTTTGCTTTTTCCTGCTCCTCTTAGCATGATAAAGAAGATTCAAAGAGAGTGAGATGCCAGCTCTTTTCATTCAGTCAGTAGCTTCAAACTTTTCTGGTATATGAATAACATGATGTTTTTCAATGGCAAAAATCAATGAATATTGTAAATGCACAAACAGAAATATCTCCACATTGCAAGGTGCAATTCTGAAATTTTTTGCTTTTTCCTGCTAATCCTAGCATGATAAAGAAGATTCAAAGAGAGTGAGATGCCAGCTCCTTTCATTCAGTCAGTAGCTTCAAACATTTCTGGACGTTTTTCAATGGCAAAAATCAATGAATATTTTAAATGCACAAACAGTAATATCTCCGCATTGCAAGGTGCAATTCTGAAATTTTTTGCTTTTTCCTGCTAATCCTAGCATGATAAAGAAGATTCAAAGAGAGTGAGATGCCAGCTCTTTTCATTCAGTCAGTAGCTTCAAACATTTCTGGTATATGAATAACATGATGTTTTTCAATGGCAAAAATCAATGAATATTGTAAATGCACAAACAGTAATATCTCCGCATTGCAAGGTGCAATTCTGAAATTTTTTGCTTTTTCCTGCTAATCCTAGCATGATAAAGAAGATTCAAAGAGAGTGAGATGCCAGCTCCTTTCATTCAGTCAGTAGCTTCAAACATTTCTGGACGTTTTTCAATGGCAAAAATCAATGAATATTGTAAATGCACAAACAGTAATATCTCCGCATTGCAAGGTGCAATTCTGAAATTTTTTGCTTTTTCCTGCTAATCCTAGCATGATAAAGAAGACACAAAGAGAGTGAGATGCCAGCTCTTTTCATTCAGTCAGTAGCTTCAAACATTTCTGGTATATGAATAACATGATGTTTTTCAATGGCAAAAATCAATGAATATTGTAAATGCACAAACAGTAATATCTCCACATTGCAACGTGCAATTCTGAAATTTTTTGCTTTTTCCTGCTAATCCTAGCATGATAAAGAAGATTCAAAGAGAGTGAGATGCCAGCTCTTTTCTTTCAGTCAGTAGCTTCAAACATTTCTGGACGTTTTTCAAAGTCAAAAATCAATGAATATTGTAAATGCACAAACAGTAATATCTCCGCATTGCAAGGTGCAATTCTGAAATTTTTTGCTTTTCCCTGCTAATCCTAGCATGATAAAGAAGATTCAAAGAGAGTGAGATGCCAGCTCTTTTCATTCAGTCAGTAGCTTCAAACATTTCTGGTATATGAATAACATGATGTTTTTCAATGGCAAAAATCAATGAATATTGTAAATGCACAAACAGTAATATCTCCACATTGCAAGTTGCAATTCTGAAATTTTTTGCTTTTTCCTGCTCCTCTTAGCATGATAAAGAAGATTCAAAGAGAGTGAGATGCCAGCTCTTTTCATTCAGTCAGTAGCTTCAAACTTTTCTGGTATATGAATAACATGATGTTTTTCAATGGCAAAAATCAATGAATATTGTAAATGCACAAACAGAAATATCTCCACATTGCAAGGTGCAATTCTGAAATTTTTTGCTTTTTCCTGCTAATCCTAGCATGATAAAGAAGATTCAATGAGAGTGAGATGACAGCTCCTTTCATTCAGTCAGTAGCTTCAAACATTTCTGGACGTTTTTCAATGGCAAAAATCAATGAATATTTTAAATGCACAAACAGTAATATCTCCGCATTGCAAGGTGCAATTCTGAAATTTTTTGCTTTTTCCTGCTAATCCTAGCATGATAAAGAAGATTCAAAGAGAGTGAGATGCCAGCTCTTTTCATTCAGTCAGTAGCTTCAAACATTTCTGGTATATGAATAACATGATGTTTTTCAATGGCAAAAATCAATGAATATTGTACATGCACAAACAGTAATATCTCCGCATTGCAAGGTGCAATTCTGAAATTTTTTGCTTTTTCCTGCTAATCCTAGCATGATAAAGAAGATTCAAAGAGAGTGAGATGCCAGCTCCTTTCATTCAGTCAGTAGCTTCAAACATTTCTGGACGTTTTTCAATGGCAAAAATCAATGAATATTGTAAATGCACAAACAGTAATATCTCCGCATTGCAAGGTGCAATTCTGAAATTTTTTGCTTTTTCCTGCTAAACCTAGCATGATAAAGAAGATTCAAAGAGAGTGAGATGCCAGCTCTTTTCATTCAGTCAGTAGCTTCAAACATTTCTGGTATATGAATAACATGATGTTTTTCAATGGCAAAAATCAATGAATATTGTAAATGCACAAACAGTAATATCTCCGCATTGCAAGGTGCAATTCTGAATTTTTTTGCTTTTTCCTGCTAATCCTAGCATGATAAAGAAGATTCAAAGAGAGTGAGATGCCAGCTCTTTTCATTCAGTCAGTAGCTTCAAACATTTCTGGACGTTTTTCAATGGCAAAAATCAATGAATATTGTAAATGCACAAACAGTAATATCTTCGCATTGCAAGGTGCAATTCTGAAATTTTTTCCTTTTTCCTGCTAATCCTAGCATGATAAAGAAGATTCAAAGAGAGTGAGATGCCAGCTCTTTTTATTCAGTCAGTAGCTTCAAACATTTCTGGTATATGAATAACATGATGTTTTTCAATGGCAAAAATCAATGAATATTGTAAATGCACAAACAGTAATATCTCCACATTGCAAGGTGCAATTCTGAAATTTTTTGCTTTTTCCTGCTAATCCTAGCATGATAAAGAAGATTCAAAGAGAGTGAGATGCCAGCTCCTTTCATTCAGTCAGTTGCTTCAAACATTTCTGGACGTTTTTCAATGGCAAAAATCAATGAATATTGTAAATGCACAAACAGTAATATCTCCGCATTGCAAGGTGCAATTCTGAATTTTTTTTCTTTTTCCTGCTAATCCTAGCATGATAAAGAAGATTCAAAGAGAGTGAGATGCCAGCTCTTTTCATTCAGTCAGTAGCTTCAAACATTTCTGGTATATGAATAACATGATGTTTGTCAATGGCAAAAATCAATGAATATTGTAAATGCACAAACAGTAATTTCTCCGCATTGCAAGGTGCAATTCTGAAATTTTTTGCTTTTTCCTGCTAATCCTAGCATGATAAAGAAGATTCAAAGAGAGTGAGATGCCAGCTCCTTTCATTCAGTCAGTAGCTTCAAACATTTCTGGACGTTTTTCAATGGCAAAAATCAATGAATATTGTAAATGCACAAACAGTAATATCTCCGCATTGCAAGGTGCAATTCTGAAATTTTTTGCTTTTTCCTGCTAATCCTAGCATGATAAAGAAGATTCAAAGAGAGTGAGATGCCAGCTCTTTTCATTCAGTCAGTAGCTTCAAACATTTCTGGTATATGAATAACATGATGTTTTTCAATGGCAAAAATCAATGAATATTGTAAATGCACAAACAGTAATATCTCCACATTGCAACGTGCAATTCTGAAATTTTTTGCTTTTTCCTGCTAATCCTAGCATGATAAAGAAGATTCAAAGAGAGTGAGATGCCAGCTCTTTTCATTCAGTCAGTAGCTTCAAACATTTCTGGACGTTTTTCAAAGTCAAAAATCAATGAATATTGTAAATGCAGAAACAGTAATATCTCCGCATTGCAAGGTGCAATTCTGAAATTTTTTGCTTTTTCCTGCTAATCCTAGCATGATAAAGAAGATTCAAAGAGAGTGAGATGCCAGCTCTTTTCATTCAGTCAGTAGCTTCAAACATTTCTGGTATATGAATAACATGATGTTTTTCAATGGCAAAAATCAATGAATATTGTAAATGCACAAACAGTAATATCTCCACATTGCAAGTTGCAATTCTGAAATTTTTTGCTTTTTCCTGCTCCTCTTAGCATGATAAAGAAGATTCAAAGAGAGTGAGATGCCAGCTCTTTTCATTCAGTCAGTAGCTTCAAACTTTTCTGGTATATGAATAACATGATGTTTTTCAATGGCAAAAATCAATGAATATTGTAAATGCACAAACAGAAATATCTCCACATTGCAAGGTGCAATTCTGAAATTTTTTGCTTTTTCCTGCTAATCCTAGCATGATAAAGAAGATTCAAAGAGAGTGAGATGCCAGCTCCTTTCATTCAGTCAGTAGCTTCAAACATTTCTGGACGTTTTTCAATGGCAAAAATCAATGAATATTGTAAATGCACAAACAGTAATATCTCCGCATTGCAAGGTGCAATTCTGAAATTTTTTGCTTTTTCCTGCTAATCCTAGCATGATAAAGAAGATTCAAAGAGAGTGAGATGCCAGCTCTTTTCATTCAGTCAGTAGCTTCAAACATTTCTGGACGTTTTTCAATGGCAAAAATCAATGAATATTGTAAATGCACAAACAGTAATTTCTCCGCATTGCAAGGTGCAATTCTGAAATTTTTTGCTTTTTCCTGCTAATCCTAGCATGATAAAGAAGATTCAAAGAGAGTGAGATGCCAGCTCTTTTCATTCAGTCAGTAGCTTCAAACATTTCTGGACGTTTTTCAATGGCAAAAATCAATGAATATTGTAAATGCACAAACAGTAATATCTCCGCATTGCAGGGTGCAATTCTGAAATTTTTTGCTTTTTCCTGCTAATCCTAGCATGATAAAGAAGATTCAAAGAGAGTGAGATGCCAGCTCTTTTCATTCAGTCAGTAGCTTCAAACATTTCTGGTATATGAATAACATGATGTTTTTCAATGGCAAAAATCAATGAATATTGTAAATGCACAAACAGTAATATCTCCGCATTGCAAGGTGCAATTCTGAAATTTTTTGCTTTTTCCTGCTAATCCTAGCATGATAAAGAAGATTCAAAGAGAGTGAGATGCCAGCTCTTTTCATTCAGTCAGTAGCTTCAAACATTTCTGGTATATGAATAACATGATGTTTTTCAATGGCAAAAATCAATGAATATTGTAAATGCACAAACAGTAATATCTCCACATTGCAAGTTGCAATTCTGAAATTTTTTGCTTTTTCCTGCTCCTCTTAGCATGATAAAGAAGATTCAAAGAGAGTGAGATGCCAGCTCTTTTCATTCAGTCAGTAGCTTCAAACTTTTCTGGTATATGAATAACATGATGTTTTTCAATGGCAAAAATCAATGAATATTGTAAATGCACAAACAGAAATATCTCCACATTGCAAGGTGCAATTCTGAAATTTTTTGCTTTTTCCTGCTAATCCTAGCATGATAAAGAAGATTCAAAGAGAGTGAGATGCCAGCTCCTTTCATTCAGTCAGTAGCTTCAAACATTTCTGGACGTTTTTCAATGGCAAAAATCAATGAATATTTTAAATGCACAAACAGTAATATCTCCGCATTGCAAGGTGCAATTCTGAAATTTTTTGCTTTTTCCTGCTAATCCTAGCATGATAAAGAATATTCAAAGAGAGTGAGATGCCAGCTCTTTTCATTCAGTCAGTAGCTTCAAACATTTCTGGTATATGAATAACATGATGTTTTTCAATGGCAAAAATCAATGAATATTGTAAATGCACAAACAGTAATATCTCCGCATTGCAAGGTGCAATTCTGAAATTTTTTGCTTTTTCCTGCTAATCCTAGCATGATAAAGAAGATTCAAAGAGAGTGAGATGCCAGCTCCTTTCATTCAGTCAGTAGCTTCAAACATTTCTGGACGTTTTTCAATGGCAAAAATCAATGAATATTGTAAATGCACAAACAGTAATATCTCCGCATTGCAAGGTGCAATTCTGAAATTTTTTGCTTTTTCCTGCTAATCCTAGCATGATAAAGAAGACACAAAGAGAGTGAGATGCCAGCTCTTTTCATTCAGTCAGTAGCTTCAAACATTTCTGGACGTTTTTCAATGGCAAAAATCAATGAATATTGTAAATGCACAAACAGTAATTTCTCCGCATTGCAAGGTGCAATTCTGAAATTTTTTGCTTTTTCCTGCTAATCCTAGCATGATAAAGAAGATTCAAAGAGAGTGAGATGCCAGCTCTTTTCATTCAGTCAGTAGCTTCAAACATTTCTGGACGTTTTTCAATGGCAAAAATCAATGAATATTGTAAATGCACAAACAGTAATATCTCCGCATTGCAAGGTGCAATTCTGAAATTTTTTGCTTTTTCCTGCTAATCCTAGCACGATAAAGAAGATTCAAAGAGAGTGAGATGCCAGCTCTTTTCATTCAGTCAGTAGCTTCAAACATTTCTGGTATATGAATAACATGATGTTTTTCAATGGCAAAAATCAATGAATATTGTAAATGCACAAACAGTAATATCTCCGCATTGCAAGGTGCAATTCTGAAATTTTTTGCTTTTTCCTGCTAATCCTAGCATGATAAAGAAGATTCAAAGAGAGTGAGATGCCAGCTCTTTTCATTCAGTCAGTAGCTTCAAACATTTCTGGTATATGAATAACATGATGTTTTTCAATGGCAAAAATCAATGAATATTGTAAATGCACAAACAGTAATATCTCCACATTGCAAGTTGCAATTCCGAAATTTTTTGCTTTTTCCTGCTCCTCTTAGCATGATAAAGAAGATTCAAAGAGAGTGAGATGCCAGCTCTTTTCATTCAGTCAGTAGCTTCAAACTTTTCTGGTATATGAATAACATGATGTTTTTCAATGGCAAAAATCAATGAATATTGTAAATGCACAAACAGAAATATCTCCACATTGCAAGGTGCAATTCTGAAATTTTTTGCTTTTTCCTGCTAATCCTAGCATGATAAAGAAGATTCAAAGAGAGTGAGATGCCAGCTCCTTTCATTCAGTCAGTAGCTTCAAACATTTCTGGACGTTTTTCAATGGCAAAAATCAATGAATATTTTAAATGCACAAACAGTAATATCTCCGCATTGCAAGGTGCAATTCTGAAATTTTTTGCTTTTTCCTGCTAATCCTAGCATGATAAAGAAGATTCAAAGAGAGTGAGATGCCAGCTCTTTTCATTCAGTCAGTAGCTTCAAACATTTCTGGTATATGAATAACATGATGTTTTTCAATGGCAAAAATCAATGAATATTGTAAATGCACAAACAGTAATATCTCCGCATTGCAAGGTGCAATTCTGAAATTTTTTGCTTTTTCCTGCTAATCCTAGCATGATAAAGAAGATTCAAAGAGAGTGAGATGCCAGCTCCTTTCATTCAGTCAGTAGCTTCAAACATTTCTGGACGTTTTTCAATGGCAAAAATCAATGAATATTGTAAATGCACAAACAGTAATATCTCCGCATTGCAAGGTGCAATTCTGAAATTTTTTGCTTTTTCCTGCTAATCCTAGCATGATAAAGAAGACACAAAGAGAGTGAGATGCCAGCTCCTTTCATTCAGTCAGTAGCTTCAAACATTTCTGGACGTTTTTCAATGGCAAAAATCAATGAATATTGTAAATGCACAAACAGTAATATCTCCGCATTGCAAGGTGCAATTCTGAAATTTTTTGCTTTTTCCTGCTAATCCTAGCATGATAAAGAAGACACAAAGAGAGTGAGATGCCAGCTCTTTTCATTCAGTCAGTAGCTTCAAACATTTCTGGATGTTTTTCAATGGCAAAAATCAATGAATATTGTAAATGCACAAACAGTAATTTCTCCGCATTGCAAGGTGCAATTCTGAAATTTTTTGCTTTTTCCTGCTAATCCTAGCATGATAAAGAAGATTCAAAGAGAGTGAGATGCCAGCTCTTTTCATTCAGTCAGTAGCTTCAAACATTTCTGGACGTTTTTCAATGGCAAAAATCAATGAATATTGTAAATGCACAAACAGTAATATCTCCGCATTGCAAGGTGCAATTCTGAAATTTTTTGCTTTTTCCTGCTAATCCTAGCACGATAAAGAAGATTCAAAGAGAGTGAGATGCCAGCTCTTTTCATTCAGTCAGTAGCTTCAAACATTTCTGGTATATGAATAACATGATGTTTTTCAATGGCAAAAATCAATGAATATTGTAAATGCACAAACAGTAATATCTCCGCATTGCAAGGTGCAATTCTGAAATTTTTTGCTTTTTCCTGCTAATCCTAGCATGATAAAGAAGATTCAAAGAGAGTGAGATGCCAGCTCTTTTCATTCAGTCAGTAGCTTCAAACATTTCTGGTATATGAATAACATGATATTTTTCAATGGCAAAAATCAATGAATATTGTAAATGCACAAACAGTAATATCTCCACATTGCAAGTTGCAATTCCGAAATTTTTTGCTTTTTCCTGCTCCTCTTAGCATGATAAAGAAGATTCAAAGAGAGTGAGATGCCAGCTCTTTTCATTCAGTCAGTAGCTTCAAACTTTTCTGGTATATGAATAACATGATGTTTTTCAATGGCAAAAATCAATGAATATTGTAAATGCACAAACAGAAATATCTCCACATTGCAAGGTGCAATTCTGAAATTTTTTGCTTTTTCCTGCTAATCCTAGCATGATAAAGAAGATTCAAAGAGAGTGAGATGCCAGCTCCTTTCATTCAGTCAGTAGCTTCAAACATTTCTGGACGTTTTTCAATGGCAAAAATCAATGAATATTGTAAATGCACAAACAGTAATATCTCCGCATTGCAAGGTGCAATTCTGAAATTTTTTGCTTTTTCCTGCTAATCCTAGCATGATAAAGAAGACACAAAGAGAGTGAGATGCCAGCTCTTTTCATTCAGTCAGTAGCTTCAAACATTTCTGGTATATGAATAACATGATGTTTTTCAATGGCAAAAATCAATGAATATTGTAAATGCACAAACAGTAATATCTCCACATTGCAACGTGCAATTCTGAAATTTTTTGCTTTTTCCTGCTAATCCTAGCATGATAAAGAAGATTCAAAGAGAGTGAGATGCCAGCTCTTTTCATTCAGTCAGTAGCTTCAAACATTTCTGGACGTTTTTCAAAGTCAAAAATCAATGAATATTGTAAATGCACAAACAGTAATATCTCCGCATTGCAAGGTGCAATTCTGAAATTTTTTGCTTTTTCCTGCTAATCCTAGCATGATAAAGAAGATTCAAAGAGAGTGAGATGCCAGCTCTTTTCATTCAGTCAGTAGCTTCAAACATTTCTGGTATATGAATAACATGATGTTTTTCAATGGCAAAAATCAATGAATATTGTAAATGCACAAACAGTAATATCTCCGCATTGCAAGGTGCAATTCTGAAATTTTTTTCTTTTTCCTGCTAATCCTAGCATGATAAAGAAGATTCAAAGAGAGTGAGATGCCAGCTCTTTTCATTCAGTCAGTAGCTTCAAACATTTCTGGTATATGAATAACATGATGTTTGTCAATGGCAAAAATCAATGAATATTGTAAATGCACAAACAGTAATTTCTCCGCATTGCAAGGTGCAATTCTGAAATTTTTTGCTTTTTCCTGCTAATCCTAGCATGATAAAGAAGATTCAAAGAGAGTGAGATGCCAGCTCCTTTCATTCAGTCAGTAGCTTCAAACATTTCTGGACGTTTTTCAATGGCAAAAATCAATGAATATTGTAAATGCACAAACAGTAATATCTCCGCATTGCAAGGTGCAATTCTGAAATTTTTTGCTTTTTCCTGCTAATCCTAGCATGATAAAGAAGATTCAAAGAGAGTGAGATGCCAGCTCTTTTCATTCAGTCAGTAGCTTCAAACATTTCTGGTATATGAATAACATGATGTTTTTCAATGGCAAAAATCAATGAATATTGTAAATGCACAAACAGTAATATCTCCACATTGCAACGTGCAATTCTGAAATTTTTTGCTTTTTCCTGCTAATCCTAGCATGATAAAGAAGATTCAAAGAGAGTGAGATGCCAGCTCTTTTCATTCAGTCAGTAGCTTCAAACATTTCTGGACGTTTTTCAAAGTCAAAAATCAATGAATATTGTAAATGCACAAACAGTAATATCTCCGCATTGCAAGGTGCAATTCTGAAATTTTTTGCTTTTTCCTGCTAATCCTAGCATGATAAAGAAGATTCAAAGAGAGTGAGATGCCAGCTCTTTTCATTCAGTCAGTAGCTTCAAACATTTCTGGTATATGAATAACATGATGTTTTTCAATGGCAAAAATCAATGAATATTGTAAATGCACAAACAGTAATATCTCCACATTGCAAGTTGCAATTCTGAAATTTTTTGCTTTTTCCTGCTCCTCTTAGCATGATAAAGAAGATTCAAAGAGAGTGAGATGCCAGCTCTTTTCATTCAGTCAGTAGCTTCAAACTTTTCTGGTATATGAATAACATGATGTTTTTCAATGGCAAAAATCAATGAATATTGTAAATGCACAAACAGAAATATCTCCACATTGCAAGGTGCAATTCTGAAATTTTTTGCTTTTTCCTGCTAATCCTAGCATGATAAAGAAGATTCAAAGAGAGTGAGATGCCAGCTCCTTTCATTCAGTCAGTAGCTTCAAACATTTCTGGACGTTTTTCAATGGCAAAAATCAATGAATATTTTAAATGCACAAACAGTAATATCTCCGCATTGCAAGGTGCAATTCTGAAATTTTTTGCTTTTTCCTGCTAATCCTAGCATGATAAAGAAGATTCAAAGAGAGTGAGATGCCAGCTCTTTTCATTCAGTCAGTAGCTTCAAACATTTCTGGTATATGAATAACATGATGTTTTTCAATGGCAAAAATCAATGAATATTGTAAATGCACAAACAGTAATATCTCCGCATTGCAAGGTGCAATTCTGAAATTTTTTGCTTTTTCCTGCTAATCCTAGCATGATAAAGAAGATTCAAAGAGAGTGAGATGCCAGCTCTTTTCATTCAGTCAGTAGCTTCAAACATTTCTGGACGTTTTTCAATGGCAAAAATCAATGAATATTGTAAATGCACAAACAGTAATATCTCCGCATTGCAAGGTGCAATTCTGAAATTTTTTGCTTTTTCCTGCTAATCCTAGCATGATAAAGAAGATTCAAAGAGAGTGAGATGCCAGCTCTTTTCATTCAGTCAGTAGCTTCAAACATTTCTGGACGTTTTTCAATGGCAAAAATCAATGAATATTGTAAATGCACAAACAGTAATTTCTCCGCATTGCAAGGTGCAATTCTGAAATTTTTTGCTTTTTCCTGCTAATCCTAGCATGATAAAGAAGATTCAAAGAGAGTGAGATGCCAGCTCTTTTCATTCAGTCAGTAGCTTCAAACATTTCTGGACGTTTTTCAATGGCAAAAATCAATGAATATTGTAAATGCACAAACAGTAATATCTCCGCATTGCAAGGTGCAATTCTGAAATTTTTTGCTTTTTCCTGCTAATCCTAGCATGATAAAGAAGATTCAAAGAGAGTGAGATGCCAGCTCTTTTCATTCAGTCAGTAGCTTCAAACATTTCTGGTATATGAATAACATGATGTTTTTCAATGGCAAAAATCAATGAATATTGTAAATGCACAAACAGTAATATCTCCGCATTGCAAGGTGCAATTCTGAAATTTTTTGCTTTTTCCTGCTAATCCTAGCATGATAAAGAAGATTCAAAGAGAGTGAGATGCCAGCTCTTTTCATTCAGTCAGTAGCTTCAAACATTTCTGGTATATGAATAACATGATGTTTTTCAATGGCAAAAATCAATGAATATTGTAAATGCACAAACAGTAATATCTCCACATTGCAAGTTGCAATTCTGAAATTTTTTGCTTTTTCCTGCTCCTCTTAGCATGATAAAGAAGATTCAAAGAGAGTGAGATGCCAGCTCTTTTCATTCAGTCAGTAGCTTCAAACTTTTCTGGTATATGAATAACATGATGTTTTTCAATGGCAAAAATCAATGAATATTGTAAATGCACAAACAGAAATATCTCCACATTGCAAGGTGCAATTCTGAAATTTTTTGCTTTTTCCTGCTAATCCTAGCATGATAAAGAAGATTCAAAGAGAGTGAGATGCCAGCTCCTTTCATTCAGTCAGTAGCTTCAAACATTTCTGGACGTTTTTCAATGGCAAAAATCAATGAATATTTTAAATGCACAAACAGTAATATCTCCGCATTGCAAGGTGCAATTCTGAAATTTTTTGCTTTTTCCTGCTAATCCTAGCATGATAAAGAATATTCAAAGAGAGTGAGATGCCAGCTCTTTTCATTCAGTCAGTAGCTTCAAACATTTCTGGTATATGAATAACATGATGTTTTTCAATGGCAAAAATCAATGAATATTGTAAATGCACAAACAGTAATATCTCCGCATTGCAAAGTGCAATTCTGAAATTTTTTGCTTTTTCCTGCTAATCCTAGCATGATAAAGAAGATTCAAAGAGAGTGAGATGCCAGCTCCTTTCATTCAGTCAGTAGCTTCAAACATTTCTGGACGTTTTTCAATGGCAAAAATCAATGAATATTGTAAATGCACAAACAGTAATATCTCCGCATTGCAAGGTGCAATTCTGAAATTTTTTGCTTTTTCCTGCTAATCCTAGCATGATAAAGAAGACACAAAGAGAGTGAGATGCCAGCTCTTTTCATTCAGTCAGTAGTTTCAAACATTTCTGGACGTTTTTCAATGGCAAAAATCAATGAATATTGTAAATGCACAAACAGTAATTTCTCCGCATTGCAAGGTGCAATTCTGAAATTTTTTGCTTTTTCCTGCTAATCCTAGCATGATAAAGAAGATTCAAAGAGAGTGAGATGCCAGCTCTTTTCATTCAGTCAGTAGCTTCAAACATTTCTGGACGTTTTTCAATGGCAAAAATCAATGAATATTGTAAATGCACAAACAGTAATATCTCCGCATTGCAAGGTGCAATTCTGAAATTTTTTGCTTTTTCCTGCTAATCCTAGCACGATAAAGAAGATTCAAAGAGAGTGAGATGCCAGCTCTTTTCATTCAGTCAGTAGCTTCAAACATTTCTGGTATATGAATAACATGATGTTTTTCAATGGCAAAAATCAATGAATATTGTAAATGCACAAACAGTAATATCTCCGCATTGCAAGGTGCAATTCTGAAATTTTTTGCTTTTTCCTGCTAATCCTAGCATGATAAAGAAGATTCAAAGAGAGTGAGATGCCAGCTCTTTTCATTCAGTCAGTAGCTTCAAACATTTCTGGTATATGAATAACATGATGTTTTTCAATGGCAAAAATCAATGAATATTGTAAATGCACAAACAGTAATATCTCCACATTGCAAGTTGCAATTCCGAAATTTTTTGCTTTTTCCTGCTCCTCTTAGCATGATAAAGAAGATTCAAAGAGAGTGAGATGCCAGCTCTTTTCATTCAGTCAGTAGCTTCAAACTTTTCTGGTATATGAATAACATGATGTTTTTCAATGGCAAAAATCAATGAATATTGTAAATGCACAAACAGAAATATCTCCACATTGCAAGGTGCAATTCTGAAATTTTTTGCTTTTTCCTGCTAATCCTAGCATGATAAAGAAGATTCAAAGAGAGTGAGATGCCAGCTCCTTTCATTCAGTCAGTAGCTTCAAACATTTCTGGACGTTTTTCAATGGCAAAAATCAATGAATATTTTAAATGCACAAACAGTAATATCTCCGCATTGCAAGGTGCAATTCTGAAATTTTTTGCTTTTTCCTGCTAATCCTAGCATGATAAAGAAGATTCAAAGAGAGTGAGATGCCAGCTCTTTTCATTCAGTCAGTAGCTTCAAACATTTCTGGTATATGAATAACATGATGTTTTTCAATGGCAAAAATCAATGAATATTGTAAATGCACAAACAGTAATATCTCCACATTGCAAGGTGCAATTCTGAAATTTTTTGCTTTTTCCTGCTAATCCTAGCATGATAAAGAAGATTCAAAGAGAGTGAGATGCCAGCTCCTTTCATTCAGTCAGTAGCTTCAAACATTTCTGGACGTTTTTCAATGGCAAAAATCAATGAATATTGTAAATGCACAAACAGTAATATCTCCGCATTGCAAGGTGCAATTCTGAAATTTTTTGCTTTTTCCTGCTAATCCTAGCATGATAAAGAAGACACAAAGAGAGTGAGATGCCAGCTCCTTTCATTCAGTCAGTAGCTTCAAACATTTCTGGACGTTTTTCAATGGCAAAAATCAATGAATATTGTAAATGCACAAACAGTAATATCTCCGCATTGCAAGGTGCAATTCTGAAATTTTTTGCTTTTTCCTGCTAATCCTAGCATGATAAAGAAGACACAAAGAGAGTGAGATGCCAGCTCTTTTCATTCAGTCAGTAGCTTCAAACATTTCTGGACGTTTTTCAATGGCAAAAATCAATGAATATTGTAAATGCACAAACAGTAATTTCTCCGCATTGCAAGGTGCAATTCTGAAATTTTTTGTTTTTTCCTGCTAATCCTAGCATGATAAAGAAGATTCAAAGAGAGTGAGATGCCAGCTCTTTTCATTCAGTCAGTAGCTTCAAACATTTCTGGACGTTTTTCAATGGCAAAAATCAATGAATATTGTAAATGCACAAACAGTAATATCTCCGCATTGCAAGGTGCAATTCTGAAATTTTTTGCTTTTTCCTGCTAATCCTAGCACGATAAAGAAGATTCAAAGAGAGTGAGATGCCAGCTCTTTTCATTCAGTCAGTAGCTTCAAACATTTCTGGTATATGAATAACATGATGTTTTTCAATGGCAAAAATCAATGAATATTGTAAATGCACAAACAGTAATATCTCCGCATTGCAAGGTGCAATTCTGAAATTTTTTGCTTTTTCCTGCTAATCCTAGCATGATAAAGAAGATTCAAAGAGAGTGAGATGCCAGCTCTTTTCATTCAGTCAGTAGCTTCAAACATTTCTGGTATATGAATAACATGATGTTTTTCAATGGCAAAAATCAATGAATATTGTAAATGCACAAACAGTAATATCTCCACATTGCAAGTTGCAATTCCAAAATTTTTTGCTTTTTCCTGCTCCTCTTAGCATGATAAAGAAGATTCAAAGAGAGTGAGATGCCAGCTCTTTTCATTCAGTCAGTAGCTTCAAACATTTCTGGTATATGAATAACATGATGTTTTTCAATGGCAAAAATCAATGAATATTGTAAATGCACAAACAGTAATATCTCCGCATTGCAAGGTGCAATTCTGAAATTTTTTGCTTTTTCCTGCTAATCCTAGCATGATAAAGAAGATTCAAAGAGAGTGAGATGCCAGCTCCTTTCATTCAGTCAGTAGCTTCAAACATTTCTGGACGTTTTTCAATGGCAAAAATCAATGAATATTGTAAATGCACAAACAGTAATATCTCCGCATTGCAAGGTGCAATTCTGAAATTTTTTGCTTTTTCCTGCTAATCCTAGCATGATAAAGAAGACACAAAGAGAGTGAGATGCCAGCTCTTTTCATTCAGTCAGTAGCTTCAAACATTTCTGGTATATGAATAACATGATGTTTTTCAATGGCAAAAATCAATGAATATTGTAAATGCACAAACAGTAATATCTCCACATTGCAACGTGCAATTCTGAAATTTTTTGCTTTTTCCTGCTAATCCTAGCATGATAAAGAAGATTCAAAGAGAGTGAGATGCCAGCTCTTTTCATTCAGTCAGTAGCTTCAAACATTTCTGGACGTTTTTCAAAGTCAAAAATCAATGAATATTGTAAATGCACAAACAGTAATATCTCCGCATTGCAAGGTGCAATTCTGAAATTTTTTGCTTTTTCCTGCTAATCCTAGCATGATAAAGAAGATTCAAAGAGAGTGAGATGCCAGCTCTTTTCATTCAGTCAGTAGCTTCAAACATTTCTGGTATATGAATAACATGATGTTTTTCAATGGCAAAAATCAATGAATATTGTAAATGCACAAACAGTAATATCTCCACATTGCAAGTTGCAATTCTGAAATTTTTTGCTTTTTCCTGCTCCTCTTAGCATGATAAAGAAGATTCAAAGAGAGTGAGATGCCAGCTCTTTTCATTCAGTCAGTAGCTTCAAACTTTTCTGGTATATGAATAACATGATGTTTTTCAATGGCAAAAATCAATGAATATTGTAAATGCACAAACAGAAATATCTCCACATTGCAAGGTGCAATTCTGAAATTTTTTGCTTTTTCCTGCTAATCCTAGCATGATAAAGAAGATTCAAAGAGAGTGAGATGCCAGCTCCTTTCATTCAGTCAGTAGCTTCAAACATTTCTGGACGTTTTTCAATGGCAAAAATCAATGAATATTTTAAATGCACAAACAGTAATATCTCCGCATTGCAAGGTGCAATTCTGAAATTTTTTGCTTTTTCCTGCTAATCCTAGCATGATAAAGAAGATTCAAAGAGAGTGAGATGCCAGCTCTTTTCATTCAGTCAGTAGCTTCAAACATTTCTGGTATATGAATAACATGATGTTTTTCAATGGCAAAAATCAATGAATATTGTAAATGCACAAACAGTAATATCTCCGCATTGCAAGGTGCAATTCTGAAATTTTTTGCTTTTTCCTGCTAATCCTAGCATGATAAAGAAGATTCAAAGAGAGTGAGATGCCAGCTCCTTTCATTCAGTCAGTAGCTTCAAACATTTCTGGACGTTTTTCAATGGCAAAAATCAATGAATATTGTAAATGCACAAACAGTAATATCTCCGCATTGCAAGGTGCAATTCTGAAATTTTTTGCTTTTTCCTGCTAAACCTAGCATGATAAAGAAGATTCAAAGAGAGTGAGATGCCAGCTCTTTTCATTCAGTCAGTAGCTTCAAACATTTCTGGACGTTTTTCAATGGCAAAAATCAATGAATATTGTAAATGCACAAACAGTAATTTCTCCGCATTGCAAGGTGCAATTCTGAAATTTTTTGCTTTTTCCTGCTAATCCTAGCATGATAAAGAAGATTCAAAGAGAGTGAGATGCCAGCTCTTTTCATTCAGTCAGTAGCTTCAAACATTTCTGGACGTTTTTCAATGGCAAAAATCAATGAATATTGTAAATGCACAAACAGTAATATCTCCGCATTGCAAGGTGCAATTCTGAAATTTTTTGCTTTTTCCTGCTAATCCTAGCATGATAAACAAGATTCAAAGAGAGTGAGATGCCAGCTCTTTTCATTCAGTCAGTAGCTTCAAACATTTCTGGTATATGAATAACATGATGTTTTTCAATGGCAAAAATCAATGAATATTGTAAATGCACAAACAGTAATATCTCCGCATTGCAAGGTGCAATTCTGAAATTTTTTGCTTTTTCCTGCTAATCCTAGCATGATAAAGAAGATTCAAAGAGAGTGAGATGCCAGCTCCTTTCATTCAGTCAGTAGCTTCAAACATTTCTGGACGTTTTTCAATGGCAAAAATCAATGAATATTGTAAATGCACAAACAGTAATATCTCCACATTGCAAGGTGCAATTCTGAAATTTTTTGCTTTTTCCTGCTAATCCTAGCATGATAAAGAAGATTCAAAGAGAGTGAGATGCCAGCTCTTTTCATTCAGTCAGTAGCTTCAAACATTTCTGGTATATGAATAACATGATGTTTTTCAATGGCAAAAATCAATGAATATTGTAAATGCACAAACAGTAATATCTCCACATTGCAAGGTGCAATTCTGAAATTTTTTGCTTTTTCCTGCTAATCCTAGCATGATAAAGAAGATTCAAAGAGAGTGAGATGCCAGCTCCTTTCATTCAGTCAGTAGCTTCAAACATTTCTGGACGTTTTTCAATGGCAAAAATCAATGAATATTGTAAATGCACAAACAGTAATATCTCCGCATTGCAAGGTGCAATTCTGAAATTTTTTGCTTTTTCCTGCTAATCCTAGCATGATAAAGAAGATTCAAAGAGAGTGAGATGCCAGCTCCTTTCATTCAGTCAGTAGCTTCAAACATTTCTGGACGTTTTTCAATGGCAAAAATCAATGAATATTGTAAATGCACAAACAGTAATATCTCCGCATTGCAAGGTGCAATTCTGAAATTTTTTGCTTTTTCCTGCTAATCCTAGCATGATAAAGAAGATTCAAAGAGAGTGAGATGCCAGCTCCTTTCATTCAGTCAGTAGCTTCAAACATTTCTGGTATATGAATAACATGATGTTTTTCAATGGCAAAAATCAATGAATATTGTAAATGCACAAACAGTAATATCTCCACATTGCAAGGTGCAATTCTGAAATTTTTTGCTTTTTCCTGCTAATCCTAGCATGATAAAGAAGATTCAAAGAGAGTGAGATGCCAGCTCCTTTCATTCAGTCAGTAGCTTCAAACATTTCTGGACGTTTTTCAATGGCAAAAATCAATGAATATTGTAAATGCACAAACAGTAATTTCTCCGCATTGCAAGGTGCAATTTTGAAATTTTTTGCTTTTTCCTGCTAATCCTAGCATGATAAAGAAGATTCAAAGAGAGTGAGATGCCAGCTCTTTTCATTCAGTCAGTAGCTTCAAACATTTCTGGACGTTTTTCAATGGCAAAAATCAATGAATATTGTAAATGCACAAACAGTAATATCTCCGCATTGCAAGGTGCAATTCTGAAATTTTTTGCTTTTTCCTGCTAATCCTAGCATGATAAAGAAGATTCAAAGAGAGTGAGATGCCAGCTCCTTTCATTCAGTCAGTAGCTTCAAACATTTCTGGACGTTTTTCAATGGCAAAAATCAATGAATATTGTAAATGCACAAACAGTAATTTCTCCGCATTGCAAGGTGCAATTCTGAAATTTTTTGCTTTTTCCTGCTAATCCTAGCATGATAAAGAAGATTCAAAGAGAGTGAGATGCCAGCTCTTTTCATTCAGTCAGTAGCTTCAAACATTTCTGGTATATGAATAACATGATGTTTTTCAATGGCAAAAATCAATGAATATTGTAAATGCACAAACAGTAATATCTCCGCATTGCAAGGTGCAATTCTGAAATTTTTTGCTTTTGCCTGCTAATCCTAGCATGATAAAGAAGATTCAAAGAGAGTGAGATGCCAGCTCCTTTCATTCAGTCAGTAGCTTCAAACATTTCTGGACGTTTTTCAATGGCAAAAATCAATGAATATTGTAAATGCACAAACAGTAATATCTCCGCATTGCAAGGTGCAATTCTGAAATTTTTTGCTTTTTCCTGCTAAACCTAGCATGATAAAGAAGATTCAAAGAGAGTGAGATGCCAGCTCTTTTCATTCAGTCAGTAGCTTCAAACATTTCTGGACGTTTTTCAATGGCAAAAATCAATGAATATTGTAAATGCACAAACAGTAATTTCTCCGCATTGCAAGGTGCAATTCTGAAATTTTTTGCTTTTTCCTGCTAATCCTAGCATGATAAAGAAGATTCAAAGAGAGTGAGATGCCAGCTCTTTTCATTCAGTCAGTAGCTTCAAACATTTCTGGACGTTTTTCAATGGCAAAAATCAATGAATATTGTAAATGCACAAACAGTAATATCTCCGCATTGCAAGGTGCAATTCTGAAATTTTTTGCTTTTTCCTGCTAATCCTAGCATGATAAAGAAGATTCAAAGAGAGTGAGATGCCAGCTCTTTTCATTCAGTCAGTAGCTTCAAACATTTCTGGTATATGAATAACATGATGTTTTTCAATGGCAAAAATCAATGAATATTGTAAATGCACAAACAGTAATATCTCCGCATTGCAAGGTGCAATTCTGAAATTTTTTGCTTTTTCCTGCTAATCCTAGCATGATAAAGAAGATTCAAAGAGAGTGAGATGCCAGCTCCTTTCATTCAGTCAGTAGCTTCAAACATTTCTGGACGTTTTTCAATGGCAAAAATCAATGAATATTGTAAATGCACAAACAGTAATATCTCCACATTGCAAGGTGCAATTCTGAAATTTTTTGCTTTTTCCTGCTAATCCTAGCATGATAAAGAAGATTCAAAGAGAGTGAGATGCCAGCTCTTTTCATTCAGTCAGTAGCTTCAAACATTTCTGGTATATGAATAACATGATGTTTTTCAATGGCAAAAATCAATGAATATTGTAAATGCACAAACAGTAATATCTCCACATTGCAAGGTGCAATTATGAAATTTTTTGCTTTTTCCTGCTAATCCTAGCATGATAAAGAAGATTCAAAGAGAGTGAGATGCCAGCTCCTTTCATTCAGTCAGTAGCTTCAAACATTTCTGGACGTTTTTCAATGGCAAAAATCAATGAATATTGTAAATGCACAAACAGTAATATCTCCGCATTGCAACGTGCAATTCTGAAATTTTTTGCTTTTTCCTGCTAATCCTAGCATGATAAAGAAGATTCAAAGAGAGTGAGATGCCAGCTCCTTTCATTCAGTCAGTAGCTTCAAACATTTCTGGACGTTTTTCAATGGCAAAAATCAATGAATATTGTAAATGCACAAACAGTAATATCTCCGCATTGCAAGGTGCAATTCTGAAATTTTTTGCTTTTTCCTGCTAATCCTAGCATGATAAAGAAGATTCAAAGAGAGTGAGATGCCAGCTCCTTTTATTCAGTCAGTAGCTTCAAACATTTCTGGTATATGAATAACATGATGTTTTTCAATGGCAAAAATCAATGAATATTGTAAATGCACAAACAGTAATATCTCCGCATTGCAAGGTGCAATTCTGAAATTTTTTGCTTTTTCCTGCTAATCCTAGCATGATAAAGAAGATTCAAAGAGAGTGAGATGCCAGCTCCTTTCATTCAGTCAGTAGCTTCAAACATTTCTGGACGTTTTTCAATGGCAAAAATCAATGAATATTGTAAATGCACAAACAGTAATTTCTCCGCATTGCAAGGTGCAATTCTGAAATTTTTTGCTTTTTCCTGCTAATCCTAGCATGATAAAGAAGATTCAAAGAGAGTGAGATGCCAGCTCTTTTCATTCAGTCAGTAGCTTCAAACATTTCTGGTATATGAATAACATGATGTTTTTATATGGCAAAAATCAATGAATATTGTAAATGCACAAACAGTAATATCTCCACATTGCAAGGTGCAATTCTGAAATTTTTTGCTTTTTCCTGCTAATCCTAGCATGATAAAGAAGATTCAAAGAGAGTGAGATGCCAGCTCTTTTCATTCAGTCAGTAGCTTCAAACATTTCTGGTATATGAATAACATGATGTTTTTCAATGGCAAAAATCAATGAATATTGTAAATGCACAAACAGTAATATCTCCGCATTGCAAGGTGCAATTCTGAAATTTTTTGCTTTTTCCTGCTAATCCTAGCATGATAAAGAACATTCAAAGAGAGTGAGATGCCAGCTCCTTTCATTCAGTCAGTAGCTTCAAACATTTCTGGACGTTTTTCAATGGCAAAAATCAATGAATATTGTAAATGCACAAACAGTAATATCTCCGCATTGCAAGGTGCAATTCTGAAATTTTTTGCTTTTTCCTGCTAATCCTAGCATGATAAAGAAGATTCAAAGAGAGTGAGATGCCAGCTCCTTTCATTCAGTCAGTAGCTTCAAACATTTCTGGACGTTTTTCAATGGCAAAAATCAATGAATATTGTAAATGCACAAACAGTAATATCTCCGCATTGCAAGGTGCAATTCTGAAATTTTTTGCTTTTTCCTGCTAATCCTAGCATGATAAAGAAGATTCAAAGAGAGTGAGATGCCAGCTCCTTTCATTCAGTCAGTAGCTTCAAACATTTCTGGACGTTTTTCAATGGCAAAAATCAATGAATATTGTAAATGCACAAACAGTAATATCTCCGCATTGCAAGGTGCAATTCTGAAATTTTTTGCTTTTTCCTGCTAATCCTAGCATGATAAAGAAGATTCAAAGAGAGTGAGATGCCAGCTCTTTTCATTCAGTCAGTAGCTTCAAACATTTCTGGTATATGAATAACATGATGTTTTTCAATGGCAAAAATCAATGAATATTGTAAATGCACAAACAGTAATATCTCCACATTGCAAGGTGCAATTCTGAAATTTTTTGCTTTTTCCTGCTAATCCTAGCATGATAAAGAAGATTCAAAGAGAGTGAGATGCCAGCTCCTTTCATTCAGTCAGTAGCTTCAAACATTTCTGGACGTTTTTCAATGGCAAAAATCAATGAATATTGTAAATGCACAAACAGTAATATCTCCGCATTGCAAGGTGCAATTCTGAAATTTTTTGCTTTTTCCTGCTAATCCTAGCATGATAAAGAAGATTCAAAGAGAGTGAAATGCCAGCTCTTTTCATTCAGTCAGTAGCTTCAAACATTTCTGGACGTTTTTCAATGGCAAAAATCAATGAATATTGTAAATGCACAAACAGTAATATCTCCGCATTGCGAGGTGCAATTCTGAAACTTTTTGCTTTTTCCTGCTAATCCTAGCATGATAAAGAAGATTCAAAGAGAGTGAGATGCCAGCTCTTTTCATTCAGTCAGTAGCTTCAAACATTTCTGGACGTTTTTCAATGGCAAAAATCAATGAATATTGTAAATGCACAAACAGTAATATCTCCGCATTGCAAGGTGCAATTCTGAAATTTTTTGCTTTTTCCTGCTAATCCTAGCATGATAAAGAAGATTCAAAGAGAGTGAGATGCCAGCTCTTTTCATTCAGTCAGTAGCTTCAACCATTTCTGGTATATGAATAACATGATGTTTTTCAATGGCAAAAATCAATGAATATTGTAAATGCACAAACCGTAATATCTCCACATTGCAAGGTGCAATTCTGAAATTTTTTGCTTTTTCCTGCTCCTCTTAGCATGATAAAGAAGATTCAAAGAGAGTGAGATGCCAGCTCTTTTCATTCAGTCAGTAGCTTCAAACATTTCTGGTATATGAATAACATGATGTTTTTCAATGGCAAAAATCAATGAATATTGTAAATGCACAAACAGTAATTTCTCCGCATTGCAAGGTGCAATTCTGAAATTTTTTGCTTTTTCCTGCTAATCCTAGCATGATAAAGAAGATTCAAAGAGAGTGAGATGCCAGCTCTTTTCATTCAGTCAGTAGCTTCAAACATTTCTGGACGTTTTTCAATGGCAAAAATCAATGAATATTGTAAATGCACAAACAGTAATATCTCCGCATTGCAAGGTGCAATTCTGAAATTTTTTGCTTTTTCCTGCTAATCCTAGCATGATAAAGAAGATTCAAAGAGAGTGAGATGCCAGCTCTTTTCATTCAGTCAGTAGCTTCAAACATTTCTGGACGTTTTTCAATGGCAAAAATCAATGAATATTGTAAATGCACAAACAGTAATATCTCCACATTGCAAGGTGCAATTCTGAAATTTTTTGCTTTTTCCTGCTAATCCTAGCATGATAAAGAAGATTGAAAGAGAGTGAGATGCCAGCTCTTTTCATTCAGTCAGTAGCTTCAAACATTTCTGGTATATGAATAACATGATGTTTTTCAATGACAAAAATCAATGAATATTGTAAATGCACAAACAGTAATATCTCCGCATTGCAAGGTGCAATTCTGAAATTTTTGCTTTTTCCTGCTAATCCTAGCATGATAAAGAAGATTCAAAGAGAGTGAGATGCCAGCTCTTTTCATTCAGTCAGTAGCTTCAAACATTTCTGGTATATGAATAACATGATGTTTTTCAATGGCAAAAATCAATGAATATTGTAAATGCACAAACAGTAATTTCTCCGCATTGCAAGGTGCAATTCTGAAATTTTTTGCTTTTTCCTACTAATCCTAGCATGATAAAGAAGATTCAAAGAGAGTGAGATGCCAGCTCCTTTCATTCAGTCAGTAGCTTCAAACATTTCTGGTATATGAATAACATGATGTTTTTCAATGGCAAAAATCAATGAATATTGTGAATGCACAAACAGTAATTTCTCCGCATTGCAAGGTGCAATTCTGAAATTTTTTGCTTTTTACTGCTAATCCTAGCATGATAAAGAAGATTCAAAGAGAGTGAGATGCCAGCTCCTTTCATTCAGTCAGTAG
Organism: Phyllobates terribilis; assembly: GCF_046119375.1. Taxonomy (NCBI): domain Eukaryota; kingdom Metazoa; phylum Chordata; class Amphibia; order Anura; family Dendrobatidae; genus Phyllobates; species Phyllobates terribilis. The sequence continues at coordinate 1,498,408 of NW_027363054.1, read as the reverse complement.
CTTCAAACATTTCTGGACGTTTTTCAATGGCAAAAATCAATGAATATTGTAAATGCACAAACAGTAATATCTCCGCATTGCAAGGTGCAATTCTGAAATTTTTTGCTTTTTCCTGCTAATCCTAGCATGATAAAGAAGATTCAAAGAGAGTGAGATGCCAGCTCCTTTCATTCAGTCAGTAGCTTCAAACATTTCTGGACGTTTTTCAATGGCAAAAATCAATGAATATTGTAAATGCACAAACAGTAATATCTCCGCATTGCAAGGTGCAATTCTGAAATTTTTTGCTTTTTCCTGCTAATCCTAGCATGATAAAGAAGATTCAAAGAGAGTGAGATGCCAGCTCCTTTCATTCAGTCAGTAGCTTCAAACATTTCTGGACGTTTTTCAATGGCAAAAATCAATGAATATTGTAAATGCACAAACAGTAATATCTCCGCATTGCAAGGTGCAATTCTGAAATTTTTTGCTTTTTCCTGCTAATCCTAGCATGATAAAGAAGATTCAAAGAGAGTGAGATGCCAGCTCTTTTCATTCAGTCAGTAGCTTCAAACATTTCTGGACGTTTTTCAATGGCAAAAATCAATGAATATTGTAAATGCACAAAGAGTAATATCTCCGCATTGCAAGGTGCAATTCTGAAATTTTTTGCTTTTTCCTGCTAATCCTAGCATGATAAAGAAGATTCAAAGAGAGTGAGATGCCAGCTCTTTTCATTCAGTCAGTAGCTTCAAACATTTCTGGTATATGAATAACATGATGTTTTTCAATGGCAAAAATCAATGAATATTGTAAATGCACAAACAGTAATATCTCCGCATTGCAAGGTGCAATTCTGAAATTTTTTGCTTTTTCCTGCTAATCCTAGCATGATAAAGAAGATTCAAAGAGAGTGAGATGCCAGCTCTTTTCATTCAGTCAGTAGCTTCAAACATTTCTGGTATATGAATAACATGATGTTTTTCAATGGCAAAAATCAATGACTATTGTAAATGCACAAACAGTAATATCTCCACATTGCAAGGTGCAATTCTGAAATTTTTTGCTTTTTCCTGCTAATCTTAGCATGATAAAGAAGATTCAAAGAGAGTGAGATGCCAGCTCCTTTCATTCAGTCAGTAGCTTCAAACATTTCTGGACGTTTTTCAATCGCAAAAATCAATGAATATTGTAAATGCACAAACAGTAATATCTCCGCATTGCAAGGTGCAATTCTGAAATTTTTTGCTTTTTCCTGCTAATCCTAGCATGATAAAGAAGATTCAAAGAGAGTGAGATGCCAGCTCTTTTCATTCAGTCAGTAGCTTCAAACATTTCTGGACGTTTTTCAATGGCAAAAATCAATGAATATTGTAAATGCACAAACAGTAATATCTCCACATTGCAAGGTGCAATTCTGAAATTTTTTGCTTTTTCCTGCTAATCCTAGCATGATAAAGAAGATTCAAAGAGAGTGAGATGCCAGCTCCTTTCATTCAGTCAGTAGCTTCAAACATTTCTGGACGTTTTTCAATGGCAAAAATCAATGAATATTGTAAATGCACAAACAGTAATATCTCCACATTGCAAGGTGCAATTCTGAAATTTTTTGCTTTTTCCTGCTAATCCTAGCATGATAAAGAAGATTCAAAGAGAGTGAGGTGCCAGCTCTTTTCATTCAGTCAGTAGCTTCAAACATTTCTGGACGTTTTTCAATGGCAAAAATCAATGAATATTGTAAATGCACAAACAGTAATATCTCCGCATTGCAAGGTGCAATTCTGAAATTTTTTGCTTTTTCCTGCTAATCCTAGCATGATAAAGAAGATTCAAAGAGAGTGAGATGCCAGCTCTTTTCATTCAGTCAGTAGCTTCAAACATTACTGGACGTTTTTCAATGGCAAAAATCAATGAATATTGTAAATGCACAAACAGTAATATCTCCGCATTGCAAGGTGCAATTCTGAAATTTTTTGCTTTTTCCTGCTAATCCTAGCATGATAAAGAAGATTCAAAGAGAGTGAGATGCCAGCTCTTTTCATTCAGTCAGTAGCTTCAAACATTTCTGGTATATGAATAACATGATGTTTTTCAATGGCAAAAATCAATGAATATTGTAAATGCACAAACAGTAATATCTCCACATTGCAAGGTGCAATTATGAAAATTTTTGATTTTTCCTGCTAATCCTAGCATGATAAAGAAGATTCAAAGAGAGTGAGATGCCAGCTCTTTTCATTCAGTCAGTAGCTTCAAACATTTCTGGACGTTTTTCAATGGCAAAAATCAATGAATATTGTAAATGCACAAACAGTAATATCTCCGCATTGCAAGGTGCAATTCTGAAATTTTTTGCTTTTTCCTGCTAATCCTAGCATGATAAAGAAGATTCAAAGAGAGTGAGATGCCAGCTCTTTTCATTCAGTCAGTAGCTTCAAACATTTCTGGACGTTTTTCAATGGCAAAAATCAATGAATATTGTAAATGCACAAACAGTAATTTCTCCGCATTGCAAGGTGCAATTCTGAAATTTTTTGCTTTTTCCTGCTAATCCTAGCATGATAAAGAAGATTCAAAGAGAGTGAGATGCCAGCTCTTTTCATTCAGTCAGTAGCTTCAAACATTTCTGGACGTTTTTCAATGGCAAAAATCAATGAATATTGTAAATGCACAAACAGTAATATCTCCGCATTGCAAGGTGCAATTCTGAAATTTTTTGCTTTTTCCTGCTAATCCTAGCATGATAAAGAAGATTCAAAGAGAGTGAGATGCCAGCTCTTTTCATTCAGTCAGTAGCTTCAAACATTTCTGGACGTTTTTCAATGGCAAAAATCAATGAATATTGTAAATGCACAAACAGTAATATCTCCGCATTGCAAGGTGCAATTCTGAAATTTTTTGCTTTTTCCTGCTAATCCTAGCATGATAAATAAGATTCAAAGAGAGTGAGATGCCAGCTCTTTTCATTCAGTCAGTAGCTTCAAACATTTCTGGTATATGAATAACATGATGTTTTTCAATGGCAAAAATCAATGAATATTGTAAATGCACAAACAGTAATTTCTCCGCATTGCAAGGTGCAATTCTGAAATTTTTTGCTTTTTCCTGCTAATCCTAGCATGATAAAGAAGATTCAAAGAGAGTGAGATGCCAGCTCTTTTCATTCAGTCAGTAGCTTCAAACATTTCTGGTATATGAATAACATGATGTTTTTCAATGGCAAAAATCAATGAATATTGTAAATGCACAAACAGTAATATCTCCGCATTGCAAGGTGCAATTCTGAAATTTTTTGCTTTTTCCTGCTAATCCTAGCATGATAAAGAAGATTCCAAGCGAGTGAGATGCCAGCTCTTTTCATTCAGTCAGTAGCTTCAAACATTTCTGGACGTTTTTCAATGGCAAAAATCAATGAATATTGTAAATGCACAAACAGTAATATCTCCGCATTGCAAGGTGCAATTCTGAAATTTTTTGCTTTTTCCTGCTAATCCTAGCATGATAAAGAAGATTCAAAGAGAGTGAGATGCCAGCTCTTTTCATTCAGTCAGTAGCTTCAAACATTTCTGGACGTTTTTCAATGGCAAAAATCAATGAATATTGTAAATGCACAAACAGTAATATCTCCGCATTGCAAGGTGCAATTCTGAAATTTTTTGCTTTTTCCTGCTAATCCTAGCATGATAAAGAAGATTCAAAGAGAGTGAGATGCCAGCTCCTTTCATTCAGTCAGTAGCTTCAAACATTTCTGGACGTTTTTCAATGGCAAAAATCAATGAATATTGTAAATGCACAAACAGTAATATCTCCGCATTGCAAGGTGCAATTCTGAAATTTTTTGCTTTTTCCTGCTAATCCTAGCATGATAAAGAAGATTCAAAGAGAGTGAGATGCCAGCTCTTTTCATTCAGTCAGTAGCTTCAAACATTTCTGGTATATGAATAACATGATGTTTTTCAATGGCAAAAATCAATGAATATTGTAAATGCACAAACAGTAATATCTCCGCATTGCAAGGTGCAATTCTGAAATTTTTTGCTTTTTCCTGCTAATCCTAGCATGATAAAGAAGATTCCAAGCGAGTGAGATGCCAGCTCTTTTCATTCAGTCAGTAGCTTCAAACATTTCTGGACGTTTTTCAATGGCAAAAATCAATGAATATTGTAAATGCACAAACAGTAATATCTCCGCATTGCAAGGTGCAATTCTGAAATTTTTTGCTTTTTCCTGCTAATCCTAGCATGATAAAGAAGATTCAAAGAGAGTGAGATGCCAGCTCTTTTCATTCAGTCAGTAGCTTCAAACATTTCTGGACGTTTTTCAATGGCAAAAATCAATGAATATTGTAAATGCACAAACAGTAATATCTCCGCATTGCAAGGTGCAATTCTGAAATTTTTTGCTTTTTCCTGCTAATCCTAGCATGATAAAGAAGATTCAAAGAGAGTGATATGCCAGCTCCTTTCATTCAGTCAGTAGCTTCAAACATTTCTGGACGTTTTTCAATGGCAAAAATCAATGAATATTGTAAATGCACAAACAGTAATATCTCCGCATTGCAAGGTGCAATTCTGAAATTTTTTGCTTTTTCCTGCTAATCCTAGCATGATAAAGAAGATTCAAAGAGAGTGAGATGCCAGCTCTTTTCATTCAGTCAGTAGCTTCAAACATTTCTGGTATATGAATAACATGATGTTTTTCAATGGCAAAAATCAATGAATATTGTAAATGCACAAACAGTAATTTCTCCGCATTGCAAGGTGCAATTCTGAAATTTTTTGCTTTTTCCTGCTAATCCTAGCATGATAAAGAAGATTCAAAGAGAGTGAGATGCCAGCTCCTTTCATTCAGTCAGTAGCTTCAAACATTTCTGGACGTTTTTCAATGGCAAAAATCAATGAATATTGTAAATGCACAAACAGTAATATCTCCGCATTGCAAGGTGCAATTCTGAAATTTTTTGCTTTTTCCTGCTAATCCTAGCATGATAAAGAAGATTCAAAGAGAGTGAGATGCCAGCTCCTTTCATTCAGTCAGTAGCTTCAAACATTTCTGGACGTTTTTCAATGGCAAAAATCAATGAATATTGTAAATGCACAAACAGTAATTTCTCCGCATTGCAAGGTGCAATTCTGAAATTTTTTGCTTTTTCCTGCTAATCCTAGCATGATAAAGAAGATTCAAAGAGAGTGAGATGCCAGCTCTTTTCATTCAGTCAGTAGCTTCAAACATTTCTGGTATATGAATAACATGATGTTTTTCAATGGCAAAAATCAATGAATATTGTAAATGCACAAACAGTAATATCTCCACATTGCAAGGTGCAATTCTGAAATTTTTTGCTTTTTCCTGCTAATCCTAGCATGATAAAGAAGATTCAAAGAGAGTGAGATGCCAGCTCCTTTCATTCAGTCAGTAGCTTCAAACATTTCTGGACATTTTTCAATGGCAAAAATCAATGAATATTGTAAATGCACAAACAGTAATATCTCCGCATTGCAAGGTGCAATTCTGAAATTTTTTGCTTTTTCCTGCTAATCCTAGCATGATAAAGAAGATTCAAAGAGAGTGAGATGCCAGCTCTTTTCATTCAGTCAGTAGCTTCAAACATTTCTGGTATATGAATAACATGATGTTTTTCAATGGCAAAAATCAATGAATATTGTAAATGCACATACAGTAATATCTCCGCATTGCAAGGTGCAATTCTGAAATTTTTTGCTTTTTCCTGCTAATCCTAGCATGATAAAGAAGATTCAAAGAGAGTGAGATGCCAGCTCTTTTCATTCAGTCAGTAGCTTCAAACATTTCTGGTATATGAATAACATGATGTTTTTCAATGGCAAAAATCAATGAATATTGTAAATGCACAAACAGTAATTTCTCCGCATTGCAAGGTGCAATTCTGAAATTTTTTGCTTTTTCCTGCTAATCCTAGCATGATAAAGAAGATTCAAAGAGAGTGAGATGCCAGCTCTTTTCATTCAGTCAGTAGCTTCAAACATTTCTGGACGTTTTTCAATGGCAAAAATCAATGAATATTGTAAATGCACAAACAGTAATATCTCCGCATTGCAAGGTGCAATTCTGAAATTTTTTGCTTTTTCCTGCTAATCCTAGCATGATAAAGAAGATTCAAAGAGAGTGAGATGCCAGCTCTTTTCATTCAGTCAGTAGCTTCAAACATTTCTGGACGTTTTTCAATGGCAAAAATCAATGAATATTGTAAATGCACAAACAGTAATATCTCCGCATTGCAAGGTGCAATTCTGAAATTTTTTGCTTTTTCCTGCTAATCCTAGCATGATAAAGAAGATTCAAAGAGAGTGATATGCCAGCTCCTTTCATTCAGTCAGTAGCTTCAAACATTTCTGGACGTTTTTCAATGGCAAAAATCAATGAATATTGTAAATGCACAAACAGTAATATCTCCGCATTGCAAGGTGCAATTCTGAAATTTTTTGCTTTTTCCTGCTAATCCTAGCATGATAAAGAAGATTCAAAGAGAGTGAGATGCCAGCTCTTTTCATTCAGTCAGTAGCTTCAAACATTTCTGGTATATGAATAACATGATGTTTTTCAATGGCAAAAATCAATGAATATTGTAAATGCACAAACAGTAATTTCTCCGCATTGCAAGGTGCAATTCTGAAATTTTTTGCTTTTTCCTGCTAATCCTAGCATGATAAAGAAGATTCAAAGAGAGTGAGATGCCAGCTCCTTTCATTCAGTCAGTAGCTTCAAACATTTCTGGACGTTTTTCAATGGCAAAAATCAATGAATATTGTAAATGCACAAACAGTAATATCTCCGCATTGCAAGGTGCAATTCTGAAATTTTTTGCTTTTTCCTGCTAATCCTAGCATGATAAAGAAGATTCAAAGAGAGTGAGATGCCAGCTCCTTTCATTCAGTCAGTAGCTTCAAACATTTCTGGACGTTTTTCAATGGCAAAAATCAATGAATATTGTAAATGCACAAACAGTAATTTCTCCGCATTGCAAGGTGCAATTCTGAAATTTTTTGCTTTTTCCTGCTAATCCTAGCATGATAAAGAAGATTCAAAGAGAGTGAGATGCCAGCTCTTTTCATTCAGTCAGTAGCTTCAAACATTTCTGGTATATGAATAACATGATGTTTTTCAATGGCAAAAATCAATGAATATTGTAAATGCACAAACAGTAATATCTCCACATTGCAAGGTGCAATTCTGAAATTTTTTGCTTTTTCCTGCTAATCCTAGCATGATAAAGAAGATTCAAAGAGAGTGAGATGCCAGCTCCTTTCATTCAGTCAGTAGCTTCAAACATTTCTGGACATTTTTCAATGGCAAAAATCAATGAATATTGTAAATGCACAAACAGTAATATCTCCGCATTGCAAGGTGCAATTCTGAAATTTTTTGCTTTTTCCTGCTAATCCTAGCATGATAAAGAAGATTCAAAGAGAGTGAGATGCCAGCTCTTTTCATTCAGTCAGTAGCTTCAAACATTTCTGGTATATGAATAACATGATGTTTTTCAATGGCAAAAATCAATGAATATTGTAAATGCACATACAGTAATATCTCCGCATTGCAAGGTGCAATTCTGAAATTTTTTGCTTTTTCCTGCTAATCCTAGCATGATAAAGAAGATTCAAAGAGAGTGAGATGCCAGCTCTTTTCATTCAGTCAGTAGCTTCAAACATTTCTGGTATATGAATAACATGATGTTTTTCAATGGCAAAAATCAATGAATATTGTAAATGCACAAACAGTAATTTCTCCGCATTGCAAGGTGCAATTCTGAAATTTTTTGCTTTTTCCTGCTAATCCTAGCATGATAAAGAAGATTCAAAGAGAGTGAGATGCCAGCTCCTTTCATTCAGTCAGTAGCTTCAAACATTTCTGGACGTTTTTCAATGGCAAAAATCAATGAATATTGTAAATGCACAAACAGTAATATCTCCGCATTGCAAGGTGCAATTCTGAAATTTTTTGCTTTTTCCTGCTAATCCTAGCATGATAAAGAAGATTCAAAGAGAGTGAGATGCCAGCTCCTTTCATTCAGTCAGTAGCTTCAAACATTTCTGGACGTTTTTCAATGGCAAAAATCAATGAATATTGTAAATGCACAAACAGTAATTTCTCCGCATTGCAAGGTGCAATTCTGAAATTTTTTGCTTTTTCCTGCTAATCCTAGCATGATAAAGAAGATTCAAAGAGAGTGAGATGCCAGCTCTTTTCATTCAGTCAGTAGCTTCAAACATTTCTGGTATATGAATAACATGATGTTTTTCAATGGCAAAAATCAATGAATATTGTAAATGCACAAACAGTAATATCTCCACATTGCAAGGTGCAATTCTGAAATTTTTTGCTTTTTCCTGCTAATCCTAGCATGATAAAGAAGATTCAAAGAGAGTGAGATGCCAGCTCCTTTCATTCAGTCAGTAGCTTCAAACATTTCTGGACATTTTTCAATGGCAAAAATCAATGAATATTGTAAATGCACAAACAGTAATATCTCCGCATTGCAAGGTGCAATTCTGAAATTTTTTGCTTTTTCCTGCTAATCCTAGCATGATAAAGAAGATTCAAAGAGAGTGAGATGCCAGCTCTTTTCATTCAGTCAGTAGCTTCAAACATTTCTGGTATATGAATAACATGATGTTTTTCAATGGCAAAAATCAATGAATATTGTAAATGCACATACAGTAATATCTCCGCATTGCAAGGTGCAATTCTGAAATTTTTTGCTTTTTCCTGCTAATCCTAGCATGATAAAGAAGATTCAAAGAGAGTGAGATGCCAGCTCTTTTCATTCAGTCAGTAGCTTCAAACATTTCTGGACGTTTTTCAATGGCAAAAATCAATGAATATTGTAAATGCACAAACAGTAATATCTCCGCATTGCAAGGTGCAATTCTGAAATTTTTTGCTTTTTCCTGCTAATCCTAGCATGATAAAGAAGATTCAAAGAGAGTGAGATGCCAGCTCTTTTCATTCAGTCAGTAGCTTCAAACATTTCTGGTATATGAATAACATGATGTTTTTCAATGGCAAAAATCAATGAATATTGTAAATGCACAAACAGTAATATCTCCACATTGCAAGGTGCAATTCTGAAATTTTTTGCTTTTTCTTCTAATCTTAGCATGATAAAGAAGATTCAAAGAGAGTGAGATGCCAGCTCTTTTCATTCAGTCAGTAGCTTCAAACATTTCTGGTATATGAATAACATGATGTTTTTCAATGGCAAAAATCAATGAATATTGTAAATGCACAAACAGTAATATCTCCGCATTGCAAGGTGCAATTCTGAAATTTTTTGCTTTTTCCTGCTAATCCTAGCATGATAAAGAAGATTCAAAGAGAGTGAGATGCCAGCTCCTTTCATTCAGTCAGTAGCTTCAAACATTTCTGGACGTTTTTCAATGGCAAAAATCAATGAATATTGTAAATGCACAAACAGTAATATCTCCGCATTGCAAGGTGCAATTCTGAAATTTTTTGCTTTTTCCTGCTAATCCTAGCATGATAAAGAAGATTCAAAGAGAGTGAGATGCCAGCTCTTTTCATTCAGTCAGTAGCTTCAAACATTTCTGGACGTTTTTCAATGGCAAAAATCAATGAATATTGTAAATGCACAAACAGTAATTTCTCCTCATTGCAAGGTGCAATTCTGAAATTTTTTGCTTTTTCCTGCTAATCCTAGCATGATAAAGAAGATTCAAAGAGAGTGAGATGCCAGCTCTTTTCATTCAGTCAGTAGCTTCAAACATTTCTGGAATATGAATAACATGATGTTTTTCAATGGCAAAAATCAATGAATATTGTAAATGCACAAACAGTAATATCTCCGCATTGCAAGGTGCAATTCTGAAATTTTTTGCTTTTTCCTGCTAATCCTAGCATAATAAAGAAGATTCAAAGAGAGTGAGATGCCAGCTCTTTTCATTCAGTCAGTAGCTTCAAACATTTCTGGTATATGAATAACATGATGTTTTTCAATGGCAAAAATCAATGAATATTGTAAATGCACAAACAGTAATATCTCCGCATTGCAAGGTGCAATTCTGAAATTTTTTGCTTTTTCCTGCTAATCCTAGCATGATAAAGAAGATTCAAAGAGAGTGAGATGCCAGCTCCTTTCATTCAGTCAGTAGCTTCAAACATTTCTGGACGTTTTTCAATGGCAAAAATCAATGAATATTGTAAATGCACAAACAGTAATTTCTCCGCATTGCAAGGTGCAATTCTGAAATTTTTTGCTTTTTCCTGCTAATCCTAGCATGATAAAGAAGACTCAAAGAGAGTGAGATGCCAGCTCCTTTCATTCAGTCAGTAGCTTCAAACATTTCTGGACGTTTTTCAATGGCAAAAATCAATGAATATAGTAAATGCACAAACAGTAATATCTCCGCATTGCAAGGTGCAATTCTGAAATTTTTTGCTTTTTCCTGCTAATTCTAGCATGATAAAGAAGATTCAAAGAGAGTGAGATGCCAGCTCCTTTCATTCAGTCAGTAGCTTCAAACATTTCTGGACGTTTTTCAATGGCAAAAATCAATGAATATTGTAAATGCACAAACAGTAATTTCTCCGCATTGCAAGGTGCAATTCTGAAATTTTTTGCTTTTTCCTGCTAATCCTAGCATGATAAAGAAGATTCAAAGAGAGTGAGATGCCAGCTCTTTTCATTCAGTCAGTAGCTTCAAACATTTCTGGACGTTTTTCAATGGCAAAAATCAATGAATATTGTAAATGCACAAACAGTAATATCTCCGCATTGCAAGGTGCAATTCTGAAATTTTTTGCTTTTTCCTGCTAATCCTAGCATGATAAAGAAGATTCAAAGAGATTGAGATGCCAGCTCTTTTCATTCAGTCAGTAGCTTCAAACATTTCTGGTATATGAATAACATGATGTTTTTCAATGGCAAAAATCAATGAATATTGTAAATGCACAAACAGTAATATCTCCACATTGCAAGGTGCAATTCTGAAATTTTTTGCTTTTTCCTGCTAATCCTAGCATGATAAAGAAGATTCAAAGAGATTGAGATGCCAGCTCCTTTCATTCAGTCAGTAGCTTCAAACATTTCTGGACGTTTTTCAATGGCAAAAATCAATGAATATTGTAAATGCACAAACAGTAATATCTCCGCATTGCAAGGTGCAATTCTGAAATTTTTTGCTTTTTCCTGCTAATCCTAGCATGATAAAGAAGATTCAAAGAGAGTGAGATGCCAGCTCTTTTCATTCAGTCAGTAGCTTCAAACATTTCTGGTATATGAATAACATGATGTTTTTCAATGGCAAAAATCAATGAATATTGTAAATGCACAAACAGTAATATCTCCGCATTGCAAGGTGCAATTCTGAAATTTTTTGCTTTTTCCTGCTAATCCTAGCATGATAAAGTAGATTCAAAGAGAGTGAGATGCCAGCTCTTTTCATTCAGTCAGTAGCTTCAAACATTTCTGGACGTTTTTCAATGGCAAAAATCAATGAATATTGTAAATGCACAAACAGTAATTTCTCCGCATTGCAAGGTGCAATTCTGAAATTTTTTGCTTTTTCCTGCTAATCCTAGCATGATAAAGAAGATTCAAAGAGAGTGAGATGCCAGCTCTTTTCATTCAGTCAGTAGCTTCAAACATTTCTGGACGTTTTTCAATGGCAAAAATCAATGAATATTGTAAATGCACAAACAGTAATATCTCCGCATTGCAAGGTGCAATTCTGAAATTTTTTGCTTTTTCCTGCTAATCCTAGCATGATAAAGAAGATTCATAGAGAGTGAGATGCCAGCTCTTTTCATTCAGTCAGTAGCTTCAAACATTTCTGGACGTTTTTCAATGGCAAAAATCAATGAATATTGTAAATGCACAAACAGTAATATCTCCGCATTGCAAGGTGCAATTCTGAAATTTTTTGCTTTTTCCTGCTAATCCTAGCATGATAAAGAAGATTCAAAGAGAGTGAGATGCCAGCTCTTTTCATTCAGTCAGTAGCTTCAAACATTTCTGGACGTTTTTCAATGGCAAAAATCAATGAATATTGTAAATGCACAAACAGTAATATCTCCGCATTGCAAGGTGCAATTCTGAAATTTTTTGCTTTTTCCTGCTAATCCTAGCATGATAAAGAAGATTCAAAGAGAGTGAGATGCCAGCTCTTTTCATTCAGTCAGTAGCTTCAAACATTTCTGGTATATGAATAACATGATGTTTTTCAATGGCAAAAATCAATGAATATTGTAAATGCACAAACAGTAATATCTCCGCATTGCAAGGTGCAATTCTGAAATTTTTTGCTTTTTCCTGCTAATCCTAGCATGATAAAGTAGATTCAAAGAGAGTGAGATGCCAGCTCTTTTCATTCAGTCAGTAGCTTCAAACATTTCTGGACGTTTTTCAATGGCAAAAATCAATGAATATTGTAAATGCACAAACAGTAATTTCTCCGCATTGCAAGGTGCAATTCTGAAATTTTTTGCTTTTTCCTGCTAATCCTAGCATGATAAAGAAGATTCAAAGAGAGTGAGATGCCAGCTCTTTTCATTCAGTCAGTAGCTTCAAACATTTCTGGACGTTTTTCAATGGCAAAAATCAATGAATATTGTAAATGCACAAACAGTAATATCTCCGCATTGCAAGGTGCAATTCTGAAATTTTTTGCTTTTTCCTGCTAATCCTAGCATGATAAAGAAGATTCATAGAGAGTGAGATGCCAGCTCTTTTCATTCAGTCAGTAGCTTCAAACATTTCTGGACGTTTTTCAATGGCAAAAATCAATGAATATTGTAAATGCACAAACAGTAATATCTCCGCATTGCAAGGTGCAATTCTGAAATTTTTTGCTTTTTCCTGCTAATCCTAGCATGATAAAGAAGATTCAAAGAGAGTGAGATGCCAGCTCTTTTCATTCAGTCAGTAGCTTCAAACATTTCTGGACGTTTTTCAATGGCAAAAATCAATGAATATTGTAAATGCACAAACAGTAATATCTCCGCATTGCAAGGTGCAATTCTGAAATTTTTTGCTTTTTCCTGCTAATCCTAGCATGATAAAGAAGATTCAAAGAGAGTGAGATGCCAGCTCTTTTCATTCAGTCAGTAGCTTCAAACATTTCTGGTATATGAATAACATGATGTTTTTCAATGGCAAAAATCAATGAATATTGAAAATGCACAAACAGTAATATCTCCGCATTGCAAGGTGCAATTCTGAAATTTTTTGCTTTTTCCTGCTAATCCTAGCATGATAAAGAAGATTCAAAGAGAGTGAGATGCCAGCTCCTTTCATTCAGTCAGTAGCTTCAAACATTTCTGGATGTTTTTCAATGGCAAAAATCAATGAATATTGTAAATGCACAAACAGTAATATCTCCGCATTGCAACGTGCAATTCTGAAATTTTTTGCTTTTTCCTGCTAATCCTAGCATGATAAAGAAGATTCAAAGAGAGTGAGATGCCAGCTCTTTTCATTCAGTCAGTAGCTTCAAACATTTCTGGTATATGAATAACATGATGTTTTTCAATGGCAAAAATCAATGAATATTGTAAATGCACAAACAGTAATTTCTCCGCATTGCAAGGGGCAATTCTGAAATTTTTTGCTTTTTCCTGCTAATCCTAGCATGATAAAGAAGATTCAAAGAGAGTGAGATGCCAGCTCTTTTCATTCAGTCAGTAGCTTCAAACATTTCTGGTATATGAATAACATGATGTTTTTCAATGGCAAAAATCAATGAATATTGTAAATGCACAAACAGTAATATCTCCGCATTGCAAGGTGCAATTCTGAAATTTTTTGCTTTTTCCTGCTAATCCTAGCATGATAAAGAAGATTCAAAGAGAGTGAGATGCCAGCTCCTTTCATTCAGTCAGTAGCTTCAAACATTTCTGGACGTTTTTCAATGGCAAAAATCAATGAATATTGTAAATGCACAAACAGTAATTTCTCCGCATTGCAAGGTGCAATTCTGAAATTTTTTGCTTTTTCCTGCTAATCCTAGCATGATAAAGAAGATTCAAAGAGAGTGAGATGCCAGCTCCTTTCATTCAGTCAGTAGCTTCAAACATTTCTGGACGTTTTTCAATGGCAAAAATCAATGAATATAGTAAATGCACAAACAGTAATATCTCCGCATTGCAAGGTGCAATTCTGAAATTTTTTGCTTTTTCCTGCTAATCCTAGCATGATAAAGAAGATTCAAAGAGAGTGAGATGCCAGCTCTTTTCATTCAGTCAGTAGCTTCAAACATTTCTGGTATATGAATAACATGATGTTTTTCAATGGCAAAAATCAATGAATATTGTAAATGCACAAACAGTAATATCTCCACATTGCAAGGTGCAATTCTGAAATTTTTTGCTTTTTCTTCTAATCCTAGCATGATAAAGAAGATTCAAAGAGAGTGAGATGCCAGCTCTTTTCATTCAGTCAGTAGCTTCAAACATTTCTGGTATATGAATAACATGATGTTTTTCAATGGCAAAAATCAATGAATATTGTAAATGCACAAACAGTAATATCTCCGCATTGCAAGGTGCAATTCTGAAATTTTTTGCTTTTTCCTGCTAATCCTAGCATGATAAAGAAGATTCAAAGAGAGTGAGATGCCAGCTCCTTTCATTCAGTCAGTAGCTTCAAACATTTCTGGACGTTTTTCAATGGCAAAAATCAATGAATATTGTAAATGCACAAACAGTAATATCTCCGCATTGCAAGGTGCAATTCTGAAATTTTTTGCTTTTTCCTGCTAATCCTAGCATGATAAAGAAGATTCAAAGAGAGTGAGATGCCAGCTCTTTTCATTCAGTCAGTACCTTCAAACATTTCTGGTATATGAATAACATGATGTTTTTCAATGGCAAAAATCAATGAATATTGTAAATGCACAAACAGTAATATCTCCGCATTGCAAGGTGCAATTCTGAAATTTTTTGCTTTTTCCTGCTAATCCTAGCATGATAAAGTAGATTCAAAGAGAGTGAGATGCCTGCTCTTTTCATTCAGTCAGTAGCTTCAAACATTTCTGGACGTTTTTCAATGGCAAAAATCAATGAATATTGTAAATGCACAAACAGTAATTTCTCCGCATTGCAAGGTGCAATTCTGAAATTTTTTGCTTTTTCCTGCTAATCCTAGCATGATAAAGAAGATTCAAAGAGAGTGAGATGCCAGCTCTTTTCATTCAGTCAGTAGCTTCAAACATTTCTGGACGTTTTTCAATGGCAAAAATCAATGAATATTGTAAATGCACAAACAGTAATATCTCCGCATTGCAAGGTGCAATTCTGAAATTTTTTGCTTTTTCCTGCTAATCCTAGCATGATAAAGAAGATTCATAGAGAGTGAGATGCCAGCTCTTTTCATTCAGTCAGTAGCTTCAAACATTTCTGGACGTTTTTCAATGGCAAAAATCAATGAATATTGTAAATGCACAAACAGTAATATCTCCGCATTGCAAGGTGCAATTCTGAAATTTTTTGCTTTTTCCTGCTAATCCTAGCATGATAAAGAAGATTCAAAGAGAGTGAGATGCCAGCTCTTTTCATTCAGTCAGTAGCTTCAAACATTTCTGGACGTTTTTCAATGGCAAAAATCAATGAATATTGTAAAAGCACAAACAGTAATATCTCCGCATTGCAAGGTGCAATTCTGAAATTTTTTGCTTTTTCCTGCTAATCCTAGCATGATAAAGAAGATTCAAAGAGAGTGAGATGCCAGCTCTTTTCATTCAGTCAGTAGCTTCAAACATTTCTGGTATATGAATAACATGATGTTTTTCAATGGCAAAAATCAATGAATATTGTAAATGCACAAACAGTAATATCTCCGCATTGCAAGGTGCAATTCTGAAATTTTTTGCTTTTTCCTGCTAATCCTAGCATGATAAAGAAGATTCAAAGAGAGTGAGATGCCAGCTCCTTTCATTCAGTCAGTAGCTTCAAACATTTCTGGACGTTTTTCAATGGCAAAAATCAATGAATATTGTAAATGCACAAACAGTAATATCTCCGCATTGCAAGGTGCAATTCTGAAATTTTTTGCTTTTTCCTGCTAATCCTAGCATGATAAAGAAGATTCAAAGAGAGTGAGATGCCAGCTCTTTTCATTCAGTCAGTAGCTTCAAACATTTCTGGTATATGAATAACATGATGTTTTTCAATGGCAAAAATCAATGAATATTGTAAATGCACAAACAGTAATTTCTCCGCATTGCAAGGGGCAATTCTGAAATTTTTTGCTTTTTCCTGCTAATCCTAGCATGATAAAGAAGATTCAAAGAGAGTGAGATGCCAGCTCTTTTCATTCAGTCAGTAGCTTCAAACATTTCTGGTATATGAATAACATGATGTTTTTCAATGGCAAAAATCAATGAATATTGTAAATGCACAAACAGTAATATCTCCGCATTGCAAGGTGCAATTCTGAAATTTTTTGCTTTTTCCTGCTAATCCTAGCATGATAAAGAAGATTCAAAGAGAGTGAGATGCCAGCTCCTTTCATTCAGTCAGTAGCTTCAAACATTTCTGGACGTTTTTCAATGGCAAAAATCAATGAATATTGTAAATGCACAAACAGTAATTTCTCCGCATTGCAAGGTGCAATTCTGAAATTTTTTGCTTTTTCCTGCTAATCCTAGCATGATAAAGAAGATTCAAAGAGAGTGAGATGCCAGCTCCTTTCATTCAGTCAGTAGCTTCAAACATTTCTGGACGTTTTTCAATGGCAAAAATCAATGAATATAGTAAATGCACAAACAGTAATATCTCCGCATTGCAAGGTGCAATTCTGAAATTTTTTGCTTTTTCCTGCTAATCCTAGCATGATAAAGAAGATTCAAAGAGAGTGAGATGCCAGCTCTTTTCATTCAGTCAGTAGCTTCAAACATTTCTGGTATATGAATAACATGATGTTTTTCAATGGCAAAAATCAATGAATATTGTAAATGCACAAACAGTAATATCTCCACATTGCAAGGTGCAATTCTGAAATTTTTTGCTTTTTCTTCTAATCCTAGCATGATAAAGAAGATTCAAAGAGAGTGAGATGCCAGCTCTTTTCATTCAGTCAGTAGCTTCAAACATTTCTGGTATATGAATAACATGATGTTTTTCAATGGCAAAAATCAATGAATATTGTAAATGCACAAACAGTAATATCTCCGCATTGCAAGGTGCAATTCTGAAATTTTTTGCTTTTTCCTGCTAATCCTAGCATGATAAAGAAGATTCAAAGAGAGTGAGATGCCAGCTCCTTTCATTCAGTCAGTAGCTTCAAACATTTCTGGACGTTTTTCAATGGCAAAAATCAATGAATATTGTAAATGCACAAACAGTAATATCTCCGCATTGCAAGGTGCAATTCTGAAATTTTTTGTTTTTTCCTGCTAATCCTAGCATGATAAAGAAGATTCAAAGAGAGTGAGATGCCAGCTCTTTTCATTCAGTCAGTAGCTTCAAACATTTCTGGACGTTTTTCAATGGCAAAAATCAATGAATATTGTAAATGCACAAACAGTAATTTCTCCGCATTGCAAGGTGCAATTCTGAAATTTTTTGCTTTTTCCTGCTAATCCTAGCATGATAAAGAAGATTCAAAGAGAGTGATATGCCAGCTCTTTTCATTCAGTCAGTAGCTTCAAACATTTCTGGAATATGAATAACATGATGTTTTTCAATGGCAAAAATCAATGAATATTGTAAATGCACAAACAGTAATATCTCCGCATTGCAAGGTGCAATTCTGAAATTTTTTGCTTTTTCCTGCTAATCCTAGCATAATAAAGAAGATTCAAAGAGAGTGAGGTGCCAGCTCTTTTCATTCAGTCAGTAGCTTCAAACATTTCTGGTATATGAATAACATGATGTTTTTCAATGGCAAAAATCAATGAATATTGTAAATGCACAAACAGTAATATCTCCGCATTGCAAGGTGCAATTCTGAAATTTTTTGCTTTTTCCTGCTAATCCTAGCATGATAAAGAAGATTCAAAGAGAGTGAGATGCCAGCTCCTTTCATTCAGTCAGTAGCTTCAAACATGTCTGGACGTTTTTCAATGGCAAAAATCAATGAATATTGTAAATGCACAAACAGTAATTTCTCCGCATTGCAAGGTGCAATTCTGAAATTTTTTGCTTTTTCCTGCTAATTCTAGCATGATAAAGAAGATTCAAAGAGAGTGAGATGCCAGCTCCTTTCATTCAGTCAGTAGCTTCAAACATTTCTGGACGTTTTTCAATGGCAAAAATCAATGAATATAGTAAATGCACAAACAGTAATATCTCCGCATTGCAAGGTGCAATTCTGAAATTTTTTGCTTTTTCCTGCTAATCCTAGCATGATAAAGAAGATTCAAAGAGAGTGAGATGCCAGCTCCTTTCATTCAGTCAGTAGCTTCAAACATTTCTGGACGTTTTTCAATGGCAAAAATCAATGAATATTGTAAATGCACAAACAGTAATTTCTCCGCATTGCAAGGTGCAATTCTGAAATTTTTTGCTTTTTCCTGCTAATCCTAGCATGATAAAGAAGATTCAAAGAGAGTGAGATGCCAGCTCTTTTCATTCAGTCAGTAGCTTCAAACATTTCTGGACGTTTTTCAATGGCAAAAATCAATGAATATTGTAAATGCACAAACAGTAATATCTCCGCATTGCAAGGTGCAATTCTGAAATTTTTTGCTTTTTCCTGCTAATCCTAGCATGATAAAGAAGATTCAAAGAGATTGAGATGCCAGCTCTTTTCATTCAGTCAGTAGCTTCAAACATTTCTGGTATATGAATAACATGATGTTTTTCAATGGCAAAAATCAATGAATATTGTAAATGCACAAACAGTAATATCTCCACATTGCAAGGTGCAATTCTGAAATTTTTTGCTTTTTCCTGCTAATCCTAGCATGATAAAGAAGATTCAAAGAGAGTGAGATGCCAGCTCCTTTCATTCAGTCAGTAGCTTCAAACATTTCTGGACGTTTTTCAATGGCAAAAATCAATGAATATTGTAAATGCACAAACAGTAATATCTCCGCATTGCAAGGTGCAATTCTGAAATTTTTTGCTTTTTCCTGCTAATCCTAGCATGATAAAGAAGATTCAAAGAGAGTGAGATGCCAGCTCTTTTCATTCAGTCAGTAGCTTCAAACATTTCTGGTATATGAATAACATGATGTTTTTCAATGGCAAAAATCAATGAATATTGTAAATGCACAAACAGTAATATCTCCGCATTGCATGGTGCAATTCTGAAATTTTTTGCTTTTTCCTGCTAATCCTAGCATGATAAAGTAGATTCAAAGAGAGTGAGATGCCAGCTCTTTTCATTCAGTCAGTAGCTTTAAACATTTCTGGACGTTTTTCAATGGCAAAAATCAATGAATATTGTAAATGCACAAACAGTAATTTCTCCGCATTGCAAGGTGCAATTCTGAAATTTTTTGCTTTTTCCTGCTAATCCTAGCATGATAAAGAAGATTCAAAGAGAGTGAGATGCCAGCTCTTTTCATTCAGTCAGTAGCTTCAAACATTTCTGTACGTTTTTCAATGGCAAAAATCAATGAATATTGTAAATGCACAAACAGTAATATCTCCGCATTGCAAGGTGCAATTCTGAAATTTTTTGCTTTTTCCTGCTAATCCTAGCATGATAAAGAAGATTCATAGAGAGTGAGATGCCAGCTCTTTTCATTCAGTCAGTAGCTTCAAACATTTCTGGACGTTTTTCAATGGCAAAAATCAATGAATATTGTAAATGCACAAACAGTAATATCTCCGCATTGCAAGGTGCAATTCTGAAATTTTTTGCTTTTTCCTGCTAATCCTAGCATGATAAAGAAGATTCAAAGAGAGTGAGATGCCAGCTCTTTTCATTCAGTCAGTAGCTTCAAACATTTCTGGACGTTTTTCAATGGCAAAAATCAATGAATATTGTAAATGCACAAACAGTAATATCTCCGCATTGCAAGGTGCAATTCTGAAATTTTTTGCTTTTTCCTGCTAATCCTAGCATGATAAAGAAGATTCAAAGAGAGTGAGATGCCAGCTCTTTTCATTCAGTCAGTAGCTTCAAACATTTCTGGTATATGAATAACATGACGTTTTTCAATGGCAAAAATCAATGAATATTGTAAATGCACAAACAGTAATATCTCCGCATTGCAAGGTGCAATTCTGAAATTTTTGCTTTTTCCTGCTAATCCTAGCATGATAAAGAAGATTCAAAGAGAGTGAGATGCCAGCTCCTTTCATTCAGTCAGTAGCTTCAAACATTTCTGGACGTTTTTCAATGGCAAAAATCAATGAATATTGTAAATGCACAAACAGTAATATCTCCGCATTGCAAGGTGCAATTCTGAAATTTTTTGCTTTTTCCTGCTAATCCTAGCATGATAAAGAAGATTCAAAGAGAGTGAGATGCCAGTTCTTTTCATTCAGTCAGTAGCTTCAAACATTTCTGGTATATGAATAACATGATGTTTTTCAATGGCAAAAATCAATGAATTTTGTAAATGCACAAACAGTAATTTCTCCGCATTGCAAGGGGCAATTCTGAAATTTTTTGCTTTTTCCTGCTAAATCTAGCATGATAAAGAAGATTCAAAGAGAGTGAGATGCCAGCTCTTTTCATTCAGTCAGTAGCTTCAAACATTTCTGGTATATGAATAACATGATGTTTTTCAATGGCAAAAATCAATGAATATTGTAAACGCACAAAGAGTAATATCTCCGCATTGCAAGGTGCAATTCTGAAATTTTTTGCTTTTTCCTGCTAATCCTAGCATGATAAAGAAGATTCAAAGAGAGTGAGATGCCAGCTCCTTTCATTCAGTCAGTAGCTTCAAACATTTCTGGACGTTTTTCAATGGCAAAAATCAATGAATATTGTAAATGCACAAACAGTAATTTCTCCGCATTGAAAGGTGCAATTCTGAAATTTTTTGCTTTTTCCTGCTAATCCTAGCATGATAAAGAAGATTCAAAGAGAGTGAGATGCCAGCTCCTTTCATTCAGTCAGTAGCTTCAAACATTTCTGGACGTTTTTCAATGGCAAAAATCAATGAATATAGTAAATGCACAAACAGTAATATCTCCGCATTGCAAGGTGCAATTCTGAAATTTTTTGCTTTTTCCCGCTAATCCTAGCATGATAAAGAAGATTCAAAGAGAGTGAGATGCCAGCTCCTTTCATTCAGTCAGTAGCTTCAAACATTTCTGGACGTTTTTCAATGGCAAAAATCAATGAATATTGTAAATGCACAAACAGTAATATCTCCGCATTGCAAGGTGCAATTCTGAAATTTTTTGCTTTTTCCTGCTAATCCTAGCATGATAAAGAAGATTCAAAGAGAGTGAGATGCCAGCTCTTTTCATTCAGTCAGTAGCTTCAAACATTTCTGGTATATGAATAACATGATGTTTTTCAATGGCAAAAATCAATGAATATTGTAAATGCACAAACAGTAATATCTCCGCATTGCATGGTGCAATTCTGAAATTTTTTGCTTTTTCCTGCTAATCCTAGCATGATAAAGTAGATTCAAAGAGAGTGAGATGCCAGCTCTTTTTATTCAGTCAGTAGCTTCAAACATTTCTGGACGTTTTTCAATGGCAAAAATCAATGAATATTGTAAATGCACAAACAGTAATTTCTCCGCATTGCAAGGTGCAATTCTGAAATTTTTTGCTTTTTCCTGCTAATCCTAGCATGATAAAGAAGATTCAAAGAGAGTGAGATGCCAGCTCTTTTCATTCAGTCAGTAGCTTCAAACATTTCTGGACGTTTTTCAATGGCAAAAATCAATGAATATTGTAAATGCACAAACAGTAATATCTCCGCATTGCAAGGTGCAATTCTGAAATTTTTTGCTTTTTCCTGCTAATCCTAGCATGATAAAGAAGATTCATAGAGAGTGAGATGCCAGCTCTTTTCATTCAGTCAGTAGCTTCAAACATTTCTGGACATTTTTCAATGGCAAAAATCAATGAATATTGTAAATGCACAAACAGTAATATCTCCGCATTGCAAGGTGCAATTCTGAAATTTTTTGCTTTTTCCTGCTAATCCTAGCATGATAAAGAAGATTCAAAGAGAGTGAGATGCCAGCTCTTTTCATTCAGTCAGTAGCTTCAAACATTTCTGGACGTTTTTCAATGGCAAAAATCAATGAATATTGTAAATGCACAAACAGTAATATCTCCGCATTGCAAGGTGCAATTCTGAAATTTTTTGCTTTTTCCTGCTAATCCTAGCATGATAAAGAAGATTCAAAGAGAGTGAGATGCCAGCTCTTTTCATTCAGTCAGTAGCTTCAAACATTTCTGGTATATGAATAACATGACGTTTTTCAATGGCAAAAATCAATGAATATTGTAAATGCACAAACAGTAATATCTCCGCATTGCAAGGTGCAATTCTGAAATTTTTTGCTTTTTCCTGCTAATCCTAGCATGATAAAGAAGATTCAAAGAGAGTGAGATGCCAGCTCCTTTCATTCAGTCAGTAGCTTCAAACATTTCTGGACGTTTTTCAATGGCAAAAATCAATGAATATTGTAAATGCACAAACAGTAATATCTCCGCATTGCAAGGTGCAATTCTGAAATTTTTTGCTTTTTCCTGCTAATCCTAGCATGATAAAGAAGATTCAAAGAGAGTGAGATGCCAGCTCTTTTCATTCAGTCAGTAGCTTCAAACATTTCTGGTATATGAATAACATGATGTTTTTCAATGGCAAAAATCAATGAATATTGTAAATGCACAAACAGTAATTTCTCCGCATTGCAAGGGGCAATTCTGAAATTTTTTGCTTTTTCCTGCTAAATCTAGCATGATAAAGAAGATTCAAAGAGAGTGAGATGCCAGCTCTTTTCATTCAGTCAGTAGCTTCAAACATTTCTGGTATATGAATAACATGATGTTTTTCAATGGCAAAAATCAATGAATATTGTAAATGTACAAACAGTAATATCTCCGCATTGCAAGGTGCAATTCTGAAATTTTTTGCTTTTTCCTGCTAATCCTAGCATGATAAAGAAGATTCAAAGAGAGTGAGATGCCAGCTCCTTTCATTCAGTCAGTAGCTTCAAACATTTCTGGACGTTTTTCAATGGCAAAAATCAATGAATATTGTAAATGCACAAACAGTAATTTCTCCGCATTGCAAGGTGCAATTCTGAAATTTTTTGCTTTTTCCTGCTAATCCTAGCATGATAAAGAAGATTCAAAGAGAGTGAGATGCCAGCTCCTTTCATTCAGTCAGTAGCTTCAAACATTTCTGGACGTTTTTCAATGGCAAAAATCAATGAATATAGTAAATGCACAAACAGTAATATCTCCGCATTGCAAGGTGCAATTCTGAAATTTTTTGCTTTTTCCCGCTAATCCTAGCATGATAAAGAAGATTCAAAGAGAGTGAGATGCCAGCTCCTTTCATTCAGTCAGTAGCTTCAAACATTTCTGGACGTTTTTCAATGGCAAAAATCAATGAATATTGTAAATGCACAATCAGTAATTTCTCCGCATTGCAAGGTGCAATTCTGAAATTTTTTGCTTCTTCCTGCTAATCCTAGCATGATAAAGAAGATTCAAAGAGAGTGAGATGCCAGCTCTTTTCATTCAGTCAGTAGCTTCAAACATTTCTGGACGTTTTTCAATGGCAAAAAATCAATGAATATTGTAAATGCACAAACAGTAATATCTCCGCATTGCAAGGTGCAATTCTGAAATTTTTTTCTTTTTCCTGCTAATCCTAACATGATAAAGAAGATTCAAAGAGATTGAGATGCCAGCTCTTTTCATTCAGTCAGTAGCTTCAAACATTTCTGGTGTATGAATAACATGATGTTTTTCAATGGCAAAAATCAATGAATATTGTAAATGCACAAACAGTAATATCTCCACATTGCAAGGTGCAATTCTGAAATTTTTTGCTTTTTCCTGCTAATCCTAGCATGATAAAGAAGATTCAAAGAAAGTGAGATGCCAGCTCCTTTCATTCAGTCAGTAGCTTCAAACATTTCTGGACGTTTTTCAATGGCAAAAATCAATGAATATTGTAAATGCACAAACAGTAATATCTCCGCATTGCAAGGTGCAATTCTGAATTTTTTTGCTTTTTCCTGCTAATCCTAGCATGACAAAGAAGATTCAAAGAGAGTGAGATGTCAGCTCTTTTCATTCAGTCAGTAGCTTCAAACATTTCTGGTATATGAATAACATGATGTTTTTCAATGGCAAAAATCAATGAATATTGTAAATGCACAAACAGTAATATCTCCGCATTGCAAGGTGCAATTCTGAAATTTTTTGCTTTTTCCTGCTAATCCTAGCATGATAAAGAAGATTCAAAGAGAGTGAGATGCCAGCTCTTTTCATTCAGTCAGTAGCTTCAAACATTTCTGGACGTTTTTCAATGGCAAAAATCAATGAATATTGTAAATGCACAAACAGTAATTTCTCCGCATTGCAAGGTGCAATTCTGAAATTTTTTGCTTTTTCCTGCTAATCCTAGCATGATAAAGAAGATTCAAAGAGAGTGAGATGCCAGCTCTTTTCATTCAGTCAGTAGCTTCAAACATTTCTGGACGTTTTTCAATGGCAAAAATCAATGAATATTGTAAATGCACAAACAGTAATATCTCCGCATTGCAAGGTGCAATTCTGAAATTTTTTGCTTTTTCCTGCTAATCCTAGCATGATAAAGAAGATTCAAAGAGAGTGAGATGCCAGCTCTTTTCATTCAGTCAGTAGCTTCAAACATTTCTGGACGTTTTTCAATGGCAAAAATCAATGAATATTGTAAATGCACAAACAGTAATATCTCCGCATTGCAAGGTGCAATTCTGAAATTTTTTGCTTTTTCCTGCTAATCCTAGCATGATAAAGAAGATTCAAAGAGAGTGAGATGCCAGCTCTTTTCATTCAGTCAGTAGCTTCAAACATTTCTGGACGTTTTTCAATGGCAAAAAACAATGAATATTGTAAATGCACAAACAGTAATATCTCCGCATTGCAAGGTGCAATTCTGAAATTTTTTGCTTTTTCCTGCTAATCCTAGCATGATAAAGAAGATTCAAAGAGAGTGAGATGCCAGCTCTTTTCATTCAGTCAGTAGCTTCAAACATTTCTGGTATATGAATAACATGATGTTTTTCAATGGCAAAAATCAATGAATTTTGTAAATGCACAAACAGTAATTTCTCCGCATTGCAAGGGGCAATTCTGAAATTTTTTGCTTTTTCCTGCTAAATCTAGCATGATAAAGAAGATTCAAAGAGAGTGAGATGCCAGCTCTTTTCATTCAGTCAGTAGCTTCAAACATTTCTGGTATATGAATAACATGATGTTTTTCAATGGCAAAAATCAATGAATATTGTAAACGCACAAAGAGTAATATCTCCGCATTGCAAGGTGCAATTCTGAAATTTTTTGCTTTTTCCTGCTAATCCTAGCATGATAAAGAAGATTCAAAGAGAGTGAGATGCCAGCTCCTTTCATTCAGTCAGTAGCTTCAAACATTTCTGGACGTTTTTCAATTTCAAAAATCAATGAATATTGTAAATGCACAAACAGTAATTTCTCCGCATTGCAAGGTGCAATTCTGAAATTTTTTGCTTTTTCCTGCTAATCCTAGCATGATAAAGAAGATTCAAAGAGAGTGAGATGCCAGCTCCTTTCATTCAGTCAGTAGCTTCAAACATTTCTGGACGTTTTTCAATGGCAAAAATCAATGAATATAGTAAATGCACAAACAGTAATATCTCCGCATTGCAAGGTGCAATTCTGAAATTTTTTGCTTTTTCCCGCTAATCCTAGCATGATAAAGAAGATTCAAAGAGAGTGAGATGCCAGCTCCTTTCATTCAGTCAGTAGCTTCAAACATTTCTGGACGTTTTTCAATGGCAAAAATCAATGAATATTGTAAATGCACAAACAGTAATATCTCCGCATTGCAAGGTGCAATTCTGAAATTTTTTGCTTTTTCCTGCTAATCCTAGCATGATAAAGAAGATTCAAAGAGAGTGAGATGCCAGCTCTTTTCATTCAGTCAGTAGCTTCAAACATTTCTGGTATATGAATAACATGATGTTTTTCAATGGCAAAAATCAATGAATATTGTAAATGCACAAACAGTAATATCTCCGCATTGCATGGTGCAATTCTGAAATTTTTTGCTTTTTCCTGCTAATCCTAGCATGATAAAGTAGATTCAAAGAGAGTGAGATGCCAGCTCTTTTTATTCAGTCAGTAGCTTCAAACATTTCTGGACGTTTTTCAATGGCAAAAATCAATGAATATTGTAAATGCACAAACAGTAATTTCTCCGCATTGCAAGGTGCAATTCTGAAATTTTTTGCTTTTTCCTGCTAATCCTAGCATGATAAAGAAGATTCAAAGAGAGTGAGATGCCAGCTCTTTTCATTCAGTCAGTAGCTTCAAACATTTCTGGACGTTTTTCAATGGCAAAAATCAATGAATATTGTAAATGCACAAACAGTAATATCTCCGCATTGCAAGGTGCAATTCTGAAATTTTTTGCTTTTTCCTGCTAATCCTAGCATGATAAAGAAGATTCATAGAGAGTGAGATGCCAGCTCTTTTCATTCAGTCAGTAGCTTCAAACATTTCTGGACGTTTTTCAATGGCAAAAATCAATGAATATTGTAAATGCACAAACAGTAATATCTCCGCATTGCAAGGTGCAATTCTGAAATTTTTTGCTTTTTCCTGCTAATCCTAGCATGATAAAGAAGATTCAAAGAGAGTGAGATGCCAGCTCTTTTCATTCAGTCAGTAGCTTCAAACATTTCTGGACGTTTTTCAATGGCAAAAATCAATGAATATTGTAAATGCACAAACAGTAATATCTCCGCATTGCAAGGTGCAATTCTGAAATTTTTTGCTTTTTCCTGCTAATCCTAGCATGATAAAGAAGATTCAAAGAGAGTGAGATGCCAGCTCTTTTCATTCAGTCAGTAGCTTCAAACATTTCTGGTATATGAATAACATGACGTTTTTCAATGGCAAAAATCAATGAATATTGTAAATGCACAAACAGTAATATCTCCGCATTGCAAGGTGCAATTCTGAAATTTTTTGCTTTTTCCTGCTAATCCTAGCATGATAAAGAAGATTCAAAGAGAGTGAGATGCCAGCTCCTTTCATTCAGTCAGTAGCTTCAAACATTTCTGGACGTTTTTCAATGGCAAAAATCAATGAATATTGTAAATGCACAAACAGTAATATCTCCGCATTGCAAGGTGCAATTCTGAAATTTTTTGCTTTTTCCTGCTAATCCTAGCATGATAAAGAAGATTCAAAGAGAGTGAGATGCCAGCTCTTTTCATTCAGTCAGTAGCTTCAAACATTTCTGGTATATGAATAACATGATGTTTTTCAATGGCAAAAATCAATGAATATTGTAAATGCACAAACAGTAATTTCTCCGCATTGCAAGGGGCAATTCTGAAATTTTTTGCTTTTTCCTGCTAAATCTAGCATGATAAAGAAGATTCAAAGAGAGTGAGATGCCAGCTCTTTTCATTCAGTCAGTAGCTTCAAACATTTCTGGTATATGAATAACATGATGTTTTTCAATGGCAAAAATCAATGAATATTGTAAATGTACAAACAGTAATATCTCCGCATTGCAAGGTGCAATTCTGAAATTTTTTGCTTTTTCCTGCTAATCCTAGCATGATAAAGAAGATTCAAAGAGAGTGAGATGCCAGCTCCTTTCATTCAGTCAGTAGCTTCAAACATTTCTGGACGTTTTTCAATGGCAAAAATCAATGAATATTGTAAATGCACAAACAGTAATTTCTCCGCATTGCAAGGTGCAATTCTGAAATTTTTTGCTTTTTCCTGCTAATCCTAGCATGATAAAGAAGATTCAAAGAGAGTGAGATGCCAGCTCCTTTCATTCAGTCAGTAGCTTCAAACATTTCTGGACGTTTTTCAATGGCAAAAATCAATGAATATAGTAAATGCACAAACAGTAATATCTCCGCATTGCAAGGTGCAATTCTGAAATTTTTTGCTTTTTCCCGCTAATCCTAGCATGATAAAGAAGATTCAAAGAGAGTGAGATGCCAGCTCCTTTCATTCAGTCAGTAGCTTCAAACATTTCTGGACGTTTTTCAATGGCAAAAATCAATGAATATTGTAAATGCACAATCAGTAATTTCTCCGCATTGCAAGGTGCAATTCTGAAATTTTTTGCTTCTTCCTGCTAATCCTAGCATGATAAAGAAGATTCAAAGAGAGTGAGATGCCAGCTCTTTTCATTCAGTCAGTAGCTTCAAACATTTCTGGACGTTTTTCAATGGCAAAAAATCAATGAATATTGTAAATGCACAAACAGTAATATCTCCGCATTGCAAGGTGCAATTCTGAAATTTTTTTCTTTTTCCTGCTAATCCTAACATGATAAAGAAGATTCAAAGAGATTGAGATGCCAGCTCTTTTCATTCAGTCAGTAGCTTCAAACATTTCTGGTGTATGAATAACATGATGTTTTTCAATGGCAAAAATCAATGAATATTGTAAATGCACAAACAGTAATATCTCCACATTGCAAGGTGCAATTCTGAAATTTTTTGCTTTTTCCTGCTAATCCTAGCATGATAAAGAAGATTCAAAGAAAGTGAGATGCCAGCTCCTTTCATTCAGTCAGTAGCTTCAAACATTTCTGGACGTTTTTCAATGGCAAAAATCAATGAATATTGTAAATGCACAAACAGTAATATCTCCGCATTGCAAGGTGCAATTCTGAATTTTTTTGCTTTTTCCTGCTAATCCTAGCATGACAAAGAAGATTCAAAGAGAGTGAGATGTCAGCTCTTTTCATTCAGTCAGTAGCTTCAAACATTTCTGGTATATGAATAACATGATGTTTTTCAATGGCAAAAATCAATGAATATTGTAAATGCACAAACAGTAATATCTCCGCATTGCAAGGTGCAATTCTGAAATTTTTTGCTTTTTCCTGCTAATCCTAGCATGATAAAGAAGATTCAAAGAGAGTGAGATGCCAGCTCTTTTCATTCAGTCAGTAGCTTCAAACATTTCTGGACGTTTTTCAATGGCAAAAATCAATGAATATTGTAAATGCACAAACAGTAATTTCTCCGCATTGCAAGGTGCAATTCTGAAATTTTTTGCTTTTTCCTGCTAATCCTAGCATGATAAAGAAGATTCAAAGAGAGTGAGATGCCAGCTCTTTTCATTCAGTCAGTAGCTTCAAACATTTCTGGACGTTTTTCAATGGCAAAAATCAATGAATATTGTAAATGCACAAACAGTAATATCTCCGCATTGCAAGGTGCAATTCTGAAATTTTTTGCTTTTTCCTGCTAATCCTAGCATGATAAAGAAGATTCAAAGAGAGTGAGATGCCAGCTCTTTTCATTCAGTCAGTAGCTTCAAACATTTCTGGACGTTTTTCAATGGCAAAAATCAATGAATATTGTAAATGCACAAACAGTAATATCTCCGCATTGCAAGGTGCAATTCTGAAATTTTTTGCTTTTTCCTGCTAATCCTAGCATGATAAAGAAGATTCAAAGAGAGTGAGATGCCAGCTCTTTTCATTCAGTCAGTAGCTTCAAACATTTCTGGACGTTTTTCAATGGCAAAAAACAATGAATATTGTAAATGCACAAACAGTAATATCTCCGCATTGCAAGGTGCAATTCTGAAATTTTTTGCTTTTTCCTGCTAATCCTAGCATGATAAAGAAGATTCAAAGAGAGTGAGATGCCAGCTCTTTTCATTCAGTCAGTAGCTTCAAACATTTCTGGTATATGAATAACATGATGTTTTTCAATGGCAAAAATCAATGAATATTGTAAATGCACAAACAGTAATATCTCCGCATTGCAAGGTGCAATTCTGAAATTTTTTGCTTTTTCCTGCTAATCCTAGCATGATAAAGAAGATTCAAAGAGAGTGAGATGCCAGCTCTTTTCATTCAGTCAGTAGCTTCAAACATTTCTGGTATATGAATAACATGATGTTTTTCAATGGCAAAAATCAATGAATATTGTAAATGCACAAACAGTAATTTCTCCGCATTGCAAGGTGCAATTCTGAAATTTTTTGCTTTTTCCTGCTAATCCTAGCATGATAAAGAAGATTCAAAGAGAGTGAGATGCCAGCTCCTTTCATTCAGTCAGTAGCTTCAAACATTTCTGGACGTTTTTCAATGGCAAAAATCAATGAATATTGTAAATGCACAAACAGTAATATCTCCGCATTGCAAGGTGCAATTCTGAAATTTTTTGCTTTTTCCTGCTAATCCTAGCATGATAAAGAAGATTCAAAGAGAGTGAGATGGTAGCTCCTTTCATTCAGTCAGTAGCTTCAAACATTTCTGGACGTTTTTCAATGGTAAAAATCAATGAATATTGTAAATGCACAAACAGTAATTTCTCCGCATTGCAAGGTGCAATTCTGAAATTTTTTGCTTTTTCCTGCTAATCCTAGCATGATAAAGAAGATTCAAAGAGAGTGAGATGCCAGCTCTTTTCATTCAGTCAGTAGCTTCAAACATTTCTGGTATATGAATAACATGATGTTTTTCAATGGCAAAAATCAATGAATATTGTAAATGCACAAACAGTAATATCTCCACATTGCAAGGTGCAATTCTGAAATTTTTTGCTTTTTCCTGCTAATCCTAGCATGATAAAGAAGATTCAAAGAGAGTGAGATGCCAGCTCTTTTCATTCAGTCAGTAGCTTCAAACATTTCTGGTATATGAATAACATGATGTTTTTCAATGGCAAAAATCAATGAATATTGTAAATGCACAAACAGTAATATCTCCGCATTGCAAGGTGCAATTCTGAAATTTTTTGCTTTTTCCTGCTAATCCTAGCATGATAAAGAAGATTCAAAGAGAGTGAGATGGCAGCTCTTTTCATTCAGTCAGTAGCTTCAAACATTTCTGGTATATGAATAACATGATGTTTTTCAATGGCAAAAATCAATGAATATTGTAAATGCACAAACAGTAATATCTCCGCATTGCAAGGTGCAATTCTGAAATTTTTTGCTTTTTCCTGCTAATCCTAGCATGATAAAGAAGATTCAAAGAGAGTGAGATGCCAGCTCTTTTCATTCAGTCAGTAGCTTCAAACATTTCTGGACGTTTTTCAATGGCAAAAATCAATGAATATTGTAAATGCACAAACAGTAATATCTCCGCATTG
This sequence comes from Phyllobates terribilis, assembly GCF_046119375.1. Lineage (NCBI taxonomy): Eukaryota > Metazoa > Chordata > Amphibia > Anura > Dendrobatidae > Phyllobates > Phyllobates terribilis. The sequence continues at coordinate 1,467,218 of NW_027363054.1, read as the reverse complement.
CAAGGTGCAATTCTGAAATTTTTTGCTTTTTCCTGCTAATCCTAGCATGATAAAGAAGATTCAAAGAGAGTGAGATGCCAGCTCTTTTCATTCAGTCAGTAGCTTCAAACATTTCTGGATGTTTTTCAATGGCAAAAATCAATGAATATTGTAAATGCACAAACAGTAATATCTCCGCATTGCAAGGTGCAATTCTGAAATTTTTTGCTTTTTCCTGCTAATCCTAGCATGATAAAGAAGATTCAAAGAGAGTGAGATGCCAGCTCTTTTCATTCAGTCAGTAGCTTCAAACATTTCTGGTATATGAATAACATGATGTTTTTCAATGGCAAAAATCAATGAATATTGTAAATGCACAAACAGTAATATCTCCGCATTGCAAGGTTCAATTCTGAAGTTTTTTGCTTTTTCCTGCTAATCCTAGCATGATAAAGAAGATTCAAAGAGAGTGAGATGCCAGCTCCTTTCATTCAGTCAGTAGCTTCAAACATTTCTGGACGTTTTTCAATGGCAAAAATCAATGAATATTGTAAATGCACAAACAGTAATATCTCTGCATTGCAAGGTGCAATTCTGAAATTTTTTGCTTTTTCCTGCTCCTCTTAGCATGATAAAGAAGATTCAAAGAGAGTGAGATGCCAGCTCTTTTCATTCAGTCAGTAGCTTCAAACATTTCTGGACGTTTTTCAACGGCAAAAATCAATGAATATTGTAAATGCACAAACAGTAATATCTCCGCATTGCAAGGTGCAATTCTGAAATGTTTTGCTTTTTCCTGCTAATCCTAGCATGATAAAGAAGATTCAAAGAGAGTGAGATGCCAGCTCTTTTCATTCAGTCAGTAGCTTCAAACATTTCTAGTATATGAATAACATGATGTTTTTCAATGGCAAAAATCAATGAATATTGTAAATGCACAAACAGTAATATCTCCGCATTGCAAGGTGCAATTCTGAAATTTTTTGCTTTTTCCTGCTAATCCTAGCATGATAAAGAAGATTCAAAGAGAGTGAGATGCCAGCTCTTTTCATTCAGTCAGTAGCTTCAAACATTTCTGGACGTTTTTCAATGGCAAAAATCAATGAATATTGTAAATGCACAAACAGTAATATCTCCGCATTGCAAGGTGCAATTCTGAAATTTTTTGCTTTTTCCTGCTAATCCTAGCATGATAAAGAAGATTCAAAGAGAGTGAGATGCCAGCTCTTTTCATTCAGTCAGTAGCTTCAAACATTTCTGGTATATGAATAACATGATGTTTTTCAATGGCAAAAATCAATGAATATTGTAAATGCACAAACAGTAATATCTCCACATTGCAAGGTGCAATTCTGAAATTTTTTGCTTTTTCCTGCTAATCCTAGCATGATAAAGAAGATTCAAAGAGAGTGAGATGCCAGCTCTTTTCATTCAGTCAGTAGCTTCAAACATTTCTGGACGTTTTTCAATGGCAAAAATCAATGAATATTGTAAATGCACAAACAGTAATATCTCCGCATTGCAAGGTGCAATTCTGAAATTTTTTGCTTTTTCCTGCTAATCCTAGCATGATAAAGAAGATTCAAAGAGAGTGAGATGCCAGCTCTTTTCATTCAGTCAGTAGCTTCAAACATTTCTGGACGTTTTTCAATGGCAAAAATCAATGAATATTGTAAATGCACAAACAGTAATATCTCCGCATTGCAAGGTGCAATTCTGAAATTTTTTGCTTTTTCCTGCTAATCCTAGCATGATAAAGAAGATTCAAAGAGAGTGAGATGCCAGCTCTTTTCATTCAGTCAGTAGCTTCAAACATTTCTGGTATATGAATAACATGATGTTTTTCAATGGCAAAAATCAATGAATATTGTAAATGCACAAACAGTAATATCTCCACATTGCAAGGTGCAATTCTGAAATTTTTTGCTTTTTTCTGCTAATCCTAGCATGATAAAGAAGATTCAAAGAGAGTGAGATGCCAGCTCTTTTCATTCAGTCAGTAGCTTCAAACATTTCTGGTATATGAATAACATGATGTTTTTCAATGGCAAAAATCAATGAATATTGTAAATGCACAAACAGTAATATCTCCACATTGCAAGGTGCAATTCTGAAATTATTAGCTTTTTCCTGCTAATCCTAGCATGATAAAGAAGATTCAAAGAGAGTGAGATGCCAGCTCTTTTCATTCAGTCAGTAGCTTCAAACATTTCTGGTATATGAATAACATGATGTTTTTCAATGGCAAAAATCAATGAATATTGTAAATGCACAAACAGTAATATCTCCGCATTGCAAGGTGCAATTCTGAAATTTTTTGCTTTTTCCTGCTAATCCTAGCATGATAAAGAAGATTCAAAGAGAGTGAGATGCCAGCTCTTTTCATTCAGTCAGTAGCTTCAAACATTTCTGGACGTTTTTCAATAGCAAAAATCAATGAATATTGTAAATGCACAAACAGTAATATCTCCGCATTGCAAGGTGCAATTCTGAAATTTTTTGCTTTTTCCTGCTAATCCTAGCATGATAAAGAAGATTCAAAGAGTGTGAGATGCCAGCTCTTTTCATTCAGTCAGTAGCTTCAAACATTTCTGGTATATGAATAACATGATGTTTTTCAATGGCAAAAATCAATGAATATTGTAAATGCACAAACAGTAATTTCTCCGCATTGCAAGGTGCAATTCTGAAATTTTTTGCTTTTTCCTGCTAATCCTAGCATGATAAAGAAGATTCAAAGAGAGTGAGATGCCAGCTCCTTTCATTCAGTCAGTATCTTCAAACATTTCTGGACGTTTTTCAATGGCAAAAATCAATGAATATTGTAAATGCACAAACAGTAATATCTCCGCATTGCAAGGTGCAATTCTGAAATTTTTTGCTTTTTCCTGCTAATCCTAGCATGATAAAGAAGATTCAAAGAGAGTGAGATGCCAGCTCTTTTCATTCAGTCCGTAGCTTCAAACATTTCTGGACGTTTTTCAATGGCAAAAATCAATGAATATTGTAAATGCACAAACAGTAATATCTCCGCATTACAAGGTGCAATTCTGAAATTTTTTGCTTTTTCCTGCTAATCCTAGCATGATAAAGAAGATTCAAAGAGAGTGAGATGCCAGCTCCTTTCATTCAGTCAGTAGCTTCAAACATTTCTGGTATATGAATAACATGATGTTTTTCAATGGCAAAAATCAATGAATATTGTAAATGCACAAACAGTAATTTCTCCGCATTGCAAGGTGCAATTCTGAAATTTTTTGCTTTTTCCTGCTAATCCTAGCATGTTAAAGAACATTCAAAGAGAGTGAGATGCCAGCTCCTTTCATTCAGTCAGTAGCTTCAAACATTTCTGGACGTTTTTCAATGGCAAAAATCAATGAATATTGTAAATGCACAAACAGTAATTTCTCCGCATTGCAAAATGCAATTCTGAAATTTTTTGCTTTTTCCTGCTAATCCTAGCATGATAAAGAAGATTCAAAGAGAGTGAGAAGCCAGCTCTTTTCATTCAGTCAGTAGCTTCAAACATTTCTGGTATATGAATAACATGATGTTTTTCAATGGCAAAAATCAATGAATATTGTAAATGCACAAACAGTAATATCTCCACATTGCAAGGTGCAATTCTGAAATGTTTTGCTTTTTCCTGCTAATCCTAGCATGATAAAGAAGATTCAAAGAGAGTGAGATGCCAGCTCTTTTCATTCAGTCAGTAGCTTCAAACATTTCTGGTATATGAATAACATGATGTTTTTCAATGGCAAAAATCAATGAATATTGTAAATGCACAAACAGTAATATCTCCGCATTGCAAGGTGCAATTCTGAAATTTTTTGCTTTTTCCTGCTAATCCTAGCATGATAAAGAAGATTCAAAGAGAGTGAGATGCCAGCTCTTTTCATTCAGTCAGTAGCTTCAAACATTTCTGGACGTTTTTCAATGGCAAAAATCAATGAATATTGTAAATGCACAAACAGTAATATCTCCGCATTGCAAGGTGCAATTCTGAAATTTTTTGCTTTTTCCTGCTAATCCTAGCATGATAAAGAAGATTCAAAGAGAGTGAGATGCCAGCTCTTTTCATTCAGTCAGTAGCTTCAAACATTTCTGGACGTTTTTCAATGGCAAAAATCAATGAATATTGTAAATGCACAAACAGTAATATCTCCGCATTGCAAGGTGCAATTCTGAAATTTTTTGCTTTTTCCTGCTAATCCTTGCATGATAAAGAAGATTCAAAGAGAGTGAGATGCCAGCTCTTTTCATTCAGTCAGTAGCTTCAAACATTTCTGGACGTTTTTCAATGGCAAAAATCAATGAATATTGTAAATGCACAAACAGTAATATCTCCGCATTGCAAGGTGCAATTCTGAAATTTTTTGCTTTTTCCTGCTAATCCTAGCATGATAAAGAAGATTCAAAGAGAGTGAGATGCCAGCTCTTTTCATTCAGTTAGTAACTTCAAACATTTCTGGTATATGAATAACATGATGTTTTTCAATGGCAAAAATCAATGAATATTGTAAATGCACACAGTAATATCTCCGCATTGCAAGGTGCAATTCTGAAATTTTTTGCTTTTTCCTGCTAATCCTAGCATGATAAAGAAGACTCAAAGAGAGTGAGATGCCAGCTCCTTTAATTCAGTCAGTAGCTTCAAACATTTCTGGACGTTTTTCAATGGCAAAAATCAATGAATATTGTAAATGCACAAACAGTAATATCTCCGCATTGCAAGGTGCAATTCTGAAATTTTTTGCTTTTTCCTGCTCCTCTTAGCATGATAAAGAAGATTCAAAGAGAGTGAGATGCCAGCTCTTTTCATTCAGTCAGTAGCTTCAAACATTTCTGGACGTTTTTCAATGGCAAAAATCAATGAATATTGTAAATGCACAAACAGTAATATCTCCGCATTACAAGGTGCAATTCTGAAATTTTTTGCTTTTTCCTGCTAATCCTAGCATGATAAAGAAGATTCAAAGAGAGTGAGATGCCAGCTCTTTTCATTCAGTCAGTAGCTTCAAACATTTCTGGTATATGATTAACATGATGTTTTTCAATGGCAAAAATCAATGAATATTGTAAATGCACAAACAGTAATATCTCCGCATTGCAAGGTGCAATTCTGAAATTTTTTGCTTTTTCCTGCTAATCCTAGCATGATAAAGAAGATTCAAAGAGAGTGAGATGCCAGCTCTTTTCATTCAGTCAGTAGCTTCAAACATTTCTGGACTTTTTTCAATGGCAAAAATCAATGAATATTGTAAATGCACAAACAGTAATTTCTCCGCATTGCAAGGTGTAATTCTGAAATTTTTTGCTTTTTCCTGCTAATCCTAGCATGATAAAGAAGATTCAAAGAGAGTGAGATGCCAGCTCTTTTCATTCAGTCAGTAGCTTCAAACATTTCTGGTATATGAATAACATGATGTTTTTCAATGGCAAAAATCAATGAATATTGTAAATGCACAAACAGTAAATCTCCACATTGCAAGGTGCAATTCTGAAATTTTTTGCTTTTTCCTGCTAATCCTAGCATGATAAAGAAGATTCAAAGAGAGTGAGATGCCAGCTCTTTTCATTCAGTCAGTAGCTTCAAACATTTCTGGTATATGAATAACATGATGTTTTTCAATGGCAAAAATCAATGAATATTGTAAATGCACAAACAGTAATATCTCCACATTGCAAGGTGCAATTCTGAAATTTTTTGCTTTTTCCTGCTAATCCTAGCATGATAAAGAAGATTCAAAGAGAGTGAGATGCCAGCTCTTTTCATTCAGTCAGTAGCTTCAAACATTTCTGGACGTTTTTCAATGGCAAAAATCAATGAATATTGTAAATGCACAAACAGTAATATCTCCGCATTGCAAGGTGCAATTCTGAAATTTTTTGCTTTTTCCTGCTAATCCTAGCATGATAAAGAAGAATCAAAGAGAGTGAGATGCCAGCTCTTTTCATTCAGTCAGTAGCTTCAAACATTTTTGGACATTTTTCAATGGCAAAAATCAATGAATATTGTAAATGCACAAACAGTAATATCTCCGCATTGCAAGGTGCAATTCTGAAATTTTTTGCTTTTTCCTGCTAATCCTAGCATGATAAAGAAGATTCAAAGAGAGTGAGATGCCAGCTCTTTTCATTCAGTCAGTAACTTCAAACATTTCTGGTATATGAATAACATGATGTTTTTCAATGGCAAAAATCAATGAATATTGTAAATGCACACAGCAATATCTCCGCATTGCAAGGTGCAATTCTGAAATTTTTTGCTTTTTCCTGCTAATCCTAGCATGATAAAGAAGACTCAAAGAGAGTGAGATGCCAGCTCCTTTCATTCAGTCAGTAGCTTCAAACATTTCTGGACGTTTTTCAATGGCAAAAATCAATGAATATTGTAAATGCACAAACAGTAATATCTCCGCATTGCAAGGTGCAATTCTGAAATTTTTTGCTTTTTCCTGCTCCTCTTAGCATGATAAAGAAGATTCAAAGAGAGTGAGATGCCAGCTCTTTTCATTGAGTCAGTAGCTTCAAACATTTCTGGACGTTTTTCAATGGCAAAAATCAATGAATATTGTAAATGCACAAACAGTAATATCTCCGCATTACAAGGTGCAATTCTGAAATTTTTTGCTTTTTCCTGCTAATCCTAGCATGATAAAGAAGATTCAAAGAGAGTGAGATGCCAGCTCTTTTCATTCAGTCAGTAGCTTCAAACATTTCTGGTATATGAATAACATGATGTTTTTCAATGGCAAAAATCAATGAATATTGTAAATGCACAAACAGTAATATCTCCGCATTGCAAGGTGCAATTCTGAAATTTTTTGCTTTTTCCTGCTAATTCTAGCATGATAAAGAAGATTCAAAGAGAGTGAGATGCCAGCTCTTTTCATTCAGTCAGTAGCTTCAAACATTTCTGGTATATGAATAACATGATGTTTTTCAATGGCAAAAATCAATGAATATTGTAAATGCACAAACAGTAATATCTCCACATTGCAAGGTGCAATTCTGAAATTTTTTGCTTTTTCCTGCTAATCCTAGCATGATAAAGAAGATTCAAAGAGAGTGAGATGCCAGCTCTTTTCATTCAGTCAGTAGCTTCAAACATTTCTGGACGTTTTTCAATGGCAAAAATCAATGAATATTGTAAATGCACAAACAGTAATATCTCCGCATTGCAAGGTGCAATTCTGAAATTTTTTGCTTTTTCCTGCTAATCCTAGCATGATAAAGAAGATTCAAAGAGAGTGAGATGCCAGCTCTTTTCATTCAGTCAGTAGCTTCAAACATTTCTGGACGTTTTTCAATGGCAAAAATCAATGAATATTGTAAATGCACAAACAGTAATATCTCCGCATTGCAAGGTGCAATTCTGAAATTTTTTGCATTTTCCTGCTAATCCTAGCATGATAAAGAAGATTCAAAGAGAGTGAGATGCCAGCTCTTTTCATTCAGTCAGTAGCTTCAAACATTTCTGGTATATGAATAACATGATGTTTTTCAATGGCAAAAATCAATGAATATTGTAAATGCACAAACAGTAATATCTCCACATTGCAAGGTGCAATTCTGAAATTTTTTGCTTTTTCCTGCTAATCCTAGCATGATAAAGAAGATTCAAAGAGAGTGAGATGCCAGCTCTTTTCATTCAGTCAGTAGCTTCAAACATTTCTGGTATATGAATAACATGATGTTTTTCAATGGCAAAAATCAATGAATATTGTAAATGCACAAACAGTAATATCTCCACATTGCAAGGTGCAATTCTGAAATTTTTTGCTTTTTCCTGCTAATCCTAGCATGATAAAGAAGATTCAAAGAGAGTGAGATGCCAGCTCTTTTCATTCAGTCAGTAGCTTCAAACATTTCTGGTGTATGAATAACATGATGTTTTTCAATGGCAAAAATCAATGAATATTGTAAATGCACAAACAGTAATATCTCCGCATTGCAAGGTGCAATTCTGAAATTTTTTGCTTTTTCCTGCTAATCCTAGCATGATAAAGAAGATTCAAAGAGAGTGAGATGCCAGCTCTTTTCATTCAGTCAGTAGCTTCAAACATTTCTGGACGTTTTTCAATGGCAAAAATCAATGAATATTGTAAATGCACAAACAGTAATATCTCCGCATTGCAAGGTGCAATTCTGAAATTTTTTGCTTTTTCCTGCTAATCCTAGCATGATAAAGAAGATTCAAAGAGAGTGAGATGCCAGCTCTTTTCATTCAGTCAGTAGCTTCAAACATTTCTGGACGTTTTTCAATGGCAAAAATCAATGAATATTGTAAATGCACAAACAGTAATATCTCCGCATTGCAAGGTGCAATTCTGAAATTTTTTGCTTTTTCCTGCTAATCCTAGCATGATAAAGAAGATTCAAAGAGAGTGAGATGCCAGCTCTTTTCATTCAGTCAGTAACTTCAAACATTTCTGGTATATGAATAACATGATGTTTTTCAATGGCAAAAATCAATGAATATTGTAAATGCACACAGTAATATCTCCGCATTGCAAGGTGCAATTCTGAAATTTTTTGCTTTTTCCTGCTAATCCTAGCATGATAAAGAAGACTCAAAGAGAGTGAGATGCCAGCTCCTTTCATTCAGTCAGTAGCTTCAAACATTTCTGGACGTTTTTCAATGGCAAAAATCAATGAATATTGTAAATGCACAAACAGTAATATCTCCGCATTGCAAGGTGCAATTCTGAAATTTTTTGCTTTTTCCTGCTCCTCTTAGCATGATAAAGAAGATTCAAAGAGAGTGAGATGCCAGCTCTTTTCATTCAGTCAGTAGCTTCAAACATTTCTGGACGTTTTTCAATGGCAAAAATCAATGAATATTATAAATGCACAAACAGTAATATCTCCGCATTACAAGGTGCAATTCTGAAATTTTTTGCTTTTTCCTGCTAATCCTAGCATGATAAAGAAGATTCAAAGAGAGTGAGATGCCAGCTCTTTTCATTCAGTCAGTAGCTTCAAACATTTCTGGTATATGAATAACATGATGTTTTTCAATGGCAAAAATCAATGAATATTGTAAATGCACAAACAGTAATATCTCCGCATTGCAAGGTGCAATTCTGAAATTTTTTGCTTTTTCCTGCTAATCCTAGCATGATAAAGAAGATTCAAAGAGAGTGAGATGCCAGCTCTTTTCATTCAGTCAGTAGCTTCAAACATTTCTGGACTTTTTTCAATGGCAAAAATCAATGAATATTGTAAATGCACAAACAGTAATTTCTCCGCATTGCAAGGTGTAATTCTGAAATTTTTTGCTTTTTCCTGCTAATCCTAGCATGATAAAGAAGATTCAAAGAGAGTGAGATGCCAGCTCTTTTCATTCAGTCAGTAGCTTCAAACATTTCTGGTATATGAATAACATGATGTTTTTCAATGGCAAAAATCAATGAATATTGTAAATGCACAAACAGTAAATCTCCACATTGCAAGGTGCAATTCTGAATTTTTTTGCTTTTTCCTGCTAATCCTAGCATGATAAAGAAGATTCAAAGAGAGTGAGATGCCAGCTCTTTTCATTCAGTCAGTAGCTTCAAACATTTCTGGTATATGAATAACATGATGTTTTTCAATGGCAAAAATCAATGAATATTGTAAATGCACAAACAGTAATATCTCCACATTGCAAGGTGCAATTCTGAAATTTTTTGCTTTTTCCTGCTAATCCTAGCATGATAAAGAAGATTCAAAGAGAGTGAGATGCCAGCTCTTTTCATTCAGTCAGTAGCTTCAAACATTTATGGACGTTTTTCAATGGCAAAAATCAATGAATATTGTAAATGCACAAACAGTAATATCTCCGCATTGCAAGGTGCAATTCTGAAATTTTTTGCTTTTTCCTGCTAATCCTAGCATGATAAAGAAGATTCAAAGAGAGTGAGATGCCAGCTCTTTTCATTCAGTCAGTAGCTTCAAACATTTCTGGACGTTTTTCAATGGCAAAAATCAATGAATATTGTAAATGCACAAACAGTAATATCTCCGCATTGCAAGGTGCAATTCTGAAATTTTTTGCATTTTCCTGCTAATCCTAGCATGATAAAGAAGATTCAAAGAGAGTGAGATGCCAGCTCTTTTCATTCAGTCAGTAGCTTCAAACATTTCTGGTATATGAATAACATGATGTTTTTCAATGGCAAAAATCAATGAATATTGTAAATGCACAAACAGTAATATCTCCACATTGCAAGGTGCAATTCTGAAATTTTTTGCTTTTTCCTGCTAATCCTAGCATGATAAAGAAGATTCAAAGAGAGTGAGATGCCAGCTCTTTTCATTCAGTCAGTAGCTTCAAACATTTCTGGTATATGAATAACATGATGTTTTTCAATGGCAAAAATCAATGAATATTGTAAATGCACAAACAGTAATATCTCCGCATTGCAAGGTGCAATTCTGAAATTTTTTGCTTTTTCCTGCTAATCCTAGCATGATAAAGAAGATTCAAAGAGAGTGAGATGCCAGCTCTTTTCATTCAGTCAGTAGCTTCAAACATTTCTGGACGTTTTTCAATGGCAAAAATCAATGAATATTGTAAATGCACAAACAGTAATATCTCCGCATTGCAAGGTGCAATTCTGAAATTTTTTGCTTTTTCCTGCTAATCCTAGCATGATAAAGAAGATTCAAAGAGAGTGAGATGCCAGCTCTTTTCATTCAGTCAGTAGCTTCAAACATTTCTGGTATATGAATAACATGATGTTTTTCAATGGCAAAAATCAATGAATATTGTAAATGCACAAACAGTAATATCTCCGCATTGCAAGTTGCAATTCTGAAATTTTTTGCTTTTTCCTGCTAATCCTAGCATGATAAAGAAGATTCAAAGAGAGTGAGATGCCAGCTCTTTTCATTCAGTCAGTAGCTTCAAACATTTCCGGTATATGAATAACATGATGTTTTTCAATGGCAAAAATCAATGAATATTGTAAATGCACAAACAGTAATATCTCCGCATTGCAAGGTGCAATTCTGAAATTTTTTGCTTTTTCCTGCTAATCCTAGCATGATAAAGAAGATTCAAAGAGAGTGAGATGCCAGCTCTTTTCATTCAGTCAGTAGCTTCAAACATTTCTGGACGTTTTTCAATGGCAAAAATCAATGAATATTGTAAATGCACAAACAGTAATTTCTCCGCATTGCAAGGTGCAATTCTGAAATTTTTTGCTTTTTCCTGCTAATCCTAGCATGATAAAGAAGATTCAAAGAGAGTGAGATGCCAGCTCTTTTCATTCAGTCAGTAGCTTCAAACATTTCTGGTATATGAATAACATGATGTTTTTCAATGGCAAAAATCAATGAATATTGTAAATGCACAAACAGTAATATCTCCACATTGCAAGGTGCAATTCTGAATTTTTTTGCTTTTTCCTGCTAATCCTAGCATGATAAAGAAGATTCAAAGAGAGTGAGATGTCAGCTCTTTTCATTCAGTCAGTAGCTTCAAACATTTCTGGTATATGAATAACATGATGTTTTTCAATGGCAAAAATCAATGAATATTGTAAATGCACAAACAGTAATATCTCCACATTGCAAGGTGCAATTCTGAAATTTTTTGCTTTTTCCTGCTAATCCTAGCATGATAAAGAAGATTCAAAGAGAGTGAGATGCCAGCTCTTTTCATTCAGTCAGTAGCTTCAAACATTTCTGGACGTTTTTCAATGGCAAAAATCAATGAATATTGTAAATGCACAAACAGTAATATCTCCGCATTGCAAGGTGCAATTCTGAAATTTTTTGCTTTTTCCTGCTAATCCTAGCATGATAAAGAAGATTCAAAGAGAGTGAGATGCCAGCTCTTTTCATTCAGTCAGTAGCTTCAAACATTTCTGGACGTTTTTCAATGGCAAAAATCAATGAATATTGTAAATGCACAAACAGTAATATCTCCGCATTGCAAGGTGCAATTCTGAAATTTTTTGCTTTTTCCTGCTAATCCTAGCATGATAAAGAAGATTCAAAGAGAGTGAGATGTCAGCTCTTTTCATTCAGTCAGTAGCTTCAAACATTTCTGGTATATGAATAACATGATGTTTTTCAATGGCAAAAATCAATGAATATTGTAAATGCACAAACAGTAATATCTCCACATTGCAAGGTGCAATTCTGAAATTTTTTGCTTTTTCCTGCTAATCCTAGCATGATAAAGAAGATTCAAAGAGAGTGAGATGCCAGCTCTTTTCATTCAGTCAGTAGCTTCAAACAATTCTGGTATATGAATAACATGATGTTTTTCAATGGCAAAAATCAATGAATATTGTAAATGCACAAACAGTAATATCTCCACATTGCAAGGTGCAATTCTGAAATTTTTTGCTTTTTCCTGCTAATCCTAGCATGATAAAGAAGATGCAAAGAGAGTGAGATGCCAGCTCTTTTCATTCAGTCAGTAGCTTCAAACATTTCTGGTATATGAATAACATGATGTTTTTCAATGGCAAAAATCAATGAATATTGTAAATGCACAAACAGTAATATCTCCGCATTGCAAGGTGCAATTCTGAAATTTTTTGCTTTTTCCTGCTAATCCTAGCATGATAAAGAAGATTCAAAGAGAGTGAGATGCCAGCTCTTTTCATTCAGTCAGTAGCTTCAAACATTTCTGGACGTTTTTCAATGGCAAAAATCAATGAATATTGTAAATGCACAAACAGTAATATCTCCGCATTGCAAGGTGCAATTCTGAAATTTTTTGCTTTTTCCTGCTAATCCTAGCATGATAAAGAAGATTCAAAGAGAGTGAGATGCCAGCTCTTTTCATTCAGTCAGTAGCTTCAAACATTTCTGGACGTTTTTCAATGGCAAAAATCAATGAATATTGTAAATGCACAAACAGTAATATCTCCGCATTGCAAGGTGCAATTCTGAAATTTTTTGCTTTTTCCTGCTAATCCTAGCATGATAAAGAAGATTCAAAGAGAGTGAGATGCCAGCTCTTTTCATTCAGTCAGTAGCTTCAAACATTTCTGGACGTTTTTCAATGGCAAAAATCAATGAATATTGTAAATGCACAAACAGTAATATCTCCGCATTGCAAGGTGCAATTCTGAAATTTTTTGCTTTTTCCTGCTCCTCTTAGCATGATAAAGAAGATTCAAAGAGAGTGAGATGCCAGCTCTTTTCATTCAGTCAGTAGCTTCAAACATTTCTGGACGTTTTTCAATGGCAAAAATCAATGAATATTGTAAATGCACAAACAGTAATATCTCCGCATTGCAAGGCGCAATTCTGAAATTTTTTGCTTTTTCCTGCTAATCCTAGCATGATAAAGAAGATTCAAAGAGAGTGAGATGCCAGCTCTTTTCATTCAGTCAGTAGCTTCAAACATTTCTGGTATATGAATAACATGATGTTTTTCAATGGCAAAAATCAATGAATATTGTAAATGCACAAACAGTAATATCTCCGCATTGCAAGGTGCAATTCTGAAATTTTTTGCTTTTTCCTGCTAATCCTAGCATGATAAAGAAGATTCAAAGAGAGTGAGATGCCAGCTCTTTTCATTCAGTCAGTAGCTTCAAACATTTCTGGACGTTTTTCAATGGCAAAAATCAATGAATATTGTAAATGCACAAACAGTAATATCTCCGCATTGCAAGGTGCAATTCTGAAATTTTTTGCTTTTTCCTGCTAATCCTAGCATGATAAAGAAGATTCAAAGAGAGTGAGATGCCAGCTCTTTTCATTCAGTCAGTACCTTCAAACATTTCTGGTATATGAATAACATGATGTTTTTCAATGGCAAAAATCAATGAATATTGTAAATGCACAAACAGTAATATCTCCGCAATGCAAGGTGCAATTCTGAAATTTTTTGCTTTTTCCTGCTAATCCTAGCATGATAAAGAAGATTCAAAGAGAGTGAGATGCCAGCTCCTTTCATTCAGTCAGTAGCTTCAAACATTTCTGGACGTTTTTCAATGGCAAAAATCAATGAATATTGTAAATGCACAAACAGTAATATCTCCGCATTGCAAGGTGCAATTCTGAAATTTTTTGCTTTTTCCTGCTCCTCTTAGCATGATAAAGAAGATTCAAAGAGAGTGAGATGCCAGCTCTTTTCATTCAGTCAGTAGCTTCAAACATTTCTGGACGTTTTTCAATGGCAAAAATCAATGAATATTGTAAATGCACAAACAGTAATATCTCCGCATTGCAAGGCGCAATTCTGAAATTTTTTGCTTTTTCCTGCTAATCCTAGCATGATAAAGAAGATTCAAAGAGAGTGAGATGCCAGCTCTTTTCATTCAGTCAGTAGCTTCAAACATTTCTGGTATATGAATAACATGATGTTTTTCAATGGCAAAAATCAATGAATATTGTAAATGCACAAACAGTAATATCTCCGCATTGCAAGGTGCAATTCTGAAATTTTTTACTTTTTCCTGCTAAACCTAGCATGATAAAGAAGATTCAAAGAGAGTGAGATGCCAGCTCTTTTCATTCAGTCAGTAGCTTCAAACATTTCTGGACGTTTTTCAATGGCAAAAATCAATGAATATTGTAAATGCACAAACAGTAATTTCTCCGCATTGCAAGGTGCAATTCTGAAATTTTTTGCTTTTTCCTGCTAATCCTAGCATGATAAAGAAGATTCAAAGAGAGTGAGATGTCAGCTCTTTTCATTCAGTCAGTAGCTTCAAACATTTCTGGTATATGAATAACATGATGTTTTTCAATGGCAAAAATCAATGAATATTGTAAATGCACAAACAGTAATATCTCCACATTGCAAGGTGCAATTCTGAAATTTTTTGCTTTTTCCTGCTAATCCTAGCATGATAAAGAAGATTCAAAGAGAGTGAGATGCCAGCTCTTTTCATTCAGTCAGTAGCTTCAAACATTTCTGGTATATGAATAACATGATGTTTTTCAATGGCAAAAATCAATGAATATTGTAAATGCACAAACAGTAATATCTCCACATTGCAAGGTGCAATTCTGAAATTTTTTGCTTTTTCCTGCTAATCCTAGCATGATAAAGAAGATTCAAAGAGAGTGAGATGCCAGCTCTTTTCATTCAGTCAGTAGCTTCAAACATTTCTGGACGTTTTTCAATGGCAAAAATCAATGAATATTGTAAATGCACAAACAGTAATATCTCCGCATTGCAAGGTGCAATTCTGAAATTTTTTGCTTTTTCCTGCTAATCCTAGCATGATAAAGAAGATTCAAAGAGAGTGAGATGCCAGCTCTTTTCATTCAGTCAGTAGCTTCAAACATTTCTGGACATTTTTCAATGGCAAAAATCAATGAATATTGTAAATGCACAAACAGTAATATCTCCGCATTGCAAGGTGCAATTCTGAAATTTTTTGCTTTTTCCTGCTAATCCTAGCATGATAAAGAAGATTGAAAGAGAGTGAGATGCCAGCTCTTTTCATTCAGTCAGTAGCGTCAAACATTTCTGGTATATGAATAACATGATGTTTTTCAATGGCAAAAATCAATGAATATTGTAAATGCACAAACAGTAATATCTCCACATTGCAAGGTGCAATTCTGAAATTTTTTGCTTTTTCCTGCTAATCCTAGCATGATAAAGAAGATTCAAAGAGAGTGAGATGCCAGCTCTTTTCATTCAGTCAGTAGCTTCAAACATTTCTGGTATATGAATAACATGATGTTTTTCAAGGGCAAAAATCAATGAATATTGTAAATGCACAAACAGTAATATCTCCACATTGCAAGGTGCAATTCTGAAATTTTTTTCCTTTTTCCTGCTAATCCTAGCATGATAAAGAAGATTCAAAGAGAGTGAGATGCCAGCTCTTTTTATTCAGTCAGTAGCTTCAAACATTTCTGGATGTTTTTCAATGGCAAAAATCAATGAATATTGTAAATTCACAAACAGTAATATCTCCGCATTGCAAGGTGCAATTCTGAAATTTTTTGCTTTTTCCTGCTAATCCTAGCATGATAAAGAAGATTCAAAGAGAGTGAGATGCCAGCTCTTTTCATTCAGTCATTAGCTTCAAACATTTCTGGACGTTTTTCAATGGCAAAAATCAATGAATATTGTAAATGCACAAACAGTAATATCTCCGCATTGCAAGGTGCAATTCTGAAATTTTTTGCTTTTTCCTGCTAATCCTAGCATGATAAAGAAGATTCAAAGAGAGTGAGATGCCAGCTCTATTCATTCAGTCAGTAGCTTCAAACATTTCTGGTATATGAATAACATGATGTTTTTCAATGGCAAAAATCAATGAATATTGTAAATGCACAAACAGTAATATCTCCACATTGCAAGGTGCAATTCTGAAATTTTTTGCTTTTTCCTGCTAATCCTAGCATGATAAAGAAGATTCAAAGAGAGTGGGATGCCAGCTCTTTTCATTCAGTCAGTAGCTTCAAACATTTCTGGTATATGAATAACATGATGTTTTTCAATGGCAAAAATCAATGAATATTGTAAATACACAAACAGTAATATCTCCACATTGCAACGTGCAATTCTGAAATTTTTTGCTTTTTCCTGCTAATCCTAGCATGATAAAGAAGATTCAAAGAGAGTGAGATGCCAGCTCTTTTCATTCAGTCAGTAGCTTCAAACATTTCTGGTATATGAATAACATGATGTTTTTCAATGGCAAAAATCAATGAATATTGTAAATGCACAAACAGTAATATCTCCGCATTGCAAGGTGCAATTCTGAAATTTTTTGCTTTTTCCTGCTAATCCTAGCATGATAAAGAAGATTCAAAGAGAGTGAGATGCCAGCTCTTTTCATTCAGTCAGTAGCTTCAAACATTTCTGGACGTTTTTCAATGGCAAAAATCAATGAATATTGTAAATGCACAAACAGTAATATCTCCGCATTGCAAGGTGCAATTTTGAAATTTTTTGCTTTTTCCTGCTAATCCTAGCATGATAAAGAAGATTCAAAGAGTGTGAGATGCCAGCTCTTTTCATTCAGTCAGTAGCTTCAAACATTTCTGGTATATGAATAACATGATGTTTTTCAATGGCAAAAATCAATGAATATTGTAAATGCACAAACAGTAATTTCTCCGCATTGCAAGGTGCAATTCTGAAATTTTTTGCTTTTTCCTGCTAATCCTAGCATGATAACGAAGATTCAAAGAGAGTGAGATGCCAGCTCTTTTCATTCAGTCAGTAGCTTCAAACATTTCTGGACGTTTTTCAATGGCAAAAATCAATGAATATTGTAAATGCACAAACAGTAATATCTCCGCATTGCAAGGTGCAATTCTGAAATTTTTTGCTTTTTCCTGCTAATCCTAGCATGATAAAGAAGATTCAAAGAGAGTGAGATGCCAGCTCTTTTCATTCAGTCAGTAGCTTCAAACATTTCTGGTATATGAATAACATGATGTTTTTCAATGGCAAAAATCAATGAATATTGTAAATGCACAAACAGTAATATCTCCACATTGCAAGGTGTAATTCTGAAATTTTTTGCTTTTTCCTGCTAATCCTAGCATGATAAAGAAGATTCAAAGAGAGTGAGATGCCAGCTCTTTTCATTCAGTCAGTAGCTTCAAACATTTCTGGTATATGAATAACATGATGTTTTTCAATGGCAAAAATCAATGAATATTGTAAATGCACAAACAGTAATATCTCCACATTGCAACGTGCAATTCTGAAATTTTTTGCTTTTTCCTGCTAATCCTAGCATGATAAAGAAGATTCAAAGAGAGTGAGATGCCAGCTCTTTTCATTCAGTCAGTAGCTTCAAACATTTCTGGTATATGAATAACATGATGTTTTTCAATGGCAAAAATCAATGAATATTGTAAATGCACAAACAGTAATATCTCCGCATTGCAAGGTGCAATTCTGAAATTTTTTGCTTTTTCCTGCTAATCCTAGCATGATAAAGAAGATTCAAAGAGAGTGAGATGCCAGCTCTTTTCATTCAGTCAGTAGCTTCAAACATTTCTGGACGTTTTTCAATGGCAAAAATCAATGAATATTGTAAATGCACAAACAGTAATATCTCCGCATTGCAAGGTGCAATTCTGAAATTTTTTGCTTTTTCCTGCTAATCCTAGCATGATAAAGAAGATTCAAAGAGTGTGAGATGCCAGCTCTTTTCATTCAGTCAGTAGCTTCAAACATTTCTGGTATATGAATAACATGATGTTTTTCAATGGCAAAAATCAATGAATATTGTAAATGCACAAACAGTAATTTCTCCGCATTGCAAGGTGCAATTCTGAAATTTTTTGCTTTTTCCTGCTAATCCTAGCATGATAAAGAAGATTCAAAGAGAGTGAGATGCCAGCTCCTTTCATTCAGTCAGTAGCTTCAAACATTTCTGGACGTTTTTCAATGGCAAAAATCAATGAATATTGTAAATGCACAAACAGTAATATCTCCACATTGCAAGGTGTAATTCTGAAATTTTTTGCTTTTTCCTGCTAATCCTAGCATGATAAAGAAGATTCAAAGAGAGTGAGATGCCAGCTCTTTTCATTCAGTCAGTAGCTTCAAACATTTCTGGTATATGAATAACATGATGTTTTTCAATGGCAAAAATCAATGAATATTGTAAATGCACAAACAGTAATATCTCCACATTGCAACGTGCAATTCTGAAATTTTTTGCTTTTTCCTGCTAATCCTAGCATGATAAAGAAGATTCAAAGAGAGTGAGATGCCAGCTCTTTTCATTCAGTCAGTAGCTTCAAACATTTCTGGTATATGAATAACATGATGTTTTTCAATGGCAAAAATCAATGAATATTGTAAATGCACAAACAGTAATATCTCCGCATTGCAAGGTGCAATTCTGAAATTTTTTGCTTTTCCCTGCTAATCCTAGCATGATAAAGAAGATTCAA
Organism: Phyllobates terribilis; assembly: GCF_046119375.1. Lineage (NCBI taxonomy): Eukaryota > Metazoa > Chordata > Amphibia > Anura > Dendrobatidae > Phyllobates > Phyllobates terribilis. Next base: position 1,448,393 of record NW_027363054.1, on the reverse strand, counting down.
AGAGAGTGAGATGCCAGCTCTTTTCATTCAGTCAGTAGCTTCAAACATTTCTGGACGTTTTTCAATGGCAAAAATCAATGAATATTGTAAATGCACAAACAGTAATATCTCCGCATTGCAAGGTGCAATTCTGAAATTTTTTGCTTTTTCCTGCTAATCCTAGCATGATAAAGAAGATTCAAAGAGTGTGAGATGCCAGCTCTTTTCATTCAGTCAGTAGCTTCAAACATTTCTGGTATATGAATAACATGATGTTTTTCAATGGCAAAAATCAATGAATATTGTAAATGCACAAACAGTAATTTCTCCGCATTGCAAGGTGCAATTCTGAAATTTTTTGCTTTTTCCTGCTAATCCTAGCATGATAAAGAAGATTCAAAGAGAGTGAGATGCCAGCTCCTTTCATTCAGTCAGTAGCTTCAAACATTTCTGGACGTTTTTCAATGGCAAAAATCAATGAATATTGTAAATGCACAAACAGTAATATCTCCGCATTGCAAGGTGCAATTCTGAAATTTTTTGCTTTTTCCTGCTAATCCTAGCATGATAAAGAAGATTCAAAGAGAGTGAGATGCCAGCTCTTTTCATTCAGTCCGTAGCTTCAAACATTTCTGGACGTTTTTCAATGGCAAAAATCAATGAATATTGTAAATGCACAAACAGTAATATCTCCGCATTGCAAGGTGCAATTCTGAAATTTTTTGCTTTTTCCTGCTAATCCTAGCATGATAAAGAAGATTCAAAGAGAGTGAGATGCCAGCTCCTTTCATTCAGTCAGTAGCTTCAAACATTTCTGGTATATGAATAACATGATGTTTTTCAATGGCAAAAATCAATGAATATTGTAAATGCACAAACAGTAATTTCTCCGCATTGCAAGGTGCAATTCTGAAATTTTTTGCTTTTTCCTGCTAATCCTAGCATGTTAAAGAAGATTCAAAGAGAGTGAGATGCCAGCTCCTTTCATTCAGTCAGTAGCTTCAAACATTTCTGGACGTTTTTCAATGGCAAAAATCAATGAATATTGTAAATGCACAAACAGTAATTTCTCCGCATTGCAAGGTGCAATTTCAGAAATTTTTTGCTTTTTCCTGCTAATCCTAGCATGATAAAGAAGATTCAAAGAGAGTGAGAAGCCAGCTCTTTTCATTCAGTCAGTAGCTTCAAACATTTCTGGTATATGAATAACATGATGTTTTTCAATGGCAAAAATCAATGAATATTGTAAATGCACAAACAGTAATATCTCCATATTGCAAGGTGCAATTCTGAAATTTTTTGCTTTTTCCTGCTAATCCTAGCATGATAAAGAAGATTCAAAGAGAGTGAGATGCCAGCTCTTTTCATTCATTCAGTAGCTTCAAACATTTCTGGTATATGAATAACATGATGTTTTTCAATGGCAAAAATCAATGAATATTGTAAATGCACAAACAGTAATATCTCCGCATTGCAAGGTGCAATTCTGAAATTTTTTGCTTTTTCCTGCTAATCCTAGCATGATAAAGAAGATTCAAAGAGAGTGAGATGCCAGCTCTTTTCATTCAGTCAGTAGCTTCAAACATTTCTGGACGTTTTTCAATGGCAAAAATCAATGAATATTGTAAATGCACAAACAGTAATATCTCCGCATTGCAAGGTGCAATTCTGAAATTTTTTGCTTTTTCCTGCTAATCCTAGCATGATAAAGAAGATTCAAAGAGAGTGAGATGCCAGCTCTTTTCATTCAGTCAGTAGCTTCAAACATTTCTGGTATATGAATAACATGATGTTTTTCAATGGCAAAAATCAATGAATATTGTAAATGCACAAACAGTAATTTCTCCGCATTGCAAGGTGCAATTCTGAAATTTTTTGCTTTTTCCTGCTAATCCTAGCATGATAAAGAAGATTCAAAGAGAGTGAGATGCCAGCTCCTTTCATTCAGTGAGTAGCTTCAAACATTTCTGGACGTTTTTCAATGGCAAAAATCAATGAATATTGTAAATGCACAAACAGTAATACCTCCGCATTGCAAGGTGCAATTCTGAAATTTTTTGCTTTTTCCTGCTAATCCTAGCATGATAAAGAAGATTCAAAGAGAGTGAGATGCCAGCTCTTTTCATTCAGTCAGTAGCTTCAAACATTTCTGGACGTTTTTCAATGGCAAAAATCAATGAATATTGTAAATGCACAAACAGTAATATCTCCGCATTGCAAGGTGCAATTCTGAAATTTTTTGCTTTTTCCTGCTAATCCTAGCATGATAAAGAAGATTCAAAGAGAGTGAGATGCCAGCTCTTTTCATTCAGTCAGTAGCTTCAAACATTTCTGGACGTTTTTCAATGGCAAAAATCAATGAATATTGTAAATGCACAAACAGTAATATCTCCGCATTGCAAGGTGCAATTCTGAAATTTTTTGTTTTTTCCTGCTAATCCTAGCATGATAAAGAAGATTCAAAGAGAGTGAGATGCCAGCTCTTTTCATTCAGTCAGTAGCTTCAAACATTTCTAGTATATGAATAACATGATGTTTTTCAATGGCAAAAATCAATGAATATTGCAAATGCACACAGTAATATCTCCGCATTGCAAGGTGCAATTCTGAAATTTTTAGCTTTTTCCTGCTAATCCTAGCATGATAAAGAAGACTCAAAGAGAGTGAGATGCCAGCTCCTTTCATTCAGTCAGTAGCTTCAAACATTTCTGGACGTTTTTCAATGGCAAAAATCAATGAATATTGTAAATGCACAAACAGTAATATCTCCGCATTGCAAGGTGCAATTCTGAAATTTTTTGCTTTTTCCTGCTCCTCTTAGCATGATAAAGAAGATTCAAAGAGAGTGAGATGCCAGCTCTTTTCATTCAGTCAGTAGCTTCAAACATTTCTGGACGTTTTTCAATGGCAAAAATCAATGAATATTGTAAATGCACAAACAGTAATATCTCCGCATTGCAAGGTGCAATTCTGAAATTTTTTGCTTTTTCCTGCTAATCCTAGCATGATAAAGAAGATTCAAAGAGAGTGAGATGCCAGCTCTTTTCATTCAGTCAGTAGCTTCAAACATTTCTGGTATATGAATAACATGATGTTTTTCAATGGCAAAAATCAATGAATATTGTAAATGCACAAACAGTAATATCTCCGCATTGCAAGGTGCAATTCTGAAATTTTTTGCTTTTTCCTGCTAATCCTAGCATGATAAAGAAGATTCAAAGAGAGTGAGATGCCAGCTCTTTTCATTCAGTCAGTAGCTTCAAACATTTCTGGACGTTTTTCAATGGCAAAAATCAATGAATATTGTAAATGCACAAACAGTAATTTCTCCGCATTGCAAGGTGCAATTCTGAAATTTTTTGCTTTTTCCTGCTAATCCTAGCATGATAAAGAAGATTCAAAGAGAGTGAGATGCCAGCTCTTTTCATTCAGTCAGTAGCTTCAAACATTTCTGGTATATGAATAACATGATGTTTTTCAATGGCAAAAATCAATGAATATTGTAAATGCACAAACAGTAATATCTCCACATTGCAAGGTGCAATTCTGAAATTTTTTGCTTTTTCCTGCTAATCCTAGCATGATAAAGAAGATTCAAAGAGAGTGAGATGCCAGCTCTTTTCATTCAGTCAGTAGCTTCAAACATTTCTGGTATATGAATAACATGATGTTTTTCAATGGCAAAAATCAATGAATATTGTAAATGCACAAACAGTAATATCTCCACATTGCAAGGTGCAATTCTGAAATTTTTTGCTTTTTCCTGCTAATCCTAGCATGATAAAGAAGATTCAAAGAGAGTGAGATGCCAGCTCATTTCATTCAGTCAGTAGCTTCAAACATTTCTGGACGTTTTTCAATGGCAAAAATCAATGAATATTGTAAATGCACAAACAGTAATATCTCCGCATTGCAATGTGCAATTCTGAAATTTTTTGCTTTTTCCTGCTAATCCTAGCATGATAAAGAAGATTCAAAGAGAGTGAGATGCCAGCTCTTTTCATTCAGTCAGTAGCTTCAAACATTTCTGGACATTTTTCAATGGCAAAAATCAATGAATATTGTAAATGCACAAACAGTAATATCTCCGCATTGCAAGGTGCAATTCTGAAATTTTTTGCTTTTTCCTGCTAATCCTAGCATGATAAAGAAGATTCAAAGAGAGTGAGATGCCAGCTCTTTTCATTCAGTCAGTAGCTTCAAACATTTCTGGTATATGAATAACATGATGTTTTTCAATGGCAAAAATCAATGAATATTGTAAATGCACAAACAGTAATATCTCCACATTGCAAGGTGCAATTCTGAAATTTTTTGCTTTTTCCTGCTAATCCTAGCATGATAAAGAAGATTCAAAGAGAGTGAGATGCCAGCTCTTTTCATTCAGTCAGTAGCTTCAAACATTTCTGGTATATGAATAACATGATGTTTTTCAATGGCAAAAATCAATGAATATTGTAAATGCACAAACAGTAATATCTCCACATTGCAAGGTGCAATTCTGAAATTTTTTGCTTTTTCCTGCTAATCCTAGCATGATAAAGAAGATTCAAAGAGAGTGAGATGCCAGCTCTTTTCATTCAGTCAGTAGCTTCAAACATTTCTGGTATAAGAATAACATGATGTTTTTCAATGGCAAAAATCAATGAATATTGTAAATGCACAAACAGTAATATCTCCGCATTGCAAGGTGCAATTCTGAAATTTTTTGCTTTTTCCTGCTAATCCTAGCATGATAAAGAAGATTCAAAGAGAGTGAGATGCCAGCTCTTTTCATTCAGTCAGTAGCTTCAAACATTTCTGGACGTTTTTCAATGGCAAAAATCAATGAATATTGTAAATGCACAAACAGTAATATCTCCGCATTGCAAGGTGCAATTCTGAAATTTTTTGCTTTTTCCTGCTAATCCTAGCATGATAAAGAAGATGCAAAGAGAGTGAGATGCCAGCTCTTTTCATTCAGTCAGTAGCTTCAAACATTTCTGGACGTTTTTCAATGGCAAAAATCAATGAATATTGTAAATGCACAAACAGTAATATCTCCGCATTGCAAGGTGCAATTCTGAAATTTTTTGCTTTTTCCTGCTAATCCTAGCATGGTAAAGAAGATTCAAAGAGAGTGAGATGCCAGCTCTTTTCATTCAGTCAGTAGCTTCAAACATTTCTGGTATATGAATAACATGATGTTTTTCAATGGCAAAAATCAATGAATATTGTAAATGCACAAACAGTAATATCTCCGCATTGCAAGGTGCAATTCTGAAATTTTTTGATTTTTCCTGCTAATCCTAGCATGATAAAGAAGATTCAAAGAGAGTGAGATGCCAGCTCCTTTCATTCAGTCAGTAGCTTCAAACATTACTGGACGTTTTTCAATGGCAAAAATCAATGAATATTGTAAATGCACAAACAGTAATATCTCCGCATTGCAAGGTGCAATTCTGAAATTTTTTGCTTTTTCCTGCTCCTCTTAGCATGATAAAGAAGATTCAAAGAGAGTGAGATGCCAGCTCTTTTCATTCAGTCAGTAGCTTCAAACATTTCTGGACGTTTTTCAATGGCAAAAATCAATGAATATTGTAAATGCACAAACAGTAATATCTCCGCATTGCAAGGTGCAATTCTGAAATTTTTTGCTTTTTCCTGCTAATCCTAGCATGATAAAGAAGATTCAAAGAGAGTGAGATGCCAGCTCTTTTCATTCAGTCAGTAGCTTCAAACATTTCTGGTATATGAATAACATGATGTTTTTCAATGGCAAAAATCAATGAATATTGTAAATGCACAAACAGTAATATCTCCGCATTGCAAGGTGCAATTCTGAAATTTTTTGCTTTTTCCTGCTAATCCTAGCATGATAAAGAAGATTCAAAGAGAGTGAGATGCCAGCTCTTTTCATTCAGTCAGTAGCTTCAAACATTTCTGGACGTTTTTCAATGGCAAAAATCAATGAATATTGTAAATGCACAAACAGTAATTTCTCCGCATTGCAAGGTGCAATTCTGAAATTTTTTGCTTTTTCCTGCTAATCCTAGCATGATAAAGAAGATTCAAAGCGAGTGAGATGCCAGCTCTTTTCATTCAGTCAGTAGCTTCAAACATTTCTGGTATATGAATAACATGATGTTTTTCAATGGCAAAAATCAATGAATATTGTAAATGCACAAACAGTAATATCTCCACATTGCAAGGTGCAATTCTGAAATTTTTTGCTTTTTCCTGCTAATCCTAGCATGATAAAGAAGATTCAAAGAGAGTGAGATGCCAGCTCTTTTCATTCAGTCAGTAGCTTCAAACATTTCTGGTATATGAATAACATGATGTTTTTCAATGGCAAAAATCAATGAATATTGTAAATGCACAAACAGTAATATCTCCGCATTGCAAGGTGCAATTCTGAAATTTTTTGCTTTTTCCTGCTAATCCTAGCATGATAAAGAAGACTCAAAGAGAGTGAGATGCCAGCTCCTTTCATTCAGTCAGTAGCTTCAAACATTTCTGGACGTTTTTCAATGGCAAAAATCAATGAATATTGTAAATGCACAAACAGTAATATCTCCGCATTGCAAGGTGCAATTCTGAAATTTTTTGCTTTTTCCTGCTCCTCTTAGCATAATAAAGAAGACTCAAAGAGAGTGAGATGCCAGCTCTTTTCATTCAGTCAGTAGCTTCAAACATTTCTGGACGTTTTTCAATGGCAAAAATCAATGAATATTGTAAATGCACAAACAGTAATATCTCCGCATTGCAAGGTGCAATTCTGAAATTTTTTGCTTTTTCCTGCTAATCCTAGCATGATAAAGAAGATTCAAAGAGAGTGAGATGCCAGCTCTTTTCATTCAGTCAGTAGCTTCAAACATTTCTGGACGTTTTTCAATGGCAAAAATCAATGAATATTGTAAATGCACAAACAGTAATATCTCCGCATTGCAAGGTGCAATTCTGAAATTTTTTGCTTTTTCCTGCTAATCCTAGCATGATAAAGAAGATTCAAAGAGAGTGAGATGCCAGCTCTTTTCATTCAGTCAGTAGCTTCAAACATTTCTGGACATTTTTCAATGGCAAAAATCAATGAATATTGTAAATGCACAAACAGTAATATCTCCGCATTGCAAGGTGCAATTCTGAAATTTTTTGCTTTTTCCTGCTAATCCTAGCATGATAAAGAAGATTCAAAGAGAGTGAGATGCCAGCTCTTTTCATTCAGTCAGTAGCTTCAAACATTTCTGGTATATGAATAACATGATGTTTTTCAATGGCAAAAATCAATGAATATTGTAAATGCACAAACAGTAATATCTCCACATTGCAAGGTGCAATTCTGAAATTTTTTGCTTTTTCCTGCTAATCCTAGCATGATAAAGAAGATTCAAAGAGAGTGAGATGCCAGCTCTTTTCATTCAGTCAGTAGCTTCAAACATTTCTGGTATATGAATAACATGATGTTTTTCAATGGCAAAAATCAATGAATATTGTAAATGCACAAACAGTAATATCTCCACATTGCAAGGTGCAATTCTGAAATTTTTTGCTTTTTCCTGCTAATCCTAGCATGATAAAGAAGATTCAAAGAGAGTGAGATGCCAGCTCTTTTCATTCAGTCAGTAGCTTCAAACATTTCTGGTATATGAATAACATGATGTTTTTCAATGGCAAAAATCAATGAATATTGTAAATGCACAAACAGTAATATCTCCGCATTGCAAGGTGCAATTCTGAAATTTTTTGCTTTTTCCTGCTAATCCTAGCATGATAAAGAAGATTCAAAGAGAGTGAGATGCCAGCTCTTTTCATTCAGTCAGTAGCTTCAAACATTTCTGGACGTTTTTCAATGGCAAAAATCAATGAATATTGTAAATGCACAAACAGTAATATCTCCGCATTGCAAGGTGCAATTCTGAAATTTTTTGCTTTTTCCTGCTAATCCTAGCATGATAAAGAAGATTCAAAGAGAGTGAGATGCCAGCTCTTTTCATTCAGTCAGTAGCTTCAAACATTTCTGGACGTTTTTCAATGGCAAAAATCAATGAATATTGTAAATGCACAAACAGTAATATCTCCGCATTGCAAGGTGCAATTCTGAAATTTTTTGCTTTTTCCTGCTAATCCTAGCATGATAAAGAAGATTCAAAGAGAGTGAGATGCCAGCTCTTTTCATTCAGTCAGTAGCTTCAAACATTTCTGGACGTTTTTCAATGGCAAAAATCAATGAATATTGTAAATGCACAAACAGTAATATCTCCGCATTGCAAGGTGCAATTCTGAAATTTTTTGCTTTTTCCTGCTAATCCTAGCATGATAAAGAAGATTCAAAGAGAGTGAGATGCCAGCTCTTTTCATTCAGTCAGTAGCTTCAAACATTTCTGGACATTTTTCAATGGCAAAAATCAATGAATATTGTAAATGCACAAACAGTAATATCTCCGCATTGCAAGGTGCAATTCTGAAATTTTTTGCTTTTTCCTGCTAATCCTAGCATGATAAAGAAGATTCAAAGAGAGTGAGATGCCAGCTCTTTTCATTCAGTCAGTAGCTTCAAACATTTCTGGTATATGAATAACATGATGTTTTTCAATGGCAAAAATCAATGAATATTGTAAATGCACAAACAGTAATATCTCCACATTGCAAGGTGCAATTCTGAAATTTTTTGCTTTTTCCTGCTAATCCTAGCATGATAAAGAAGATTCAAAGAGAGTGAGATGCCAGCTCTTTTCATTCAGTCAGTAGCTTCAAACATTTCTGGTATATGAATAACATGATGTTTTTCAATGGCAAAAATCAATGAATATTGTAAATGCACAAACAGTAATATCTCCACATTGCAAGGTGCAATTCTGAAATTTTTTGCTTTTTCCTGCTAATCCTAGCATGATAAAGAAGATTCAAAGAGAGTGAGATGCCAGCTCTTTTCATTCAGTCAGTAGCTTCATACATTTCTGGTATATGAATAACATGATGTTTTTCAATGGCAAAAATCAATGAATATTGTAAATGCACAAACAGTAATATCTCCGCATTGCAAGGTGCAATTCTGAAATTTTTTGCTTTTTCCTGCTAATCCTAGCATGATAAAGAAGATTCAAAGAGAGTGAGATGCCAGCTCTTTTCATTCAGTCAGTAGCTTCAAACATTTCTGGACGTTTTTCAATGGCAAAAATCAATGAATATTGTAAATGCACAAACAGTAATATCTCCGCATTGCAAGGTGCAATTCTGAAATTTTTTGCTTTTTCCTGCTAATCCTAGCATGATAAAGAAGATTCAAAGAGAGTGAGATGCCAGCTCTTTTCATTCAGTCAGTAGCTTCAAACATTTCTGGACGTTTTTCAATGGCAAAAATCAATGAATATTGTAAATGCACAAACAGTAATATCTCCGCATTGCAAGGTGCAATTCTGAAATTTTTTGCTTTTTCCTGCTAATCCTAGCATGATAAAGAAGATTCAAAGAGAGTGAGATGCCAGCTCTTTTCATTCAGTCAGTAGCTTCAAACATTTCTGGTATATGAATAACATGATGTTTTTCAATGGCAAAAATCAATGAATATTGTAAATGCACAAACAGTAATATCTCCGCATTGCAAGGTGCAATTCTGAAATTTTTTGCTTTTTCCTGCTAATCCTAGCATGATAAAGAAGATTCAAAGAGAGTGAGATGCCAGCTCCTTTCATTCAGTCAGTAGCTTCAAACATTTCTGGACGTTTTTCAATGGCAAAAATCAATGAATATTGTAAATGCACAAACAGTAATATCTCCGCATTGCAAGGTGCAATTCTGAAATTTTTTGCTTTTTACTGCTCCTCTTAGCATGATAAAGAAGATTCAAAGAGAGTGAGATGCCAGCTCTTTTCATTCAGTCAGTAGCTTCAAACATTTCTGGACGTTTTTCAATGGCAAAAATCAATGAATATTGTAAATGCACAAACAGTAATATCTCCGCATTGCAAGGTGCAATTCTGAAATTTTTTGCTTTTTCCTGCTAATCCTAGCATGATAAAGAAGATTCAAAGAGAGTGAGATGCCAGCTCTTTTCATTCAGTCAGTAGCTTCAAACATTTCTGGTATATGAATAACATGATGTTTTTCAATGGCAAAAATCAATGAATATTGTAAATGCACAAACAGTAATATCTCCGCATTGCAAGGTGCAATTCTGAAATTTTTTGCTTTTTCCTGCTAATCCTAGCATGATAAAGAAGATTCAAAGAGAGTGAGATGCCAGCTCTTTTCATTCAGTCAGTAGCTTCAAACATTTCTGGACGTTTTTCAATGGCAAAAATCAATGAATATTGTAAATGCACAAACAGTAATTTCTCCGCATTGCAAGGTGCAATTCTGAAATTTTTTGCTTTTTCCTGCTAATCCTAGCATGATAAAGAAGATTCAAAGAGAGTGAGATGCCAGCTCTTTTCATTCAGTCAGTAGCTTCAAACATTTCTGGTATATGAATAACATGATGTTTTTCAATGGCAAAAATCAATGAATATTGTAAATGCACAAACAGTAATATCTCCACATTGCAAGGTGCAATTCTGAAATTTTTTGCTTTTTTCTGCTAATCCTAGCATGATAAAGAAGATTCAAAGAGAGTGAGATGCCAGCTCTTTTCATTCAGTCAGTAGCTTCAAACATTTCTGGTATATGAATAACATGATGTTTTTCAATGGCAAAAATCAATGAATATTGTAAATGCACAAACAGTAATATCTCCGCATTGCAAGGTGCAATTCTGAAATTTTTTGCTTTTTCCTGCTAATCCTAGCATGATAAAGAAGACTCAAAGAGAGTGAGATGCCAGCTCCTTTCATTCAGTCAGTAGCTTCAAACATTTCTGGACGTTTTTCAATGGCAAAAATCAATGAATATTGTAAATGCACAAACAGTAATATCTCCGCATTGCAAGGTGCAATTCTGAAATTTTTTGCTTTTTCCTGCTCCTCTTAGCATAATAAAGAAGACTCAAAGAGAGTGAGATGCCAGCTCTTTTCATTCAGTCAGTAGCTTCAAACATTTCTGGACGTTTTTCAATGGCAAAAATCAATGAATATTGTAAATGCACAAACAGTAATATCTCCGCATTGCAAGGTGCAATTCTGAAATTTTTTGCTTTTTCCTGCTAATCCTAGCATGATAAAGAAGATTCAAAGAGAGTGAGATGCCAGCTCTTTTCATTCAGTCAGTAGCTTCAAACATTTCTGGACGTTTTTCAATGGCAAAAATCAATGAATATTGTAAATGCACAAACAGTAATTTCTCCGCATTGCAAGGTGCAATTCTGAAATTTTTTGCTTTTTCCTGCTAATCCTAGCATGATAAAGAAGATTCAAAGAGAGTGAGATGCCAGCTCTTTTCATTCAGTCAGTAGCTTCAAACATTTCTGGTATATGAATAACATGATGTTTTTCAATGGCAAAAATCAATGAATATTGTAAATGCACAAACAGTAATATCTCCACATTGCAAGGTGCAATTCTGAAATTTTTTGCTTTTTCCTGCTAATCCTAGCATGATAAAGAAGATTCAAAGAGAGTGAGATGCCAGCTCTTTTCATTCAGTCAGTAGCTTCAAACATTTCTGGTATATGAATAACATGATGTTTTTCAATGGCAAAAATCAATGAATATTGTAAATGCACAAACAGTAATATCTCCACATTGCAAGGTGCAATTCTGAAATTTTTTGCTTTTTCCTGCTAATCCTAGCATGATAAAGAAGATTCAAAGAGAGTGAGATGCCAGCTCTTTTCATTCAGTCAGTAGCTTCAAACATTTCTGGTATATGAATAACATGATGTTTTTCAATGGCAAAAATCAATGAATATTGTAAATGCACAAACAGTAATATCTCCACATTGCAAGGTGCAATTCTGAAATTTTTTGCTTTTTCCTGCTAATCCTAGCATGATAAAGAAGATTCAAAGAGAGTGAGATGCCAGCTCTTTTCATTCAGTCAGTAGCTTCAAACATTTCTGGATGTTTTTCAATGGCAAAAATCAATGAATATTGTAAATGCACAAACAGTAATATCTCCGCATTGCAAGGTGCAATTCTGAAATTTTTTGCTTTTTCCTGCTAATCCTAGCATGATAAAGAAGATTCAAAGAGAGTGAGATGCCAGCTCTTTTCATTCAGTCAGTAGCTTCAAACATTTCTGGACGTTTTTCAATGGCAAAAATCAATGAATATTGTAAATGCACAAACAGTAATATCTCCGCATTGCAAGGTGCAATTCTGAAATTTTTTGCTTTTTCCTGCTAATCCTAGCATGATAAAGAAGATTCAAAGAGAGTGAGATGCCAGCTCTTTTCATTCAGTCAGTAGCTTCAAACATTTCTGGTATATGAATAACATGATGTTTTTCAATGGCAAAAATCAATGAATATTGTAAATGCACAAACAGTAATATATCCACATTGCAAGGTGCAATTCTGAAATTTTTTGCTTTTTCCTGCTAATCCTAGCATGATAAAGAAGATTCAAAGAGAGTGAGATGCCAGCTCTTTTCATTCAGTCAGTAGCTTCAAACATTTCTGGTATATGAATAACATGATGTTTTTCAATGGCAAAAATCAATGAATATTGTAAATGCACAAACAGTAATATCTCCACATTGCAAGGTGCAATTCTGAAATGTTTTGCTTTTTCCTGCTAATCCTAGCATGATAAAGAAGATTCAAAGAGAGTGAGATGCCAGCTCTTTTCATTCAGTCAGTAGCTTCAAACACTTCTGGTATATGAATAACATGATGTTTTTCAATGGCAAAAATCAATGAATATTGTAAATGCACAAACAGTAATATCTCCGCATTGCAAGGTGCAATTCTGAAATTTTTTGCTTTTTCCTGCTAATCCTAGCATGATAAAGAAGATTCAAAGAGAGTGAGATGCCAGCTCTTTTCATTCAGTCAGTAGCTTCAAACATTTCTGGACGTTTTTCAATGGCAAAAATCAATGAATATTGTAAATGCACAAACAGTAATATCTCCGCATTGCAAGGTGCAATTCTGAAATTTTTTGCTTTTTCCTGCTAATCCTAGCATGATAAAGAAGATTCAAAGAGTGTGAGATGCCAGCTCTTTTCATTCAGTCAGTAGCTTCAAACATTTCTGGTATATGAATAACATGATGTTTTTCAATGGCAAAAATCAATGAATATTGTAAATGCACAAACAGTAATTTCTCCGCATTGCAAGGTGCAATTCTGAAATTTTTTGCTTTTTCCTGCTAATCCTAGCATGATAAAGAAGATTCAAAGAGAGTGAGATGCCAGCTCCTTTCATTCAGTCAGTAGCTTCAAACATTTCTGGACGTTTTTCAATGGCAAAAATCAATGAATATTGTAAATGCACAAACAGTAATATCTCCGCATTGCAAGGTGCAATTCTGAAATTTTTTGCTTTTTCCTGCTAATCCTAGCATGATAAAGAAGATTCAAAGAGAGTGAGATGCCAGCTCTTTTCATTCAGTCAGTAGCTTCAAACATTTCTGGTATATGAATAACATGATGTTTTTCAATGGCAAAAATCAATGAATATTGTAAATGCACAAACAGTAATATCTCCACATTGCAAGGTGCAATTCTGAAATTTTTTGCTTTTTCCTGCTAATCCTAGCATGATAAAGAAGATTCAAAGAGAGTGAGATGCCAGCTCTTTTCATTCAGTCAGTAGCTTCAAACATCTCTGGTATATGAATAACATGATGTTTTTCAATGGCAAAAATCAATGAATATTGTAAATGCACAAACAGTAATATCTCCACATTGCAAGGTGCAATTCTGAAATTTTTTTGCTTTTTCCTGCTAATCCTAGCATGATAAAGAAGATTCAAAGAGAGTGAGATGCCAGCTCTTTTCATTCAGTCAGTAGCTTCAAACATTTCTGGTATATGAATAACATGATGTTTTTCAATGGCAAAAATCAATGAATATTGTAAATGCACAAACAGTAATATCTCCACATTGCAAGGTGCAATTCTGAAATTTTTTGCTTTTTCCTGCTAATCCTAGCATGATAAAGAAGATTCAAAGAGAGTGAGATGCCAGCTCTTTTCATTCAGTCATTAGCTTCAAACATTTCTGGACGTTTTTCAATGGCAAAAATCAATGAATATTGTAAATGCACAAACAGTAATATCTCCGCATTGCAAGGTGCAATTCTGAATTTTTTTGCTTTTTCCTGCTAATCCTAGCATGATAAAGAAGATTCAAAGAGAGTGAGATGCCAGCTCTTTTCATTCAGTCAGTAGCTTCAAACATTTCTGGACGTTTTTCAATGGCAAAAATCAATGAATATTGTAAATGCACAAACAGTAATATCTCCGCATTGCAAGGTGCAATTCTGAAATTTTTTGCTTTTTCCTGCTAATCCTAGCATGATAAAGAAGATTCAAAGAGAGTGAGATGCCAGCTCTTTTCATTCAGTCAGTAGCTTCAAACATTTCTGGTATATGAATAACATGATGTTTTTCAATGGCAAAAATCAATGAATATTGTAAATGCACAAACAGTAATATCTCCACATTGCAAGGTGCAATTCTGAAATTTTTTGCTTTTTCCTGCTAATCCTAGCATGATAAAGAAGATTCAAAGAGAGTGAGATGCCAGCTCTTTTCATTCAGTCAGTAGCTTCAAACATTTCTGGTATATGAATAACATGATGTTTTTCAATGGCAAAAATCAATGAATATTGTAAATGCACAAACAGTAATATCTCCGCATTGCAAGGTGCAATTCTGAAATTTTTTGCTTTTTCCTGCTCCTCTTAGCATAATAAAGAAGACTCAAAGAGAGTGAGATGCCAGCTCTTTTCATTCAGTCAGTAGCTTCAAACATTTCTGGACGTTTTTCAATGGCAAAAATCAATGAATATTGTAAATGCACAAACAGTAATATCTCCGCATTGCAAGGTGCAATTCTGAAATTTTTTGCTTTTTCCTGCTAATCCTAGCATGATAAAGAAGATTCAAAGAGAGTGAGATGCCAGCTCTTTTCATTCAGTCAGTAGCTTCAAACATTTCTGGTATATGAATAACATGATGTTTTTCAATGGCAAAAATCAATGAATATTGTAAATGCACAAACAGTAATATCTCCGCATTGCAAGGTGCAATTCTGAAATTTTTTGCTTTTTCCTGCTAATCCTAGCATGACAAAGAAGATTCAAAGAGAGTGAGATGCCAGCTCTTTTCATTCAGTCAGTAGCTTCAAACATTTCTGGACGTTTTTCAATGGCAAAAATCAATGAATATTGTAAATGCACAAACAGTAATTTCTACGCATTGCAAGGTGCAATTCTGAAATTTTTTGCTTTTTCCTGCTAATCCTAGCATGATAAAGAAGATTCAAAGAGAGTGAGATGCCAGCTCTTTTCATTCAGTCAGTAGCTTCAAACATTTCTGGTATATGAATAACATGATGTTTTTCAATGGCAAAAATCAATGAATATTGTAAATGCACAAACAGTAATATCTCCACATTGCAAGGTGCAATTCTGAAATTTTTTGCTTTTTCCTGCTAATCCTAGCATGATAAAGAAGATTCAAAGAGAGTGAGATGCCAGCTCTTTTCATTCAGTCAGTAGCTTCAAACATTTCTGGTATATGAATAACATGATGTTTTTCAATGGCAAAAATCAATGAATATTGTAAATGCACAAACAGTAATATCTCCACATTGCAAGGTGCAATTCTGAAATTTTTTGCTTTTTCCTGCTAATCCTAGCATGATAAAGAAGATTCAAAGAGAGTGAGATGCCAGCTCTTTTCATTCAGTCAGTAGCTTCAAACATTTCTGGTATATGAATAACATGATGTTTTTCAATGGCAAAAATCAATGAATATTGTAAATGCACAAACAGTAATATCTCCACATTGCAAGGTGCAATTCTGAAATTTTTTGCTTTTTCCTGCTAATCCTAGCATGATAAAGAAGATTCAAAGAGAGTGAGATGCCAGCTCTTTTCATTCAGTCAGTAGCTTCAAACATTTCTGGATGTTTTTCAATGGCAAAAATCAATGAATATTGTAAATGCACAAACAGTAATATCTCCGCATTGCAAGGTGCAATTCTGAAATTTTTTGCTTTTTCCTGCTAATCCTAGCATGATAAAGAAGATTCAAAGAGAGTGAGATGCCAGCTCTTTTCATTCAGTCAGTAGCTTCAAACATTTCTGGACGTTTTTCAATGGCAAAAATCAATGAATATTGTAAATGCACAAACAGTAATATCTCCGCATTGCAAGGTGCAATTCTGAAATTTTTTGCTTTTTCCTGCTAATCCTAGCATGATAAAGAAGATTCAAAGAGAGTGAGATGCCAGCTCTTTTCATTCAGTCAGTAGCTTCAAACATTTCTGGTATATGAATAACATGATGTTTTTCAATGGCAAAAATCAATGAATATTGTAAATGCACAAACAGTAATATATCCACATTGCAAGGTGCAATTCTGAAATTTTTTGCTTTTTCCTGCTAATCCTAGCATGATAAAGAAGATTCAAAGAGAGTGAGATGCCAGCTCTTTTCATTCAGTCAGTAGCTTCAAACATTTCTGGTATATGAATAACATGATGTTTTTCAATGGCAAAAATCAATGAATATTGTAAATGCACAAACAGTAATATCTCCACATTGCAAGGTGCAATTCTGAAATGTTTTGCTTTTTCCTGCTAATCCTAGCATGATAAAGAAGATTCAAAGAGAGTGAGATGCCAGCTCTTTTCATTCAGTCAGTAGCTTCAAACACTTCTGGTATATGAATAACATGATGTTTTTCAATGGCAAAAATCAATGAATATTGTAAATGCACAAACAGTAATATCTCCGCATTGCAAGGTGCAATTCTGAAATTTTTTGCTTTTTCCTGCTAATCCTAGCATGATAAAGAAGATTCAAAGAGAGTGAGATGCCAGCTCTTTTCATTCAGTCAGTAGCTTCAAACATTTCTGGACGTTTTTCAATGGCAAAAATCAATGAATATTGTAAATGCACAAACAGTAATATCTCCGCATTGCAAGGTGCAATTCTGAAATTTTTTGCTTTTTCCTGCTAATCCTAGCATGATAAAGAAGATTCAAAGAGTGTGAGATGCCAGCTCTTTTCATTCAGTCAGTAGCTTCAAACATTTCTGGTATATGAATAACATGATGTTTTTCAATGGCAAAAATCAATGAATATTGTAAATGCACAAACAGTAATTTCTCCGCATTGCAAGGTGCAATTCTGAAATTTTTTGCTTTTTCCTGCTAATCCTAGCATGATAAAGAAGATTCAAAGAGAGTGAGATGCCAGCTCCTTTCATTCAGTCAGTAGCTTCAAACATTTCTGGACGTTTTTCAATGGCAAAAATCAATGAATATTGTAAATGCACAAACAGTAATATCTCCGCATTGCAAGGTGCAATTCTGAAATTTTTTGCTTTTTCCTGCTAATCCTAGCATGATAAAGAAGATTCAAAGAGAGTGAGATGCCAGCTCTTTTCATTCAGTCAGTAGCTTCAAACATTTCTGGTATATGAATAACATGATGTTTTTCAATGGCAAAAATCAATGAATATTGTAAATGCACAAACAGTAATATCTCCACATTGCAAGGTGCAATTCTGAAATTTTTTGCTTTTTCCTGCTAATCCTAGCATGATAAAGAAGATTCAAAGAGAGTGAGATGCCAGCTCTTTTCATTCAGTCAGTAGCTTCAAACATCTCTGGTATATGAATAACATGATGTTTTTCAATGGCAAAAATCAATGAATATTGTAAATGCACAAACAGTAATATCTCCACATTGCAAGGTGCAATTCTGAAATTTTTTTGCTTTTTCCTGCTAATCCTAGCATGATAAAGAAGATTCAAAGAGAGTGAGATGCCAGCTCTTTTCATTCAGTCAGTAGCTTCAAACATTTCTGGTATATGAATAACATGATGTTTTTCAATGGCAAAAATCAATGAATATTGTAAATGCACAAACAGTAATATCTCCACATTGCAAGGTGCAATTCTGAAATTTTTTGCTTTTTCCTGCTAATCCTAGCATGATAAAGAAGATTCAAAGAGAGTGAGATGCCAGCTCTTTTCATTCAGTCATTAGCTTCAAACATTTCTGGACGTTTTTCAATGGCAAAAATCAATGAATATTGTAAATGCACAAACAGTAATATCTCCGCATTGCAAGGTGCAATTCTGAAATTTTTTGCTTTTTCCTGCTAATCCTAGCATGATAAAGAAGATTCAAAGAGAGTGAGATGCCAGCTCTTTTCATTCAGTCAGTAGCTTCAAACATTTCTGGACGTTTTTCAATGGCAAAAATCAATGAATATTGTAAATGCACAAACAGTAATATCTCCGCATTGCAAGGTGCAATTCTGAAATTTTTTGCTTTTTCCTGCTAATCCTAGCATGATAAAGAAGATTCAAAGAGAGTGAGATGCCAGCTCTTTTCATTCAGTCAGTAGCTTCAAACATTTCTGGTATATGAATAACATGATGTTTTTCAATGGCAAAAATCAATGAATATTGTAAATGCACAAACAGTAATATCTCCACATTGCAAGGTGCAATTCTGAAATTTTTTGCTTTTTCCTGCTAATCCTAGCATGATAAAGAAGATTCAAAGAGAGTGAGATGCCAACTCTTTTCATTCAGTCAGTAGCTTCAAACATTTCTGGTATATGAATAACATGATGTTTTTCAATGGCAAAAATCAATGAATATTGTAAATGCACAAACAGTAATATCTCCGCATTGCAAGGTGCAATTCTGAAATTTTTTGCTTTTTCCTGCTCCTCTTAGCATAATAAAGAAGACTCAAAGAGAGTGAGATGCCAGCTCTTTTCATTCAGTCAGTAGCTTCAAACATTTCTGGACGTTTTTCAATGGCAAAAATCAATGAATATTGTAAATGCACAAACAGTAATATCTCCGCATTGCAAGGTGCAATTCTGAAATTTTTTGCTTTTTCCTGCTAATCCTAGCATGATAAAGAAGATTCAAAGAGAGTGAGATGCCAGCTCTTTTCATTCAGTCAGTAGCTTCAAACATTTCTGGTATATGAATAACATGATGTTTTTCAATGGCAAAAATCAATGAATATTGTAAATGCACAAACAGTAATATCTCCGCATTGCAAGGTGCAATTCTGAAATTTTTTGCTTTTTCCTGCTAATCCTAGCATGACAAAGAAGATTCAAAGAGAGTGAGATGCCAGCTCTTTTCATTCAGTCAGTAGCTTCAAACATTTCTGGACGTTTTTCAATGGCAAAAATCAATGAATATTGTAAATGCACAAACAGTAATTTCTACGCATTGCAAGGTGCAATTCTGAAATTTTTTGCTTTTTCCTGCTAATCCTAGCATGATAAAGAAGATTCAAAGAGAGTGAGATGCCAGCTCTTTTCATTCAGTCAGTAGCTTCAAACATTTCTGGTATATGAATAACATGATGTTTTTCAATGGCAAAAATCAATGAATATTGTAAATGCACAAACAGTAATATCTCCACATTGCAAGGTGCAATTCTGAAATTTTTTGCTTTTTCCTGCTAATCCTAGCATGATAAAGAAGATTCAAAGAGAGTGAGATGCCAGCTCTTTTCATTCAGTCAGTAGCTTCAAACATTTCTGGTATATGAATAACATGATGTTTTTCAATGGCAAAAATCAATGAATATTGTAAATGCACAAACAGTAATATCTCCACATTGCAAGGTGCAATTCTGAAATTTTTTGCTTTTTCCTGCTAATCCTAGCATGATAAAGAAGATTCAAAGAGAGTGAGATGCCAGCTCTTTTCATTCAGTCAGTAGCTTCAAACATTTCTGGTATATGAATAACATGATGTTTTTCAATGGCAAAAATCAATGAATATTGTAAATGCACAAACAGTAATATCTCCACATTGCAAGGTGCAATTCTGAAATTTTTTGCTCTTTCCTGCTAATCCTAGCATGATAAAGAAGATTCAAATAGAGTGAGATGCCAGCTCTTTTCATTCAGTCAGTAGCTTCAAACATTTCTGGACGTTTTTCAATGGCAAAAATCAATGAATATTGTAAATGCACAAACAGTAATATCTCCGCATTGCAAGGTGCAATTCTGAAATTTTTTGCTTTTTCCTGCTAATCCTAGCATGATAAAGAAGATTCAAAGAGAGTGAGATGCCAGCTCTTTTCATTCAGTCAGTAGCTTCAAACATTTCTGGACGTTTTTCAATGGCAAAAATCAATGAATATTGTAAATGCACAAACAGTAATATCTCCGCATTGCAAGGTGCAATTCTGAAATTTTTTGCTTTTTCCTGCTAATCCTAGCATGATAAAGAAGATTCAAAGGGAGTGAGATGCCAGCTCTTTTCATTCAGTCAGTAGCTTCAAACATTTCTGGTATATGAATAACATGATGTTTTTCAATGGCAAAAATCAATGAATATTGTAAATGCACAAACAGTAATATCTCCACATTGCAAGGTGCAATTCTGAAATTTTTTGCTTTTTCCTGCTAATCCTAGCATGATAAAGAAGATTCAAAGAGAGTGAGATGCCAGCTCTTTTCATTCAGTCAGTAGCTTCAAACATTTCTGGTATATGAATAACATGATGTTTTTCAATGGCAAAAATCAATGAATATTGTAAATGCACAAACAGTAATATCTCCACATTGCAAGGTGCAATTCTGAAATTTTTTGCTTTTTCCTGCTAATCCTAGCATGATAAAGAAGATTCAAAGAGAGTGAGATGCCAGCTCTTTTCATTCAGTCAGTAGCTTCAAACACTTCTGGTATATGAATAACATGATGTTTTTCAATGGCAAAAATCAATGAATATTGTAAATGCACAAACAGTAATATCTCCGCATTGCAAGGTGCAATTCTGAAATTTTTTGCTTTTTCCTGCTAATCCTAGCATGATAAAGAAGATTCAAAGAGAGTGAGATGCCAGCTCTTTTCATTCAGTCAGTAGCTTCAAACATTTCTGGACGTTTTTCAATGGCAAAAATCAATGAATATTGTAAATGCACAAACAGTAATATCTCCGCATTGCAAGGTGCAATTCTGAAATTTTTTGCTTTTTCCTGCTAATCCTAGCATGATAAAGAAGATTCAAAGAGTGTGAGATGCCAGCTCTTTTCATTCAGTCAGTAGCTTCAAACATTTCTGGTATATGAATAACATGATGTTTTTCAATGGCAAAAATCAATGAATATTGTAAGTGCACAAACAGTAATTTCTCCGCATTGCAAGGTGCAATTCTGAAATTTTTTGCTTTTTCCTGCTAATCCTAGCATGATAAAGAAGATTCAAAGAGAGTGAGATGCCAGCTCCTTTCATTCAGTCAGTAGCTTCAAACATTTCTGGACGTTTTTCAATGGCAAAAATCAATGAATATTGTAAATGCACAAACAGTAATATCTCCGCATTGCAAGGTGCAATTCTGAAATTTTTTGCTTTTTCCTGCTAATCCTAGCATGATAAAGAAGATTCAAAGAGAGTGAGATGCCAGCTCTTTTCATTCAGTCAGTAGCTTCAAACATTTCTGGTATATGAATAACATGATGTTTTTCAATGGCAAAAATCAATGAATATTGTAAATGCACAAACAGTAATATCTCCACATTGCAAGGTGCAATTCTGAAATTTTTTGCTTTTTCCTGCTAATCCTAGCATGATAAAGAAGATTCAAAGAGAGTGAGATGCCAGCTCTTTTCATTCAGTCAGTAGCTTCAAACATTTCTGGTATATGAATAACATGATGTTTTTCAATGGCAAAAATCAATGAATATTGTAAATGCACAAACAGTAATATCTCCACATTGCAAGGTGCAATTCTGAAATTTTTTGCTTTTTCCTGCTAATCCTAGCATGATAAAGAAGATTCAAAGAGAGTGAGATGCCAGCTCTTTTCATTCAGTCAGTAGCTTCAAACATTTCTGGTATATGAATAACATGATGTTTTTCAATGGCAAAAATCAATGAATATTGTAAATGCACAAACAGTAATATCTCCGCATTGCAAGGTGCAATTCTGAAATTTTTTGCTTTTTCCTGCTCCTCTTAGCATAATAAAGAAGACTCAAAGAGAGTGAGATGCCAGCTCTTTTCATTCAGTCAGTAGCTTCAAACATTTCTGGACGTTTTTCAATGGCAAAAATCAATGAATATTGTAAATGCACAAACAGTAATATCTCCGCATTGCAAGGTGCAATTCTGAAATTTTTTGCTTTTTCCTGCTAATCCTAGCATGATAAAGAAGATTCAAAGAGAGTGAGATGCCAGCTCTTTTCATTCAGTCAGTAGCTTCAAACATTTCTGGTATATGAATAACATGATGTTTTTCAATGGCAAAAATCAATGAATATTGTAAATGCACAAACAGTAATATCTCCGCATTGCAAGGTGCAATTCTGAAATTTTTTGCTTTTTCCTGCTAATCCTAGCATGATAAAGAAGATTCAAAGAGAGTGAGATGCCAGCTCTTTTCATTCAGTCAGTAGCTTCAAACATTTCTGGACGTTTTTCAATGGCAAAAATCAATGAATATTGTAAATGCACAAACAGTAATTTCTCCGCATTGCAAGGTGCAATTCTGAAATTTTTTGCTTTTTCCTGCTAATCCTAGCATGATAAAGAAGATTCAAAGAGAGTGAGATGCCAGCTCTTTTCATTCAGTCAGTAGCTTCAAACATTTCTGGTATATGAATAACATGATGTTTTTCAATGGCAAAAATCAATGAATATTGTAAATGCACAAACAGTAATATCTCCACATTGCAAGGTGCAATTCTGAAATTTTTTGCTTTTTCCTGCTAATCCTAGCATGATAAAGAAGATTCAAAGAGAGTGAGATGCCAGCTCTTTTCATTCAGTCAGTAGCTTCAAACATTTCTGGTATATGAATAACATGATGTTTTTCAATGGCAAAAATCAATGAATATTGTAAATGCACAAACAGTAATATCTCCACATTGCAAGGTGCAATTCTGAAATTTTTTGCTTTTTCCTGCTAATCCTAGCATGATAAAGAAGATTCAAAGAGAGTGAGATGCCAGCTCTTTTCATTCAGTCAGTAGCTTCAAACATTTCTGGTATATGAATAACATGATGTTTTTCAATGGCAAAAATCAATGAATATTGTAAATGCACAAACAGTAATATCTCCACATTGCAAGGTGCAATTCTGAAATTTTTTGCTTTTTCCTGCTAATCCTAGCATGATAAAGAAGATTCAAAGAGAGTGAGATGCCAGCTCTTTTCATTCAGTCAGTAGCTTCAAACATTTCTGGACGTTTTTCAATGGCAAAAATCAATGAATATTGTAAATGCACAAACAGTAATATCTCCGCATTGCAAGGTGCAATTCTGAAATTTTTTGCTTTTTCCTGCTAATCCTAGCATGATAAAGAAGATTCAAAGAGAGTGAGATGCCGGCTCTTTTCATTCAGTCAGTAGCTTCAAACATTTCTGGACGTTTTTCAATGGCAAAAATCAATGAATATTGTAAATGCACAAACAGTAATATCTCCGCATTGCAAGGTGCAATTCTGAAATTTTTTGCTTTTTCCTGCTAATCCTAGCATGATAAAGAAGATTCAAAGAGAGTGAGATGCCAGCTCTTTTCATTCAGTCAGTAGCTTCAAACATTTCTGGTATATGAATAACATGATGTTTTTCAATGGCAAAAATCAATGAATATTGTAAATGCACAAACTGTAATATCTCCACATTGCAAGGTGCAATTCTGAAATTTTTTGCTTTTTCCTGCTAATCCTAGCATGATAAAGAAGATTCAAAGAGAGTGAGATGCCAGCTCTTTTCATTCAGTCAGTAGCTTCAAACATTTCTGGTATATGAATAACATGATGTTTTTCAATGGCAAAAATCAATGAATATTGTAAATGCACAAACAGTAATATCTCCACATTGCAAGGTGCAATTCTGAAATTTTTAGCTTTTTCCTGCTAATCCTAGCATGATAAAGAAGATTCAAAGAGAGTGAGATGCCAGCTCTTTTCATTCAGTCTGTAGCTTCAAACATTTCTGGACGTTTTTCAATGGCAAAAATCAATGAATATTGTAAATGCACAAACAGTAATATCTCCGCATTGCAAGGTGCCATTCTGAAATTTTTTGCTTTTTCCTGCTAATCCTAGCTTGATAAAGAAGATTCAAAGAGAGTGAGATGCCAGCTCTTTTCATTCAGTCCGTAGCTTCAAACATTTCTGGACGTTTTTCAATGGCAAAAATCAATGAATATTGTAAATGCACAAACAGTAATATCTCCGCATTGCAAGGTGCAATTCTGAAATTTTTTGCTTTTTCCTGCTAATCCTAGCATGATAAAGAAGATTCAAAGAGAGTGAGATGCCAGCTCGTTTCATTCAGTCAGTAGCTTCAAACATTTCTGGTATATGAATAACATGATGTTTTTCAATGGCAAAAATCAATGAATATTGTAAATGCACAAACAGTAATTTCTCCGCATTGCAAGGTGCAATTCTGAAATTTTTTGCTTTTTCCTGCTAATCCTAGCATGATAAAGAAGATTCAAAGAGAGTGAGATGCCAGCTCTTTTCATTCAGTCAGTAGCTTCAAACATTTCTGGTATATGAATAACATGATGTTTTTCAATGGCAAAAATCAATGAATATTGTAAATGCACAAACAGTAATATCTCCACATTGCAAGGTGCAATTCTGAAATTTTTTGCTTTTTCCTGCTAATCCTAGCATGATAAAGAAGATTCAAAGAGAGTGAGATGCCAGCTCTTTTCATTCAGTCAGTAGCTTCAAACATTTCTGGTATATGAATAACATGATGTTTTTCAATGGCAAAAATCAATGAATATTGTAAATGCACAAACAGTAATATCTCCGCATTGCAAGGTGCAATTCTGAAATTTTTAGCTTTTTCCTGCTAATCCTAGCATGATAAAGAAGATTCAAAGAGAGTGAGATGCCAGCTCTTTTCATTCAGTCAGTAGCTTCAAACATTTCTGGACGTTTTTCAATGGCAAAAATCAATGAATATTGTAAATGCACAAACAGTAATATCTCCGCATTGCAAGGTGCAATTCTGAAATTTTTTGCTTTTTCCTGCTAATCCTAGCATGATAAAGAAGATTCAAAGAGAGTGAGATGCCAGCTCTTTTCATTCAGTCCGTAGCTTCAAACATTTCTGGACGTTTTTCAATGGCAAAAATCAATGAATATTGTAAATGCACAAACAGTAATATCTCCGCATTGCAAGGTGCAATTCTGAAATTTTTTGCTTTTTCCTGCTAATCCTAGCATGATAAAGAAGATTCAAAGAGAGTGAGATGCCAGCTCGTTTCATTCAGTCAGTAGCTTCAAACATTTCTGGTATATGAATAACATGATGTTTTTCAATGGCAAAAATCAATGAATATTGTAAATGCACAAACAGTAATTTCTCCGCATTGCAAGGTGCAATTCTGAAATTTTTTGCTTTTTCCTGCTAATCCTAGCATGTTAAAGAAGATTCAAAGAGAGTGAGATGCCAGCTCCTTTCATTCAGTCAGTAGCTTCAAACATTTCTGGACGTTTTTCAATGGCAAAAATCAATGAATATTGTAAATGCACAAACAGTAATTTCTCCGCATTGCAAGGTGCAATTCTGAAATTTTTTGCTTTTTCCTGCTAATCCTAGCATGATAAAGAAGATTCAAAGAGAGTGAGATGCCAGCTCTTTTCATTCAGTCAGTAGCTTCAAACATTTCTGGTATATGAATAACATAATGTTTTTCAATGGCAAAAATCAATGAATATTGTAAATGCACAAACAGTAATATCTCCACATTGCAAGGTGCAATTCTGAAATTTTTTGCTTTTTCCTGCTAATCCTAGCATGATAAAGAAGATTCAAAGAGAGTGAGATGCCAGCTCTTTTCATTCAGTCAGTAGCTTCAAACATTTCTGGTATATGAATAACATGATGTTTTTCAATGGCAAAAATCAATGAATATTGTAAATGCACAAACAGTAATATCTCCGCATTGCAAGGTGCAATTCTGAAATTTTTTGCTTTTTCCTGCTAATCCTAGCATGATAAAGAAGATTCAAAGAGAGTGAGATGCCAGCTCTTTTCATTCATTCAGTAGCTTCAAACATTTCTGGACGTTTTTCAATGGCAAAAATCAAGGAATATTGTAAATGCACAAACAGTAATATCTCCGCATTGCAAGGTGCAATTCTGAAATTTTTTGCTTTTTCCTGCTAATCCTAGCATGATAAAGAAGATTCAAAGAGAGTGAGATGCCAGCTCTTTTCATTCAGTCAGTAGCTTCAAACATTTCTGGTATATGAATAACATGATGTTTTTCAATGGCAAAAATCAATGAATATTGTAAATGCACAAACAGTAATTTCTCCGCATTGCAAGGTGCAATTCTGAAATTTTTTGCTTTTTCCTGCTAAACCTAGCATGATAAAGAAGATTCAAAGAGAGTGAGATGCCAGCTCCTTTCATTCAGTCAGTAGCTTCAAACATTTCTGGACGTTTTTCAATGGCAAAAATCAATGAATATTGTAAATGCACAAACAGTAATATCTCCGCATTGCAAGGTGCAATTCTGAAATTTTTTGCTTTTTCCTGCTAATCCTAGCATGATAAAGAAGATTCAAAGAGAGTGAGATGCCAGCTCTTTTCATTCAGTCAGTAGCTTCAAACATTTCTGGACGTTTTTCAATGGCAAAAATCAATGAATATTGTAAATGCACAAACAGTAATATCTCCGCATTGCAAGGTGCAATTCTGAAATTTTTTGCTTTTTCCTGCTAATCCTAGCATGATAAAGAAGATTCAAAGAGAGTGAGATGCCAGCTCTTTTCATTCAGTCAGTAGCTTCAAACATTTCTGGTATATGAATAACATGATGTTTTTCAATGGCAAAAATCAATGAATATTGTAAATGCACAAACTGTAATATCTCCACATTGCAAGGTGCAATTCTGAAATTTTTTGCTTTTTCCTGCTAATCCTAGCATGATAAAGAAGATTCAAAGAGAGTGAGATGCCAGCTCTTTTCATTCAGTCAGTAGCTTCAAACATTTCTGGTATATGAATAACATGATGTTTTTCAATGGCAAAAATCAATGAATATTGTAAATGCACAAACAGTAATATCTCCACATTGCAAGGTGCAATTCTGAAATTTTTAGCTTTTTCCTGCTAATCCTAGCATGATAAAGAAGATTCAAAGAGAGTGAGATGCCAGCTCTTTTCATTCAGTCTGTAGCTTCAAACATTTCTGGACGTTTTTCAATGGCAAAAATCAATGAATATTGTAAATGCACAAACAGTAATATCTCCGCATTGCAAGGTGCCATTCTGAAATTTTTTGCTTTTTCCTGCTAATCCTAGCTTGATAAAGAAGATTCAAAGAGAGTGAGATGCCAGCTCTTTTCATTCAGTCCGTAGCTTCAAACATTTCTGGACGTTTTTCAATGGCAAAAATCAATGAATATTGTAAATGCACAAACAGTAATATCTCCGCATTGCAAGGTGCAATTCTGAAATTTTTTGCTTTTTCCTGCTAATCCTAGCATGATAAAGAAGATTCAAAGAGAGTGAGATGCCAGCTCGTTTCATTCAGTCAGTAGCTTCAAACATTTCTGGTATATGAATAACATGATGTTTTTCAATGGCAAAAATCAATGAATATTGTAAATGCACAAACAGTAATTTCTCCGCATTGCAAGGTGCAATTCTGAAATTTTTTGCTTTTTCCTGCTAATCCTAGCATGATAAAGAAGATTCAAAGAGAGTGAGATGCCAGCTCTTTTCATTCAGTCAGTAGCTTCAAACATTTCTGGTATATGAATAACATGATGTTTTTCAATGGCAAAAATCAATGAATATTGTAAATGCACAAACAGTAATATCTCCACATTGCAAGGTGCAATTCTGAAATTTTTTGCTTTTTCCTGCTAATCCTAGCATGATAAAGAAGATTCAAAGAGAGTGAGATGCCAGCTCTTTTCATTCAGTCAGTAGCTTCAAACATTTCTGGTATATGAATAACATGATGTTTTTCAATGGCAAAAATCAATGAATATTGTAAATGCACAAACAGTAATATCTCCGCATTGCAAGGTGCAATTCTGAAATTTTTAGCTTTTTCCTGCTAATCCTAGCATGATAAAGAAGATTCAAAGAGAGTGAGATGCCAGCTCTTTTCATTCAGTCAGTAGCTTCAAACATTTCTGGACGTTTTTCAATGGCAAAAATCAATGAATATTGTAAATGCACAAACAGTAATATCTCCGCATTGCAAGGTGCAATTCTGAAATTTTTTGCTTTTTCCTGCTAATCCTAGCATGATAAAGAAGATTCAAAGAGAGTGAGATGCCAGCTCTTTTCATTCAGTCCGTAGCTTCAAACATTTCTGGACGTTTTTCAATGGCAAAAATCAATGAATATTGTAAATGCACAAACAGTAATATCTCCGCATTGCAAGGTGCAATTCTGAAATTTTTTGCTTTTTCCTGCTAATCCTAGCATGATAAAGAAGATTCAAAGAGAGTGAGATGCCAGCTCGTTTCATTCAGTCAGTAGCTTCAAACATTTCTGGTATATGAATAACATGATGTTTTTCAATGGCAAAAATCAATGAATATTGTAAATGCACAAACAGTAATTTCTCCGCATTGCAAGGTGCAATTCTGAAATTTTTTGCTTTTTCCTGCTAATCCTAGCATGTTAAAGAAGATTCAAAGAGAGTGAGATGCCAGCTCCTTTCATTCAGTCAGTAGCTTCAAACATTTCTGGACGTTTTTCAATGGCAAAAATCAATGAATATTGTAAATGCACAAACAGTAATTTCTCCGCATTGCAAGGTGCAATTCTGAAATTTTTTGCTTTTTCCTGCTAATCCTAGCATGATAAAGAAGATTCAAAGAGAGTGAGATGCCAGCTCTTTTCATTCAGTCAGTAGCTTCAAACATTTCTGGTATATGAATAACATAATGTTTTTCAATGGCAAAAATCAATGAATATTGTAAATGCACAAACAGTAATATCTCCACATTGCAAGGTGCAATTCTGAAATTTTTTGCTTTTTCCTGCTAATCCTAGCATGATAAAGAAGATTCAAAGAGAGTGAGATGCCAGCTCTTTTCATTCAGTCAGTAGCTTCAAACATTTCTGGTATATGAATAACATGATGTTTTTCAATGGCAAAAATCAATGAATATTGTAAATGCACAAACAGTAATATCTCCGCATTGCAAGGTGCAATTCTGAAATTTTTTGCTTTTTCCTGCTAATCCTAGCATGATAAAGAAGATTCAAAGAGAGTGAGATGCCAGCTCTTTTCATTCATTCAGTAGCTTCAAACATTTCTGGACGTTTTTCAATGGCAAAAATCAAGGAATATTGTAAATGCACAAACAGTAATATCTCCGCATTGCAAGGTGCAATTCTGAAATTTTTTGCTTTTTCCTGCTAATCCTAGCATGATAAAGAAGATTCAAAGAGAGTGAGATGCCAGCTCTTTTCATTCAGTCAGTAGCTTCAAACATTTCTGGTATATGAATAACATGATGTTTTTCAATGGCAAAAATCAATGAATATTGTAAATGCACAAACAGTAATTTCTCCGCATTGCAAGGTGCAATTCTGAAATTTTTTGCTTTTTCCTGCTAAACCTAGCATGATAAAGAAGATTCAAAGAGAGTGAGATGCCAGCTCCTTTCATTCAGTCAGTAGCTTCAAACATTTCTGGACGTTTTTCAATGGCAAAAATCAATGAATATTGTAAATGCACAAACAGTAATATCTCCGCATTGCAAGGTGCAATTCTGAAATTTTTTGCTTTTTCCTGCTAATCCTAGCATGATAAAGAAGATTCAAAGAGAGTGAGATGCCAGCTCTTTTCATTCAGTCAGTAGCTTCAAACATTTCTGGACGTTTTTCAATGGCAAAAATCAATGAATATTGTAAATGCACAAACAGTAACATCTCCGCATTGCAAGGTGCAATTCTGAAATTTTTTGCTTTTTCCTGCTCCTCTTAGCATGATAAAGAAGATTCAAAGAGAGTGAGATGCCAGCTCTTTTCATTCAGTCAGTAGCTTCAAACATTTCTGGTATATGAATAACATGATGTTTTTCAATGGCAAAAATCAATGAATATTGTAAATGCACAAACAGTAATATCTCCACATTGCAAGGTGCAATTCTCAAATTTTTTGCTTTTTCCTGCTAATCCTAGCATGATAAAGAAGATTCAAAGAGAGTGAGATGCCAGCTCCTTTCATTCAGTCAGTAGCTTCAAACATTTCTGGACGTTTTTCAATGGCAAAAATCAATGAATATTGTAAATGCACAAACAGTAATTTCTCCGCATTGCAAGGTGCAATTCTGAAATTTTTTGCTTTTTCCTGCTAATCCTAGCATGATAAAGAAGATTCAAAGAGAGTGAGATGCCAGCTTTTTTCATTCAGTCAGTAGCTTCAAACATTTCTGGACGTTTTTCAATGGCAAAAATCAATGAATATTGTAAATGCACAAACAGTAATTTCTCCGCATTGCAAGGTGCAATTCTGAAATTTTTTGCTTTTTCCTGCTAATCCTAGCATGATAAAGAAGATTCAAAGAGAGTGAGATGCCAGCTCTTTTCATTCAGTCAGTAGCTTCAAACATTTCTGGTATATGAATAACAGGATGTTTTTCAATGGCAAAAATCAATGAATATTGTAAATGCACAAACAGTAATATCTCCACATTGCAAGGTGCAATTCTGAAATTTTTTGCTTTTTCCTGCTAATCCTAGCATGATAAAGAAGATTCAAAGAGAGTGAGATGCCAGCTCTTTTCATTCAGTCAGTAGCTTCAAACATTTCTGGTATATGAATAACATGATGTTTTTCAATGGCAAAAATCAATGAATATTGTAAATGCACAAACAGTAATATCTCCGCATTGCAAGGTGCAATTCTGAAATTTTTTGCTTTTTCCTGCTAATCCTAGCATGATAAAGAAGATTCAAAGAGAGTGAGATGCCAGCTCTTTTCATTCAGTCAGTAGCTTCAAACATTTCTGGACGTTTTTCAATGGCAAAAATCAATGAATATTGTAAATGCACAAACAGTAATATCTCCGCATTGCAAGGTGCAATTCTGAAATTTTTTGCTTTTTCCTGCTAATCCTAGCATGATAAAGAAGATTCAAAGAGAGTGAGATGCCAGCTCTTTTCATTCAGTCAGTAGCTTCAAACATTTCTGGTATATGAATAACATGATGTTTTTCAATGGCAAAAATCAATGAATATTGTAAATGCACAAACAGTAATTTCTCCGCATTGCAAGGTGCAATTCTGAAATTTTTTGCTTTTTCCTGCTAATCCTAGCATGATAAAGAAGATTCAAAGAGAGTGAGATGCCAGCTCCTTTCATTCAGTCAGTAGCTTCAAACATTTCTGGACGTTTTTCAATGGCAAAAATCAATGAATATTGTAAATGCACAAACAGTAATATCTCCGCATTGCAAGGTGCAATTCTGAAATTTTTTGCTTTTTCCTGCTAATCCTAGCATGATAAAGAAGATTCAAAGAGAGTGAGATGCCAGCTCTTTTCATTCAGTCAGTAGCTTCAAACATTTCTGGACGTTTTTCAATGGCAAAAATCAATGAATATTGTAAATGCACAAACAGTAATATCTCCGCATTGCAAGGTGCAATTCTGAAATTCTTTGCTTTTTCCTGCTAATCCTAGCATGATAAAGAAGATTCAAAGAGAGTGAGATGCCAGCTCCTTTCATTCAGTCAGTAGCTTCAAACATTTCTGGTATAGGAATAACATGATGTTTTTCAATGGCAAAAATCAATGAATATTGTAAATGCACAAACAGTAATTTCTCCGCATTGCAAGGTGCAATTCTGAAATTTTTTGCTTTTTCCTGCTAATCCTAGCATGATAAAGAAGATTCAAAGAGAGTGAGATGCCAGCTCCTTTCATTCAGTCAGTAGTTCAAACATTTCTGGACGTTTTTCAATGGCAAAAATCAATGAATATTGTAAATGCACAAACAGTAAAATCTCCGCATTGCAAGGTGCAATTCTGAAATTTTTTGCTTTTTCCTGCTAATCCTAGCATGATAAAGAAGATTCAAAGAGAGTGAGATGCCAGCTCTTTTCATTCAGTCAGTAGCTTCAAACATTTCTGGACGTTTTTCAATGGCAAAAATCAATGAATATTGTAAATGCACAAACAGTAATATCTCCGCATTGCAAGGTGCAATTCTGAAATTTTTTGCTTTTTCCTGCTCCTCTTAGCATGATAAAGAAGATTCAAAGAGAGTGATATGCCAGCTCTTTTCATTCAGTCAGTAGCTTCAAACATTTCTGGTATATGAATAACATGATGTTTTTCAATGGCAAAAATCAATGAATATTGTAAATGCACAAACAGTAATATCTCCACATTGCAAGGTGCAATTCTGAATTTTTTTGCTTTTTCCTGCTAATCCTAGCATGATAAAGAAGATTCAAAGAGAGTGAGATGCCAGCTCTTTTCATTCAGTCAGTTGCTTCAAACATTTCTGGTATATGAATAACATGATGTTTTTCAATGGCAAAAATCAATGAATATTGTAAATGCACAAACAGTAATATCTCCACATTGCAAGGTGCAATTCTGAAATTTTTTGCTTTTTCCTGCTAATCCTAGCATGATAAAGAAGATTCAAAGAGAGTGAGATGCCAGCTCCTTTCATTCAGTCAGTAGCTTCAAACATTTCTGGACGTTTTTCAATGGCAAAAATCAATGAATATTGTAAATGCACAAACAGTAATTTCTCCGCATTGCAAGGTGCAATTCTGAAATTTTTTGCTTTTTCCTGCTAATCCTAGCATGATAAAGAAGATTCAAAGAGAGTGAGATGCCAGCTCTTTTCATTCAGTCAGTAGCTTCAAACATTTCTGGTATATGAATAACATGATGTTTTTCAATGGCAAAAATCAATGAATATTGTAAATGCACAAACAGTAATTTCTCCGCATTGCAAGGTGCAATTCTGAAATTTTTTGCTTTTTCCTGCTAATCCTAGCATGATAAAGAAGATTCAAAGAGAGTGAGATGCCAGCTCCTTTCATTCAGTCAGTAGCTTCAAACATTTCTGGACGTTTTTCAATGGCAAAAATCAATAAATATTGTAAATGCACAAACAGTAATATCTCCGCATTGCAAAGTGCAATTCTGAAATTGTTTGCTTTTTCCTGCTAATCCTAGCATGATAAAGAAGATTCAAAGAGAGTGAGATGCCAGCTCTTTTCATTCAGTCAGTAGCTTCAAACATTTCTGGACGTTTTTCAATGGCAAAAATCAATGAATATTGTAAATGCACAAACAGTAATATCTCCGCATTGCAAGGTGCAATTCTGAAATTTTTTGCTTTTTCCTGCTAATCCTAGCATGATAAAGAAGATTCAAAGAGAGTGAGATGACAGCTCTTTTCATTCAGTCAGTAGCTTCAAACATTTCTGGACGTTTTTCAATGGCAAAAATCAATGAATATTGTAAATGCACAAACAGTAATATCTCCGCATTGCAAGGTGCAATTCTGAAATTTTTTGCTTTTTCCTGCTAATCCTATCATGATAAAGAAGATTCAAAGAGAGTGAGATGCCAGCTCTTTTCATTCAGTCAGTAGCTTCAAACATTTCTGGTATATGAATAACATGATGTTTTTCAATGGCAAAAATCAATGAATATTGTAAATGCACAAACAGTAATTTCTCCGCATTGCAAGGTGCAATTCTGAAATTTTTTGCTTTTTCCTGCTAATCCTAGCATGATAAAGAAGATTCAAAGAGAGTGAGATGCCAGCTCCTTTCATTCAGTCAGTAGCTTCAAACATTTCTGGACGTTTTTCAATGGCAAAAATCAATGAATATTGTAAATGCACAAACAGTAATATCTCCGCATTGCAAGGTGCAATTCTGAAATTTTTTGCTTTTTCCTGCTAATCCTAGCATGATAAAGAAGATTCAAAGAGAGTGAGATGCCAGCTCTTTTCATTCAGTCAGTAGCTTCAAACATTTCTGGACGTTTTTCAATGGCAAAAATCAATGAATATTGTAAATGCACAAACAGTAATATCTCCGCATTGCAAGGTGCAATTCTGAAATTTTTTGCTTTTTCCTGCTAATCCAAGCATGATAAAGAAGATTCAAAGAGAGTGAGATGCCAGCTCCTTTCATTCAGTCAGTAGCTTCAAACATTTCTGGTATAGGAATAACATGATGTTTTTCAATGGCAAAAATCAATGAATATTGTAAATGCACAAACAGTAATTTCTCCGCATTGCAAGGTGCAATTCTGAAATTTTTTGCTTTTTCCTGCTAATCCTAGCATGATAAAGAAGATTCAAAGAGAGTGAGATGCCAGCTCCTTTCATTCAGTCAGTAGCTTCAAACATTTCTGGACGTTTTTCAATGGCAAAAATCAATGAATATTGTAAATGCACAAACAGCAAAATCTCCGCATTGCAAGGTGCAATTCTGAAATTTTTTGCTTTTTCCTGCTAATCCTAGCTTGATAAAGAAGATTCAAAGAGAGTGAGATGCCAGCTCTTTTCATTCAGTCAGTAGCTTCAAACATTTCTGGACGTTTTTCAATGGCAAAAATCAATGAATATTGTAAATGCACAAACAGTAATATCTCCGCATTGCAAGGTGCAATTCTGAAATTTTTTGCTTTTTCCTGCTCCTCTTAGCATGATAAAGAAGATTCAAAGAGAGTGATATGCCAGCTCTTTTCATTCAGTCAGTAGCTTCAAACATTTCTGGTATATGAATAACATGATGTTTTTCATTGGCAAAAATCAATGAATATTGTAAATGCACAAACAGTAATATCTCCACATTGCAAGGTGCAATTCTGAATTTTTTTGCTTTTTCCTGCTAATCCTAGCATGATAAAGAAGATTCAAAGAGAGTGAGATGCCAGCTCTTTTCATTCAGTCAGTAGCTTCAAACATTTCTGGTATATGAATAACATGATGTTTTTCAATGGCAAAAATCAATGAATATTGTAAATGCACAAACAGTAATATCTCCACATTGCAAGGTGCAATTCTGAAATTTTTTGCTTTTTCCTGCTAATCCTAGCATGATAAAGAAGATTCAAAGAGAGTGAGATGCCAGCTCCTTTCATTCAGTCAGTAGCTTCAAACATTTCTGGACGTTTTTCAATGGCAAAAATCAATGAATATTGTAAATGCACAAACAGAAATTTCTCCGCATTGCAAGGTGCAATTCTGAAATTTTTTGCTTTTTCCTGCTAATCCTAGCATGATAAAGAAGATTCAAAGAGAGTGAGATGCCAGCTCTTTTCATTCAGTCAGTAGCTTCAAACATTTCTGGTATATGAATAACATGATGTTTTTCAATGGCAAAAATCAATGAATATTGTAAATGCACAAACAGTAATTTCTCCGCATTGCAAGGTGCAATTCTGAAATTTTTTGCTTTTTCCTGCTAATCCTAGCATGATAAAGAAGATTCAAAGAGAGTGAGATGCCAGCTCCTTTCATTCAGTCAGTAGCTTCAAACATTTCTGGACGTTTTTCAATGGCAAAAATCAATGAATATTGTAAATGCACAAACAGTAATATCTCCGCATTGCAAAGTGCAATTCTGAAATTTTTTGCTTTTTCCTGCTAATCCTAGCATGATAAAGAAGATTCAAAGAGAGTGAGATGCCAGCTCTTTTCATTCAGTCAGTAGCTTCAAACATTTCTGGACGTTTTTCAATGGCAAAAATCAATGAATATTGTAAATGCACAAACAGTAATATCTCCGCATTGCAAGGTGCAATTCTGAAATTTTTTGCTTTTTCCTGCTAATCCTAGCATGATAAAGAAGATTCAAAGAGAGTGAGATGCCAGCTCCTTTCATTCAGTCAGTAGCTTCAAACATTTCTGGTATATGAATAACATGATGTTTTTCAATGGCAAAAATCAATGAATATTGTAAATGCACAAACAGTAATTTCTCCGCATTGCAAGGTGCAATTCTGAAATTTTTTGCTTTTTCCTGCTAATCCTAGCATGATAAAGAAGATTCAAAGAGAGTGAGATGCCAGCTTTTTTCATTCAGTCAGTAGCTTCAAACATTTCTGGACGTTTTTCAATGGCAAAAATCAATGAATATTGTAAATGCACAAACAGTAATTTCTCCGCATTGCAAGGTGCAATTCTGAAATTTTTTGCTTTTTCCTGCTAATCCTAGCATGATAAAGAAGATTCAAAGAGAGTGAGATGCCAGCTCTTTTCATTCAGTCAGTAGCTTCAAACATTTCTGGTATATGAATAACAGGATGTTTTTCAATGGCAAAAATCAATGAATATTGTAAATGCACAAACAGTAATATCTCCACATTGCAAGGTGCAATTCTGAAATTTTTTGCTTTTTCCTGCTAATCCTAGCATGATAAAGAAGATTCAAAGAGAGTGAGATGCCAGCTCTTTTCATTCAGTCAGTAGCTTCAAACATTTCTGGTATATGAATAACATGATGTTTTTCAATGGCAAAAATCAATGAATATTGTAAATGCACAAACAGTAATATCTCCGCATTGCAAGGTGCAATTCTGAAATTTTTTGCTTTTTCCTGCTAATCCTAGCATGATAAAGAAGATTCAAAGAGAGTGAGATGCCAGCTCTTTTCATTCAGTCAGTAGCTTCAAACATTTCTGGACGTTTTTCAATGGCAAAAATCAATGAATATTGTAAATGCACAAACAGTAATATCTCCGCATTGCAAGGTGCAATTCTGAAATTTTTTGCTTTTTCCTGCTAATCCTAGCATGATAAAGAAGATTCAAAGAGAGTGAGATGCCAGCTCTTTTCATTCAGTCAGTAGCTTCAAACATTTCTGGTATATGAATAACATGA
This sequence comes from Phyllobates terribilis, assembly GCF_046119375.1. Lineage (NCBI taxonomy): Eukaryota > Metazoa > Chordata > Amphibia > Anura > Dendrobatidae > Phyllobates > Phyllobates terribilis. Next base: position 1,411,515 of record NW_027363054.1, on the reverse strand, counting down.
TGTTTTTCAATGGCAAAAATCAATGAATATTGTAAATGCACAAACAGTAATTTCTCCGCATTGCAAGGTGCAATTCTGAAATTTTTTGCTTTTTCCTGCTAATCCTAGCATGATAAAGAAGATTCAAAGAGAGTGAGATGCCAGCTCCTTTCATTCAGTCAGTAGCTTCAAACATTTCTGGACGTTTTTCAATGGCAAAAATCAATGAATATTGTAAATGCACAAACAGTAATATCTCCGCATTGCAAGGTGCAATTCTGAAATTTTTTGCTTTTTCCTGCTAATCCTAGCATGATAAAGAAGATTCAAAGAGAGTGAGATGCCAGCTCTTTTCATTCAGTCAGTAGCTTCAAACATTTCTGGACGTTTTTCAATGGCAAAAATCAATGAATATTGTAAATGCACAAACAGTAATATCTCCGCATTGCAAGGTGCAATTCTGAAATTTTTTGCTTTTTCCTGCTAATCCTAGCATGATAAAGAAGATTCAAAGAGAGTGAGATGCCAGCTCCTTTCATTCAGTCAGTAGCTTCAAACATTTCTGGTATAGGAATAACATGATGTTTTTCAATGGCAAAAATCAATGAATATTGTAAATGCACAAACAGTAATTTCTCCGCATTGCAAGGTGCAATTCTGAAATTTTTTGCTTTTTCCTGCTAATCCTAGCATGATAAAGAAGATTCAAAGAGAGTGAGATGCCAGCTCCTTTCATTCAGTCAGTAGTTCAAACATTTCTGGACGTTTTTCAATGGCAAAAATCAATGAATATTGTAAATGCACAAACAGTAAAATCTCCGCATTGCAAGGTGCAATTCTGAAATTTTTTGCTTTTTCCTGCTAATCCTAGCATGATAAAGAAGATTCAAAGAGAGTGAGATGCCAGCTCTTTTCATTCAGTCAGTAGCTTCAAACATTTCTGGACGTTTTTCAATGGCAAAAATCAATGAATATTGTAAATGCACAAACAGTAATATCTCCGCATTGCAAGGTGCAATTCTGAAATTTTTTGCTTTTTCCTGCTCCTCTTAGCATGATAAAGAAGATTCAAAGAGAGTGATATGCCAGCTCTTTTCATTCAGTCAGTAGCTTCAAACATTTCTGGTATATGAATAACATGATGTTTTTCAATGGCAAAAATCAATGAATATTGTAAATGCACAAACAGTAATATCTCCACATTGCAAGGTGCAATTCTGAATTTTTTTGCTTTTTCCTGCTAATCCTAGCATGATAAAGAAGATTCAAAGAGAGTGAGATGCCAGCTCTTTTCATTCAGTCAGTTGCTTCAAACATTTCTGGTATATGAATAACATGATGTTTTTCAATGGCAAAAATCAATGAATATTGTAAATGCACAAACAGTAATATCTCCACATTGCAAGGTGCAATTCTGAAATTTTTTGCTTTTTCCTGCTAATCCTAGCATGATAAAGAAGATTCAAAGAGAGTGAGATGCCAGCTCCTTTCATTCAGTCAGTAGCTTCAAACATTTCTGGACGTTTTTCAATGGCAAAAATCAATGAATATTGTAAATGCACAAACAGTAATTTCTCCGCATTGCAAGGTGCAATTCTGAAATTTTTTGCTTTTTCCTGCTAATCCTAGCATGATAAAGAAGATTCAAAGAGAGTGAGATGCCAGCTCTTTTCATTCAGTCAGTAGCTTCAAACATTTCTGGTATATGAATAACATGATGTTTTTCAATGGCAAAAATCAATGAATATTGTAAATGCACAAACAGTAATTTCTCCGCATTGCAAGGTGCAATTCTGAAATTTTTTGCTTTTTCCTGCTAATCCTAGCATGATAAAGAAGATTCAAAGAGAGTGAGATGCCAGCTCCTTTCATTCAGTCAGTAGCTTCAAACATTTCTGGACGTTTTTCAATGGCAAAAATCAATAAATATTGTAAATGCACAAACAGTAATATCTCCGCATTGCAAAGTGCAATTCTGAAATTTTTTGCTTTTTCCTGCTAATCCTAGCATGATAAAGAAGATTCAAAGAGAGTGAGATGCCAGCTCTTTTCATTCAGTCAGTAGCTTCAAACATTTCTGGACGTTTTTCAATGGCAAAAATCAATGAATATTGTAAATGCACAAACAGTAATATCTCCGCATTGCAAGGTGCAATTCTGAAATTTTTTGCTTTTTCCTGCTAATCCTAGCATGATAAAGAAGATTCAAAGAGAGTGAGATGACAGCTCTTTTCATTCAGTCAGTAGCTTCAAACATTTCTGGACGTTTTTCAATGGCAAAAATCAATGAATATTGTAAATGCACAAACAGTAATATCTCCGCATTGCAAGGTGCAATTCTGAAATTTTTTGCTTTTTCCTGCTAATCCTATCATGATAAAGAAGATTCAAAGAGAGTGAGATGCCAGCTCTTTTCATTCAGTCAGTAGCTTCAAACATTTCTGGTATATGAATAACATGATGTTTTTCAATGGCAAAAATCAATGAATATTGTAAATGCACAAACAGTAATTTCTCCGCATTGCAAGGTGCAATTCTGAAATTTTTTGCTTTTTCCTGCTAATCCTAGCATGATAAAGAAGATTCAAAGAGAGTGAGATGCCAGCTCCTTTCATTCAGTCAGTAGCTTCAAACATTTCTGGACGTTTTTCAATGGCAAAAATCAATGAATATTGTAAATGCACAAACAGTAATATCTCCGCATTGTAAGGTGCAATTCTGAAATTTTTTGCTTTTTCCTGCTAATCCTAGCATGATAAAGAAGATTCAAAGAGAGTGAGATGCCAGCTCTTTTCATTCAGTCAGTAGCTTCAAACATTTCTGGACGTTTTTCAATGGCAAAAATCAATGAATATTGTAAATGCACAAACAGTAATATCTCCGCATTGCAAGGTGCAATTCTGAAATTTTTTGCTTTTTCCTGCTAATCCAAGCATGATAAAGAAGATTCAAAGAGAGTGAGATGCCAGCTCCTTTCATTCAGTCAGTAGCTTCAAACATTTCTGGTATAGGAATAACATGATGTTTTTCAATGGCAAAAATCAATGAATATTGTAAATGCACAAACAGTAATTTCTCCGCATTGCAAGGTGCAATTCTGAAATTTTTTGCTTTTTCCTGCTAATCCTAGCATGATAAAGAAGATTCAAAGAGAGTGAGATGCCAGCTCCTTTCATTCAGTCAGTAGCTTCAAACATTTCTGGACGTTTTTCAATGGCAAAAATCAATGAATATTGTAAATGCACAAACAGCAAAATCTCCGCATTGCAAGGTGCAATTCTGAAATTTTTTGCTTTTTCCTGCTAATCCTAGCATGATAAAGAAGATTCAAAGAGAGTGAGATGCCAGCTCTTTTCATTCAGTCAGTAGCTTCAAACATTTCTGGACGTTTTTCAATGGCAAAAATCAATGAATATTGTAAATGCACAAACAGTAATATCTCCGCATTGCAAGGTGCAATTCTGAAATTTTTTGCTTTTTCCTGCTCCTCTTAGCATGATAAAGAAGATTCAAAGAGAGTGATATGCCAGCTCTTTTCATTCAGTCAGTAGCTTCAAACATTTCTGGTATATGAATAACATGATGTTTTTCAATGGCAAAAATCAATGAATATTGTAAATGCACAAACAGTAATATCTCCACATTGCAAGGTGCAATTCTGAATTTTTTTGCTTTTTCCTGCTAATCCTAGCATGATAAAGAAGATTCAAAGAGAGTGAGATGCCAGCTCTTTTCATTCAGTCAGTAGCTTCAAACATTTCTGGTATATGAATAACATGATGTTTTTCAATGGCAAAAATCAATGAATATTGTAAATGCACAAACAGTAATATCTCCACATTGCAAGGTGCAATTCTGAAATTTTTTGCTTTTTCCTGCTAATCCTAGCATGATAAAGAAGATTCAAAGAGAGTGAGATGCCAGCTCTTTTCATTCAGTCAGTAGCTTCAAACATTTCTGGACGTTTTTCAATGGCAAAAATCAATGAATATTGTAAATGCACAAACAGTAATATCTCCGCATTGCAAGGTGCAATTCTGAAATTTTTTGCTTTTTCCTGCTAATCCTAGCATGATAAAGAAGATTCAAAGAGAGTGAGATGCCAGCTCCTTTCATTCAGTCAGTAGCTTCAAACATTTCTGGTATAGGAATAACATGATGTTTTTCAATGGCAAAAATCAATGAATATTGTAAATGCACAAACAGTAATTTCTCCGCATTGCAAGGTGCAATTCTGAAATTTTTTGCTTTTTCCTGCTAATCCTAGCATGATAAAGAAGATTCAAAGAGAGTGAGATGCCAGCTCCTTTCATTCAGTCAGTAGTTCAAACATTTCTGGACGTTTTTCAATGGCAAAAATCAATGAATATTGTAAATGCACAAACAGTAAAATCTCCGCATTGCAAGGTGCAATTCTGAAATTTTTTGCTTTTTCCTGCTAATCCTAGCATGATAAAGAAGATTCAAAGAGAGTGAGATGCCAGCTCTTTTCATTCAGTCAGTAGCTTCAAACATTTCTGGACGTTTTTCAATGGCAAAAATCAATGAATATTGTAAATGCACAAACAGTAATATCTCCGCATTGCAAGGTGCAATTCTGAAATTTTTTGCTTTTTCCTGCTCCTCTTAGCATGATAAAGAAGATTCAAAGAGAGTGATATGCCAGCTCTTTTCATTCAGTCAGTAGCTTCAAACATTTCTGGTATATGAATAACATGATGTTTTTCAATGGCAAAAATCAATGAATATTGTAAATGCACAAACAGTAATATCTCCACATTGCAAGGTGCAATTCTGAATTTTTTTGCTTTTTCCTGCTAATCCTAGCATGATAAAGAAGATTCAAAGAGAGTGAGATGCCAGCTCTTTTCATTCAGTCAGTTGCTTCAAACATTTCTGGTATATGAATAACATGATGTTTTTCAATGGCAAAAATCAATGAATATTGTAAATGCACAAACAGTAATATCTCCACATTGCAAGGTGCAATTCTGAAATTTTTTGCTTTTTCCTGCAAATCCTAGCATGATAAAGAAGATTCAAAGAGAGTGAGATGCCAGCTCCTTTCATTCAGTCAGTAGCTTCAAACATTTCTGGACGTTTTTCAATGGCAAAAATCAATGAATATTGTAAATGCACAAACAGTAATTTCTCCGCATTGCAAGGTGCAATTCTGAAATTTTTTGCTTTTTCCTGCTAATCCTAGCATGATAAAGAAGATTCAAAGAGAGTGAGATGCCAGCTCTTTTCATTCAGTCAGTAGCTTCAAACATTTCTGGTATATGAATAACATGATGTTTTTCAATGGCAAAAATCAATGAATATTGTAAATGCACAAACAGTAATTTCTCCGCATTGCAAGGTGCAATTCTGAAATTTTTTGCTTTTTCCTGCTAATCCTAGCATGATAAAGAAGATTCAAAGAGAGTGAGATGCCAGCTCCTTTCATTCAGTCAGTAGCTTCAAACATTTCTGGACGTTTTTCAATGGCAAAAATCAATAAATATTGTAAATGCACAAACAGTAATATCTCCGCATTGCAAAGTGCAATTCTGAAATTTTTTGCTTTTTCCTGCAAATCCTAGCATGATAAAGAAGATTCAAAGAGAGTGAGATGCCAGCTCCTTTCATTCAGTCAGTAGCTTCAAACATTTCTGGACGTTTTTCAATGGCAAAAATCAATGAATATTGTAAATGCACAAACAGTAATTTCTCCGCATTGCAAGGTGCAATTCTGAAATTTTTTGCTTTTTCCTGCTAATCCTAGCATGATAAAGAAGATTCAAAGAGAGTGAGATGCCAGCTCTTTTCATTCAGTCAGTAGCTTCAAACATTTCTGGTATATGAATAACATGATGTTTTTCAATGGCAAAAATCAATGAATATTGTAAATGCACAAACAGTAATTTCTCCGCATTGCAAGGTGCAATTCTGAAATTTTTTGCTTTTTCCTGCTAATCCTAGCATGATAAAGAAGATTCAAAGAGAGTGAGATGCCAGCTCCTTTCATTCAGTCAGTAGCTTCAAACATTTCTGGACGTTTTTCAATGGCAAAAATCAATAAATATTGTAAATGCACAAACAGTAATATCTCCGCATTGCAAAGTGCAATTCTGAAATTTTTTGCTTTTTCCTGCTAATCCTAGCATGATAAAGAAGATTCAAAGAGAGTGAGATGCCAGCTCTTTTCATTCAGTCAGTAGCTTCAAACATTTCTGGACGTTTTTCAATGGCAAAAATCAATGAATATTGTAAATGCACAAACAGTAATATCTCCGCATTGCAAGGTGCAATTCTGAAATTTTTTGCTTTTTCCTGCTAATCCTAGCATGATAAAGAAGATTCAAAGAGAGTGAGATGACAGCTCTTTTCATTCAGTCAGTAGCTTCAAACATTTCTGGACGTTTTTCAATGGCAAAAATCAATGAATATTGTAAATGCACAAACAGTAATATCTCCGCATTGCAAGGTGCAATTCTGAAATTTTTTGCTTTTTCCTGCTAATCCTAGCATGATAAAGAAGATTCAAAGAGAGTGAGATGCCAGCTCTTTTCATTCAGTCAGTAGCTTCAAACATTTCTGGACGTTTTTCAATGGCAAAAATCAATGAATATTGTAAATGCACAAACAGTAATATCTCCGCATTGCAAGGTGCAATTCTGAAATTTTTTGCTTTTTCCTGCTCCTCTTAGCATGATAAAGAAGATTCAAAGAGAGTGATATGCCAGCTCTTTTCATTCAGTCAGTAGCTTCAAACATTTCTGGTATATGAATAACATGATGTTTTTCAATGGCAAAAATCAATGAATATTGTAAATGCACAAACAGTAATATCTCCACATTGCAAGGTGCAATTCTGAATTTTTTTGCTTTTTCCTGCTAATCCTAGCATGATAAAGAAGATTCAAAGAGAGTGAGATGCCAGCTCTTTTCATTCAGTCAGTAGCTTCAAACATTTCTGGTATATGAATAACATGATGTTTTTCAATGGCAAAAATCAATGAATATTGTAAATGCACAAACAGTAATATCTCCACATTGCAAGGTGCAATTCTGAAATTTTTTGCTTTTTCCTGCTAATCCTAGCATGATAAAGAAGATTCAAAGAGAGTGAGATGCCAGCTCTTTTCATTCAGTCAGTAGCTTCAAACATTTCTGGACGTTTTTCAATGGCAAAAATCAATGAATATTGTAAATGCACAAACAGTAATATCTCCGCATTGCAAGGTGCAATTCTGAAATTTTTTGCTTTTTCCTGCTAATCCTAGCATGATAAAGAAGATTCAAAGAGAGTGAGATGCCAGCTCCTTTCATTCAGTCAGTAGCTTCAAACATTTCTGGTATAGGAATAACATGATGTTTTTCAATGGCAAAAATCAATGAATATTGTAAATGCACAAACAGTAATTTCTCCGCATTGCAAGGTGCAATTCTGAAATTTTTTGCTTTTTCCTGCTAATCCTAGCATGATAAAGAAGATTCAAAGAGAGTGAGATGCCAGCTCCTTTCATTCAGTCAGTAGTTCAAACATTTCTGGACGTTTTTCAATGGCAAAAATCAATGAATATTGTAAATGCACAAACAGTAAAATCTCCGCATTGCAAGGTGCAATTCTGAAATTTTTTGCTTTTTCCTGCTAATCCTAGCATGATAAAGAAGATTCAAAGAGAGTGAGATGCCAGCTCTTTTCATTCAGTCAGTAGCTTCAAACATTTCTGGACGTTTTTCAATGGCAAAAATCAATGAATATTGTAAATGCACAAACAGTAATATCTCCGCATTGCAAGGTGCAATTCTGAAATTTTTTGCTTTTTCCTGCTCCTCTTAGCATGATAAAGAAGATTCAAAGAGAGTGATATGCCAGCTCTTTTCATTCAGTCAGTAGCTTCAAACATTTCTGGTATATGAATAACATGATGTTTTTCAATGGCAAAAATCAATGAATATTGTAAATGCACAAACAGTAATATCTCCACATTGCAAGGTGCAATTCTGAATTTTTTTGCTTTTTCCTGCTAATCCTAGCATGATAAAGAAGATTCAAAGAGAGTGAGATGCCAGCTCTTTTCATTCAGTCAGTTGCTTCAAACATTTCTGGTATATGAATAACATGATGTTTTTCAATGGCAAAAATCAATGAATATTGTAAATGCACAAACAGTAATATCTCCACATTGCAAGGTGCAATTCTGAAATTTTTTGCTTTTTCCTGCAAATCCTAGCATGATAAAGAAGATTCAAAGAGAGTGAGATGCCAGCTCCTTTCATTCAGTCAGTAGCTTCAAACATTTCTGGACGTTTTTCAATGGCAAAAATCAATGAATATTGTAAATGCACAAACAGTAATTTCTCCGCATTGCAAGGTGCAATTCTGAAATTTTTTGCTTTTTCCTGCTAATCCTAGCATGATAAAGAAGATTCAAAGAGAGTGAGATGCCAGCTCTTTTCATTCAGTCAGTAGCTTCAAACATTTCTGGTATATGAATAACATGATGTTTTTCAATGGCAAAAATCAATGAATATTGTAAATGCACAAACAGTAATTTCTCCGCATTGCAAGGTGCAATTCTGAAATTTTTTGCTTTTTCCTGCTAATCCTAGCATGATAAAGAAGATTCAAAGAGAGTGAGATGCCAGCTCCTTTCATTCAGTCAGTAGCTTCAAACATTTCTGGACGTTTTTCAATGGCAAAAATCAATAAATATTGTAAATGCACAAACAGTAATATCTCCGCATTGCAAAGTGCAATTCTGAAATTTTTTGCTTTTTCCTGCTAATCCTAGCATGATAAAGAAGATTCAAAGAGAGTGAGATGCCAGCTCTTTTCATTCAGTCAGTAGCTTCAAACATTTCTGGACGTTTTTCAATGGCAAAAATCAATGAATATTGTAAATGCACAAACAGTAATATCTCCGCATTGCAAGGTGCAATTCTGAAATTTTTTGCTTTTTCCTGCTAATCCTAGCATGATAAAGAAGATTCAAAGAGAGTGAGATGACAGCTCTTTTCATTCAGTCAGTAGCTTCAAACATTTCTGGACGTTTTTCAATGGCAAAAATCAATGAATATTGTAAATGCACAAACAGTAATATCTCCGCATTGCAAGGTGCAATTCTGAAATTTTTTGCTTTTTCCTGCTAATCCTATCATGATAAAGAAGATTCAAAGAGAGTGAGATGCCAGCTCTTTTCATTCAGTCAGTAGCTTCAAACATTTCTGGTATATGAATAACATGATGTTTTTCAATGGCAAAAATCAATGAATATTGTAAATGCACAAACAGTAATTTCTCCGCATTGCAAGGTGCAATTCTGAAATTTTTTGCTTTTTCCTGCTAATCCTAGCATGATAAAGAAGATTCAAAGAGAGTGAGATGCCAGCTCCTTTCATTCAGTCAGTAGCTTCAAACATTTCTGGACGTTTTTCAATGGCAAAAATCAATGAATATTGTAAATGCACAAACAGTAATATCTCCGCATTGCAAGGTGCAATTCTGAAATTTTTTGCTTTTTCCTGCTAATCCTAGCATGATAAAGAAGATTCAAAGAGAGTGAGATGCCAGCTCTTTTCATTCAGTCAGTAGCTTCAAACATTTCTGGACGTTTTTCAATGGCAAAAATCAATGAATATTGTAAATGCACAAACAGTAATATCTCCGCATTGCAAGGTGCAATTCTGAAATTTTTTGCTTTTTCCTGCTAATCCAAGCATGATAAAGAAGATTCAAAGAGAGTGAGATGCCAGCTCCTTTCATTCAGTCAGTAGCTTCAAACATTTCTGGTATAGGAATAACATGATGTTTTTCAATGGCAAAAATCAATGAATATTGTAAATGCACAAACAGTAATTTCTCCGCATTGCAAGGTGCAATTCTGAAATTTTTTGCTTTTTCCTGCTAATCCTAGCATGATAAAGAAGATTCAAAGAGAGTGAGATGCCAGCTCCTTTCATTCAGTCAGTAGCTTCAAACATTTCTGGACGTTTTTCAATGGCAAAAATCAATGAATATTGTAAATGCACAAACAGCAAAATCTCCGCATTGCAAGGTGCAATTCTGAAATTTTTTGCTTTTTCCTGCTAATCCTAGCATGATAAAGAAGATTCAAAGAGAGTGAGATGCCAGCTCTTTTCATTCAGTCAGTAGCTTCAAACATTTCTGGACGTTTTTCAATGGCAAAAATCAATGAATATTGTAAATGCACAAACAGTAATATCTCCGCATTGCAAGGTGCAATTCTGAAATTTTTTGCTTTTTCCTGCTCCTCTTAGCATGATAAAGAAGATTCAAAGAGAGTGATATGCCAGCTCTTTTCATTCAGTCAGTAGCTTCAAACATTTCTGGTATATGAATAACATGATGTTTTTCAATGGCAAAAATCAATGAATATTGTAAATGCACAAACAGTAATATCTCCACATTGCAAGGTGCAATTCTGAATTTTTTTGCTTTTTCCTGCTAATCCTAGCATGATAAAGAAGATTCAAAGAGAGTGAGATGCCAGCTCTTTTCATTCAGTCAGTAGCTTCAAACATTTCTGGTATATGAATAACATGATGTTTTTCAATGGCAAAAATCAATGAATATTGTAAATGCACAAACAGTAATATCTCCACATTGCAAGGTGCAATTCTGAAATTTTTTGCTTTTTCCTGCTAATCCTAGCATGATAAAGAAGATTCAAAGAGAGTGAGATGCCAGCTCCTTTCATTCAGTCAGTAGCTTCAAACATTTCTGGACGTTTTTCAATGGCAAAAATCAATGAATATTGTAAATGCACAAACAGAAATTTCTCCGCATTGCAAGGTGCAATTCTGAAATTTTTTGCTTTTTCCTGCTAATCCTAGCATGATAAAGAAGATTCAAAGAGAGTGAGATGCCAGCTCTTTTCATTCAGTCAGTAGCTTCAAACATTTCTGGTATATGAATAACATGATGTTTTTCAATGGCAAAAATCAATGAATATTGTAAATGCACAAACAGTAATTTCTCCGCATTGCAAGGTGCAATTCTGAAATTTTTTGCTTTTTCCTGCTAATCCTAGCATGATAAAGAAGATTCAAAGAGAGTGAGATGCCAGCTCCTTTCATTCAGTCAGTAGCTTCAAACATTTCTGGACGTTTTTCAATGGCAAAAATCAATGAATATTGTAAATGCACAAACAGTAATATCTCCGCATTGCAAAGTGCAATTCTGAAATTTTTTGCTTTTTCCTGCTAATCCTAGCATGATAAAGAAGATTCAAAGAGAGTGAGATGCCAGCTCTTTTCATTCAGTCAGTAGCTTCAAACATTTCTGGACGTTTTTCAATGGCAAAAATCAATGAATATTGTAAATGCACAAACAGTAATATCTCCGCATTGCAAGGTGCAATTCTGAAATTTTTTGCTTTTTCCTGCTAATCCTAGCATGATAAAGAAGATTCAAAGAGAGTGAGATGCCAGCTCCTTTCATTCAGTCAGTAGCTTCAAACATTTCTGGTATATGAATAACATGATGTTTTTCAATGGCAAAAATCAATGAATATTGTAAATGCACAAACAGTAATTTCTCCGCATTGCAAGGTGCAATTCTGAAATTTTTTGCTTTTTCCTGCTAATCCTAGCATGATAAAGAAGATTCAAAGAGAGTGAGATGCCAGCTCCTTTCATTCAGTCAGTAGCTTCAAACATTTCTGGACGTTTTTCAATGGCAAAAATCAATGAATATTGTAAATGCACAAACAGTAATATCTCCGCATTGCAAGGTGCAATTCTGAAATTTTTTGCTTTTTCCTGCTAATCCTAGCATGATAAAGAAGATTCAAAGAGAGTGAGATGCCAGCTGTTTTCATTCAGTCAGTAGCTTCAAACATTTCTGGACGTTTTTCAATGGCAAAAATCAAAGAATATTGTAAATGCACAAACAGTAATATCTCCGCATTGCAAGGTGCAATTCTGAAATTTTTTGCTTTTTCCTGCTCCTCTTAGCATGATAAAGAAGATTCAAAGAGAGTGATATGCCAGCTCTTTTCATTCAGTCAGTAGCTTCAAACATTTCTGGTATATGAATAACATGATGTTTTTCAATGGCAAAAATCAATGAATATTGTAAATGCACAAACAGTAATATCTCCACATTGCAAGGTGCAATTCTGAAATTTTTTGCTTTTTCCTGCTAATCCTAGCATGATAAAGAAGATTCAAAGAGAGTGAGATGCCAGCTCCTTTCATTCAGTCAGTAGCTTCAAACATTTCTGGACGTTTTTCAATGGCAAAAATCAATGAATATTGTAAATGCACAAACAGTAATTTCTCCGCATTGCAAGGTGCAATTCTGAAATTTTTTGCTTTTTCCTGCTAATCCTAGCATGATAAAGAAGATTCAAAGAGAGTGAGATGCCAGCTCCTTTCATTCAGTCAGTAGCTTCAAACATTTCTGGACGTTTTTCAATGGCAAAAATCAATGAATATTGTAAATGCACAAACAGTAATTTCTCCGCATTGCAAGGTGCAATTCTGAATTTTTTTGCTTTTTCCTGCTAATCCTAGCATGATAAAGAAGATTCAAAGAGAGTGAGATGCCAGCTCTTTTCATTCAGTCAGTAGCTTCAAACATTTCTGGTATATGAATAACATGATGTTTTTCAATGGCAAAAATCAATGAATATTGTAAATGCACAAACAGTAATATCTCCGCATTACAAGGTGCAATTCTGAAATTTTTTGCTTTTTCCTGCTAATCCTAGCATGTTAAAGAAGATTCAAAGAGAGTGAGATGCCAGCTCCTTTCATTCAGTCAGTAGCTTCAAACATTTCTGGACGTTTTTCAATGGCAAAAATCAATGAATATTGTAAATGCACAAACAGTAATTTCTCCGCATTGCAAGGTGCAATTCTGAAATTTTTTGCTTTTTCCTGCTAATCCTAGCATGATAAAGAAGATTCAAAGAGAGTGAGATGCCAGCTCTTTTCATTCAGTCAGTAGCTTCAAACATTTCTGGTATATGAATAACATGATGTTTTTCAATGGCAAAAATCAATGAATATTGTAAATGCACAAACAGTAATATCTCCACATTGCAAGGTGCAATTCTGAATTTTTTTGCTTTTTCCTGCTAATCCTAGCATGATAAAGAAGATTCAAAGAGAGTGAGATGCCAGCTCTTTTCATTCAGTCAGTAGCTTCAAACATTTCTGGTATATGAATAACATGATGTTTTTCAATGGCAAAAATCAATGAATATTGTAAATGCACAAACAGTAATATCTCCGCATTGCAAGGTGCAATTCTGAAATGTTTTGCTTTTTCCTGCTAATCCTAGCATGATAAAGAAGATTCAAAGAGAGTGAGATGCCAGCTCTTTTCATTCAGTCAGTAGCTTCAAACATTTCTGGACGTTTTTCAATGGCAAAAATCAAGGAATATTGTAAATGCACAAACAGTAATATCTCCGCATTGCAAGGTGCAATTCTGAAATTTTTTGCTTTTTCCTGCTAATCCTAGCATGATAAAGAAGATTCAAAGAGAGTGAGATGCCAGCTCTTTTCATTCAGTCAGTAGCTTCAAACATTTCTGGACGTTTTTCAATGGCAAAAATCAATGAATATTGTAAATGCACAAACAGTAACATCTCCGCATTGCAAGGTGCAATTCTGAAATTTTTTGCTTTTTCCTGCTCCTCTTAGCATGATAAAGAAGATTCAAAGAGAGTGAGATGCCAGCTCTTTTCATTCAGTCAGTAGCTTCAAACATTTCTGGTATATGAATAACATGATGTTTTTCAATGGCAAAAATCAATGAATATTGTAAATGCACAAACAGTAATATCTCCACATTGCAAGGTGCAATTCTCAAATTTTTTGCTTTTTCCTGCTAATCCTAGCATGATAAAGAAGATTCAAAGAGAGTGAGATGCCAGCTCCTTTCATTCAGTCAGTAGCTTCAAACATTTCTGGACGTTTTTCAATGGCAAAAATCAATGAATATTGTAAATGCACAAACAGTAATTTCTCCGCATTGCAAGGTGCAATTCTGAAATTTTTTGCTTTTTCCTGCTAATCCTAGCATGATAAAGAAGATTCAAAGAGAGTGAGATGCCAGCTTTTTTCATTCAGTCAGTAGCTTCAAACATTTCTGGACGTTTTTCAATGGCAAAAATCAATGAATATTGTAAATGCACAAACAGTAATTTCTCCGCATTGCAAGGTGCAATTCTGAAATTTTTTGCTTTTTCCTCCTAATCCTAGCATGATAAAGAAGATTCAAAGAGAGTGAGATGCCAGCTCTTTTCATTCAGTCAGTAGCTTCAAACATTTCTGGTATATGAATAACAGGATGTTTTTCAATGGCAAAAATCAATGAATATTGTAAATGCACAAACAGTAATATCTCCACATTGCAAGGTGCAATTCTGAAATTTTTTGCTTTTTCCTGCTAATCCTAGCATGATAAAGAAGATTCAAAGAGAGTGAGATGCCAGCTCTTTTCATTCAGTCAGTAGCTTCAAACATTTCTGGTATATGAATAACATGATGTTTTTCAATGGCAAAAATCAATGAATATTGTAAATGCACAAACAGTAATATCTCCGCATTGCAAGGTGCAATTCTGAAATTTTTTGCTTTTTCCTGCTAATCCTAGCATGATAAAGAAGATTCAAAGAGAGTGAGATGCCAGCTCTTTTCATTCAGTCAGTAGCTTCAAACATTTCTGGACGTTTTTCAATGGCAAAAATCAATGAATATTGTAAATGCACAAACAGTAATATCTCCGCATTGCAAGGTGCAATTCTGAAATTTTTTGCTTTTTCCTGCTAATCCTAGCATGATAAAGAAGATTCAAAGAGAGTGAGATGCCAGCTCTTTTCATTCAGTCAGTAGCTTCAAACATTTCTGGTATATGAATAACATGATGTTTTTCAATGGCAAAAATCAATGAATATTGTAAATGCACAAACAGTAATTTCTCCGCATTGCAAGGTGCAATTCTGAAATTTTTTGCTTTTTCCTGCTAATCCTAGCATGATAAAGAAGATTCAAAGAGAGTGAGATGCCAGCTCCTTTCATTCAGTCAGTAGCTTCAAACATTTCTGGACGTTTTTCAATGGCAAAAATCAATGAATATTGTAAATGCACAAACAGTAATATCTCCACATTGCAAGGTGCAATTCTGAAATTTTTTGCTTTTTCCTGCTAATCCTAGCATGATAAAGAAGATTCAAAGAGAGTGAGATGCCAGCTCTTTTCATTCAGTCAGTAGCTTCAAACATTTCTGGACGTTTTTCAATGGCAAAAATCAATGAATATTGTAAATGCACAAACAGTAATATCTCCGCATTGCAAGGTGCAATTCTGAAATTTTTTGCTTTTTCCTGCTAATCCTAGCATGATAAAGAAGATTCAAAGAGAGTGAGATGCCAGCTCCTTTCATTCAGTCAGTAGCTTCAAACATTTCTGGTATAGGAATAACATGATGTTTTTCAATGGCAAAAATCAATGAATATTGTAAATGCACAAACAGTAATTTCTCCGCATTGCAAGGTGCAATTCTGAAATTTTTTGCTTTTTCCTGCTAATCCTAGCATGATAAAGAAGATTCAAAGAGAGTGAGATGCCAGCTCCTTTCATTCAGTCAGTAGTTCAAACATTTCTGGACGTTTTTCAATGGCAAAAATCAATGAATATTGTAAATGCACAAACAGTAAAATCTCCGCATTGCAAGGTGCAATTCTGAAATTTTTTGCTTTTAACTGCTAATCCTAGCATGATAAAGAAGATTCAAAGAGAGTGAGATGCCAGCTCTTTTCATTCAGTCAGTAGCTTCAAACATTTCTGGACGTTTTTCAATGGCAAAAATCAATGAATATTGTAAATGCACAAACAGTAATATCTCCGCATTGCAAGGTGCAATTCTGAAATTTTTTGCTTTTTCCTGCTCCTCTTAGCATGATAAAGAAGATTCAAAGAGAGTGATATGCCAGCTCTTTTCATTCAGTCAGTAGCTTCAAACATTTCTGGTATATGAATAACATGATGTTTTTCAATGGCAAAAATCAAGGAATATTGTAAATGCACAAACAGTAATATCTCCGCATTGCAAGGTGCAATTCTGAAATTTTTTGCTTTTTCCTGCTAATCCTAGCATGATAAAGAAGATTCAAAGAGAGTGAGATGCCAGCTCTTTTCATTCAGTCAGTAGCTTCAAACATTTCTGGACGTTTTTCAATGGCAAAAATCAATGAATATTGTAAATGCACAAACAGTAACATCTCCGCATTGCAAGGTGCAATTCTGAAATTTTTTGCTTTTTCCTGCTAATCCTAGCATGATAAAGAAGATTCAAAGAGAGTGAGATGCCAGCTCTTTTCATTCAGTCAGTAGCTTCAAACATTTCTGGACGTTTTTCAATGGCAAAAATCAATGAATATTGTAAATGCACAAACAGTAATATCTCCGCATTGCAAGGTGCAATTCTGAAATTTTTTGCTTTTTCCTGCTAATCCTAGCATGATAAAGAAGATTCAAAGAGAGTGAGATGCCAGCTCTTTTCATTCAGTCAGTAGCTTCAAACATTTCTGGTATATGAATAACATGATGTTTTTCAATGGCAAAAATCAATGAATATTGTAAATGCACAAACAGTAATTTCTCCGCATTGCAAGGTGCAATTCTGAAATTTTTTGCTTTTTCCTGCTAATCCTAGCATGATAAAGAAGATTCAAAGAGAGTGAGATGCCAGCTCCTTTCATTCAGTCAGTAGCTTCAAACATTTCTGGACGTTTTTCAATGGCAAAAATCAATGAATATTGTAAATGCACAAACAGTAATATCTCCGCATTGCAAGGTGCAATTCTGAAATTTTTTGCTTTTTCCTGCTAATCCTAGCATGATAAAGAAGATTCAAAGAGAGTGAGATGCCAGCTCCTTTCATTCAGTCAGTAGCTTCAAACATTTCTGGTATAGGAATAACATGATGTTTTTCAATGGCAAAAATCAATGAATATTGTAAATGCACAAACAGTAATTTCTCCGCATTGCAAGGTGCAATTCTGAAATTTTTTGCTTTTTCCTGCTAATCCTAGCATGATAAAGAAGAGTCAAAGAGAGTGAGATGCCAGCTCCTTTCATTCAGTCAGTAGTTCAAACATTTCTGGACGTTTTTCAATGGCAAAAATCAATGAATATTGTAAATGCACAAACAGTAAAATCTCCGCATTGCAAGGTGCAATTCTGAAATTTTTTGCTTTTAACTGCTAATCCTAGCATGATAAAGAAGATTCAAAGAGAGTGAGATGCCAGCTCTTTTCATTCAGTCAGTAGCTTCAAACATTTCTGGACGTTTTTCAATGGCAAAAATCAATGAATATTGTAAATGCACAAACAGTAATATCTCCGCATTGCAAGGTGCAATTCTGAAATTTTTTGCTTTTTCCTGCTCCTCTTAGCATGATAAAGAAGATTCAAAGAGAGTGATATGCCAGCTCTTTTCATTCAGTCAGTAGCTTCAAACATTTCTGGTATATGAATAACATGATGTTTTTCAATGGCAAAAATCAATGAATATTGTAAATGCACAAACAGTAATATCTCCACATTGCAAGGTGCAATTCTGAATTTTTTTGCTTTTTCCTGCTAATCCTAGCATGATAAAGAAGATTCAAAGAGAGTGAGATGCCAGCTCTTTTCATTCAGTCAGTAGCTTCAAACATTTCTGGTATATGAATAACATGATGTTTTTCAATGGCAAAAATCAATGAATATTGTAAATGCACAAACAGTAATATCTCCACATTGCAAGGTGCAATTCTGAAATTTTTTGCTTTTTCCTGCTAATCCTAGCATGATAAAGAAGATTCAAAGAGAGTGAGATGCCAGCTCCTTTCATTCAGTCAGTAGCTTCAAACATTTCTGGACGTTTTTCAATGGCAAAAATCAATGAATATTGTAAATGCACAAACAGTAATTTCTCCGCATTGCAAGGTGCAATTCTGAAATTTTTTGCTTTTTCCTGCTAATCCTAGCATGATAAAGAAGATTCAAAGAGAGTGAGATGCCAGCTCTTTTCATTCAGTCAGTAGCTTCAAACATTTCTGGTATATGAATAACATGATGTTTTTCAATGGCAAAAATCAATGAATATTGTAAATGCACAAACAGTAATTTCTCCGCATTGCAAGGTGCAATTCTGAAATTGTTTGCTTTTTCCTGCTAATCCTAGCATGATAAAGAAGATTCAAAGAGAGTGAGATGCCAGCTCCTTTCATTCAGTCAGTAGCTTCAAACATTTCTGGACGTTTTTCAATGGCAAAAATCAATAAATATTGTAAATGCACAAACAGTAATATCTCCGCATTGCAAAGTGCAATTCTGAAATTTTTTGCTTTTTCCTGCTAATCCTAGCATGATAAAGAAGATTCAAAGAGAGTGAGATGCCAGCTCTTTTCATTCAGTCAGTAGCTTCAAACATTTCTGGACGTTTTTCAATGGCAAAAATCAATGAATATTGTAAATGCACTAACAGTAATATCTCCGCATTGCAAGGTGCAATTCTGAAATTTTTTGCTTTTTCCTGCTAATCCTAGCATGATAAAGAAGATTCAAAGAGAGTGAGATGCCAGCTCTTTTCATTCAGTCAGTAGCTTCAAACATTTCTGGACGTTTTTCAATGGCAAAAATCAATGAATATTGTAAATGCACAAACAGTAATATCTCCGCATTGCAAGGTGCAATTCTGAAATTTTTTGCTTTTTCCTGCTAATCCTAGCATGATAAAGAAGATTCAAAGAGAGTGAGATGCCAGCTCCTTTCATTCAGTCAGTAGCTTCAAACATTTCTGGTATAGGAATAACATGATGTTTTTCAATGGCAAAAATCAATGAATATTGTAAATGCACAAACAGTAATTTCTCCGCATTGCAAGGTGCAATTCTGAAATTTTTTGCTTTTTCCTGCTAATCCTAGCATGATAAAGAAGATTCAAAGAGAGTGAGATGCCAGCTCCTTTCATTCAGTCAGTAGCTTCAAACATTTCTGGACGTTTTTCAATGGCAAAAATCAATGAATATTGTAAATGCACAAACAGTAAAATCTCCGCATTGCAAGGTGCAATTCTGAAATTTTTTGCTTTTTCCTGCTAATCCTAGCATGATAAAGAAGATTCAAAGAGAGTGAGATGCCAGCTCTTTTCATTCAGTCAGTAGCTTCAAACATTTCTGGACGTTTTTCAATGGCAAAAATCAATGAATATTGTAAATGCACAAACAGTAATATCTCCGCATTGCAAGGTGCAATTCTGAAATTTTTTGCTTTTTCCTGCTCCTCTTAGCATGATAAAGAAGATTCAAAGAGAGTGATATGCCAGCTCTTTTCATTCAGTCAGTAGCTTCAAACATTTCTGGTATATGAATAACATGATGTTTTTCAATGGCAAAAATCAATGAATATTGTAAATGCACAAACAGTAATATCTCCACATTGCAAGGTGCAATTCTGAATTTTTTTGCTTTTTCCTGCTAATCCTAGCATGATAAAGAAGATTCAAAGAGAGTGAGATGCCAGCTCTTTTCATTCAGTCAGTAGCTTCAAACATTTCTGGTATATGAATAACATGATGTTTTTCAATGGCAAAAATCAATGAATATTGTAAATGCACAAACAGTAATATCTCCACATTGCAAGGTGCAATTCTGAAATTTTTTGCTTTTTCCTGCTAATCCTAGCATGATAAAGAAGATTCAAAGAGAGTGAGATGCCAGCTCCTTTCATTCAGTCAGTAGCTTCAAACATTTCTGGACGTTTTTCAATGGCAAAAATCAATGAATATTGTAAATGCACAAACAGTAATTTCTCCGCATTGCAAGGTGCAATTCTGAAATTTTTTGCTTTTTCCTGCTAATCCTAGCATGATAAAGAAGATTCAAAGAGAGTGAGATGCCAGCTCTTTTCATTCAGTCAGTAGCTTCAAACATTTCTGGTATATGAATAACATGATGTTTTTCAATGGCAAAAATCAATGAATATTGTAAATGCACAAACAGTAATTTCTCCGCATTGCAAGGTGCAATTCTGAAATTTTTTGCTTTTTCCTGCTAATCCTAGCATGATAAAGAAGATTCAAAGAGAGTGAGATGCCAGCTCCTTTCATTCAGTCAGTAGCTTCAAACATTTCTGGACGTTTTTCAATGGCAAAAATCAATGAATATTGTAAATGCACAAACAGTAATATCTCCGCATTGCAAAGTGCAATTCTGAAATTTTTTGCTTTTTCCTGCTAATCCTAGCATGATAAAGAAGATTCAAAGAGAGTGAGATGCCAGCTCTTTTCATTCAGTCAGTAGCTTCAAACATTTCTGGACGTTTTTCAATGGCAAAAATCAATGAATATTGTAAATGCACAAACAGTAATATCTCCGCATTGCAAGGTGCAATTCTGAAATTTTTTGCTTTTTCCTGCTAATCCTAGCATGATAAAGAAGATTCAAAGAGAGTGAGATGCCAGCTCCTTTCATTCAGTCAGTAGCTTCAAACATTTCTGGTATAGGAATAACATGATGTTTTTCAATGGCAAAAATCAATGAATATTGTAAATGCACAAACAGTAATTTCTCCGCATTGCAAGGTGCAATTCTGAAATTTTTTGCTTTTTCCTGCTAATCCTAGCATGATAAAGAAGATTCAAAGAGAGTGAGATGCCAGCTCCTTTCATTCAGTCAGTAGCTTCAAACATTTCTGGACGTTTTTCAATGGCAAAAATCAATGAATATTGTAAATGCACAAACAGTAAAATCTCCGCATTGCAAGGTGCAATTCTGAAATTTTTTGCTTTTTCCTGCTAATCCTAGCATGATAAAGAAGATTCAAAGAGAGTGAGATGCCAGCTCTTTTCATTCAGTCAGTAGCTTCAAACATTTCTGGACGTTTTTCAATGGCAAAAATCAATGAATATTGTAAATGCACAAACAGTAATATCTCCGCATTGCAAGGTGCAATTCTGAAATTTTTTGCTTTTTCCTGCTCCTCTTAGCATGATAAAGAAGATTCAAAGAGAGTGATATGCCAGCTCTTTTCATTCAGTCAGTAGCTTCAAACATTTCTGGTATATGAATAACATGATGTTTTTCAATGGCAAAAATCAATGAATATTGTAAATGCACAAACAGTAATATCTCCACATTGCAAGGTGCAATTCTGAATTTTTTTGCTTTTTCCTGCTAATCCTAGCATGATAAAGAAGATTCAAAGAGAGTGAGATGCCAGCTCTTTTCATTCAGTCAGTAGCTTCAAACATTTCTGGTATATGAATAACATGATGTTTTTCAATGGCAAAAATCAATGAATATTGTAAATGCACAAACAGTAATATCTCCACATTGCAAGGTGCAATTCTGAAATTTTTTGCTTTTTCCTGCTAATCCTAGCATGATAAAGAAGATTCAAAGAGAGTGAGATGCCAGCTCCTTTCATTCAGTCAGTAGCTTCAAACATTTCTGGACGTTTTTCAATGGCAAAAATCAATGAATATTGTAAATGCACAAACAGTAATTTCTCCGCATTGCAAGGTGCAATTCTGAAATTTTTTGCTTTTTCCTGCTAATCCTAGCATGATAAAGAAGATTTAAAGAGAGTGAGATGCCAGCTCTTTTCATTCAGTCAGTAGCTTCAAACATTTCTGGTATATGAATAACATGATGTTTTTCAATGGCAAAAATCAATGAATATTGTAAATGCACAAACAGTAATTTCTCCGCATTGCAAGGTGCAATTCTGAAATTTTTTGCTTTTTCCTGCTAATCCTAGCATGATAAAGAAGATTCAAAGAGAGTGAGATGCCAGCTCCTTTCATTCAGTCAGTAGCTTCAAACATTTCTGGACGTTTTTCAATGGCAAAAATCAATGAATATTGTAAATGCACAAACAGTAATATCTCCGCATTGCAAAGTGCAATTCTGAAATTTTTTGCTTTTTCCTGCTAATCCTAGCATGATAAAGAAGATTCAAAGAGAGTGAGATGCCAGCTCTTTTCATTCAGTCAGTAGCTTCAAACATTTCTGGACGTTTTTCAATGGCAAAAATCAATGAATATTGTAAATGCACAAACAGTAATATCTCCGCATTGCAAGGTGCAATTCTGAAATTTTTTGCTTTTTCCTGCTAATCCTAGCATGATAAAGAATATTCAAAGAGAGTGAGATGCCAGCTCCTTTCATTCAGTCAGTAGCTTCAAACATTTCTGGTATATGAATAACATGATGTTTTTCAATGGCAAAAATCAATGAATATTGTAAATGCACAAACAGTAATTTCTCCGCATTGCAAGGTGCAATTCTGAAATTTTTTGCTTTTTCCTGCTAATCCTAGCATGATAAAGAAGATTCAAAGAGAGTGAGATGCCAGCTCCTTTCATTCAGTCAGTAGCTTCAAACATTTCTGGACGTTTTTCAATGGCAAAAATCAATGAATATTGTAAATGCACAAACAGTAATATCTCCGCATTGCAAGGTGCAATTCTGAAATTTTTTGCTTTTTCCTGCTAATCCTAGCATGATAAAGAAGATTCAAAGAGAGTGAGATGCCAGCTCTTTTCATTCAGTCAGTAGCTTCAAACATTTCTGGACGTTTTTCAATGGCAAAAATCAAAGAATATTGTAAATGCACAAACAGTAATATCTCCGCATTGCAAGGTGCAATTCTGAAATTTTTTGCTTTTTCCTGCTCCTCTTAGCATGATAAAGAAGATTCAAAGAGAGTGATATGCCAGCTCTTTTCATTCAGTCAGTAGCTTCAAACATTTCTGGTATATGAATAACATGATGTTTTTCAATGGCAAAAATCAATGAATATTGTAAATGCACAAACAGTAATATCTCCACATTGCAAGGTGCAATTCTGAAATTTTTTGCTTTTTCCTGCTAATCCTAGCATGATAAAGAAGATTCAAAGAGAGTGAGATGCCAGCTCCTTTCATTCAGTCAGTAGCTTCAAACATTTCTGGACGTTTTTCAATGGCAAAAATCAATGAATATTGTAAATGCACAAACAGTAATTTCTCCGCATTGCAAGGTGCAATTCTGAAATGTTTTGCTTTTTCCTGCTAATCCTGGCATGATAAAGAAGATTCAAAGAGAGTGAGATGCCAGCTCTTTTCATTCAGTCAGTAGCTTCAAACATTTCTGGTATATGAATAACATGATGTTTTTCAATGGCAAAAATCAATGAATATTGTAAATGCACAAACAGTAATATCTCCACATTGCAAGGTGCAATTCTGAAATTTTTTGCTTTTTCCTGCTAATCCTAGCATGATAAAGAAGATACAAAGAGAGTGAGATGCCAGCTCCTTTCATTCAGTCAGTAGCTTCAAACATTTCTGGACGTTTTTCAATGGCAAAAATCAATGAATATTGTAAATGCACAAACAGTAATTTCTCCGCATTGCAAGGTGCAATTCTGAAATTTTTTGCTTTTTCCTGCTAATCCTAGCATGATAAAGAAGATTCAAAGAGAGTGAGATGCCAGCTCCTTTCATTCAGTCAGTAGCTTCAAACATTTCTGGACGTTTTTCAATGGCAAAAATCAATGAATATTGTAAATGCACAAACAGTAATTTCTCCGCATTGCAAGGTGCAATTCTGAAATTTTTTGCTTTTTCCTGCTAATCCTAGCATGATAAAGAAGATTCAAAGAGAGTGAGATGCCAGCTCTTTTCATTCAGTCAGTAGCTTCAAACATTTCTGGTATATGAATAACATGATGTTTTTCAATGGCAAAAATCAATGAATATTGTAAATGCACAAACAGTAATATCTCCGCATTACAAGGTGCAATTCTGAAATTTTTTGCTTTTTCCTGCTAATCCTAGCATGATAAAGAAGATTCAAAGAGAGTGAGATGCCAGCTCCTTTCATTCAGTCAGTAGCTTCAAACATTTCTGGACGTTTTTCAATGGCAAAAATCAATGAATATTGTAAATGCACAAACAGTAATTTCTCCGCATTGCAAGGTGCAATCTGAAATTTTTTGCTTTTTCCTGCTAATCCTAGCATGATAAAGAAGATTCAAAGAGAGTGAGATGCCAGCTCCTTTCATTCAGTCAGTAGCTTCAAACATTTCTGGACGTTTTTCAATGGCAAAAATCAATGAATATTGTAAATGCACAAACAGTAATTTCTCCGCATTGCAAGGTGCAATTCTGAAATTTTTTGCTTTTTCCTGCTAATCCTAGCATGATAAAGAAGATTCAAAGAGAGTGAGATGCCAGCTCTTTTCATTCAGTCAGTAGCTTCAAACATTTCTGGACGTTTTTCAATGGCAAAAATCAATGAATATTGTAAATGCACAAACAGTAATTTCTCCGCATTGCAAGGTGCAATTCTGAAATTTTTTGCTTTTTCCTGCTAATCCTAGCATGATAAAGAAGATTCAAAGAGAGTGAGATGCCAGCTCTTTTCATTCAGTCAGTAGCTTCAAACATTTCTGGTATATGAATAACATGATGTTTTTCAATGGCAAAAATCAATGAATATTGTAAATGCACAAACAGTAATATCTCCGCATTACAAGGTGCAATTCTGAAATTTTTTGCTTTTTCCTGCTAATCCTAGCATGATAAAGAAGATTCAAAGAGAGTGAGATGCCAGCTCTTTTCATTCAGTCAGTAGCTTCAAACATTTCTGGACGTTTTTCAATGGCAAAAATCAATGAATATTGTAAATGCACAAACAGTAATATCTCCGCATTGCAAGGTGCAATTCTGAAATTTTTTGCTTTTTCCTGCTCCTCTTAGCATGATAAAGAAGATTCAAAGAGAGTGAGATGCCAGCTCTTTTCATTCAGTCAGTAGCTTCAAACATTTCTGGACGTTTTTCAATGGCAAAAATCAATGAATATTGTAAATGCACAAACAGTAATATCTCCGCATTGCAAGGTGCAATTCTGAAATTTTTTGCTTTTTCCTGCTAATCCTAGCATGATAAAGAAGATTCAAAGAGAGTGAGATGCCAGCTCTTTTCATTCAGTCAGTAGCTTCAAACATTTCTGGTATATGAATAACATGATGTTTTTCAATGGCAAAAATCAATGAATATTGTAAATGCACAAACAGTAATATCTCCACATTGCAAGGTGCAATTCTGAAATTTTTTGCTTTTTCCTGCTAATCCTAGCATGATAAAGAAGATTCAAAGAGAGTGAGATGCCAGCTCTTTTCATTCAGTCAGTAGCTTCAAACATTTCTAGACGTTTTTCAATGGCAAAAATCAATGAATATTGTAAATGCACAAACAGTAATATCTCCGCATTGCAAGGTGCAATTCTGAAATTTTTTGCTTTTTCCTGCTAATCCTAGCATGATAAAGAAGATTCAAAGAGAGTGAGATGCCAGCTCTTTTCATTCAGTCAGTAGCTTCAAACATTTCTGGTATATGAATAACATGATGTTTTTCAATGGCAAAAATCAATGAATATTGTAAATGCACAAACAGTAATATCTCCGCATTGCAAGGTGCAATTCTGAATTTTTTTGCTTTTTCCTGCTAATCCTAGCATGATAAAGAAGATTCAAAGAGAGTGAGATGCCAGCTCTTTTCATTCAGTCAGTAGCTTCAAACATTTCTGGACGTTTTTCAATGGCAAAAATCAATGAATATTGTAAATGCACAAACAGTAATATCTCCACATTGCAAGGTGCAATTCTGAATTTTTTTGCTTTTTCCTGCTAATCCTAGCATGATAAAGAAGATTCAAAGAGAGTGAGATGCCAGCTCTTTTCATTCAGTCAGTAGCTTCAAACATTTCTGGACGTTTTTCAATGGCAAAAATCAATGAATATTGTAAATGCACAAACAGTAATATCTCCGCATTGCAAGGTGCAATTCTGAAATTTTTTGCTTTTTCCTGCTAATCCTAGCATGATAAAGAAGATTCAAAGAGAGTGAGATGCCAGCTCTTTTCATTCAGTCAGTAGCTTCAAACATTTCTGGACGTTTTTCAATGGCAAAAATCAATGAATATTGTAAATGCACAAACAGTAATATCTCCGCATTGCAAGGTGCAATTCTGAAATTTTTTTCTTTTTCCTGCTCCTCTTAGCATGATAAAGAAGATTCAAAGAGAGTGAGATGCCAGCTCTTTTCATTCAGTCAGTAGCTTCAAACATTTCTGGTATATGAATAACATGATGTTTTTCAATGGCAAAAATCAATGAATATTGTAAATGCACAAACAGTAATATCTCCACATTGCAAGGTGCAATTCTGAAATTTTTTGCTTTTTCCTGCTCCTCTTAGCATGATAAAGAAGATTCAAAGAGAGTGAGATGCCAGCTCTTTTCATTCAGTCAGTAGCTTCAAACATTTCTGGTATATGAATAACGTGATGTTTTTCAATGGCAAAAATCAATGAATATTGTAAATGCACAAACAGTAATATCTCCACATTGCAAGGTGCAATTCTGAAATTTTTTGCTTTTTCCTGCTAATCCTAGCATGATAAAGAAGATTCAAAGAGAGTGAGATGCCAGCTCTTTTCATTCAGTCAGTAGCTTCAAACATTTCTGGACGTTTTTCAATGGCAAAAATCAATGAATATTGTAAATGCACAAACAGTAATATCTCCGCATTGCAAGGTGCAATTCTGAAATTTTTTGCTTTTTCCTGCTCCTCTTAGCATGATAAAGAAGATTCAAAGAGAGTGAGATGCCAGCTCCTTTCATTCAGTCAGTAGCTTCAAACATTTCTGGTATATGAATAACATCATGTTTTTCAATGGCAAAAATCAATGAATATTGTAAATGCACAAACAGTAATATCTCCACATTGCAAGGTGCAATTCTGAAATTTTTTGCTTTTTCCTGCTAATCCTAGCATGATAAAGAAGATTCAAAGAGAGTGAGATGCCAGCTCTTTTCATTCAGTCAGTAGCTTCAAACATTTCTGGTATATGAATAACATGATGTTTTTCAATGGCAAAAATCAATGAATATTGTAAATGCACAAACAGTAATATCTCCACATTTCAAGGTGCAATTCTGAAATTTTTTGCTTTTTCCTGCTAATCCTAGCATGATAAAGAAGATTCAAAGAGAGTGAGATGCCAGCTCCTTTCATTCAGTCAGTAGCTTCAAACATTTCTGGACGTTTTTCAATGGCAAAAATCAATGAATATTGTAAATGCACAAACAGTAATTTCTCCGCATTGCAAGGTGCAATTCTGAAATTTTTTGCTTTTTCCTGCTAATCCTAGCATGATAAAGAAGATTCAAAGAGAGTGAGATGCCAGCTCCTTTCATTCAGTCAGTAGATTCAAACATTTCTGGACATTTTTCAATGGCAAAAATCAATGAATATTGTAAATGCACAAACAGTAATTTCTCCGCATTGCAAGGTGCAATTCTGAAATTTTTTGCTTTTTCCTGCTAATCCTAGCATGATA
Organism: Phyllobates terribilis; assembly: GCF_046119375.1. NCBI lineage: Eukaryota > Metazoa > Chordata > Amphibia > Anura > Dendrobatidae > Phyllobates > Phyllobates terribilis. The sequence continues at coordinate 1,384,131 of NW_027363054.1, read as the reverse complement.
AAGAAGATTCAAAGAGAGTGAGATGCCAGCTCTTTTCATTCAGTCAGTAGCTTCAAACATTTCTGGTATATGAATAACATGATGTTTTTCAATGGCAAAAATCAATGAATATTGTAAATGCACAAACAGTAATATCTCCACATTTCAAGGTGCAATTCTGAAATTTTTTGCTTTTTCCTGCTAATCCTAGCATGATAAAGAAGATTCAAAGAGAGTGAGATGCCAGCTCCTTTCATTCAGTCAGTAGCTTCAAACATTTCTGGACGTTTTTCAATGGCAAAAATCAATGAATATTGTAAATGCACAAACAGTAATTTCTCCGCATTGCAAGGTGCAATTCTGAAATTTTTTGCTTTTTCCTGCTAATCCTAGCATGATAAAGAAGATTCAAAGAGAGTGAGATGCCAGCTCCTTTCATTCAGTCAGTAGCTTCAAACATTTCTGGACGTTTTTCAATGGCAAAAATCAATGAATATTGTAAATGCACAAACAGTAATTTCTCCGCATTGCAAGGTGCAATTCTGAAATTTTTTGCTTTTTCCTGCTAAACCTAGCATGATAAAGAAGATTCAAAGAGAGTGAGATGCCAGCTCTTTTCATTCAGTCAGTAGCTTCAAACATTTCTGGTATATGAATAACATGATGTTTTTCAATGGCAAAAATCAATGAATATTGTAAATGCACAAACAGTAATATCTCCACATTGCAAGGTGCAATTCTGAAATTTTTTGCTTTTTCCTGCTCCTCTTAGCATGATAAAGAAGTTTCAAAGAGAGTGAGATGCCAGCTCTTTTCATTCAGTCAGTAGCTTCAAACATTTCTGGTATATGAATAACATGATGTTTTTCAATGGCAAAAATCAATGAATATTGTAAATGCACAAACAGTAATATCTCCACATTGCAAGGTGCAATTCTGAAATTTTTTGCTTTTTCCTGCTAATCCTAGCATGATAAAGAAGATTCAAAGAGAGTGAGATGCCAGCTCTTTTCATTCAGTCAGTAGCTTCAAACATTTCTGGACGTTTTTCAATGGCAAAAATCAATGAATATTGTAAATGCACAAACAGTAATATCTCCGCATTGCAAGGTGCAATTCTGAAATTTTTTGCTTTTTCCTGCTAATCCTAGCATGATAAAGAAGATTCAAAGAGAGTGAGATGCCAGCTCTGTTCATTCAGTCAGTAGCTTCAAACATTTCTGGACGTTTTTCAATGGCAAAAATCAATGAATATTGTAAATGCACAAACAGTAATATCTCCGCATTGCAAGGTGCAATTCTGAAATTTTTTGTTTTTTCCTGCTCCTCTTAGCATGATAAAGAAGATTCAAAGAGAGTGATATGCCAGCTCTTTTCATTCAGTCAGTAGCTTCAAACATTTCTGGTATATGAATAACATCATGTTTTTCAATGGCAAAAATCAATGAATATTGTAAATGCACAAACAGTAATATCTCCACATTGCAAGGTGCAATTCTGAAATTTTTTGCTTTTTCCTGCTAATCCTAGCATGATAAAGAAGATTCAAAGAGAGTGAGATGCCAGCTCTTTTCATTCAGTCAGTAGCTTCAAACATTTCTGGTATATGAATAACATGATGTTTTTCAATGGCAAAAATCAATGAATATTGTAAATGCACAAACAGTAATATCTCCACATTGCAAGGTGCAATTCTGAAATTTTTTGCTTTTTCCTGCTAATCCTAGCATGATAAAGAAGATTCAAAGAGAGTGAGATGCCAGCTCCTTTAATTCAGTCAGTAGCTTCAAACATTTCTGGACGTTTTTCAATGGCAAAAATCAATGAATATTGTAAATGCACAAACAGTAATTTCTCCGCATTGCAAGGTGCAATTCTGAAATTTTTTGCTTTTTCCTGCTAATCCTAGCATGATAAAGAAGATTCAAAGAGAGTGAGATGCCAGCTCTTTTCATTCAGTCAGTAGCTTCAAACATTTCTGGACGTTTTTCAATGGCAAAAATCAATGAATATTGTAAATGCACAAACAGTAATATCTCCGCATTGCAAGGTGCAATTCTGAAATTTTTTGATTTTTCCTGCTCCTCTTAGCATGATAAAGAAGATTCAAAGAGAGTGAGATGCCAGCTCTTTTCATTCAGTCAGTAGCTTCAAACATTTCTGGTATATGAATAACATGATGTTTTTCAATGGCAAAAATCAATGAATATTGTAAATGCACAAACAGTAATATCTCCACATTGCAAGGTGCAATTCTGAAATTTTTTGCTTTTTCCTGCTAATCCTAGCATGATAAAGAAGATACAAAGAGAGTGAGATGCCAGCTCCTTTCATTCAGTCAGTAGCTTCAAACATTTCTGGACGTTTTTCAATGGCAAAAATCAATGAATATTGTAAATGCACAAACAGTAATTTCTCCGCATTGCAAGGTGCAATTCTGAAATTTTTTGCTTTTTCCTGCTAATCCTAGCATGATAAAGAAGATTCAAAGAGAGTGAGATGCCAGCTCCTTTCATTCAGTCAGTAGCTTCAAACATTTCTGGACGTTTTTCAATGGCAAAAATCAATGAATATTGTAAATGCACAAACAGTAATTTCTCCGCATTGCAAGGTGCAATTCTGAAATTTTTTGCTTTTTCCTGCTAATCCTAGCATGATAAAGAAGATTCAAAGAGAGTGAGATGCCAGCTCTTTTCATTCAGTCAGTAGCTTCAAACATTTCTGGTATATGAATAACATGATGTTTTTCAATGGCAAAAATCAATGAATATTGTAAATGCACAAACAGTAATATCTCCGCATTACAAGGTGCAATTCTGAAATTTTTTGCTTTTTCCTGCTAATCCTAGCATGATAAAGAAGATTCAAAGAGAGTGAGATGCCAGCTCCTTTCATTCAGTCAGTAGCTTCAAACATTTCTGGACGTTTTTCAATGGCAAAAATCAATGAATATTGTAAATGCACAAACAGTAATTTCTCCGCATTGCAAGGTGCAATCTGAAATTTTTTGCTTTTTCCTGCTAATCCTAGCATGATAAAGAAGATTCAAAGAGAGTGAGATGCCAGCTCCTTTCATTCAGTCAGTAGCTTCAAACATTTCTGGACGTTTTTCAATGGCAAAAATCAATGAATATTGTAAATGCACAAACAGTAATTTCTCCGCATTGCAAGGTGCAATTCTGAAATTTTTTGCTTTTTCCTGCTAATCCTAGCATGATAAAGAAGATTCAAAGAGAGTGAGATGCCAGCTCTTTTCATTCAGTCAGTAGCTTCAAACATTTCTGGACGTTTTTCAATGGCAAAAATCAATGAATATTGTAAATGCACAAACAGTAATTTCTCCGCATTGCAAGGTGCAATTCTGAAATTTTTTGCTTTTTCCTGCTAATCCTAGCATGATAAAGAAGATTCAAAGAGAGTGAGATGCCAGCTCTTTTCATTCAGTCAGTAGCTTCAAACATTTCTGGTATATGAATAACATGATGTTTTTCAATGGCAAAAATCAATGAATATTGTAAATGCACAAACAGTAATATCTCCGCATTACAAGGTGCAATTCTGAAATTTTTTGCTTTTTCCTGCTAATCCTAGCATGATAAAGAAGATTCAAAGAGAGTGAGATGCCAGCTCTTTTCATTCAGTCAGTAGCTTCAAACATTTCTGGACGTTTTTCAATGGCAAAAATCAATGAATATTGTAAATGCACAAACAGTAATATCTCCGCATTGCAAGGTGCAATTCTGAAATTTTTTGCTTTTTCCTGCTCCTCTTAGCATGATAAAGAAGATTCAAAGAGAGTGAGATGCCAGCTCTTTTCATTCAGTCAGTAGCTTCAAACATTTCTGGACGTTTTTCAATGGCAAAAATCAATGAATATTGTAAATGCACAAACAGTAATATCTCCGCATTGCAAGGTGCAATTCTGAAATTTTTTGCTTTTTCCTGCTAATCCTAGCATGATAAAGAAGATTCAAAGAGAGTGAGATGCCAGCTCTTTTCATTCAGTCAGTAGCTTCAAACATTTCTGGTATATGAATAACATGATGTTTTTCAATGGCAAAAATCAATGAATATTGTAAATGCACAAACAGTAATATCTCCACATTGCAAGGTGCAATTCTGAAATTTTTTGCTTTTTCCTGCTAATCCTAGCATGATAAAGAAGATTCAAAGAGAGTGAGATGCCAGCTCTTTTCATTCAGTCAGTAGCTTCAAACATTTCTAGACGTTTTTCAATGGCAAAAATCAATGAATATTGTAAATGCACAAACAGTAATATCTCCGCATTGCAAGGTGCAATTCTGAAATTTTTTGCTTTTTCCTGCTAATCCTAGCATGATAAAGAAGATTCAAAGAGAGTGAGATGCCAGCTCTTTTCATTCAGTCAGTAGCTTCAAACATTTCTGGTATATGAATAACATGATGTTTTTCAATGGCAAAAATCAATGAATATTGTAAATGCACAAACAGTAATATCTCCGCATTGCAAGGTGCAATTCTGAATTTTTTTGCTTTTTCCTGCTAATCCTAGCATGATAAAGAAGATTCAAAGAGAGTGAGATGCCAGCTCTTTTCATTCAGTCAGTAGCTTCAAACATTTCTGGACGTTTTTCAATGGCAAAAATCAATGAATATTGTAAATGCACAAACAGTAATATCTCCACATTGCAAGGTGCAATTCTGAATTTTTTTGCTTTTTCCTGCTAATCCTAGCATGATAAAGAAGATTCAAAGAGAGTGAGATGCCAGCTCTTTTCATTCAGTCAGTAGCTTCAAACATTTCTGGACGTTTTTCAATGGCAAAAATCAATGAATATTGTAAATGCACAAACAGTAATATCTCCGCATTGCAAGGTGCAATTCTGAAATTTTTTGCTTTTTCCTGCTAATCCTAGCATGATAAAGAAGATTCAAAGAGAGTGAGATGCCAGCTCTTTTCATTCAGTCAGTAGCTTCAAACATTTCTGGACGTTTTTCAATGGCAAAAATCAATGAATATTGTAAATGCACAAACAGTAATATCTCCGCATTGCAAGGTGCAATTCTGAAATTTTTTTCTTTTTCCTGCTCCTCTTAGCATGATAAAGAAGATTCAAAGAGAGTGAGATGCCAGCTCTTTTCATTCAGTCAGTAGCTTCAAACATTTCTGGTATATGAATAACATGATGTTTTTCAATGGCAAAAATCAATGAATATTGTAAATGCACAAACAGTAATATCTCCACATTGCAAGGTGCAATTCTGAAATTTTTTGCTTTTTCCTGCTCCTCTTAGCATGATAAAGAAGATTCAAAGAGAGTGAGATGCCAGCTCTTTTCATTCAGTCAGTAGCTTCAAACATTTCTGGTATATGAATAACGTGATGTTTTTCAATGGCAAAAATCAATGAATATTGTAAATGCACAAACAGTAATATCTCCACATTGCAAGGTGCAATTCTGAAATTTTTTGCTTTTTCCTGCTAATCCTAGCATGATAAAGAAGATTCAAAGAGAGTGAGATGCCAGCTCTTTTCATTCAGTCAGTAGCTTCAAACATTTCTGGACGTTTTTCAATGGCAAAAATCAATGAATATTGTAAATGCACAAACAGTAATATCTCCGCATTGCAAGGTGCAATTCTGAAATTTTTTGCTTTTTCCTGCTCCTCTTAGCATGATAAAGAAGATTCAAAGAGAGTGAGATGCCAGCTCCTTTCATTCAGTCAGTAGCTTCAAACATTTCTGGTATATGAATAACATCATGTTTTTCAATGGCAAAAATCAATGAATATTGTAAATGCACAAACAGTAATATCTCCACATTGCAAGGTGCAATTCTGAAATTTTTTGCTTTTTCCTGCTAATCCTAGCATGATAAAGAAGATTCAAAGAGAGTGAGATGCCAGCTCTTTTCATTCAGTCAGTAGCTTCAAACATTTCTGGTATATGAATAACATGATGTTTTTCAATGGCAAAAATCAATGAATATTGTAAATGCACAAACAGTAATATCTCCACATTTCAAGGTGCAATTCTGAAATTTTTTGCTTTTTCCTGCTAATCCTAGCATGATAAAGAAGATTCAAAGAGAGTGAGATGCCAGCTCCTTTCATTCAGTCAGTAGCTTCAAACATTTCTGGACGTTTTTCAATGGCAAAAATCAATGAATATTGTAAATGCACAAACAGTAATTTCTCCGCATTGCAAGGTGCAATTCTGAAATTTTTTGCTTTTTCCTGCTAATCCTAGCATGATAAAGAAGATTCAAAGAGAGTGAGATGCCAGCTCCTTTCATTCAGTCAGTAGATTCAAACATTTCTGGACATTTTTCAATGGCAAAAATCAATGAATATTGTAAATGCACAAACAGTAATTTCTCCGCATTGCAAGGTGCAATTCTGAAATTTTTTGCTTTTTCCTGCTAATCCTAGCATGATAAAGAAGATTCAAAGAGAGTGAGATGCCAGCTCTTTTCATTCAGTCAGTAGCTTCAAACATTTCTGGTATATGAATAACATGATGTTTTTCAATGGCAAAAATCAATGAATATTGTAAATGCACAAACAGTAATATCTCCACATTTCAAGGTGCAATTCTGAAATTTTTTGCTTTTTCCTGCTAATCCTAGCATGATAAAGAAGATTCAAAGAGAGTGAGATGCCAGCTCCTTTCATTCAGTCAGTAGCTTCAAACATTTCTGGACGTTTTTCAATGGCAAAAATCAATGAATATTGTAAATGCACAAACAGTAATTTCTCCGCATTGCAAGGTGCAATTCTGAAATTTTTTGCTTTTTCCTGCTAATCCTAGCATGATAAAGAAGATTCAAAGAGAGTGAGATGCCAGCTCCTTTCATTCAGTCAGTAGCTTCAAACATTTCTGGACGTTTTTCAATGGCAAAAATCAATGAATATTGTAAATGCACAAACAGTAATTTCTCCGCATTGCAAGGTGCAATTCTGAAATTTTTTGCTTTTTCCTGCTAAACCTAGCATGATAAAGAAGATTCAAAGAGAGTGAGATGCCAGCTCTTTTCATTCAGTCAGTAGCTTCAAACATTTCTGGTATATGAATAACATGATGTTTTTCAATGGCAAAAATCAATGAATATTGTAAATGCACAAACAGTAATATCTCCACATTGCAAGGTGCAATTCTGAAATTTTTTGCTTTTTCCTGCTCCTCTTAGCATGATAAAGAAGTTTCAAAGAGAGTGAGATGCCAGCTCTTTTCATTCAGTCAGTAGCTTCAAACATTTCTGGTATATGAATAACATGATGTTTTTCAATGGCAAAAATCAATGAATATTGTAAATGCACAAACAGTAATATCTCCACATTGCAAGGTGCAATTCTGAAATTTTTTGCTTTTTCCTGCTAATCCTAGCATGATAAAGAAGATTCAAAGAGAGTGAGATGCCAGCTCTTTTCATTCAGTCAGTAGCTTCAAACATTTCTGGACGTTTTTCAATGGCAAAAATCAATGAATATTGTAAATGCACAAACAGTAATATCTCCGCATTGCAAGGTGCAATTCTGAAATTTTTTGCTTTTTCCTGCTAATCCTAGCATGATAAAGAAGATTCAAAGAGAGTGAGATGCCAGCTCTGTTCATTCAGTCAGTAGCTTCAAACATTTCTGGACGTTTTTCAATGGCAAAAATCAATGAATATTGTAAATGCACAAACAGTAATATCTCCGCATTGCAAGGTGCAATTCTGAAATTTTTTGTTTTTTCCTGCTCCTCTTAGCATGATAAAGAAGATTCAAAGAGAGTGATATGCCAGCTCTTTTCATTCAGTCAGTAGCTTCAAACATTTCTGGTATATGAATAACATCATGTTTTTCAATGGCAAAAATCAATGAATATTGTAAATGCACAAACAGTAATATCTCCACATTGCAAGGTGCAATTCTGAAATTTTTTGCTTTTTCCTGCTAATCCTAGCATGATAAAGAAGATTCAAAGAGAGTGAGATGCCAGCTCTTTTCATTCAGTCAGTAGCTTCAAACATTTCTGGTATATGAATAACATGATGTTTTTCAATGGCAAAAATCAATGAATATTGTAAATGCACAAACAGTAATATCTCCACATTGCAAGGTGCAATTCTGAAATTTTTTGCTTTTTCCTGCTAATCCTAGCATGATAAAGAAGATTCAAAGAGAGTGAGATGCCAGCTCCTTTAATTCAGTCAGTAGCTTCAAACATTTCTGGACGTTTTTCAATGGCAAAAATCAATGAATATTGTAAATGCACAAACAGTAATTTCTCCGCATTGCAAGGTGCAATTCTGAAATTTTTTGCTTTTTCCTGCTAATCCTAGCATGATAAAGAAGATTCAAAGAGAGTGAGATGCCAGCTCTTTTCATTCAGTCAGTAGCTTCAAACATTTCTGGACGTTTTTCAATGGCAAAAATCAATGAATATTGTAAATGCACAAACAGTAATATCTCCGCATTGCAAGGTGCAATTCTGAAATTTTTTGATTTTTCCTGCTCCTCTTAGCATGATAAAGAAGATTCAAAGAGAGTGAGATGCCAGCTCTTTTCATTCAGTCAGTAGCTTCAAACATTTCTGGTATATGAATAACATGATGTTTTTCAATGGCAAAAATCAATGAATATTGTAAATGCACAAACAGTAATATCTCCACATTGCAAGGTGCAATTCTGAAATTTTTTGCTTTTTCCTGCTCCTCTTAGCATGATAAAGAAGATTCAAAGAGAGTGAGATGCCAGCTCTTTTCATTCAGTCAGTAGCTTCAAACATTTCTGGTATATGAATAACGTGATGTTTTTCAATGGCAAAAATCAATGAATATTGTAAATGCACAAACAGTAATATCTCCACATTGCAAGGTGCAATTCTGAAATTTTTTGCTTTTTCCTGCTAATCCTAGCATGATAAAGAAGATTCAAAGAGAGTGAGATGCCAGCTCTTTTCATTCAGTCAGTAGCTTCAAACATTTCTGGACGTTTTTCAATGGCAAAAATCAATGAATATTGTAAATGCACAAACAGTAATATCTCCGCATTGCAAGGTGCAATTCTGAAATTTTTTGCTTTTTCCTGCTCCTCTTAGCATGATAAAGAAGATTCAAAGAGAGTGAGATGCCAGCTCCTTTCATTCAGTCAGTAGCTTCAAACATTTCTGGTATATGAATAACATGATGTTTTTCAATGGCAAAAATCAATGAATATTGTAAATGCACAAATAGTAATATCTCCACATTTCAAGGTGCAATTCTGAAATTTTTTGCTTTTTCCTGCTAATCCTAGCATGATAAAGAAGATTCAAAGAGAGTGAGATGCCAGCTCCTTTCATTCAGTCAGTAGCTTCAAACATTTCTGGACGTTTTTCAATGGCAAAAATCAATGAATATTGTAAATGCACAAACAGTAATTTCTCCGCATTGCAAGGTGCAATTCTGAAATTTTTTGCTTTTTCCTGCTAATCCTAGCATGATAAAGAAGATTCAAAGAGAGTGAGATGCCAGCTCCTTTCATTCAGTCAGTAGCTTCAAACATTTCTGGACGTTTTTCAATGGCAAAAATCAATGAATATTGTAAATGCACAAACAGTAATTTCTCCGCATTGCAAGGTGCAATTCTGAAATTTTTTGCTTTTTCCTGCTAAACCTAGCATGATAAAGAAGATTCAAAGAGAGTGAGATGCCAGCTCTTTTCATTCAGTCAGTAGCTTCAAACATTTCTGGACGTTTTTCAATGGCAAAAATCAATGAATATTGTAAATGCACAAACAGTAATATCTCCGCATTGCAAGGTGCAATTCTGAAATTTTTTGCTTTTTCCTGCTCCTCTTAGCATGATAAAGAAGATTCAAAGAGAGTGAGATGCCAGCTCTTTTCATTCAGTCAGTAGCTTCAAACATTTCTGGACGTTTTTCAATGGCAAAAATCAATGAATATTGTAAATGCACAAACAGTAATTTCTCCGCATTGCAAGGTGCAATTCTGAAATTTTTTGCTTTTTTCTGCTAATCCTAGCATGATAAAGAAGATTCAAAGAGAGTGAGATGCCAGCTCTTTTCATTCAGTCAGTAGCTTCAAACATTTCTGGTATATGAATAACATGATGTTTTTCAATGGCAAAAATCAATGAATATTGTAAATGCACAAACAGTAATATCTCCACATTGCAAGGTGCAATTCTGAAATTTTTTGCTTTTTCCTGCTCCTCTTAGCATGATAAAGAAGATTCAAAGAGAGTGAGATGCCAGCTCTTTTCATTCAGTCAGTAGCTTCAAACATTTCTGGTATATGAATAACATGATGTTTTTCAATGGCAAAAATCAATGAATATTGTAAATGCACAAACAGTAATATCTCCACATTACAAGGTACAATTCTGAAATTTTTTGCTTTTTCCTGCTAATCCTAGCATGATAAAGAAGATTCAAAGACAGTGAGATGCCAGCTCTTTTCATTCAGTCAGTAGCTTCAAACATTTCTGGACGTTTTTCAATGGCAAAAATCAATGAATATTGTAAATGCACAAACAGTAATATCTCCGCATTGCAAGGTGCAATTCTGAAATTTTTTGCTTTTTCCTGCTAATCCTAGCATGATAAAGAAGATTCAAAGAGAGTGAGATGCCAGCTCTTTTCATTCAGTCAGTAGCTTCAAACATTTCTGGACGTTTTTCAATGGCAAAAATCAATGAATATTGTAAATGCACAAACAGTAATATCTCCGCATTGCAAGGTGCAATTCTGAAATTTTTTGTTTTTTCCTGCTCCTCTTAGCATGATAAAGAAGATTCAAAGAGAGTGATATGCCAGCTCTTTTCATTCAGTCAGTAGCTTCAAACATTTCTGGTATATGAATAACATCATGTTTTTCAATGGCAAAAATCAATGAATATTGTAAATGCACAAACATTAATATCTCCACATTGCAAGGTGCAATTCTGAAATTTTTTGCTTTTTCCTGCTAATCCTAGCATGATAAAGAAGATTCAAAGAGAGTGAGATGCCAGCTCTTTTCATTCAGTCAGTAGCTTCAAACATTTCTGGTATATGAATAACATGATGTTTTTCAATGGCAAAAATCAATGAATATTGTAAATGCACAAACAGTAATATCTCCACATTGCAAGGTGCAATTCTGAAATTTTTTGCTTTTTCCTGCTAATCCTAGCATGATAAAGAAGATTCAAAGAGAGTGAGATGCCAGCTCCTTTAATTCAGTCAGTAGCTTCAAACATTTCTGGACGTTTTTCAATGGCAAAAATCAATGAATATTGTAAATGCACAAACAGTAATTTCTCCGCATTGCAAGGTGCAATTCTGAAATTTTTTGCTTTTTCCTGCTAATCCTAGCATGATAAAGAAGATTCAAAGAGAGTGAGATGCCAGCTCTTTTCATTCAGTCAGTAGCTTCAAACATTTCTGGACGTTTTTCAATGGCAAAAATCAATGAATATTGTAAATGCACAAACAGTAATATCTCCGCATTGCAAGGTGCAATTCTGAAATTTTTTGCTTTTTCCTGCTCCTCTTAGCATGATAAAGAAGATTCAAAGAGAGTGAGATGCCAGCTCTTTTCATTCAGTCAGTAGCTTCAAACATTTCTGGTATATGAATAACATGATGTTTTTCAATGGCAAAAATCAATGAATATTGTAAATGCACAAACAGTAATATCTCCACATTGCAAGGTGCAATTCTGAAATTTTTTGCTTTTTCCTGCTCCTCTTAGCATGATAAAGAAGATTCAAAGAGAGTGAGATGCCAGCTCTTTTCATTCAGTCAGTAGCTTCAAACATTTCTGGTATATGAATAACGTGATGTTTTTCAATGGCAAAAATCAATGAATATTGTAAATGCACAAACAGTAATATCTCCACATTGCAAGGTGCAATTCTGAAATTTTTTGCTTTTTCCTGCTAATCCTAGCATGATAAAGAAGATTCAAAGAGAGTGAGATGCCAGCTCTTTTCATTCAGTCAGTAGCTTCAAACATTTCTGGACGTTTTTCAATGGCAAAAATCAATGAATATTGTAAATGCACAAACAGTAATATCTCCGCATTGCAAGGTGCAATTCTGAAATTTTTTGCTTTTTCCTGCTCCTCTTAGCATGATAAAGAAGATTCAAAGAGAGTGAGATGCCAGCTCCTTTCATTCAGTCAGTAGCTTCAAACATTTCTGGTATATGAATAACATCATGTTTTTCAATGGCAAAAATCAATGAATATTGTAAATGCACAAACAGTAATATCTCCACATTGCAAGGTGCAATTCTGAAATTTTTTGCTTTTTCCTGCTAATCCTAGCATGATAAAGAAGATTCAAAGAGAGTGAGATGCCAGCTCTTTTCATTCAGTCAGTAGCTTCAAACATTTCTGGTATATGAATAACATGATGTTTTTCAATGGCAAAAATCAATGAATATTGTAAATGCACAAACAGTAATATCTCCACATTGCAAGGTGCAATTCTGAAATTTTTTGCTTTTTCCTGCTAATCCTAGCATGATAAAGAAGATTCAAAGAGAGTGAGATGCCAGCTCCTTTCATTCAGTCAGTAGATTCAAACATTTCTGGACATTTTTCAATGGCAAAAATCAATGAATATTGTAAATGCACAAACAGTAATTTCTCCGCATTGCAAGGTGCAATTCTGAAATTTTTTGCTTTTTCCTGCTAATCCTAGCATGATAAAGAAGATTCAAAGAGAGTGAGATGCCAGCTCTTTTCATTCAGTCAGTAGCTTCAAACATTTCTGGTATATGAATAACATGATGTTTTTCAATGGCAAAAATCAATGAATATTGTAAATGCACAAACAGTAATATCTCCACATTTCAAGGTGCAATTCTGAAATTTTTTGCTTTTTCCTGCTAATCCTAGCATGATAAAGAAGATTCAAAGAGAGTGAGATGCCAGCTCCTTTCATTCAGTCAGTAGCTTCAAACATTTCTGGACGTTTTTCAATGGCAAAAATCAATGAATATTGTAAATGCACAAACAGTAATTTCTCCGCATTGCAAGGTGCAATTCTGAAATTTTTTGCTTTTTCCTGCTAATCCTAGCATGATAAAGAAGATTCAAAGAGAGTGAGATGCCAGCTCCTTTCATTCAGTCAGTAGCTTCAAACATTTCTGGACGTTTTTCAATGGCAAAAATCAATGAATATTGTAAATGCACAAACAGTAATTTCTCCGCATTGCAAGGTGCAATTCTGAAATTTTTTGCTTTTTCCTGCTAAACCTAGCATGATAAAGAAGATTCAAAGAGAGTGAGATGCCAGCTCTTTTCATTCAGTCAGTAGCTTCAAACATTTCTGGACGTTTTTCAATGGCAAAAATCAATGAATATTGTAAATGCACAAACAGTAATATCTCCGCATTGCACGGTGCAATTCTGAAATTTTTTGCTTTTTCCTGCTCCTCTTAGCATGATAAAGAAGATTCAAAGAGAGTGAGATGCCAGCTCTTTTCATTCAGTCAGTAGCTTCAAACATTTCTGGACGTTTTTCAATGGCAAAAATCAATGAATATTGTAAATGCACAAACAGTAATTTCTCCGCATTGCAAGGTGCAATTCTGAAATTTTTTGCTTTTTTCTGCTAATCCTAGCATGATAAAGAAGATTCAAAGAGAGTGAGATGCCAGCTCTTTTCATTCAGTCAGTAGCTTCAAACATTTCTGGTATATGAATAACATGATGTTTTTCAATGGCAAAAATCAATGAATATTGTAAATGCACAAACAGTAATATCTCCACATTGCAAGGTGCAATTCTGAAATTTTTTGCTTTTTCCTGCTCCTCTTAGCATGATAAAGAAGATTCAAAGAGAGTGAGATGCCAGCTCTTTTCATTCAGTCAGTAGCTTCAAACATTTCTGGTATATGAATAACATGATGTTTTTCAATGGCAAAAATCAATGAATATTGTAAATGCACAAACAGTAATATCTCCACATTGCAAGGTGCAATTCTGAAATTTTTTGCTTTTTCCTGCTAATCCTAGCATGATAAAGAAGATTCAAAGAGAGTGAGATGCCAGCTCTTTTCATTCAGTCAGTAGCTTCAAACATTTCTGGACGTTTTTCAATGGCAAAAATCAATGAATATTGTAAATGCACAAACAGTAATATCTCCGCATTGCAAGGTGCAATTCTGAAATTTTTTGCTTTTTCCTGCTAATCCTAGCATGATAAAGAAGATTCAAAGAGAGTGAGATGCCAGCTCTTTTCATTCAGTCAGTAGCTTCAAACATTTCTGGACGTTTTTCAATGGCAAAAATCAATGAATATTGTAAATGCACAAACAGTAATATCTCCGCATTGCAAGGTGCAATTCTGAAATTTTTTGTTTTTTCCTGCTCCTCTTAGCATGATAAAGAAGATTCAAAGAGAGTGATATGCCAGCTCTTTTCATTCAGTCAGTAGCTTCAAACATTTCTGGAATATGAATAACATCATGTTTTTCAATGGCAAAAATCAATGAATATTGTAAATGCACAAACAGTAATATCTCCACATTGCAAGGTGCAATTCTGAAATTTTTTGCTTTTTCCTGCTAATCCTAGCATGATAAAGAAGATTCAAAGAGAGTGAGATGCCAGCTCTTTTCATTCAGTCAGTAGCTTCAAACATTTCTGGTATATGAATAACATGATGTTTTTCAATGGCAAAAATCAATGAATATTGTAAATGCACAAACAGTAATATCTCCACATTGCAAGGTGCAATTCTGAAATTTTTTGCTTTTTCCTGCTAATCCTAGCATGATAAAGAAGATTCAAAGAGAGTGAGATGCCAGCTCCTTTAATTCAGTCAGTAGCTTCAAACATTTCTGGACGTTTTTCAATGGCAAAAATCAATGAATATTGTAAATGCACAAACAGTAATTTCTCCGCATTGCAAGGTGCAATTCTGAAATTTTTTGCTTTTTCCTGCTAATCCTAGCATGATAAAGAAGTTTCAAAGAGAGTGAGATGCCAGCTCTTTTCATTCAGTCAGTAGCTTCAAACATTTCTGGTATATGAATAACATGATGTTTTTCAATGGCAAAAAACAATGAATATTTTAAATGCACAAACAGTAATATCTCCACATTTCAAGGTGCAATTCTGAAATTTTTTGCTTTTTCCTGCTAATCCTAGCATGATAAAGAAGATTCAAAGAGAATGAGATGCCAGCTCCTTTCATTCAGTCAGTAGCTTCAAACATTTCTGGACGTTTTTCAATGGCAAAAATCAATGAATATTGTAAATGCACAAACAGTAATATCTCCGCATTGCAAGGTGCAATTCTGAAATTTTTTGCTTTTTCCTGCTCCTCTTAGCATGATAAAGAAGATTCAAAGAGAGTGAGATGCCAGCTCTTTTCATTCAGTCAGTAGCTTCAAACATTTCTGGACGTTTTTCAATGGCAAAAATCAATGAATATTGTAAATGCACAAACAGTAATTTCTCCGCATTGCAAGGTGCAATTCTGAAATTTTTTGCTTTTTTCTGCTAATCCTAGCATGATAAAGAAGATTCAAAGAGAGTGAGATGCCAGCTCTTTTCATTCAGTCAGTAGCTTCAAACATTTCTGGTATATGAATAACATGATGTTTTTCAATGGCAAAAATCAATGAATATTGTAAATGCACAAACAGTAATATCTCCACATTGCAAGGTGCAATTCTGAAATTTTTTGCTTTTTCCTGCTCCTCTTAGCATGATAAAGAAGATTCAAAGAGAGTGAGATGCCAGCTCTTTTCATTCAGTCAGTAGCTTCAAACATTTCTGGTATATGAATAACATGATGTTTTTCAATGGCAAAAATCAATGAATATTGTAAATGCACAAACAGTAATATCTCCACATTGCAAGGTGCAATTCTGAAATTTTTTGCTTTTTCCTGCTAATCCTAGCATGATAAAGAAGATTCAAAGAGAGTGAGATGCCAGCTCTTTTCATTCAGTCAGTAGCTTCAAACATTTCTGGACGTTTTTCAATGGCAAAAATCAATGAATATTGTAAATGCACAAACAGTAATATCTCCGCATTGCAAGGTGCAATTCTGAAATTTTTTGCTTTTTCCTGCTAATCCTAGCATGATAAAGAAGATTCAAAGAGAGTGAGATGCCAGCTCTTTTCATTCAGTCAGTAGCTTCAAACATTTCTGGACGTTTTTCAATGGCAAAAATCAATGAATATTGTAAATGCACAAACAGTAATTTCTCCGCATTGCAAGGTGCAATTCTGAAATTTTTTGCTTTTTTCTGCTAATCCTAGCATGATAAAGAAGATTCAAAGAGAGTGAGATGCCAGCTCTTTTCATTCAGTCAGTAGCTTCAAACATTTCTGGTATATGAATAACATGATGTTTTTCAATGGCAAAAATCAATGAATATTGTAAATGCACAAACAGTAATATCTCCACATTGCAAGGTGCAATTCTGAAATTTTTTGCTTTTTCCTGCTCCTCTTAGCATGATAAAGAAGATTCAAAGAGAGTGAGATGCCAGCTCTTTTCATTCAGTCAGTAGCTTCAAACATTTCTGGTATATGAATAACATGATGTTTTTCAATGGCAAAAATCAATGAATATTGTAAATGCACAAACAGTAATATCTCCACATTGCAAGGTGCAATTCTGAAATTTTTTGCTTTTTCCTGCTAATCCTAGCATGATAAAGAAGATTCAAAGAGAGTGAGATGCCAGCTCTTTTCATTCAGTCAGTAGCTTCAAACATTTCTGGACGTTTTTCAATGGCAAAAATCAATGAATATTGTAAATGCACAAACAGTAATATCTCCGCATTGCAAGGTGCAATTCTGAAATTTTTTGGTTTTTCCTGCTAATCCTAGCATGATAAAGAAGATTCAAAGAGAGTGAGATGCCAGCTCTTTTCATTCAGTCAGTAGCTTCAAACATTTCTGGACGTTTTTCAATGGCAAAAATCAATGAATATTGTAAATGCACAAACAGTAATATCTCCGCATTGCAAGGTGCAATTCTGAAATTTTTTGTTTTTTCCTGCTCCTCTTAGCATGATAAAGAAGATTCAAAGAGAGTGATATGCCAGCTCTTTTCATTCAGTCAGTAGCTTCAAACATTTCTGGTATATGAATAACATCATGTTTTTCAATGGCAAAAATCAATGAATATTGTAAATGCACAAACAGTAATATCTCCACATTGCAAGGTGCAATTCTGAAATTTTTTGCTTTTTCCTGCTAATCCTAGCATGATAAAGAAGATTCAAAGAGAGTGAGATGCCAGCTCTTTTCATTCAGTCAGTAGCTTCAAACATTTCTGGTATATGAATAACATGATGTTTTTCAATGGCAAAAATCAATGAATATTGTAAATGCACAAACAGTAATATCTCCACATTGCAAGGTGCAATTCTGAAATTTTTTGCTTTTTCCTGCTAATCCTAGCATGATAAAGAAGATTCAAAGAGAGTGAGATGCCAGCTCCTTTCATTCATGCAGTAGCTTCAAACAGTTCTGGACGTTTTTCAATGGCAAAAATCAATGAATATTGTAAATGCACAAACAGTAATTTCTCCGCATTGCAAGGTGCAATTCTGAAATTTTTTGCTTTTTCCTGCTAATCCTAGCATGATAAAGAAGATTCAAAGAGAGTGAGATGCCAGCTCCTTTCATTCAGTCAGTAGCTTCAAACATTTCTGGACGTTTTTCAATGGCAAAAATCAATGAATATTGTAAATGCACAAACAGTAATTTCTCCGCATTGCAAGGTGCAATTCTGAAATTTTTTGCTTTTTCCTGCTAATTCTAGCATGATAAAGAAGACTCAATGAGAGTGAGATGCCAGCTCTTTTCATTCAGTCAGTAGCTTCAAACATTTCTGGACGTTTTTCAATGGCAAAAATCAATGAATATTGTAAATGCACAAACAGTAATTTCTCCGCATTGCAAGGTGCAATTCTGAAATTTTTTGCTTTTTCCTGCTAATCCTAGCATGATAAAGAAGATTCAAAGAGAGTGAGATGCCAGCTCTTTTCATTCAGTCAGTAGCTTCAAACATTTCTGGTATATGAATAACATGATGTTTTTCAATGGCAAAAATCAATGAATATTGTAAATGCACAAACAGTAATATCTCCGCATTGCAAGGTGCAATTCTGAAATTTTTTGCTTTTTCCTGCTAATCCTAGCATGATAAAGAAGATTCAAAGAGAGTGAGATGCCAGCTCTTTTCATTCAGTCAGTAGCTTCAAACATTTCTGGACGTTTTTCAATGGCAAAAATCAATGAATATTGTAAATGCACAAACAGTAATATCTCCGCATTGCAAGGTGCAATTCTGAAATTTTTTGCTTTTTCCTGCTCCTCTTAGCATGATAAAGAAGATTCAAAGAGAGTGAGATGCCAGCTCTTTTCATTCAGTCAGTAGCTTCAAACATTTCTGGACGTTTTTCAATGGCAAAAATCAATGAATATTGTAAATGCACAAACAGTAATATCTCCGCATCGCAAGGTGCAATTCTGAAATTTTTTGCTTTTTCCTGCTAATCCTAGCATGATAAAGAAGATTCAAAGAGAGTGAGATGCCAGCTCTTTTCATTCAGTCAGTAGCTTCAAACATTTCTGGTATATGAATAACATGATGTTTTTCAATGGCAAAAATCAATGAATATTGTAAATGCACAAACAGTAATATCTCCACATTGCAAGGTGCAATTCTGAAATTTTTTGCTTTTTCCTGCTAATCCTAGCATGATAAAGAACATTCAAAGAGAGTGAGATGCCAGCTCTTTTCATTCAGTCAGTAGCTTGAAACATTTCTGGACGTTTTTCAATGGCAAAAATCAATGAATATTGTAAATGCACAAACAGTAATATCTCCGCATTGCAAGGTGCAATTCTGAAATTTTTTGCTTTTTCCTGCTAATCCTAGCATGATAAAGAAGATTCAAAGAGAGTGAGATGCCAGCTCTTTTCATTCAGTCAGTAGCTTCAAACATTTCTGGTATATGAATAACATGATGTTTTTCAATGGCAAAAATCAATGAATATTGTAAATGCACAAACAGTAATATCTCCACATTGCAAGGTGCAATTCTGAAATTTTTTGCTTTTTCCTGCTAATCCTAGCATGATAAAGAAGATTCAAAGAGAGTGAGATGCCAGCTCTTTTCATTCAGTCAGTAGCTTCAAACATTTCTGGACGTTTTTCAATGGCAAAAATCAATGAATATTGTAAATGCACAAACAGTAATATCTCCACATTGCAAGGTGCAATTCTGAAATTTTTTGCTTTTTCCTGCTAATCCTAGCATGATAAAGAAGATTCAAAGAGAGTGAGATGCCAGCTCTTTTCATTCAGTCAGTAGCTTCAAACATTTCTGGACGTTTTTCAATGGCAAAAATCAATGAATATTGTAAATGCACAAACAGTAATATCTCCGCATCGCAAGGTGCAATTCTGAAATTTTTTGCTTTTTCCTGCTAATCCTAGCATGATAAAGAAGATTCAAAGAGAGTGAGATGCCAGCTCTTTTCATTCAGTCAGTAGCTTCAAACATTTCTGGTATATGAATAACATGATGTTTTTCAATGGCAAAAATCAATGAATATTGTAAATGCACAAACAGTAATATCTCCACATTGCAAGGTGCAATTCTGAAATTTTTTGCTTTTTCCTGCTAATCCTAGCATGATAAAGAACATTCAAAGAGAGTGAGATGCCAGCTCTTTTCATTCAGTCAGTAGCTTGAAACATTTCTGGACGTTTTTCAATGGCAAAAATCAATGAATATTGTAAATGCACAAACAGTAATATCTCCGCATTGCAAGGTGCAATTCTGAAATTTTTTGCTTTTTCCTGCTAATCCTAGCATGATAAAGAAGATTCAAAGAGAGTGAGATGCCAGCTCTTTTCATTCAGTCAGTAGCTTCAAACATTTCTGGTATATGAATAACATGATGTTTTTCAATGGCAAAAATCAATGAATATTGTAAATGCACAAACAGTAATATCTCCACATTGCAAGGTGCAATTCTGAAATTTTTTGCTTTTTCCTGCTAATCCTAGCATGATAAAGAAGATTCAAAGAGAGTGAGATGCCAGCTCTTTTCATTCAGTCAGTAGCTTCAAACATTTCTGGACGTTTTTCAATGGCAAAAATCAATGAATATTGTAAATGCACAAACAGTAATATCTCCGCATTGCAAGGTGCAATTCTGAAATTTTTTGCTTTTTCCTGCTCCTCTTAGCATGATAAAGAAGATTCAAAGAGAGTGAGATGCCAGCTCTTTTCATTCAGTCAGTAGCTTCAAACATTTCTGGTATATGAATAACATGATGTTTTTCAATGGCAAAAATCAATGAATATTGTAAATGCACAAACAGTAATATCTCCACATTGCAAGGTGCAATTCTGAACTTTTTTGCTTTTTCCTGCTAATCCTAGCATGATAAAGAACATTCAAAGAGAGTGAGATGCCAGCTCTTTTCATTCAGTCAGTAGCTTGAAACATTTCTGGACGTTTTTCAATGGCAAAAATCAATGAATATTGTAAATGCACAAACAGTAATATCTCCGCATTGCAAGGTGCAATTCTGAAATTTTTTGCTTTTTCCTGCTAATCCTAGCATGATAAAGAAGATTCAAAGAGAGTGAGATGCCAGCTCTTTTCATTCAGTCAGTAGCTTCAAACATTTCTGGTATATGAATAACATGATGTTTTTCAATGGCAAAAATCAATGAATATTGTAAATGCACAAACAGTAATATCTCCACATTGCAAGGTGCAATTCTGAAATTTTTTGCTTTTTCCTGCTACTCCTAGCATGATAAAGAAGATTCAAAGAGAGTGAGATGCCAGCTCTTTTCATTCAGTCAGTAGCTTCAAACATTTCTGGACGTTTTTCAATGGCAAAAATCAATGAATATTGTAAATGCACAAACAGTAATATCTCCACATTGCAAGGTGCAATTCTGAAATTTTTTGCTTTTTCCTGCTAATCCTAGCATGATAAAGAAGATTCAAAGAGAGTGAGATGCCAGCTCTTTTCATTCAGTCAGTAGCTTCAAACATTTCTGGACGTTTTTCAATGGCAAAAATCAATGAATATTGTAAATGCACAAACAGTAATATCTCCGCATCGCAAGGTGCAATTCTGAAATTTTTTGCTTTTTCCTGCTAATCCTAGC
This sequence comes from Phyllobates terribilis, assembly GCF_046119375.1. Lineage (NCBI taxonomy): Eukaryota > Metazoa > Chordata > Amphibia > Anura > Dendrobatidae > Phyllobates > Phyllobates terribilis. The sequence goes on along the minus strand of NW_027363054.1, from coordinate 1,363,019 downwards.
ATGATAAAGAAGATTCAAAGAGAGTGAGATGCCAGCTCTTTTCATTCAGTCAGTAGCTTCAAACATTTCTGGTATATGAATAATATGATGTTTTTCAATGGCAAAAATCAATGAATATTGTAAATGCACAAACAGTAATATCTCCACATTGCAAGGTGCAATTCTGAAATTTTTTGCTTTTTCCTGCTAATCCTAGCATGATAAAGAACATTCAAAGAGAGTGAGATGCCAGCTCTTTTCATTCAGTCAGTAGCTTGAAACATTTCTGGACGTTTTTCAATGGCAAAAATCAATGAATATTGTAAATGCACAAACAGTAATATCTCCGCATTGCAAGGTGCAATTCTGAAATTTTTTGCTTTTTCCTGCTAATCCTAGCATGATAAAGAAGATTCAAAGAGAGTGAGATGCCAGCTCTTTTCATTCAGTCAGTAGCTTCAAACATTTCTGGTATATGAATAACATGATGTTTTTCAATGGCAAAAATCAATGAATATTGTAAATGCACAAACAGTAATATCTCCACATTGCAAGGTGCAATTCTGAAATTTTTTGCTTTTTCCTGCTAATCCTAGCATGATAAAGAAGATTCAAAGAGAGTGAGATGCCAGCTCTTTTCATTCAGTCAGTAGCTTCAAACATTTCTGGACGTTTTTCAATGGCAAAAATCAATGAATATTGTAAATGCACAAACAGTAATATCTCCACATTGCAAGGTGCAATTCTGAAATTTTTTGCTTTTTCCTGCTAATCCTAGCATGATAAAGAAGATTCAAAGAGAGTGAGATGCCAGCTCTTTTCATTCAGTTAGTAGCTTCAAACATTTCTGGTATATGAATAACATGATGTTTTTCAATGGCAAAAATCAATGAATATTGTAAATGCACAAACAGTAATATCTCCACATTGCAAGGTGCAATTCTGAAATTTTTTGCTTTTTCCTGCTAATCCTAGCATGATAAAGAAGATTCAAAGAGAGTGAGATGCCAGCTCCTTTCATTCAGTCAGTAGCTTCAAACATTTCTGGACGTTTTTCAATGGCAAAAATCAATGAATATTGTAAATGAACAAACAGTAATATCTCCGCATTGCAAGGTGCAATTCTGAAATTTTTTGCTTTTTCCTGCTAATCCTAGCATGATAAAGAAGATTCAAAGAGGGTGAGATGCCAGCTCTTTTCATTCAGTCAGTAGCTTCAAACATTTCTGGTATATGAATAACATGATGTTTTTCAATGGCAAAAATCAATGAATATTGTAAATGCACAAACAGTAATATCTCCACATTGCAAGGTGCAATTCTGAAATTTTTTGCTTTTTCCTGCTAATCCTAGCATGATAAAGAACATTCAAAGAGAGTGAGATGCCAGCTCTTTTCATTCAGTCAGTAGCTTGAAACATTTCTGGACGTTTTTCAATGGCAAAAATCAATGAATATTGTAAATGCACAAACAGTAATATCTCCGCATTGCAAGGTGCAATTCTGAAATTTTTTGCTTTTTCCTGCTAATCCTAGCATGATAAAGAAGATTCAAAGAGAGTGAGATGCCAGCTCTTTTCATTCAGTCAGTAGCTTCAAACATTTCTGGTATATGAATAACATGATGTTTTTCAATGGCAAAAATCAATGAATATTGTAAATGCACAAACAGTAATATCTCCACATTGCAAGGTGCAATTCTGAAATTTTTTGCTTTTTCCTGCTAATCCTAGCATGATAAAGAAGATTCAAAGAGAGTGAGATGCCAGCTCTTTTCATTCAGTCAGTAGCTTCAAACATTTCTGGACGTTTTTCAATGGCAAAAATCAATGAATATTGTAAATGCACAAACAGTAATATCTCCGCATTGCAAGGTGCAATTCTGAAATTTTTTGCTTTTTCCTGCTCCTCTTAGCATGATAAAGAAGATTCAAAGAGAGTGAGATGCCAGCTCTTTTCATTCAGTCAGTAGCTTCAAACATTTCTGGTATATGAATAACATGATGTTTTTCAATGGCAAAAATCAATGAATATTGTAAATGCACAAACAGTAATATCTCCACATTGCAAGGTGCAATTCTGAACTTTTTTGCTTTTTCCTGCTAATCCTAGCATGATAAAGAACATTCAAAGAGAGTGAGATGCCAGCTCTTTTCATTCAGTCAGTAGCTTGAAACATTTCTGGACGTTTTTCAATGGCAAAAATCAATGAATATTGTAAATGCACAAACAGTAATATCTCCGCATTGCAAGGTGCAATTCTGAAATTTTTTGCTTTTTCCTGCTAATCCTAGCATGATAAAGAAGATTCAAAGAGAGTGAGATGCCAGCTCTTTTCATTCAGTCAGTAGCTTCAAACATTTCTGGTATATGAATAACATGATGTTTTTCAATGGCAAAAATCAATGAATATTGTAAATGCACAAACAGTAATATCTCCACATTGCAAGGTGCAATTCTGAAATTTTTTGCTTTTTCCTGCTAATCCTAGCATGATAAAGAAGATTCAAAGAGAGTGAGATGCCAGCTCTTTTCATTCAGTCAGTAGCTTCAAACATTTCTGGACGTTTTTCAATGGCAAAAATCAATGAATATTGTAAATGCACAAACAGTAATATCTCCACATTGCAAGGTGCAATTCTGAAATTTTTTGCTTTTTCCTGCTAATCCTAGCATGATAAAGAAGATTCAAAGAGAGTGAGATGCCAGCTCTTTTCATTCAGTCAGTAGCTTCAAACATTTCTGGACGTTTTTCAATGGCAAAAATCAATGAATATTGTAAATGCACAAACAGTAATATCTCCGCATCGCAAGGTGCAATTCTGAAATTTTTTGCTTTTTCCTGCTAATCCTAGCATGATAAAGAAGATTCAAAGAGAGTGAGATGCCAGCTCTTTTCATTCAGTCAGTAGCTTCAAACATTTCTGGTATATGAATAATATGATGTTTTTCAATGGCAAAAATCAATGAATATTGTAAATGCACAAACAGTAATATCTCCACATTGCAAGGTGCAATTCTGAAATTTTTTGCTTTTTCCTGCTAATCCTAGCATGATAAAGAACATTCAAAGAGAGTGAGATGCCAGCTCTTTTCATTCAGTCAGTAGCTTGAAACATTTCTGGACGTTTTTCAATGGCAAAAATCAATGAATATTGTAAATGCACAAACAGTAATATCTCCGCATTGCAAGGTGCAATTCTGAAATTTTTTGCTTTTTCCTGCTAATCCTAGCATGATAAAGAAGATTCAAAGAGAGTGAGATGCCAGCTCTTTTCATTCAGTCAGTAGCTTCAAACATTTCTGGTATATGAATAACATGATGTTTTTCAATGGCAAAAATCAATGAATATTGTAAATGCACAAACAGTAATATCTCCACATTGCAAGGTGCAATTCTGAAATTTTTTGCTTTTTCCTGCTAATCCTAGCATGATAAAGAAGATTCAAAGAGAGTGAGATGCCAGCTCTTTTCATTCAGTCAGTAGCTTCAAACATTTCTGGACGTTTTTCAATGGCAAAAATCAATGAATATTGTAAATGCACAAACAGTAATATCTCCACATTGCAAGGTGCAATTCTGAAATTTTTTGCTTTTTCCTGCTAATCCTAGCATGATAAAGAAGATTCAAAGAGAGTGAGATGCCAGCTCTTTTCATTCAGTCAGTAGCTTCAAACATTTCTGGTATATGAATAACATGATGTTTTTCAATGGCAAAAATCAATGAATATTGTAAATGCACAAACAGTAATATCTCCGCATTGCAAGGTGCAATTCTGAAATTTTTTGCTTTTTCCTGCTAATCCTAGCATGATAAAGAAGATTCAAAGAGAGTGAGATGCCAGCTCTTTTCATTCAGTCAGTAGCTTCAAACATTTCTGGACGTTTTTCAATGGCAAAAATCAATGAATATTGTAAATGCACAAACAGTAATATCTCCGCATTGCAAGGTGCAATTCTGAAATTTTTTGCTTTTTCCTGCTCCTCTTAGCATGATAAAGAAGATTCAAAGAGAGTGAGATGCCAGCTCTTTTCATTCAGTCAGTAGCTTCAAACATTTCTGGACGTTTTTCAATGGCAAAAATCAATGAATATTGTAAATGCACAAACAGTAATTTCTCCGCATTGCAAGGTGCAATTCTGAAATTTTTTGCTTTTTCCTGCTAATCCTAGCATGATAAAGAAGATTCAAAGAGAGTGAGATGCCAGCTCTTTTCATTCAGTCAGTAGCTTCAAACATTTCTGGTATATGAATAACATGATGTTTTTCAATGGCAAAAATCAATGAATATTGTAAATGCACAAACAGTAATATCTCCACATTGCAAGGTGCAATTCTGAAATTTTTTGCTTTTTCCTGCTCCTCTTAGCATGATAAAGAAGATTCAAAGAGAGTGAGATGCCAGCTCTTTTCATTCAGTCAGTAGCTTCAAACATTTCTGGTATATGAATAAAATGATGTTTTTCAATGGCAAAAATCAATGAATATTGTAAATGCACAAACAGTAATATCTCCACATTGCAAGGTGCAATTCTGAAATTTTTTGCTTTTTCCTGCTAATCCTAGCATGATAAAGAAGATTCAAAGAGAGTGAGATGCCAGCTCTTTTCATTCAGTCAGTAGCTTCAAACATTTCTGGACTTTTTTCAATGGCAAAAATCAATGAATATTGTAAATGCACAAACAGTAATATCTCCGCATTGCAAGGTGCAATTCTGAAATTTTTTGCTTTTTCCTGCTAATCCTAGCATGATAAAGAAGATTCAAAGAGAGTGAGATGCCAGCTCTTTTCATTCAGTCAGTAGCTTCAAACATTTCTGGACGTTTTTCAATGGCAAAAATCAATGAATATTGTAAATGCACAAACAGTAATATCTCCGCATTGCAAGGTGCAATTCTGAAATTTTTTGCTTTTTCCTGCTAATCCTAGCATGATAAAGAAGATTCAAAGAGAGTGAGATGCCAGCTCTTTTCATTCAGTCAGTAGCTTCAAACATTTCTGGACGTTTTTCAATGGCAAAAATCAATGAATATTGTAAATGCACAAACAGTAATATCTCCGCATTGCAAGGTGCAATTCTGAAATTTTTTGCTTTTTCCTGCTAATCCTAGCATGATAAAGAAGATTCAAAGAGAGTGAGATGCCAGCTCCTTTCATTCAGTCAGTAGCTTCAAACATTTCTGGACGTTTTTCAATGGCAAAAATCAATGAATATTGTAAATGAACAAACAGTAATATCTCCGCATTGCAAGGTGCAATTCTGAAATTTTTTGCTTTTTCCTGCTAATCCTAGCATGATAAAGAAGATTCAAAGAGGGTGAGATGCCAGCTCTTTTCATTCAGTCAGTAGCTTCAAACATTTCTGGTATATGAATAACATGATGTTTTTCAATGGCAAAAATCAATGAATATTGTAAATGCACAAACAGTAATATCTCCACATTGCAAGGTGCAATTCTGAAATTTTTTGCTTTTTCCTGCTAATCCTAGCATGATAAAGAAGATTCAAAGAGAGTGAGATGCCAGCTCTTTTCATTCAGTCAGTAGCTTCAAACATTTCTGGACGTTTTTCAATGGCAAAAATCAATGAATATTGTAAATGCACAAACAGTAATATCTCCACATTGCAAGGTGCAATTCTGAAATTTTTTGCTTTTTCCTGCTAATCCTAGCATGATAAAGAAGATTCAAAGAGAGTGAGATGCCAGCTCTTTTCATTCAGTCAGTAGCTTCAAACATTTCTGGTATATGAATAACATGATGTTTTTCAATGGCAAAAATCAATGAATATTGTAAATGCACAAACAGTAATATCTCCGCATTGCAAGGTGCAATTCTGAAATTTTTTGCTTTTTCCTGCTAATCCTAGCATGATAAAGAAGATTCAAAGAGAGTGAGATGCCAGCTCTTTTCATTCAGTCAGTAGCTTCAAACATTTCTGGACGTTTTTCAATGGCAAAAATCAATGAATATTGTAAATGCACAAACAGTAATATCTCCGCATTGCAAGGTGCAATTCTGAAATTTTTTGCTTTTTCCTGCTCCTCTTAGCATGATAAAGAAGATTCAAAGAGAGTGAGATGCCAGCTCTTTTCATTCAGTCAGTAGCTTCAAACATTTCTGGACGTTTTTCAATGGCAAAAATCAATGAATATTGTAAATGCACAAACAGTAATTTCTCCGCATTGCAAGGTGCAATTCTGAAATTTTTTGCTTTTTCCTGCTAATCCTAGCATGATAAAGAAGATTCAAAGAGAGTGAGATGCCAGCTCTTTTCATTCAGTCAGTAGCTTCAAACATTTCTGGTATATGAATAACATGATGTTTTTCAATGGCAAAAATCAATGAATATTGTAAATGCACAAACAGTAATATCTCCACATTGCAAGGTGCAATTCTGAAATTTTTTGCTTTTTCCTGCTCCTCTTAGCATGATAAAGAAGATTCAAAGAGAGTGAGATGCCAGCTCTTTTCATTCAGTCAGTAGCTTCAAACATTTCTAGTATATGAATAAAATGATGTTTTTCAATGGCAAAAATCAATGAATATTGTAAATGCACAAACAGTAATATCTCCACATTGCAAGGTGCAATTCTGAAATTTTTTGCTTTTTCCTGCTAATCCTAGCATGATAAAGAAGATTCAAAGAGAGTGAGATGCCAGCTCTTTTCATTCAGTCAGTAGCTTCAAACATTTCTGGACGTTTTTCAATGGCAAAAATCAATGAATATTGTAAATGCACAAACAGTAATATCTCCGCATTGCAAGGTGCAATTCTGAAATTTTTTGCTTTTTCCTGCTAATCCTAGCATGATAAAGAAGATTCAAAGAGAGTGAGATGCCAGCTCTTTTCATTCAGTCAGTAGCTTCAAACATTTCTGGACGTTTTTCAATGGCAAAAATCAATGAATATTGTAAATGCACAAACAGTAATATCTCCGCATTGCAAGGTGCAATTCTGAAATTTTTTGCTTTTTCCTGCTAATCCTAGCATGATAAAGAAGATTCAAAGAGAGTGAGATGCCAGCTCTTTTCATTCAGTCAGTAGCTTCAAACATTTCTGGACGTTTTTCAATGGCAAAAATCAATGAATATTGTAAATGCACAAACAGTAATATCTCCGCATTGCAAGGTGCAATTCTGAAATTTTTTGCTTTTTCCTGCTAATCCTAGCATGATAAAGAAGATTCAAAGAGAGTGAGATGCCAGCTCCTTTCATTCAGTCAGTAGCTTCAAACATTTCTGGACGTTTTTCAATGGCAAAAATCAATGAATATTGTAAATGAACAAACAGTAATATCTCCGCATTGCAAGGTGCAATTCTGAAATTTTTTGCTTTTTCCTGCTAATCCTAGCATGATAAAGAAGATTCAAAGAGGGTGAGATGCCAGCTCTTTTCATTCAGTCAGTAGCTTCAAACATTTCTGGTATATGAATAACATGATGTTTTTCAATGGCAAAAATCAATGAATATTGTAAATGCACAAACAGTAATATCTCCGCATTGCAAGGTGCAATTCTGAAATTTTTTGCTTTTTCCTGCTAATCCTAGCATGATAAAGAAGATTCAAAGAGAGTGAGATGCCAGCTCTTTTCATTCAGTCAGTAGCTTCAAACATTTCTGGTATATGAATAACATGATGTTTTTCAATGGCAAAAATCAATGAATATTGTAAATGCACAAACAGTAATTTCTCCGCATTGCAAGGTGCAATTCTGAAATTTTTTGCTTTTTCCTGCTAATCCTAGCATGATAAAGAAGATTCAAAGAGAGTGAGATGTCAGCTCCTTTCATTCAGTCAGTAGCTTCAAACATTTCTGGACGTTTTTCAATGGCAAAAATCAATGAATATTGTAAATGCACAAACAGTAATTTCTCCGCATTGCAAGGTGCAATTCTGAAATTTTTTGCTTTTTCCTGCTAATCCTAGCATGATAAAGAAGATTCAAAGAGAGTGAGATGCCAGCTCTTTTCATTCAGTCAGTAGCTTCAAACATTTCTGGTATGTGAATAACATGATGTTTTTCAATGGCAAAAATCAATGAATATTGTAAATGCACAAACAGTAATATCTCCGCATTGCAAGGTGCAATTCGGAAATTTTTTGCTTTTTCCTGCTAATCCTAGCATGATAAAGAAGATTCAAAGACAGTGAGATGCCAGCTCCTTTCATTCAGTCAGTAGCTTCAAACATTTCTGGACGTTTTTCAATGGCAAAAATCAATGAATATTGTAAATGCACAAACAGTAATATCTCCGCATTGCAAGGTGCAATTCGGAAATTTTTTGCCTTTTCCTGCTAATCCTAGCATGATAAAGAAGATTCAAAGAGAGTGAGATGCCAGCTCCTTTCATTCAGTCAGTAGCTTCAAACATTTCTGGACGTTTTTCAATGGCAAAAATCAATGAATATTGTAAATGCACAAACAGTAATATCTCCGCATTGCAAGGTGCAATTCTGAAATTTTTTGCTTTTTCCTGCTAATCCTAGCATGATAAAGAAGATTCAAAGAGAGTGAGATGCCAGCTCTTTTCATTCAGTCAGTAGCTTCAAACATTTCTGGTATATGAATAACATGATGTTTTTCAATGGCAAAAATCAATGAATATTGTAAATGCACAAACAGTAATATCTCCACATTGCAAGGTGCAATTCTGAAATTTTTTGCTTTTTCCTGCTAATCCTAGCATGATAAAGAAGATTCAAAGAGAGTGAGATGCCAGCTCTTTTCATTCAGTCAGTAGCTTCAAACATTTCTGGACGTTTTTCAATGGCAAAAATCAATGAATATTGTAAATGCACAAACAGTAATATCTCCGCATTGCAAGGTGCAATTCTGAAATTTTTTGCTTTTTCCTGCTAATCCTAGCATGATAAAGAAGATTCAAAGAGAGTGAGATGCCAGCTCTTTTCATTCAGTCAGTAGCTTCAAACATTTCTGGTATATGAATAACATGATGTTTTTCAATGGCAAAAATCAATGAATATTGTAAATGCACAAACAGTAATATCTCCACATTGCAAGGTGCAATTCTGAAATTTTTTGCTTTTTCCTGCTAATCCTAGCATGATAAAGAAGATTCAAAGAGAGTGAGATGCCAGCTCTTTTCATTCAGTCGGTAGCTTCAAACATTTCTGGACGTTTTTCAATGGCAAAAATCAATGAATATTGTAAATGCACAAACAGTAATATCTCCGCATTGCAAGGTGCAATTCTGAATTTTTTTGCTTTTTCCTGCTAATCCTAGCATGATAAAGAAGATTCAAAGAGAGTGAGAAGCCAGCTCCTTTCATTCAGTCAGTAGCTTCAAACATTTCTGGACGTTTTTCAATGGCAAAAATCAATGAATATTGTAAATGCACAAACAGTAATATCTCCGCATTGCAAGGTGCAATTCTGAAATTTTTTGCTTTTTCCTGCTAATCCTAGCATGATAAAGAAGATTCAAAGAGAGTGAGATGCCAGCTCTTTTCATTCAGTCAGTAGCTTCAAACATTTCTGGATGTTTTTCAATGGCAAAAATCAATGAATATTGTAAATGCACAAACAGTAATATCTCCGCATTGCAAGGTGCAATTCTGAAATTTTTTGCTTTTTCCTGCTAATCCTAGCATGATAAAGAAGATTCAAAGAGAGTGAGATGCCAGCTCTTTTCATTCAGTCAGTAGCTTCAAACATTTCTGGTATATGAATAACATGATGTTTTTCAATGGCAAAAATCAATGAATATTGTAAATGCACAAACAGTAATTTCTCCGCATTGCAAGGTGCAATTCTGAAATTTTTTGCTTTTTCCTGCTAATCCTAGCATGATAAAGAAGATTCAAAGAGAGTGAGATGTCAGCTTCTTTCATTCAGTCAGTAGCTTCAAACATTTCTGGACGTTTTTCAATGGCAAAAATCAATGAATATTGTAAATGCACAAACAGTAATATCTCCGCATTGCAAGGTGCAATTCTGAAATTTTTTGCTTTTTCCTGCTAATCCTAGCATGATAAAGAAGATTCAAAGAGAGTGAGATGCCAGCTCCTTTCATTCAGTCAGTAGCTTCAAACATTTCTGGACGTTTTTCAATGGCAAAAATCAATGAATATTGTAAATGCACAAACAGTAATATCTCCGCATTGCAAGGTGCAATTCTGAAATTTTTTGCTTTTTCCTGCTAATCCTAGCATGATAAAGAAGATTCAAAGAGAGTGAGATGCCAGCTCTTTTCATTCAGTCAGTAGCTTCAAACATTTCTGGTATATGAATAACATGATGTTTTTCAATGGCAAAAATCAATGAATATTGTAAATGCACAAACAGTAATTTCTCCGCATTGCAAGGTGCAATTCTGAAATTTTTTGCTTTTTCCTGCTAATCCTAGCATGATAAAGAAGATTCAAAGAGAGTGAGATGTCAGCTTCTTTCATTCAGTCAGTAGCTTCAAACATTTCTGGACGTTTTTCAATGGCAAAAATCAATGAATATTGTAAATGCACAAACAGTAATATCTCCGCATTGCAAGGTGCAATTCTGAAATTTTTTGCTTTTTCCTGCTAATCCTAGCATGATAAAGAAGATTCAAAGAGAGTGAGATGCCAGCTCCTTTCATTCAGTCAGTAGCTTCAAACATTTCTGGACGTTTTTCAATGGCAAAAATCAATGAATATTGTAAATGCACAAACAGTAATATCTCCGCATTGCAAGGTGCAATTCTGAAATTTTTTGCTTTTTCCTGCTAATCCTAGCATGATAAAGAAGATTCAAAGAGAGTGAGATGCCAGCTCTTTTCATTCAGTCAGTAGCTTCAAACATTTCTGGTATATGAATAACATGATGTTTTTCAATGGCAAAAATCAATGAATATTGTAAATGCACAAACAGTAATATCTCCACATTGCAAGGTGCAATTCTGAAATTTTTTGCTTTTTCCTGCTAATCCTAGCATGATAAAGAAGATTCAAAGAGAGTGAGATGCCAGCTCTTTTCATTCAGTCAGTAGCTTCAAACATTTCTGGACGTTTTTCAATGGCAAAAATCAATGAATATTGTAAATGCGCAAACAGTAATATCTCCGCATTGCAAGGTGCAATTCTGAAATTTTTGCTTTTTCCTGCTAATCCTAGCATGATAAAGAAGATTCAAAGAGAGTGAGATGCCAGCTCTTTTCATTCAGTCAGTAGCTTCAAACATTTCTGGTATATGAATAACATGATGTTTTTCAATGGCAAAAATCAATGAATATTGTAAATGCACAAACAGTAATATCTCCGCATTGCAAGGTGCAATTCTGAAATTTTTTGCTTTTTCCTGCTAATCCTAGCATGATAAAGAAGATTCAAAGAGAGTGAGATGCCAGCTCTTTTCATTCAGTCAGTAGCTTCAAACATTTCTGGACGTTTTTCAATGGCAAAAATCAATGAATATTGTAAATGCACAAACAGTAATATCTCCGCATTGCAAGGTGCAATTCTGAAATTTTTTGCTTTTTCCTGCTAATCCTAGCATGATAAAGAAGATTCAAAGAGAGTGAGATGCCAGCTCTTTTCATTCAGTCAGTAGCTTCAAACATTTCTGGTATATGAATAACATGATGTTTTTCAATGGCAAAAATCAATGAATATTGTAAATGCACAAACAGTAATATCTCCACATTGCAAGGTGCAATTCTGAAATTTTTTGGTTTTTCCTGCTAATCCTAGCATGATAAAGAAGATTCAAAGAGAGTGAGATGCCAGCTCTTTTCATTCAGTCAGTAGCTTCAAACATTTCTGGACGTTTTTCAATAGCAAAAATCAATGAATATTGTAAATGCACAAACAGTAATATCTCCGCATTGCAAGGTGCAATTCTGAAATTTTTTGCTTTTTCCTGCAAATCCTAGCATGATAAAGAAGATTCAAAGAGAGTGAGATGCCAGCTCTTTTCATTCAGTCAGTAGCTTCAAACATTTCTGGTATATGAATAACGTGATGTTTTTCAATGGCAAAAATCAATGAATATTGTAAATGCACAAACAGTAATATTTCCGCATTGCAAGGTGCAATTCTGAATTTTTTTGCTTTTTCCTGCTAATCCTAGCATGATAAAGAAGATTCAAAGAGAGTGAGATGCCAGCTCTTTTCATTCAGTCAGTAGCTTCAAACATTTCTGGACGTTTTTCAATGGCAAAAATCAATGAATATTGTAAATGCACAAACAGTAATATCTCCGCATTGCAAGGTGCAATTCTGAAATTTTTTGCTTTTTCCTGCTAATCCTAGCATGATAAAGAAGATTCAAAGAGAGTGAGAAGCCAGCTCCTTTCATTCAGTCAGTAGCTTCAAACATTTCTGGACGTTTTTCAATGGCAAAAATCAATGAATATTGTAAATGCACAAACAGTAATATCTCCGCATTGCAAGGTGCAATTCTGAAATTTTTTGCTTTTTCCTGCTAATCCTAGCATGATAAAGAAGATTCAAAGAGAGTGAGATGCCAGCTCTTTTCATTCAGTCAGTAGCTTCAAACATTTCTGGATGTTTTCAATGGCAAAAATCAATGAATATTGTAAATGCACAAACAGTAATATCTCCGCATTGCAAGGTGCAATTCTGAAATTTTTTGCTTTTTCCTGCTAATCCTAGCATGATAAAGAAGATTCAAAGAGAGTGAGATGCCAGCTCTTTTCATTCAGTCAGTAGCTTCAAACATTTCTGGTATATGAATAACATGATGTTTTTCAATGGCAAAAATCAATGAATATTGTAAATGCACAAACAGTAATTTCTCCGCATTGCAAGGTGCAATTCTGAAATTTTTTGCTTTTTCCTGCTAATCCTAGCATGATAAAGAAGATTCAAAGAGAGTGAGATGTCAGCTCCTTTCATTCAGTCAGTAGCTTCAAACATTTCTGGACGTTTTTCAATGGCAAAAATCAATGAATATTGTAAATGCACAAACAGTAATTTCTCCGCATTGCAAGGTGCAATTCTGAAATTTTTTTCTTTTTCCTGCTAATCCTAGCATGATAAAGAAGATTCAAAGAGAGTGAGATGCCAGCTCTTTTCATTCAGTCAGTAGCTTCAAACATTTCTGGTATATGAATAACATGATGTTTTTCAATGGCAAAAATCAATGAATATTGTAAATGCACAAACAGTAATATCTCCGCATTGCAAGGTGCAATTCTGAAATTTTTTGCTTTTTCCTGCTAATCCTAGCATGATAAAGAAGATTCAAAGAGAGTGAGATGCCAGCTCCTTTCATTCAGTCAGTAGCTTCAAACATTTCTGGACGTTTTTCAATGGCAAAAATCAATGAATATTGTAAATGCACAAACAGTAATATCTCCGCATTGCAAGGTGCAATTCTGAAATTTTTTGCTTTTTCCTGCTAATCCTAGCATGATAAAGAAGATTCAAAGAGAGTGAGATGCCAGCTCCTTTCATTCAGTCAGTAGCTTCAAACATTTCTGGACGTTTTTCAATGGCAAAAATCAATGAATATTGTAAATGCACAAACAGTAATATCTCCGCATTGCAAGGTGCAATTCTGAAATTTTTTGCTTTTTCCTGCTAATCCTAGCATGATAAAGAAGATTCAAAGAGAGTGAGATGCCAGCTCTTTTCATTCAGTCAGTAGCTTCAAACATTTCTGGTATATGAATAACATGATGTTTTTCAATGGCAAAAATCAATGAATATTGTAAATGCACAAACAGTAATATCTCCACATTGCAAGGTGCAATTCTGAAATTTTTTGCTTTTTCCTGCTAATCCTAGCATGATAAAGAAGATTCAAAGAGAGTGAGATGCCAGCTCTTTTCATTCAGTCAGTAGCTTCAAACATTTCTGGACGTTTTTCAATGGCAAAAATCAATGAATATTGTAAATGCGCAAACAGTAATATCTCCGCATTGCAAGGTGCAATTCTGAAATTTTTGCTTTTTCCTGCTAATCCTAGCATGATAAAGAAGATTCAAAGAGAGTGAGATGCCAGCTCTTTTCATTCAGTCAGTAGCTTCAAACATTTCTGGTATATGAATAACATGATGTTTTTCAATGGCAAAAATCAATGAATATTGTAAATGCACAAACAGTAATATCTCCGCATTGCAAGGTGCAATTCTGAAATTTTTTGCTTTTTCCTGCTAATCCTAGCATGATAAAGAAGATTCAAAGAGAGTGAGATGCCAGCTCTTTTCATTCAGTCAGTAGCTTCAAACATTTCTGGACGTTTTTCAATGGCAAAAATCAATGAATATTGTAAATGCACAAACAGTAATATCTCCGCATTGCAAGGTGCAATTCTGAAATTTTTTGCTTTTTCCTGCTAATCCTAGCATGATAAAGAAGATTCAAAGAGAGTGAGATGCCAGCTCTTTTCATTCAGTCAGTAGCTTCAAACATTTCTGGTATATGAATAACATGATGTTTTTCAATGGCAAAAATCAATGAATATTGTAAATGCACAAACAGTAATATCTCCGCATTGCAAGGTGCAATTCTGAATTTTTTTGCTTTTTCCTGCTAATCCTAGCATGATAAAGAAGATTCAAAGAGAGTGAGATGCCAGCTCTTTTCATTCAGTCAGTAGCTTCAAACATTTCTGGACGTTTTTCAATGGCAAAAATCAATGAATATTGTAAATGCACAAACAGTAATATCTCCGCATTGCAAGGTGCAATTCTGAATTTTTTTGCTTTTTCCTGCTAATCCTAGCATGATAAAGAAGATTCAAAGAGAGTGAGAAGCCAGCTCCTTTCATTCAGTCAGTAGCTTCAAACATTTCTGGACGTTTTTCAATGGCAAAAATCAATGAATATTGTAAATGCACAAACAGTAATATCTCCGCATTGCAAGGTGCAATTCTGAAATTTTTTGCTTTTTCCTGCTAATCCTAGCATGATAAAGAAGATTCAAAGAGAGTGAGATGCCAGCTCTTTTCATTCAGTCAGTAGCTTCAAACATTTCTGGATGTTTTTCAATGGCAAAAATCAATGAATATTGTAAATGCACAAACAGTAATATCTCCGCATTGCAAGGTGCAATTCTGAAATTTTTTGCTTTTTCCTGCTAATCCTAGCATGATAAAGAAGATTCAAAGAGAGTGAGATGCCAGCTCTTTTCATTCAGTCAGTAGCTTCAAACATTTCTGGTATATGAATAACATGATGTTTTTCAATGGCAAAAATCAATGAATATTGTAAATGCACAAACAGTAATTTCTCCGCATTGCAAGGTGCAATTCTGAAATTTTTTGCTTTTTCCTGCTAATCCTAGCATGATAAAGAAGATTCAAAGAGAGTGAGATGTCAGCTTCTTTCATTCAGTCAGTAGCTTCAAACATTTCTGGACGTTTTTCAATGGCAAAAATCAATGAATATTGTAAATGCACAAACAGTAATATCTCCGCATTGCAAGGTGCAATTCTGAAATTTTTTGCTTTTTCCTGCTAATCCTAGCATGATAAAGAAGATTCAAAGAGAGTGAGATGCCAGCTCCTTTCATTCAGTCAGTAGCTTCAAACATTTCTGGATGTTTTTCAATGGCAAAAATCAATGAATATTGTAAATGCACAAACAGTAATATCTCCGCATTGCAAGGTGCAATTCTGAAATTTTTTGCTTTTTCCTGCTAATCCTAGCATGATAAAGAAGATTCAAAGAGAGTGAGATGCCAGCTCTTTTCATTCAGTCAGTAGCTTCAAACATTTCTGGTATATGAATAACATGATGTTTTTCAATGGCAAAAATCAATGAATATTGTAAATGCACAAACAGTAATATCTCCACATTGCAAGGTGCAATTCTGAAATTTTTTGCTTTTTCCTGCTAATCCTAGCATGATAAAGAAGATTCAAAGAGAGTGAGATGCCAGCTCTTTTCATTCAGTCAGTAGCTTCAAACATTTCTGGACGTTTTTCAATGGCAAAAATCAATGAATATTGTAAATGCGCAAACAGTAATATCTCCGCATTGCAAGGTGCAATTCTGAAATTTTTGCTTTTTCCTGCTAATCCTAGCATGATAAAGAAGATTCAAAGAGAGTGAGATGCCAGCTCTTTTCATTCAGTCAGTAGCTTCAAACATTTCTGGTATATGAATAACATGATGTTTTTCAATGGCAAAAATCAATGAATATTGTAAATGCACAAACAGTAATATCTCCGCATTGCAAGGTGCAATTCTGAAATTTTTTGCTTTTTCCTGCTAATCCTAGCATGATAAAGAAGATTCAAAGAGAGTGAGATGCCAGCTCTTTTCATTCAGTCAGTAGCTTCAAACATTTCTGGACGTTTTTCAATGGCAAAAATCAATGAATATTGTAAATGCACAAACAGTAATATCTCCGCATTGCAAGGTGCAATTCTGAATTTTTTTGCTTTTTCCTGCTAATCCTAGCATGATAAAGAAGATTCAAAGAGAGTGAGATGCCAGCTCTTTTCATTCAGTCAGTAGCTTCAAACATTTCTGGTATATGAATAACATGATGTTTTTCAATGGCAAAAATCAATGAATATTGTAAATGCACAAACAGTAATATCTCCACATTGCAAGGTGCAATTCTGAAATTTTTTGGTTTTTCCTGCTAATCCTAGCATGATAAAGAAGATTCAAAGAGAGTGAGATGCCAGCTCTTTTCATTCAGTCAGTAGCTTCAAACATTTCTGGACGTTTTTCAATAGCAAAAATCAATGAATATTGTAAATGCACAAACAATAATATCTCCGCATTGCAAGGTGCAATTCTGAAATTTTTTGCTTTTTCCTGCAAATCCTAGCATGATAAAGAAGATTCAAAGAGAGTGATATGCCAGCTCTTTTCATTCAGTCAGTAGCTTCAAACATTTCTGGTATATGAATAACGTGATGTTTTTCAATGGCAAAAATCAATGAATATTGTAAATGCACAAACAGTAATATCTCCGCATTGCAAGGTGCAATTCTGATTTTTTTTGCTTTTTCCTGCTAATCCTAGCATGATAAAGAAGATTCAAAGAGAGTGAGATGCCAGCTCTTTTCATTCAGTCAGTAGCTTCAAACATTTCTGGACGTTTTTCAGTGGCAAAAATCAATGAATATTGTAAATGCACAAACAGTAATATCTCCGCATTGCAAGGTGCAATTCTGAAATTTTTTGCTTTTTCCTGCTAATCCTAGCATGATAAAGAAGATTCAAAGAGAGTGAGAAGCCAGCTCCTTTCATTCAGTCAGTAGCTTCAAACATTTCTGGACGTTTTTCAATGGCAAAAATCAATGAATATTGTAAATGCACAAACAGTAATATCTCCGCATTGCAAGGTGCAATTCTGAAATTTTTTGCTTTTTCCTGCTAATCCTAGCATGATAAAGAAGATTCAAAGAGAGTGAGATGCCAGCTCTTTTCATTCAGTCAGTAGCTTCAAACATTTCTGGATGTTTTTCAATGGCAAAAATCAATGAATATTGTAAATGCACAAACAGTAATATCTCCGCATTGCAAGGTGCAATTCTGAAATTTTTTGCTTTTTCCTGCTAATCCTAGCATGATAAAGAAGATTCAAAGAGAGTGAGATGCCAGCTCTTTTCATTCAGTCAGTAGCTTCAAACATTTCTGGTATATGAATAACATGATGTTTTTCAATGGCAAAAATCAATGAATATTGTAAATGCACAAAGAGTAATTTCTCCGCATTGCAAGGTGCAATTCTGAAATTTTTTGCTTTTTCCTGCTAATCCTAGCATGATAAAGAAGATTCAAAGAGAGTGAGATGTCAGCTCCTTTCATTCAGTCAGTAGCTTCAAACATTTCTGGACGTTTTTCAATGGCAAAAATCAATGAATATTGTAAATGCACAAACAGTAATTTCTCCGCATTGCAAGGTGCAATTCTGAAATTTTTTTCTTTTTCCTGCTAATCCTAGCATGATAAAGAAGATTCAAAGAGAGTGAGATGCCAGCTCTTTTCATTCAGTCAGTAGCTTCAAACATTTCTGGTATATGAATAACATGATGTTTTTCAATGGCAAAAATCAATGAATATTGTAAATGCACAAACAGTAATATCTCCGCATTGCAAGGTGCAATTCTGAAATTTTTTGCTTTTTCCTGCTAATCCTAGCATGATAAAGAAGATTCAAAGAGAGTGAGATGCCAGCTCCTTTCATTCAGTCAGTAGCTTCAAACATTTCTGGACGTTTTTCAATGGCAAAAATCAATGAATATTGTAAATGCACAAACAGTAATATCTCCGCATTGCAAGGTGCAATTCTGAAATTTTTTGCTTTTTCCTGCTAATCCTAGCATGATAAAGAAGATTCAAAGAGAGTGAGATGCCAGCTCCTTTCATTCAGTCAGTAGCTTCAAACATTTCTGGACGTTTTTCAATGGCAAAAATCAATGAATATTGTAAATGCACAAACAGTAATATCTCCGCATTGCAAGGTGCAATTCTGAAATTTTTTGCTTTTTCCTGCTAATCCTAGCATGATAAAGAAGATTCAAAGAGAGTGAGATGCCAGCTCTTTTCATTCAGTCAGTAGCTTCAAACATTTCTGGTATATGAATAACATGATGTTTTTCAATGGCAAAAATCAATGAATATTGTAAATGCACAAACAGTAATATCTCCACATTGCAAGGTGCAATTCTGAAATTTTTTGCTTTTTCCTGCTAATCCTAGCATGATAAAGAAGATTCAAAGAGAGTGAGATGCCAGCTCTTTTCATTCAGTCAGTAGCTTCAAACATTTCTGGACGTTTTTCAATGGCAAAAATCAATGAATATTGTAAATGCGCAAACAGTAATATCTCCGCATTGCAAGGTGCAATTCTGAAATTTTTGCTTTTTCCTGCTAATCCTAGCATGATAAAGAAGATTCAAAGAGAGTGAGATGCCAGCTCTTTTCATTCAGTCAGTAGCTTCAAACATTTCTGGTATATGAATAACATGATGTTTTTCAATGGCAAAAATCAATGAATATTGTAAATGCACAAACAGTAATATCTCCGCATTGCAAGGTGCAATTCTGAAATTTTTTGCTTTTTCCTGCTAATCCTAGCATGATAAAGAAGATTCAAAGAGAGTGAGATGCCAGCTCTTTTCATTCAGTCAGTAGCTTCAAACATTTCTGGACGTTTTTCAATGGCAAAAATCAATGAATATTGTAAATGCACAAACAGTAATATCTCCGCATTGCAAGGTGCAATTCTGAAATTTTTTGCTTTTTCCTGCTAATCCTAGCATGATAAAGAAGATTCAAAGAGAGTGAGATGCCAGCTCTTTTCATTCAGTCAGTAGCTTCAAACATTTCTGGTATATGAATAACATGATGTTTTTCAATGGCAAAAATCAATGAATATTGTAAATGCACAAACAGTAATATCTCCGCATTGCAAGGTGCAATTCTGAAATTTTTTGCTTTTTCCTGCTAATCCTAGCATGATAAAGAAGATTCAAAGAGAGTGAGATGCCAGCTCTTTTCATTCAGTCAGTAGCTTCAAACATTTCTGGATGTTTTTCAATGGCAAAAATCAATGAATATTGTAAATGCACAAACAGTAATATCTCCGCATTGCAAGGTGCAATTCTGAAATTTTTTGCTTTTTCCTGCTAATCCTAGCATGATAAAGAAGATTCAAAGAGAGTGAGATGCCAGCTCTTTTCATTCAGTCAGTAGCTTCAAACATTTCTGGTATATGAATAACATGATGTTTTTCAATGGCAAAAATCAATGAATATTGTAAATGCACAAACAGTAATTTCTCCGCATTGCAAGGTGCAATTCTGAAATTTTTTGCTTTTTCCTGCTAATCCTAGCATGATAAAGAAGATTCAAAGAGAGTGAGATGTCAGCTTCTTTCATTCAGTCAGTAGCTTCAAACATTTCTGGACGTTTTTCAATGGCAAAAATCAATGAATATTGTAAATGCACAAACAGTAATATCTCCGCATTGCAAGGTGCAATTCTGAAATTTTTTGCTTTTTCCTGCTAATCCTAGCATGATAAAGAAGATTCAAAGAGAGTGAGATGCCAGCTCCTTTCATTCAGTCAGTAGCTTCAAACATTTCTGGACGTTTTTCAATGGCAAAAATCAATGAATATTGTAAATGCACAAACAGTAATATCTCCGCATTGCAAGGTGCAATTCTGAAATTTTTTGCTTTTTCCTGCTAATCCTAGCATGATAAAGAAGATTCAAAGAGAGTGAGATGCCAGCTCTTTTCATTCAGTCAGTAGCTTCAAACATTTCTGGTATATGAATAACATGATGTTTTTCAATGGCAAAAATCAATGAATATTGTAAATGCACAAACAGTAATATCTCCACATTGCAAGGTGCAATTCTGAAATTTTTTGCTTTTTCCTGCTAATCCTAGCATGATAAAGAAGATTCAAAGAGAGTGAGATGCCAGCTCTTTTCATTCAGTCAGTAGCTTCAAACATTTCTGGACGTTTTTCAATGGCAAAAATCAATGAATATTGTAAATGCGCAAACAGTAATATCTCTGCATTGCAAGGTGCAATTCTGAAATTTTTGCTTTTTCCTGCTAATCCTAGCATGATAAAGAAGATTCAAAGAGAGTGAGATGCCAGCTCTTTTCATTCAGTCAGTAGCTTCAAACATTTCTGGTATATGAATAACATGATGTTTTTCAATGGCAAAAATCAATGAATATTGTAAATGCACAAACAGTAATATCTCCGCATTGCAAGGTGCAATTCTGAAATTTTTTGCTTTTTCCTGCTAATCCTAGCATGATAAAGAAGATTCAAAGAGAGTGAGATGCCAGCTCTTTTCATTCAGTCAGTAGCTTCAAACATTTCTGGACGTTTTTCAATGGCAAAAATCAATGAATATTGTAAATGCACAAACAGTAATATCTCCGCATTGCAAGGTGCAATTCTGAAATTTTTTGCTTTTTCCTGCTAATCCTAGCATGATAAAGAAGATTCAAAGAGAGTGAGATGCCAGCTCTTTTCATTCAGTCAGTAGCTTCAAACATTTCTGGTATATGAATAACATGATGTTTTTCAATGGCAAAAATCAATGAATATTGTAAATGCACAAACAGTAATATCTCCACATTGCAAGGTGCAATTCTGAAATTTTTTGGTTTTTCCTGCTAATCCTAGCATGATAAAGAAGATTCAAAGAGAGTGAGATGCCAGCTCTTTTCATTCAGTCAGTAGCTTCAAACATTTCTGGACGTTTTTCAATAGCAAAAATCAATGAATATTGTAAATGCACAAACAGTAATATCTCCGCATTGCAAGGTGCAATTCTGAAATTTTTTGCTTTTTCCTGCAAATCCTAGCATGATAAAGAAGATTCAAAGAGAGTGAGATGCCAGCTCTTTTCATTCAGTCAGTAGCTTCAAACATTTCTGGTATATGAATAACGTGATGTTTTTCAATGGCAAAAATCAATGAATATTGTAAATGCACAAACAGTAATATCTCCGCATTGCAAGGTGCAATTCTGATTTTTTTTGCTTTTTCCTGCTAATCCTAGCATGATAAAGAAGATTCAAAGAGAGTGAGATGCCAGCTCTTTTCATTCAGTCAGTAGCTTCAAACATTTCTGGACGTTTTTCAATGGCAAAAATCAATGAATATTGTAAATGCACAAACAGTAATATCTCCGCATTGCAAGGTGCAATTCTGAAATTTTTTGCTTTTTCCTGCTAATCCTAGCATGATAAAGAAGATTCAAAGAGAGTGAGAAGCCAGCTCCTTTCATTCAGTCAGTAGCTTCAAACATTTCTGGACGTTTTTCAATGGCAAAAATCAATGAATATTGTAAATGCACAAACAGTAATATCTCCGCATTGCAAGGTGCAATTCTGAAATTTTTTGCTTTTTCCTGCTAATCCTAGCATGATAAAGAAGATTCAAAGAGAGTGAGATGCCAGCTCTTTTCATTCAGTCAGTAGCTTCAAACATTTCTGGATGTTTTTCAATGGCAAAAATCAATGAATATTGTAAATGCACAAACAGTAATATCTCCGCATTGCAAGGTGCAATTCTGAAATTTTTTGCTTTTTCCTGCTAATCCTAGCATGATAAAGAAGATTCAAAGAGAGTGAGATGCCAGCTCTTTTCATTCAGTCAGTAGCTTCAAACATTTCTGGTATATGAATAACATGATGTTTTTCAATGGCAAAAATCAATGAATATTGTAAATGCACAAACAGTAATTTCTCCGCATTGCAAGGTGCAATTCTGAAATTTTTTGCTTTTTCCTGCTAATCCTAGCATGATAAAGAAGATTCAAAGAGAGTGAGATGTCAGCTCCTTTCATTCAGTCAGTAGCTTCAAACATTTCTGGACGTTTTTCAATGGCAAAAATCAATGAATATTGTAAATGCACAAACAGTAATTTCTCCGCATTGCAAGGTGCAATTCTGAAATTTTTTTCTTTTTCCTGCTAATCCTAGCATGATAAAGAAGATTCAAAGAGAGTGAGATGCCAGCTCTTTTCATTCAGTCAGTAGCTTCAAACATTTCTGGTATATGAATAACATGATGTTTTTCAATGGCAAAAATCAATGAATATTGTAAATGCACAAACAGTAATATCTCCGCATTGCAAGGTGCAATTCTGAAATTTTTTGCTTTTTCCTGCTAATCCTAGCATGATAAAGAAGATTCAAAGAGAGTGAGATGCCAGCTCCTTTCATTCAGTCAGTAGCTTCAAACATTTCTGGACGTTTTTCAATGGCAAAAATCAATGAATATTGTAAATGCACAAACAGTAATATCTCCGCATTGAAAGGTGCAATTCTGAAATTTTTTGCTTTTTCCTGCTAATCCTAGCATGATAAAGAAGATTCAAAGAGAGTGAGATGCCAGCTCCTTTCATTCAGTCAGTAGCTTCAAACATTTCTGGACGTTTTTCAATGGCAAAAATCAATGAATATTGTAAATGCACAAACAGTAATATCTCCGCATTGCAAGGTGCAATTCTGAAATTTTTTGCTTTTTCCTGCTAATCCTAGCATGATAAAGAAGATTCAAAGAGAGTGAGATGCCAGCTCTTTTCATTCAGTCAGTAGCTTCAAACATTTCTGGTATATGAATAACATGATGTTTTTCAATGGCAAAAATCAATGAATATTGTAAATGCACAAACAGTAATATCTCCGCATTGCAAGGTGCAATTCTGAAATTTTTTGCTTTTTCCTGCTAATCCTCGCATGATAAAGAAGATTCAAAGAGAGTGAGATGCCAGCTCTTTTCATTCAGTCAGTAGCTTCAAACATTTCTGGACGTTTTTCAATGGCAAAAATCAATGAATATTGTAAATGCACAAACAGTAATATCTCCGCATTGCAAGGTGCAATTCTGAAATTTTTTGCTTTTTCCTGCTAATCCTAGCATGATAAAGAAGATTCAAAGAGAGTGAGATGCCAGCTCTTTTCATTCAGTCAGTAGCTTCAAACATTTCTGGTATATGAATAACATGATGTTTTTCAATGGCAAAAATCAATGAATATTGTAAATGCACAAACAGTAATATCTCCGCATTGCAAGGTGCAATTCTGAATTTTTTTGCTTTTTCCTGCTAATCCTAGCATGATAAAGAAGATTCAAAGAGAGTGAGATGCCAGCTCTTTTCATTCAGTCAGTAGCTTCAAACATTTCTGGACGTTTTTCAATGGCAAAAATCAATGAATATTGTAAATGCACAAACAGTAATATCTCCGCATTGCAAGGTGCAATTCTGAATTTTTTTGCTTTTTCCTGCTAATCCTAGCATGATAAATAAGATTCAAAGAGAGTGAGAAGCCAGCTCCTTTCATTCAGTCAGTAGCTTCAAACATTTCTGGACGTTTTTCAATGGCAAAAATCAATGAATATTGTAAATGCACAAACAGTAATATCTCCGCATTGCAAGGTGCAATTCTGAAATTTTTTGCTTTTTCCTGCTAATCCTAGCATGATAAAGAAGATTCAAAGAGAGTGAGATGCCAGCTCTTTTCATTCACTCAGTAGCTTCAAACATTTCTGGATGTTTTTCAATGGCAAAAATCAATGAATATTGTAAATGCACAAACAGTAATATCTCCGCATTGCAAGGTGCAATTCTGAAATTTTTTGCTTTTTCCTGCTAATCCTAGCATGATAAAGAAGATTCAAAGAGAGTGAGATGCCAGCTCTTTTCATTCAGTCAGTAGCTTCAAACATTTCTGGTATATGAATAACATGATGTTTTTCAATGGCAAAAATCAATGAATATTGTAAATGCACAAACAGTAATTTCTCCGCATTGCAAGGTGCAATTCTGAAATTTTTTGCTTTTTCCTGCTAATCCTAGCATGATAAAGAAGATTCAAAGAGAGTGAGATGTCAGCTTCTTTCATTCAGTCAGTAGCTTCAAACATTTCTGGACGTATTTCAATGGCAAAAATCAATGAATATTGTAAATGCACAAACAGTAATATCTCCGCATTGCAAGGTGCAATTCTGAAATTTTTTGCTTTTTCCTGCTAATCCTAGCATGATAAAGAAGATTCAAAGAGAGTGAGATGCCAGCTCCTTTCATTCAGTCAGTAGCTTCAAACATTTCTGGACGTTTTTCAATGGCAAAAATCAATGAATATTGTAAATGCACAAACAGTAATATCTCCGCATTGCAAGGTGCAATTCTGAAATTTTTTGCTTTTTCCTGCTAATCCTAGCATGATAAAGAAGATTCAAAGAGAGTGAGATGCCAGCTCTTTTCATTCAGTCAGTAGCTTCAAACATTTCTGGTATATGAATAACATGATGTTTTTCAATGGCAAAAATCAATGAATATTGTAAATGCACAAACAGTAATATCTCCACATTGCAAGGTGCAATTCTGAAATTTTTTGCTTTTTCCTGCTAATCCTAGCATGATAAAGAAGATTCAAAGAGAGTGAGATGCCAGCTCTTTTCATTCAGTCAGTAGCTTCAAACATTTCTGGACGTTTTTCAATGGCAAAAATCAATGAATATTGTAAATGCGCAAACAGTAATATCTCCGCATTGCAAGGTGCAATTCTGAAATTTTTGCTTTTTCCTGCTAATCCTAGCATGATAAAGAAGATTCAAAGAGAGTGAGATGCCAGCTCTTTTCATTCAGTCAGTAGCTTCAAACATTTCTGGTATATGAATAACATGATGTTTTTCAATGGCAAAAATCAATGAATATTGTAAATGCACAAACAGTAATATCTCCGCATTGCAAGGTGCAATTCTGAAATTTTTTGCTTTTTCCTGCTAATCCTAGCATGATAAAGAAGATTCAAAGAGAGTGAGATGCCAGCTCTTTTCATTCAGTCAGTAGCTTCAAACATTTCTGGACGTTTTTCAATGGCAAAAATCAATGAATATTGTAAATGCACAAACAGTAATATCTCCGCATTGCAAGGTGCAATTCTGAAATTTTTTGCTTTTTCCTGCTAATCCTAGCATGATAAAGAAGATTCAAAGAGAGTGAGATGCCAGCTCTTTTCATTCAGTCAGTAGCTTCAAACATTTCTGGTATATGAATAACATGATGTTTTTCAATGGCAAAAATCAATGAATATTGTAAATGCACAAACAGTAATATCTCCACATTGCAAGGTGCAATTCTGAAATTTTTTGCTTTTTCCTGCTAATCCTAGCATGATAAAGAAGATTCAAAGAGAGTGAGATGCCAGCTCTTTTCATTCAGTCAGTAGCTTCAAACATTTCTGGACGTTTTTCAATAGCAAAAATCAATGAATATTGTAAATGCACAAACAGTAATATCTCCGCATTGCAAGGTGCAATTCTGAATTTTTTTGCTTTTTCCTGCTAATCCTAGCATGATAAAGAAGATTCAAAGAGAGTGAGATGCCAGCTCTTTTCATTCAGTCAGTAACTTCAAACATTTCTGGACGTTTTTCAATGGCAAAAATCAATGAATATTGTAAATGCACAAACAGTAATATCTCCGCATTGCAAGGTGCAATTCTGAAATTTTTTGCTTTTTCCTGCTAATCCTAGCATGATAAAGAAGATTCAAAGAGAGTGAGAAGCCAGCTCCTTTCATTCAGTCAGTAGCTTCAAACATTTCTGGACGTTTTTCAATGGCAAAAATCAATGAATATTGTAAATGCACAAACAGTAATATCTCCGCATTGCAAGGTGCAATTCTGAAATTTTTTGCTTTTTCCTGCTAATCCTAGCATGATAAAGAAGATTCAAAGAGAGTGAGATGCCAGCTCTTTTCATTCAGTCAGTAGCTTCAAACATTTCTGGATGTTTTTCAATGGCAAAAATCAATGAATATTGTAAATGCACAAACAGTAATATCTCCGCATTGCAAGGTGCAATTCTGAAATTTTTTGCTTTTTCCTGCTAATCCTAGCATGATAAAGAAGATTCAAAGAGAGTGAGATGCCAGCTCTTTTCATTCAGTCAGTAGCTTCAAACATTTCTGGTATATGAATAACATGATGTTTTTCAATGGCAAAAATCAATGAATATTGTAAATGCACAAACAGTAATTTCTCCGCATTGCAAGGTGCAATTCTGAAATTTTTTGCTTTTTCCTGCTAATCCTAGCATGATAAAGAAGATTCAAAGAGAGTGAGATGTCAGCTCCTTTCATTCAGTCAGTAGCTTCAAACATTTCTGGACGTTTTTCAATGGCAAAAATCAATGAATATTGTAAATGCACAAACAGTAATTTCTCCGCATTGCAAGGTGCAATTCTGAAATTTTTTTCTTTTTCCTGCTAATCCTAGCATGATAAAGAAGATTCAAAGAGAGTGAGATGCCAGCTCTTTTCATTCAGTCAGTAGCTTCAAACATTTCTGGTATATGAATAACATGATGTTTTTCAATGGCAAAAATCAATGAATATTGTAAATGCACAAACAGTAATATCTCCGCATTGCAAGGTGCAATTCTGAAATATTTTGCTTTTTCCTGCTAATCCTAGCATGATAAAGAAGATTCAAAGAGAGTGAGATGCCAGCTCCTTTCATTCAGTCAGTAGCTTCAAACATTTCTGGACGTTTTTCAATGGCAAAAATCAATGAATATTGTAAATGCACAAACAGTAATATCTCCGCATTGCAAGGTGCAATTCTGAAATTTTTTGCTTTTTCCTGCTAATCCTAGCATGATAAAGAAGATTCAAAGAGAGTGAGATGCCAGCTCTTTTTATTCAGTCAGTAGCTTCAAACATTTCTGGTATATGAATAACATGATGTTTTTCAATCTCAAAAATCAATGAATATTGTAAATGCACAAACAGTAATATCTCCACATTGCAAGGTGCAATTCTGAAATTTTTTGCTTTTTCCTGCTAATCCTAGCATGATAAAGAAGATTCAAAGAGAGTGAGATGCCAGCTCTTTTCATTCAGTCAGTAGTTTCAAACATTTCTGGACGTTTTTCAATGGCAAAAATCAATGAATATTGTAAATGCGCAAACAGTAATATCTCCGCATTGCAAGGTGCAATTCTGAAATTTTTGCTTTTTCCTGCTAATCCTAGCATGATAAAGAAGATTCAAAGAGAGTGAGATGCCAGCTCTTTTCATTCAGTCAGTAGCTTCAAACATTTCTGGTATATGAATAACATGATGTTTTTCAATGGCAAAAATCAATGAATATTGTAAATGCACAAACAGTAATATCTCCGCATTGCAAGGTGCAATTCTGAAATTTTTTGCTTTTTCCTGCTAATCCTAGCATGATAAAGAAGATTCAAAGAGAGTGAGATGCCAGCTCTTTTCATTCAGTCAGTAGCTTCAAACATTTCTGGACGTTTTTCAATGGCAAAAATCAATGAATATTGTAAATGCACAAACAGTAATATCTCCGCATTGCAAGGTGCAATTCTGAAATTTTTTGCTTTTTCCTGCTAATCCTAGCATGATAAAGAAGATTCAAAGAGAGTGAGATGCCAGCTCTTTTCATTCAGTCAGTAGCTTCAAACATTTCTGGTATATGAATAACATGATGTTTTTCAATGGCAAAAATCAATGAATATTGTAAATGCACAAACAGTAATATCTCCACATTGCAAGGTGCAATTCTGAAATTTTTTGCTTTTTCCTGCTAATCCTAGCATGATAAAGAAGATTCAAAGAGAGTGAGATGCCAGCTCTTTTCATTCAGTCAGTAGCTTCAAACATTTCTGGACGTTTTTCAATAGCAAAAATCAATGAATATTGTAAATGCACAAACAGTAATATCTCCGCATTGCAAGGTGCAATTCTGAAATTTTTTGCTTTTTTCTGCTAATCCTAGCATGATAAAGAAGATTCAAAGAGAGTGAGATGCCAGCTCTTTTCATTCAGTCAGTAGCTTCAAACATTTCTGGTATATGAATAACATGATGTTTTTCAATGGCAAAAATCAATGAATATTGTAAATGCACAAACAGTAATATCTCCGCATTGCAAGGTGCAATTCTGAATTTTTTTGCTTTTTCCTGCTAATCCTAGCATGATAAAGAAGATTCAAAGAGAGTGAGATGCCAGCTCTTTTCATTCAGTCAGTAGCTTCAAACATTTCTGGACGTTTTTCAATGGCAAAAATCAATGAATATTGTAAATGCACAAACAGTAATATCTCCGCATTGCAAGGTGCAATTCTGAAATTTTTTGCTTTTTCCTGCTAATCCTAGCATGATAAAGAAGATTCAAAGAGAGTGAGAAGCCAGCTCCTTTCATTCAGTCAGTAGCTTCAAACATTTCTGGACGTTTTTCAATGGCAAAAATCAATGAATATTGTAAATGCACAAACAGTAATATCTCCGCATTGCAAGGTGCAATTCTGAAATTTTTTGCTTTTTCCTGCTAATCCTAGCATGATAAAGAAGATTCAAAGAGAGTGAGATGCCAGCTCTTTTCATTCAGTCAGTAGCTTCAAACATTTCTGGATGTTTTTCAATGGCAAAAATCAATGAATATTGTAAATGCACAAACAGTAATATCTCCGCATTGCAAGGTGCAATTCTGAAATTTTTTGCTTTTTCCTGCTAATCCTAGCATGATAAAGAAGATTCAAAGAGAGTGAGATGCCAGCTCTTTTCATTCAGTCAGTAGCTTCAAACATTTCTGGTATATGAATAACATGATGTTTTTCAATGGCAAAAATCAATGAATATTGTAAATGCACAAACAGTAATATCTCCACATTGCAAGGTGCAATTCTGAAATTTTTTGCTTTTTCCTGCTAATCCTAGCATGATAAAGAAGATTCAAAGAGAGTGAGATGCCAGCTCTTTTCATTCAGTCAGTAGCTTCAAACATTTCTGGACGTTTTTCAATGGCAAAAATCAATGAATATTGTAAATGCACAAACAGTAATATCTCCGCATTGCAAGGTGCAATTCTGAAATTTTTTGCTTTTTCCTGCTAATCCTAGCATGATAAAGAAGATTCAAAGAGAGTGAGAAGCCAGCTCCTTTCATTCAGTCAGTAGCTTCAAACATTTCTGGACGTTTTTCAATGGCAAAAATCAATGAATATTGTAAATGCACAAACAGTAATATCTCCGCATTGCAAGGTGCAATTCTGAAATTTTTTGCTTTTTCCTGCTAATCCTAGCATGATAAAGAAGATTCAAAGAGAGTGAGATGCCAGCTCTTTTCATTCAGTCAGTAGCTTCAAACATTTCTGGATGTTTTTCAATGGCAAAAATCAATGAATATTGTAAATGCACAAACAGTAATATCTCCGCATTGCAAGGTGCAATTCTGAAATTTTTTGCTTTTTCCTGCTAATCCTAGCATGATAAAGAAGATTCAAAGAGAGTGAGATGCCAGCTCTTTTCATTCAGTCAGTAGCTTCAAACATTTCTGGTATATGAATAACATGATGTTTTTCAATGGCAAAAATCAATGAATATTGTAAATGCACAAACAGTAATATCTCCACATTGCAAGGTGCAATTCTGAAATTTTTTGCTTTTTCCTGCTAATCCTAGCATGATAAAGAAGATTCAAAGAGAGTGAGATGCCAGCTCTTTTCATTCAGTCAGTAGCTTCAAACATTTCTGGACGTTTTTCAATGGCAAAAATCAATGAATATTGTAAATGCACAAACAGTAATATCTCCGCATTGCAAGGTGCAATTCTGAAATTTTTTGCTTTTTCCTGCTAATCCTAGCATGATAAAGAAGATTCAAAGAGAGTGAGATGCCAGCTCTTTTCATTCAGTCAGTAGCTTCAAACATTTCTGGATGTTTTTCAATGGCAAAAATCAATGAATATTGTAAATGCACAAACAGTAATATCTCCGCATTGCAAGGTGCAATTCTGAAATTTTTTGCTTTTTCCTGCTAATCCTAGCATGATAAAGAAGATTCAAAGAGAGTGAGATGCCAGCTCTTTTCATTCAGTCAGTAGCTTCAAACATTTCTGGTATATGAATAACATGATGTTTTTCAATGGCAAAAATCAATGAATATTGTAAATGCACAAACAGTAATTTCTCCGCATTGCAAGGTGCAATTCTGAAATTTTTTGCTTTTTCCTGCTAATCCTAGCATGATAAAGAAGATTCAAAGAGAGTGAGATGTCAGCTCCTTTCATTCAGTCAGTAGCTTCAAACATTTCTGGACGTTTTTCAATGGCAAAAATCAATGAATATTGTAAATGCACAAACAGTAATTTCTCCGCATTGCAAGGTGCAATTCTGAAATTTTTTTCTTTTTCCTGCTAATCCTAGCATGATAAAGAAGATTCAAAGAGAGTGAGATGCCAGCTCTTTTCATTCAGTCAGTAGCTTCAAACATTTCTGGTATATGAATAACATGATGTTTTTCAATGGCAAAAATCAATGAATATTGTAAATGCACAAACAGTAATATCTCCGCATTGCAAGGTGCAATTCTGAAATTTTTTGCTTTTTCCTGCTAATCCTAGCATGATAAAGAAGATTCAAAGAGAGTGAGATGCCAGCTCCTTTCATTCAGTCAGTAGCTTCAAACATTTCTGGACGTTTTTCAATGGCAAAAATCAATGAATATTGTAAATGCACAAACAGTAATATCTCCGCATTGCAAGGTGCAATTCTGAAATTTTTTGCTTTTTCCTGCTAATCCTAGCATGATAAAGAAGATTCAAAGAGAGTGAGATGCCAGCTCTTTTTATTCAGTCAGTAGCTTCAAACATTTCTGGTATATGAATAACATGATGTTTTTCAATGGCAAAAATCAATGAATATTGTAAATGCACAAACAGTAATATCTCCACATTGCAAGGTGCAATTCTGAAATTTTTTGCTTTTTCCTGCTAATCCTAGCATGATAAAGAAGATTCAAAGAGAGTGAGATGCCAGCTCTTTTCATTCAGTCAGTAGTTTCAAACATTTCTGGACGTTTTTCAATGGCAAAAATCAATGAATATTGTAAATGCGCAAACAGTAATATCTCCGCATTGCAAGGTGCAATTCTGAAATTTTTGCTTTTTCCTGCTAATCCTAGCATGATAAAGAAGATTCAAAGAGAGTGAGATGCCAGCTCTTTTCATTCAGTCAGTAGCTTCAAACATTTCTGGTATATGAATAACATGATGTTTTTCAATGGCAAAAATCAATGAATATTGTAAATGCACAAACAGTAATATCTCCGCATTGCAAGGTGCAATTCTGAAATTTTTTGCTTTTTCCTGCTAATCCTAGCATGATAAAGAAGATTCAAAGAGAGTGAGATGCCAGCTCTTTTCATTCAGTCAGTAGCTTCAAACATTTCTGGACGTTTTTCAATGGCAAAAATCAATGAATATTGTAAATGCACAAACAGTAATATCTCCGCATTGCAAGGTGCAATTCTGAAATTTTTTGCTTTTTCCTGCTAATCCTAGCATGATAAAGAAGATTCAAAGAGAGTGAGATGCCAGCTCTTTTCATTCAGTCAGTAGCTTCAAACATTTCTGGTATATGAATAACATGATGTTTTTCAATGGCAAAAATCAATGAATATTGTAAATGCACAAACAGTAATATCTCCACATTGCAAGGTGCAATTCTGAAATTTTTTGCTTTTTCCTGCTAATCCTAGCATGATAAAGAAGATTCAAAGAGAGTGAGATGCCAGCTCTTTTCATTCAGTCAGTAGCTTCAAACATTTCTGGACGTTTTTCAATAGCAAAAATCAATGAATATTGTAAATGCACAAACAGTAATATCTCCGCATTGCAAGGTGCAATTCTGAAATTTTTTGCTTTTTCCTGCTAATCCTAGCATGATAAAGAAGATTCAAAGAGAGTGAGATGCCAGCTCTTTTCATTCAGTCAGTAGCTTCAAACATTTCTGGACGTTTTTCAATGGCAAAAATCAATGAATATTGTAAATGCACAAACAGTAATATCTCCGCATTGCAAGGTGCAATTCTGAAATTTTTTGCTTTTTCCTGATAATCCTAGCATGATAAAGAAGATTCAAAGAGAGTGAGAAGCCAGCTCCTTTCATTCAGTCAGTAGCTTCAAACATTTCTGGACGTTTTTCAATGGCAAAAATCAATGAATATTGTAAATGCACAAACAGTAATATCTCCGCATTGCAAGGTGCAATTCTGAAATTTTTTGCTTTTTCCTGCTAATCCTAGCATGATAAAGAAGATTCAAAGAGAGTGAGATGCCAGCTCTTTTCATTCAGTCAGTAGCTTCAAACATTTCTGGATGTTTTTCAATGGCAAAAATCAATGAATATTGTAAATGCACAAACAGTAATATCTCCGCATTGCAAGGTGCAATTCTGAAATTTTTTGCTTTTTCCTGCTAATCCTAGCATGATAAAGAAGATTCAAAGAGAGTGAGATGCCAGCTCTTTTCATTCAGTCAGTAGCTTCAAACATTTCTGGTATATGAATAACATGATGTTTTTCAATGGCAAAAATCAATGAATATTGTAAATGCACAAACAGTAATATCTCCACATTGCAAGGTGCAATTCTGAAATTTTTTGCTTTTTCCTGCTAATCCTAGCATGATAAAGAAGATTCAAAGAGAGTGAGATGCCAGCTCTTTTCATTCAGTCAGTAGCTTCAAACATTTCTGGACGTTTTTCAATGGCAAAAATCAATGAATATTGTAAATGCACAAACAGTAATATCTCCGCATTGCAATGTGCAATTCTGAAATTTTTTGCTTTTTCCTGCTAATCCTAGCATGATAAAAAAGATTCAAAGAGAGTGAGATGCCAGCTCTTTTCATTCAGTCAGTAGCTTCAAACATTTCTGGTATATGAATAACATGATATTTTTCAATGGCAAAAATCAATGAATATTGTAAATGCACAAACAGTAATTTCTCCGCATTGCAAGGTGCAATTCTGAAATTTTTTGCTTTTTCCTGCTAATCCTAGCATGATAAAGAAGATTCAAAGAGAGTGAGATGCCAGCTCCTTTCATTCAGTCAGTAGCTTCAAACATTTCTGGACGTTTTTCAATGGCAAAAATCAATGAATATTGTAAATGCACAAACAGTAATATCTCCGCATTGCAAGGTGCAATTCTGAAATTTTTTGCTTTTTCCTGCTAATCCTAGCATCATAAAGAAGATTCAAAGAGAGTGAGATGCCAGCTCTTTTCATTCAGTCAGTAGCTTCAAACATTTCTGGACGTTTTTCAATGGCAAAAATCAATGAATATTGTAAATGCACAAACAGTAATATCTCCGCATTGCAAGGTGCAATTCTGAAATTTTTTGCTTTTTCCTGCTAATCCTAGCATGATAAAGAAGATTCAAAGAGAGTGAGATGCCAGCTCTTTTCATTGTCAGTAGCTTCAAACATTTCTGGTATATGAATAACATGATGTTTTTCAATGTCAAAAATCAATGAATATTGTAAATGCACAAACAGTAATATCTCCGCATTGCAAGGTGCAATTCTGAAATTTTTTGCTTTTTCCTGCTAATCCTAGCATGATAAAGAAGATTCAAAGAGAGTGAGATGCCAGCTCTTTTCATTCAGTCAGTAGCTTCAAACATTTCTGGACGTTTTTCAATGGCAAAAATCAATGAATATTGTAAATGCACAAACAGTAATTTCTCCGCATTGCAAGGTGCAATTCTGAAATTTTTTGCTTTTTCCTGCTAATCCTAGCATGATAAAGAAGATTCAAAGAGAGTGAGATGCCAGCTCTTTTCATTCAGTCAGTAGCTTCAAACATTTCTGGTATATGAATAACATGATGTTTTTCAATGGCAAAAATCAATGAATATTGTAAATGCACAAACAGTAATATCTCCACATTGCAAGGTGCAATTCTGAAATTTTTTGCTTTTTCCTGCTCCTCTTAGCATGATAAAGAAGATTCAAAGAGAGTGAGATGCCAGCTCTTTTCATTCAGTCAGTAGCTTCAAACATTTCTGGTATATGAATAACATGATGTTTTTCAATGGCAAAAATCAATGAATATTGTAAATGCACAAACAGTAATATCTCCACATTGCAAGGTGCAATTCTGAAATTGTTTGCTTTTTCTTGCTAATCCTAGCATGATAAAGAAGATTCAAAGAGAGTGAGATGCCAGCTCTTTTCATTCAGTCAGTAGCTTCAAACATTTCTGGACGTTTTTCAATGGCAAAAATCAATGAATATTGTAAATGCACAAACAGTAATATCTCCGCATTGCAAGGTGCAATTCTGAAATTTTTTGCTTTTTCCTGCTAATCCTAGCATGATAAAGAAGATTCAAAGAGAGTGAGATGCCAGCTCTTTTCATTCAGTCAGTAGCTTCAAACATTTCTGGACGTTTTTCAATGGCAAAAATCAATGAATATTGTAAATGCACAAACAGTAATATCTCCGCATTGCAACGTGCAATTCTGAAATTTTTTGCTTTTTCCTGCTAATCCTAGCATGATAAAGAAGATTCAAAGAGAGTGAGATGCCAGCTCCTTTCATTCAGTCAGTAGCTTCAAACATTTCTGGACGTTTTTCAATGGCAAAAATCAATGAATATTGTAAATGCACAAACAGTAATATCTCCGCATTGCAAGGTGCAATTCTGAAATTTTTTGCTTTTTCCTGCTAATCCTAGCATGATAAAGAAGATTCAAAGAGAGTGAGAAGCCAGCTCTTTTCATTCAGTCAGTAGCTTCAAACATTTCTGGTATATGAATAACATGATGTTTTTCAATGGCAAAAATCAATGAATATTGTAAATGCACAAACAGTAATACCTCCGCATTGCAAGGTGCAATTCTGAAATTTTTTGCTTTTTCCTGCTAATCCTAGCATGATAAAGAAGATTCAAAGAGAGTGAGATGCCAGCTCTTTTCATTCAGTCAGTAGCTTCAAACATTTCTGGTATATGAATAACATGATGTTTTTCAATGGCAAAAATCAATGAATATTGTAAATGCACAAACAGTAATTTCTCCGCATTGCAAGGTGCAATTCTGAAATTTTTTGCTTTTTCCTGCTAATCCTAGCATGATAACGAAGATTCAAAGAGAGTGAGATGCCAGCTCCTTTCATTCAGTCAGTAGCTTCAAACATTTCTGGACGTTTTTCAATGGCAAAAATCAATGAATATTGTAAATGCACAAACAGTAATTTCTCCGCATTGCAAGGTGCAATTCTGAAATTTTTTGCTTTTTCCTGCTAATCCTAGCATGATAAAGAAGATTCAAAGAGAGTGAGATGCCAGCTCTTTTCATTCAGTCAGTAGCTTCAAACATTTCTGGTATATGAATAACATGATGTTTTTCAATGGCAAAAATCAATGAATATTGTAAATGCACAAACAGTAATATCTCCGCATTGCAAGGTGCAATTCTGAAATTTTTTGCTTTTTCCTGCTAATCCTAGCATGATAAAGAAGATTCAAAGAGAGTGAGATGCCAGCTCCTTTCATTCAGTCAGTAGCTTCAAACATTTCTGGACGTTTTTCAATGGCAAAAATCAATGAATATTGTAAATGCACAAACAGTAATATCTCCGCATTGCAAGGTGCAATTCTGAAATTTTTTGCTTTTTCCTGCTAATCCTAGCATGATAAAGAAGATTCAAAGAGAGTGAGATGCCAGCTCCTTTCATTCAGTCAGTAGCTTCAAACATTTCTGGACGTTTTTCAATGGCAAAAATCAATGAATATTGTAAATGCACAAACAGTAATATCTCCGCATTGCAAGGTGCAATTCTGAAATTTTTTGCTTTTTCCTGCTAATCCTAGCATGATAAAGAAGATTCAAAGAGAGTGAGATGCCAGCTCCTTTCATTCAGTCAGTAGCTTCAAACATTTCTGGTATATGAATAACATGATGTTTTTCAATGGCAAAAATCAATGAATATTGTAAATGCACAAACAGTAATATCTCCACATTGCAAGGTGCCATTCTGAAATTTTTTGCTTTTTCCTGCTAATCCTAGCATGATAAAGAAGATTCAAAGAGAGTGAGATGCCAGCTCTTTTCATTCAGTCAGTAGCTTCAAACATTTCTGGTATATGAATAACATGATGTTTTTCAATGGCAAAAATCAATGAATATTGTAAATGCACAAACAGTAATATCTCCGCATTGCAAGGTGCAATTCTGAAATTTTTTGCTTTTTCCTGCTAATCCTAGCATGATAAAGAAGATTCAAAGAGAGTGAGATGCCAGCTCTTTTCATTCAGTCAGTAGCTTCAAACATTTCTGGACGTTTTTCAATGGCAAAAATCAATGAATATTGTAAATGCACAAACAGTAATATCTCCACATTGCAAGGTGCCATTCTGAAATTTTTTGCTTTTTCCTGCTAATCCTAGCATGATAAAGAAGATTCAAAGAGAGTGAGATGCCAGCTCTTTTCATTCAGTCAGTAGCTTCAAACATTTCTGGTATATGAATAACATGATGTTTTTCAATGGCAAAAATCAATGAATATTGTAAATGCACAAACAGTAATATCTCCGCATTGCAAGGTGCAATTCTGAAATTTTTTGCTTTTTCCTGCTAATCCTAGCATGATAAAGAAGATTCAAAGAGAGTGAGAAGCCAGCTGCTTTCATTCAGTCAGTAGCTTCAAACATTTCTGGACGTTTTTCAATGGCAAAAATCAATGAATATTGTAAATGCACAAACAGTAATATCTCCGCATTGCAAGGTGCAATTCTGAAATTTTTTGCTTTTTCCTGCTAATCCTAGCATGATAAAGAAGATTCAAAGAGAGTGAGATGCCAGCTCTTTTCATTCAGTCAGTAGCTTCAAACATTTCTGGATGTTTTTCAATGGCAAAAATCAATGAATATTGTAAATGCACAAACAGTAATATCTCCGCATTGCAAGGTGCAATTCTGAAATTTTTTGCTTTTTCCTGCTAATCCTAGCATGATAAAGAAGATTCAAAGAGAGTGAGATGCCAGCTCTTTTCATTCAGTCAGTAGCTTCAAACATTTCTGGTATATGAATAACATGATGTTTTTCAATGGCAAAAATCAATGAATATTGTAAATGCACAAACAGTAATATCTCCACATTGCAAGGTGCAATTCTGAAATTTTTTGCTTTTTCCTGCTAATCCTAGCATGATAAAGAAGATTCAAAGAGAGTGAGATGCCAGCTCTTTTCATTCAGTCAGTAGCTTCAAACATTTCTGGACGTTTTTCAATGGCAAAAATCAATGAATATTGTAAATGCACAAACAGTAATATCTCCGCATTGCAATGTGCAATTCTGAAATTTTTTGCTTTTTCCTGCTAATCCTAGCATGATAAAGAAGATTCAAAGAGAGTGAGATGCCAGCTCTTTTCATTCAGTCAGTAGCTTCAAACATTTCTGGTATATGAATAACATGATATTTTTCAATGGCAAAAATCAATGAATATTGTAAATGCACAAACAGTAATTTCTCCGCATTGCAAGGTGCAATTCTGAAATTTTTTGCTTTTTCCTGCTAATCCTAGCATGATAAAGAAGATTCAAAGAGAGTGAGATGCCAGCTCCTTTCATTCAGTCAGTAGCTTCAAACATTTCTGGACGTTTTTCAATGGCAAAAATCAATGAATATTGTAAATGCACAAACAGTAATATCTCCGCATTGCAAGGTGCAATTCTGAAATTTTTTGCTTTTTCCTGCTAATCCTAGCATGATAAAGAAGATTCAAAGAGAGTGAGATGCCAGCTCTTTTCATTCAGTCAGTAGCTTCAAACATTTCTGGACGTTTTTCAATGGCAAAAATCAATGAATATTGTAAATGCACAAACAGTAATATCTCCGCATTGCAAGGTGCAATTCTGAAATTTTTTGCTTTTTCCTGCTAATCCTAGCATGATAAAGAAGATTCAAAGAGAGTGAGATGCCAGCTCTTTTCATTGTCAGTAGCTTCAAACATTTCTGGTATATGAATAACATGATGTTTTTCAATGTCAAAAATCAATGAATATTGTAAATGCACAAACAGTAATATCTCCGCATTGCAAGGTGCAATTCTGAAATTTTTTGCTTTTTCCTGCTAATCCTAGCATGATAAAGAAGATTCAAAGAGAGTGAGATGCCAGCTCTTTTCATTCAGTCAGTAGCTTCAAACATTTCTGGACGTTTTTCAATGGCAAAAATCAATGAATATTGTAAATGCACAAACAGTAATTTCTCCGCATTGCAAGGTGCAATTCTGAAATTTTTTGCTTTTTCCTGCTAATCCTAGCATGATAAAGAAGATTCAAAGAGAGTGAGATGCCAGCTCTTTTCATTCAGTCAGTAGCTTCAAACATTTCTGGTATATGAATAACATGATGTTTTTCAATGGCAAAAATCAATGAATATTGTAAATGCACAAACAGTAATATCTCCACATTGCAAGGTGCAATTCTGAAATTTTTTGCTTTTTCCTGCTCCTCTTAGCATGATAAAGAAGATTCAAAGAGAGTGAGATGCCAGCTCTTTTCATTCAGTCAGTAGCTTCAAACATTTCTGGTATATGAATAACATGATGTTTTTCAATGGCAAAAATCAATGAATATTGTAAATGCACAAACAGTAATATCTCCACATTGCAAGGTGCAATTCTGAAATTGTTTGCTTTTTCTTGCTAATCCTAGCATGATAAAGAAGATTCAAAGAGAGTGAGATGCCAGCTCTTTTCATTCAGTCAGTAGCTTCAAACATTTCTGGACGTTTTTCAATGGCAAAAATCAATGAATATTGTAAATGCACAAACAGTAATATCTCCGCATTGCAAGGTGCAATTCTGAAATTTTTTGCTTTTTCCTGCTAATCCTAGCATGATAAAGAAGATTCAAAGAGAGTGAGATGCCAGCTCTTTTCATTCAGTCAGTAGCTTCAAACATTTCTGGACATTTTTCAATGGCAAAAATCAATGAATATTGTAAATGCACAAACAGTAATATCTCCGCATTGCAACGTGCAATTCTGAAATTTTTTGCTTTTTCCTGCTAATCCTAGCATGATAAAGAAGATTCAAAGAGAGTGAGATGCCAGCTCCTTTCATTCAGTCAGTAGCTTCAAACATTTCTGGACGTTTTTCAATGGCAAAAATCAATGAATATTGTAAATGCACAAACAGTAATATCTCCGCATTGCAAGGTGCAATTCTGAAATTTTTTGCTTTTTCCTGCTAATCCTAGCATGATAAAGAAGATTCAAAGAGAGTGAGAAGCCAGCTCTTTTCATTCAGTCAGTAGCTTCAAACATTTCTGGTATATGAATAACATGATGTTTTTCAATGGCAAAAATCAATGAATATTGTAAATGCACAAACAGTAATACCTCCGCATTGCAAGGTGCAATTCTGAAATTTTTTGCTTTTTCCTGCTAATCCTAGCATGATAAAGAAGATTCAAAGAGAGTGAGATGCCAGCTCTTTTCATTCAGTCAGTAGCTTCAAACATTTCTGGTATATGAATAACATGATGTTTTTCAATGGCAAAAATCAATGAATATTGTAAATGCACAAACAGTAATTTCTCCGCATTGCAAGGTGCAATTCTGAAATTTTTTGCTTTTTCCTGCTAATCCTAGCATGATAACGAAGATTCAAAGAGAGTGAGATGCCAGCTCCTTTCATTCAGTCAGTAGCTTCAAACATTTCTGGACGTTTTTCAATGGCAAAAATCAATGAATATTGTAAATGCACAAACAGTAATTTCTCCGCATTACAAGGTGCAATTCTGAAATTTTTTGCTTTTTCCTGCTAATCCTAGCATGATAAAGAAGATTCAAAGAGAGTGAGATGCCAGCTCTTTTCATTCAGTCAGTAGCTTCAAACATTTCTGGTATATGAATAACATGATGTTTTTCAATGGCAAAAATCAATGAATATTGTAAATGCACAAACAGTAATATCTCCGCATTGCAAGGTGCAATTCTGAAATTTTTTGCTTTTTCCTGCTAATCCTAGCATGATAAAGAAGATTCAAAGAGAGTGAGATGCCAGCTCCTTTCATTCAGTCAGTAGCTTCAAACATTTCTGGACGTTTTTCAATGGCAAAAATCAATGAATATTGTAAATGCACAAACAGTAATATCTCCGCATTGCAAGGTGCAATTCTGAAATTTTTTGCTTTTTCCTGCTAATCCTAGCATGATAAAGAAGATTCAAAGAGAGTGAGATGCCAGCTCCTTTCATTCAGTCAGTAGCTTCAAACATTTCTGGACGTTTTTCAATGGCAAAAATCAATGAATATT
The DNA here is from genome assembly GCF_046119375.1 of Phyllobates terribilis. Taxonomy (NCBI): domain Eukaryota; kingdom Metazoa; phylum Chordata; class Amphibia; order Anura; family Dendrobatidae; genus Phyllobates; species Phyllobates terribilis. The sequence goes on along the minus strand of NW_027363054.1, from coordinate 1,322,493 downwards.
GTAAATGCACAAACAGTAATATCTCCGCATTGCAAGGTGCAATTCTGAAATTTTTTGCTTTTTCCTGCTAATCCTAGCATGATAAAGAAGATTCAAAGAGAGTGAGATGCCAGCTCCTTTCATTCAGTCAGTAGCTTCAAACATTTCTGGTATATGAATAACATGATGTTTTTCAATGGCAAAAATCAATGAATATTGTAAATGCACAAACAGTAATATCTCCACATTGCAAGGTGCCATTCTGAAATTTTTTGCTTTTTCCTGCTAATCCTAGCATGATAAAGAAGATTCAAAGAGAGTGAGATGCCAGCTCTTTTCATTCAGTCAGTAGCTTCAAACATTTCTGGTATATGAATAACATGATGTTTTTCAATGGCAAAAATCAATGAATATTGTAAATGCACAAACAGTAATATCTCCGCATTGCAAGGTGCAATTCTGAAATTTTTTGCTTTTTCCTGCTAATCCTAGCATGATAAAGAAGATTCAAAGAGAGTGAGATGCCAGCTCTTTTCATTCAGTCAGTAGCTTCAAACATTTCTGGACGTTTTTCAATGGCAAAAATCAATGAATATTGTAAATGCACAAACAGTAATATCTCCGCATTGCAAGGTGCAATTCTGAAATTTTTTGCTTTTTCCTGCTAATCCTAGCATGATAAAGAAGATTCAAAGAGAGTGAGATGCCAGCTCTTTTCATTCAGTCAGTAGTTTCAAACATTTCTGGTATATGAATAACATGATGTTTTTCAATGGCAAAAATCAATGAATATTGTAAATGCACAAACAGTAATTTCTCCGCATTGCAAGGTGCAATTCTGAAATTTTTTGCTTTTTCCTGCTAATCCTAGCATGATAAAGAAGATTCAAAGAGAGTGAGATGCCAGCTCTTTTCATTCAGTCAGTAGCTTCAAACATTTCTGGACGTTTTTCAATGGCAAAAATCAATGAATATTGTAAATGCACAAACAGTAATATCTCCGCATTGCAAGGTGCAATTCTGAAATTTTTTGCTTTTTCCTGCTAATCCTAGCATGATAAAGAAGATTCATAGAGAGTGAGATGCCAGCTCCTTTCATTCAGTCAGTGGCTTCAAACATTTCTGGTATATGAATAACATGATGTTTTTCAATGGCAAAAATCAATGAATATTGTAAATGCACAATCAGTAATTTCTCCGCATTGCAAGGTGCAATTCTGAAATTTTTTGCTTTTTCCTGCTAATCCTAGCATGATAAAGAAGATTCAAAGAGAGTGAGATGCCAGCTCCTTTCATTCAGTCAGTAGCTTCAAACATTTCTGGACGTTTTTCAATGGCAAAAATCAATGAATATTGTAAATGCACAAAGAGTAATATCTCCACATTGCAAGGTGCAATTCTGAAATTTTTTGCTTTTTCCTGCTAATCCTAGCATGATAAAGAAGATTCAAAGAGAGTGAGATGCCAGCTCTTTTCATTCAGTCAGTAGCTTCAAACATTTCTGGTATATGAATAACATGATGTTTTTCAATGGCAAAAATCAATGAATATTGTAAATGCACAAAAAGTAATATCTCCACATTGCAAGGTGCAATTCTGAAATTTTTTGCTTTTTCCTGCTAATCCTAGCATGATAAAGAAGATTCAAAGAGAGTGAGATGCCAGCTCTTTTCATTCAGTCAGTAGCTTCAAACATTTCTGGTATATGAATAACATGATGTTTTTCAATGGCAAAAATCAATGAATATTGTAAATGCACAAACAGTAATATCTCCGCATTGCAAGGTGCAATTCTGAAATTTTTTGCTTTTTCCTGCTAATCCTAGCATGATAAAGAAGATTCAAAGAGAGTGCGATGCCAGCTCTTTTCATTCAGTCAGTAGCTTCAAACATTTCTGGACGTTTTTCAATGGCAAAAATCAATGAATATGGTAAATGCACAAACAGTAATATCTCCGCATTGCAAGGTGCAATTCTGAAATTTTTTGCTTTTTCCTGCTAATCCTAGCATGATAAAGAAGATTCAAAGAGAGTGAGATGCCAGCTCTTTTCATTCAGTCAGTAGCTTCAAACATTTCTGGTATATGAATAACATGATGTTTTTCAATGGCAAAAATCAATGAATATTGAAAATGCACAAACAGTAATTTCTCCGCATTGCAAGGTGCAATTCTGAAATTTTTTGCTTTTTCCTGCTAATCCTAGCATGATAAAAAAGATTCAATGAGAGTGAGATGCCAGCTCCTTTCATTCAGTCAGTAGCTTCAAACATTTCTGGACGTTTTTCAATGGCAAAAATCAATGAATATTGTAAATGCACAAACAGTAATATCTCCGCATTGCAAGGTGCAATTCTGAAATTTTTTGCTTTTTCCTGCTAATCCTAGCATGATAAAGAAGATTCAAAGAGAGTGAGATGCCAGCTCTTTTCATTCAGTCAGTAGCTTCAAACATTTCTGGACGTTTTTCAATGGCAAAAATCAATGAATATTGTAAATGCACAAACAGTAATATCTCCGCATTGCAAGGTGCAATTCTGAAATTTTTTGCTTTTTCCTGCTAATCCTAGCATGATAAAGAAGATTCAAAGAGAGTGAGATGCCAGCTCCTTTCATTCAGTCAGTAGCTTCAAACATTTCTGGTATATGAATAACATGATGTTTTTCAATGGCAAAAATCAATGAATATTGTAAATGCACAAAAAGTAATATCTCCACATTGCAAGGTGCAATTCTGAAATTTTTTGCTTTTTCCTGCTAATCCTAGCATGATAAAGAAGATTCAAAGAGAGTGAGATGCCAGCTCCTTTCATTCAGTCAGTAGCTTCAAACATTTCTGGTATATGAATAACATGATGTTTTTCAATGGCAAAAATCAATGAATATTGTAAATGCACAAAAAGTAATATCTCCACATTGCAAGGTGCAATTCTGAAATTTTTTGCTTTTTCCTGCTAATCCTAGCATGACAAAGAAGATTCAAAGAGAGTGAGATGCCAGCTCTTTTCATTCAGTCAGTAGCTTCAAACATTTCTGGTATATGAATAACATGATGTTTTTCAATGGCAAAAATCAATGAATATTGTAAATGCACAAACAGTAATATCTCCGCATTGCAAGGTGCAATTCTGAAATTTTTTGCTTTTTCCTGCTAATCCTAGCATGATAAAGAAGATTGAAAGAGAGTGCGATGCCAGCTCTTTTCATTCAGTCAGTAGCTTCAAACATTTCTGGACGTTTTTCAATGGCAAAAATCAATGAATATTGTAAATGCACAAACAGTAATATCTCCGCATTGCAAGGTGCAATTCTGAAATTTTTTGCTTTTTCCTGCTAATCCTAGCATGATAAAGAAGATTCAAAGACAGTGAGAAGCCAGCTCCTTTCATTCAGTCAGTAGCTTCAAACATTTCTGGACGTTTTTCAATGGCAAAAATCAATGAATATTGTAAATGCACAAACAGTAATATCTCCGCATTGCAAGGTGCAATTCTGAAATTTTTTGCTTTTTCCTGCTAATCCTAGCATGATAAAGAAGATTCAAAGAGAGTGAGATGCCAGCTCTTTTCATTCAGTCAGTAGCTTCAAACATTTCTGGATGTTTTTCAATGGCAAAAATCAATGAATATTGTAAATGCACAAACAGTAATATCTCCGCATTGCAAGGTGCAATTCTGAAATTTTTTGCTTTTTCCTGCTAATCCTAGCATGATAAAGAAGATTCAAAGAGAGTGAGATGCCAGCTCTTTTCATTCAGTCAGTAGCTTCAAACATTTCTGGTATATGAATAACATGATGTTTTTCAATGGCAAAAATCAATGAATATTGTAAATGCACAAACAGTAATATCTCCACATTGCAAGGTGCAATTCTGAAATTTTTTGCTTTTTCCTGCTAATCCTAGCATGATAAAGAAGATTCAAAGAGAGTGAGATGCCAGCTCTTTTCATTCAGTCAGTAGCTTCAAACATTTCTGGACGTTTTTCAATGGCAAAAATCAATGAATATTGTAAATGCACAAACAGTAATATCTCCGCATTGCAAGGTGCAATTCTGAAATTTTTTTCTTTTTCCTGCTAATCCTAGCATGATAAAGAAGATTCAAAGAGAGTGAGATGCCAGCTCTTTTCATTCAGTCAGTAGCTTCAAACATTTCTGGTATATGAATAACATGATATTTTTCAATGGCAAAAATCAATGAATATTGTAAATGCACAAACAGTAATATCTCCGCATTGCAAGGTGCAATTCTGAAATTTTTTGCTTTTTCCTGCTAATCCTAGCATGATAAAGAAGATTCAAAGAGAGTGAGATGCCAGCTCTTTTCATTCAGTCAGTAGCTTCAAACATTTCTGGATGTTTTTCAATGGCAAAAATCAATGAATATTGTAAATGCACAAACAGTAATATCTCCGCATTGCAAGGTGCAATTCTGAAATTTTTTGCTTTTTCCTGCTAATCCTAGCATGATAAAGAAGATTCAAAGAGAGTGAGATGCCAGCTCTTTTCATTCAGTCAGTAGCTTCAAACATTTCTGGTATATGAATAACATGATGTTTTTCAATGGCAAAAATCAATGAATATTGTAAATGCACAAACAGTAATTTCTCCGCATTGCAAGGTGCAATTCTGAAATTTTTTGCTTTTTCCTGCTAATCCTAGCATGATAAAGAAGATTCAAAGAGAGTGAGATGTCAGCTCCTTTCATTCAGTCAGTAGCTTCAAACATTTCTGGACGTTTTTCAATGGCAAAAATCAATGAATATTGTAAATGCACAAACAGTAATTTCTCCGCATTGCAAGGTGCAATTCTGAAATTTTTTTCTTTTTCCTGCTAATCCTAGCATGATAAAGAAGATTCAAAGAGAGTGAGATGCCAGCTCTTTTCATTCAGTCAGTAGCTTCAAACATTTCTGGTATATGAATAACATGATGTTTTTCAATGGCAAAAATCAATGAATATTGTAAATGCACAAACAGTAATATCTCCGCATTGCAAGGTGCAATTCTGAAATTTTTTGCTTTTTCCTGCTAATCCTAGCATGATAAAGAAGATTCAAAGAGAGTGAGATGCCAGCTCCTTTCATTCAGTCAGTAGCTTCAAACATTTCTGGACGTTTTTCAATGGCAAAAATCAATGAATATTGTAAATGCACAAACAGTAATATCTCCGCATTGCAAGGTGCAATTCTGAAATTTTTTGCTTTTTCCTGCTAATCCTAGCATGATAAAGAAGATTCAAAGAGAGTGAGATGCCAGCTCTTTTTATTCAGTCAGTAGCTTCAAACATTTCTGGTATATGAATAACATGATGTTTTTCAATGGCAAAAATCAATGAATATTGTAAATGCACAAACAGTAATATCTCCACATTGCAAGGTGCAATTCTGAAATTTTTTGCTTTTTCCTGCTAATCCTAGCATGATAAAGAAGATTCAAAGAGAGTGAGATGCCAGCTCTTTTCATTCAGTCAGTAGTTTCAAACATTTCTGGACGTTTTTCAATGGCAAAAATCAATGAATATTGTAAATGCGCAAACAGTAATATCTCCGCATTGCAAGGTGCAATTCTGAAATTTTTGCTTTTTCCTGCTAATCCTAGCATGATAAAGAAGATTCAAAGAGAGTGAGATGCCAGCTCTTTTCATTCAGTCAGTAGCTTCAAACATTTCTGGTATATGAATAACATGATGTTTTTCAATGGCAAAAATCAATGAATATTGTAAATGCACAAACAGTAATATCTCCGCATTGCAAGGTGCAATTCTGAAATTTTTTGCTTTTTCCTGCTAATCCTAGCATGATAAAGAAGATTCAAAGAGAGTGAGATGCCAGCTCTTTTCATTCAGTCAGTAGCTTCAAACATTTCTGGACGTTTTTCAATGGCAAAAATCAATGAATATTGTAAATGCACAAACAGTAATATCTCCGCATTGCAAGGTGCAATTCTGAAATTTTTTGCTTTTTCCTGCTAATCCTAGCATGATAAAGAAGATTCAAAGAGAGTGAGATGCCAGCTCTTTTCATTCAGTCAGTAGCTTCAAACATTTCTGGTATATGAATAACATGATGTTTTTCAATGGCAAAAATCAATGAATATTGTAAATGCACAAACAGTAATATCTCCACATTGCAAGGTGCAATTCTGAAATTTTTTGCTTTTTCCTGCTAATCCTAGCATGATAAAGAAGATTCAAAGAGAGTGAGATGCCAGCTCTTTTCATTCAGTCAGTAGCTTCAAACATTTCTGGACATTTTTCAATAGCAAAAATCAATGAATATTGTAAATGCACAAACAGTAATATCTCCGCATTGCAAGGTGCAATTCTGAAATTTTTTGCTTTTTCCTGCTAATCCTAGCATGATAAAGAAGATTCAAAGAGAGTGAGATGCCAGCTCTTTTCATTCAGTCAGTAGCTTCAAACATTTCTGGTATATGAATAACATGATGTTTTTCAATGGCAAAAATCAATGAATATTGTAAATGCACAAACAGTAATATCTCCGCATTGCAAGGTGCAATTCTGAATTTTTTTGCTTTTTCCTGCTAATCCTAGCATGATAAAGAAGATTCAAAGAGAGTGAGATGCCAGCTCTTTTCATTCAGTCAGTAGCTTCAAACATTTCTGGACGTTTTTCAATGGCAAAAATCAATGAATATTGTAAATGCACAAACAGTAATATCTCCGCATTGCAAGGTGCAATTCTGAAATTTTTTGCTTTTTCCTGCTAATCCTAGCATGATAAAGAAGATTCAAAGAGAGTGAGAAGCCAGCTCCTTTCATTCAGTCAGTAGCTTCAAACATTTCTGGACGTTTTTCAATGGCAAAAATCAATGAATATTGTAAATGCACAAACAGTAATATCTCCGCATTGCAAGGTGCAATTCTGAAATTTTTTGCTTTTTCCTGCTAATCCTAGCATGATAAAGAAGATTCAAAGAGAGTGAGATGCCAGCTCTTTTCATTCAGTCAGTAGCTTCAAACATTTCTGGATGTTTTTCAATGGCAAAAATCAATGAATATTGTAAATGCACAAACAGTAATATCTCCGCATTGCAAGGTGCAATTCTGAAATTTTTTGCTTTTTCCTGCTAATCCTAGCATGATAAAGAAGATTCAAAGAGAGTGAGATGCCAGCTCTTTTCATTCAGTCAGTAGCTTCAAACATTTCTGGTATATGAATAACATGATGTTTTTCAATGGCAAAAATCAATGAATATTGTAAATGCACAAACAGTAATATCTCCACATTGCAAGGTGCAATTCTGAAATTTTTTGCTTTTTCCTGCTAATCCTAGCATGATAAAGAAGATTCAAAGAGAGTGAGATGCCAGCTCTTTTCATTCAGTCAGTAGCTTCAAACATTTCTGGACGTTTTTCAATGGCAAAAATCAATGAATATTGTAAATGCACAAACAGTAATATCTCCGCATTGCAAGGTGCAATTCTGAAATTTTTTGCTTTTTCCTGCTAATCCTAGCATGATAAAGAAGATTCAAAGAGAGTGAGATGCCAGCTCTTTTCATTCAGTCAGTAGCTTCAAACATTTCTGGTATATGAATAACATGATATTTTTCAATGGCAAAAATCAATGAATATTGTAAATGCACAAACAGTAATTTCTCCGCATTGCAAGGTGCAATTCTGAAATTTTTTGCTTTTTCCTGCTAATCCTAGCATGATAAAGAAGATTCAAAGAGAGTGAGATGCCAGCTCCTTTCATTCAGTCAGTAGCTTCAAACATTTCTGGACGTTTTTCAATGGCAAAAATCAATGAATATTGTAAATGCACAAACAGTAATATCTCCGCATTGCAAGGTGCAATTCTGAAATTTTTTGCTTTTTCCTGCTAATCCTAGCATGATAAAGAAGATTCAAAGAGAGTGAGATGCCAGCTCTTTTCATTCAGTCAGTAGCTTCAAACATTTCTGGACGTTTTTCAATGGCAAAAATCAATGAATATTGTAAATGCACAAACAGTAATATCTCCGCATTGCAAGGTGCAATTCTGAAATTTTTTGCTTTTTCCTGCTAATCCTAGCATGATAAAGAAGATTCAAAGAGAGTGAGATGCCAGCTCTTTTCATTGTCAGTAGCTTCAAACATTTCTGGTATATGAATAACATGATGTTTTTCAATGTCAAAAATCAATGAATATTGTAAATGCACAAACAGTAATATCTCCGCATTGCAAGGTGCAATTCTGAAATTTTTTGCTTTTTCCTGCTAATCCTAGCATGATAAAGAAGATTCAAAGAGAGTGAGATGCCAGCTCTTTTCATTCAGTCAGTAGCTTCAAACATTTCTGGACGTTTTTCAATGGCAAAAATCAATGAATATTGTAAATGCACAAACAGTAATTTCTCCGCATTGCAAGGTGCAATTCTGAAATTTTTTGCTTTTTCCTGCTAATCCTAGCATGATAAAGAAGATTCAAAGAGAGTGAGATGCCAGCTCTTTTCATTCAGTCAGTAGCTTCAAACATTTCTGGTATATGAATAACATGATGTTTTTCAATGGCAAAAATCAATGAATATTGTAAATGCACAAACAGTAATATCTCCACATTGCAAGGTGCAATTCTGAAATTTTTTGCTTTTTCCTGCTCCTCTTAGCATGATAAAGAAGATTCAAAGAGAGTGAGATGCCAGCTCTTTTCATTCAGTCAGTAGCTTCAAACATTTCTGGTATATGAATAACATGATGTTTTTCAATGGCAAAAATCAATGAATATTGTAAATGCACAAACAGTAATATCTCCACATTGCAAGGTGCAATTCTGAAATTGTTTGCTTTTTCTTGCTAATCCTAGCATGATAAAGAAAATTCAAAGAGAGTGAGATGCCAGCTCTTTTCATTCAGTCAGTAGCTTCAAACATTTCTGGACGTTTTTCAATGGCAAAAATCAATGAATATTGTAAATGCACAAACAGTAATATCTCCGCATTGCAAGGTGCAATTCTGAAATTTTTTGCTTTTTCCTGCTAATCCTAGCATGATAAAGAAGATTCAAAGAGAGTGAGATGCCAGCTCTTTTCATTCAGTCAGTAGCTTCAAACATTTCTGGACGTTTTTCAATGGCAAAAATCAATGAATATTGTAAATGCACAAACAGTAATATCTCCGCATTGCAACGTGCAATTCTGAAATTTTTTGCTTTTTCCTGCTAATCCTAGCATGATAAAGAAGATTCAAAGAGAGTGAGATGCCAGCTCCTTTCATTCAGTCAGTAGCTTCAAACATTTCTGGACGTTTTTCAATGGCAAAAATCAATGAATATTGTAAATGCACAAACAGTAATATCTCCGCATTGCAAGGTGCAATTCTGAAATTTTTTGCTTTTTCCTGCTAATCCTAGCATGATAAAGAAGATTCAAAGAGAGTGAGAAGCCAGCTCTTTTCATTCAGTCAGTAGCTTCAAACATTTCTGGTATATGAATAACATGATGTTTTTCAATGGCAAAAATCAATGAATATTGTAAATGCACAAACAGTAATTTCTCCGCATTGCAAGGTGCAATTCTGAAATTTTTTGCTTTTTCCTGCTAATCCTAGCATGATAACGAAGATTCAAAGAGAGTGAGATGCCAGCTCCTTTCATTCAGTCAGTAGCTTCAAACATTTCTGGACGTTTTTCAATGGCAAAAATCAATGAATATTGTAAATGCACAAACAGTAATTTCTCCGCATTGCAAGGTGCAATTCTGAAATTTTTTGCTTTTTCCTGCTAATCCTAGCATGATAAAGAAGATTCAAAGAGAGTGAGATGCCAGCTCTTTTCATTCAGTCAGTAGCTTCAAACATTTCTGGTATATGAATAACATGATGTTTTTCAATGGCAAAAATCAATGAATATTGTAAATGCACAAACAGTAATATCTCCGCATTGCAAGGTGCAATTCTGAAATTTTTTGCTTTTTCCTGCTAATCCTAGCATGATAAAGAAGATTCAAAGAGAGTGAGATGCCAGCTCCTTTCATTCAGTCAGTAGCTTCAAACATTTCTGGACGTTTTTCAATGGCAAAAATCAATGAATATTGTAAATGCACAAACAGTAATATCTCCGCATTGCAAGGTGCAATTCTGAAATTTTTTGCTTTTTCCTGCTAATCCTAGCATGATAAAGAAGATTCAAAGAGAGTGAGATGCCAGCTCCTTTCATTCAGTCAGTAGCTTCAAACATTTCTGGACGTTTTTCAATGGCAAAAATCAATGAATATTGTAAATGCACAAACAGTAATATCTCCGCATTGCAAGGTGCAATTCTGAAATTTTTTGCTTTTTCCTGCTAATCCTAGCATGATAAAGAAGATTCAAAGAGAGTGAGATGCCAGCTACTTTCATTCAGTCAGTAGCTTCAAACATTTCTGGTATATGAATAACATGATGTTTTTCAATGGCAAAAATCAATGAATATTGTAAATGCACAAACAGTAATATCTCCACATTGCAAGGTGCCATTCTGAAATTTTTTGCTTTTTCCTGCTAATCCTAGCATGATAAAGAAGATTCAAAGAGAGTGAGATGCCAGCTCTTTTCATTCAGTCAGTAGCTTCAAACATTTCTGGTATATGAATAACATGATGTTTTTCAATGGCAAAAATCAATGAATATTGTAAATGCACAAACAGTAATATCTCCGCATTGCAAGGTGCAATTCTGAAATTTTTTGCTTTTTCCTGCTAATCCTAGCATGATAAAGAAGATTCAAAGAGAGTGAGATGCCAGCTCTTTTCATTCAGTCAGTAGCTTCAAACATTTCTGGACGTTTTTCAATGGCAAAAATCAATGAATATTGTAAATGCACAAACAGTAATATCTCCGCATTGCAAGGTGCAATTCTGAAATTTTTTGCTTTTTCCTGCTAATCCTAGCATGATAAAGAAGATTCAAAGAGAGTGAGATGCCAGCTCTTTTCATTCAGTCAGTAGTTTCAAACATTTCTGGTATATGAATAACATGATGTTTTTCAATGGCAAAAATCAATGAATATTGTAAATGCACAAACAGTAATTTCTCCGCATTGCAAGGTGCAATTCTGAAATTTTTTGCTTTTTCCTGCTAATCCTAGCATGATAAAGAAGATTCAAAGAGAGTGAGATGCCAGCTCTTTTCATTCAGTCAGTAGCTTCAAACATTTCTGGACGTTTTTCAATGGCAAAAATCAATGAATATTGTAAATGCACAAACAGTAATATCTCCGCATTGCAAGGTGCAATTCTGAAATTTTTTGCTTTTTCCTGCTAATCCTAGCATGATAAAGAAGATTCAAAGAGAGTGAGATGCCAGCTCTTTTCATTCAGTCAGTAGCTTCAAACATTTCTGGACGTTTTTCAATGGCAAAAATCAATGAATATTGTAAATGCACAAACAGTAATATCTCCGCATTGCAAGGTGCAATTCTGAAATTTTTTGCTTTTTCCTGCTAATCCTAGCATGATAAAGAAGATTCATAGAGAGTGAGATGCCAGCTCCTTTCATTCAGTCAGTGGCTTCAAACATTTCTGGTATATGAATAACATGATGTTTTTCAATGGCAAAAATCAATGAATATTGTAAATGCACAATCAGTAATTTCTCCGCATTGCAAGGTGCAATTCTGAAATTTTTTGCTTTTTCCTGCTAATCCTAGCATGATAAAGAAGATTCAAAGAGAGTGAGATGCCAGCTCCTTTCATTCAGTCAGTAGCTTCAAACATTTCTGGACGTTTTTCAATGGCAAAAATCAATGAATATTGTAAATGCACAAAGAGTAATATCTCCGCATTGCAAGGTGTAATTCTGAAATTTTTTGCTTTTTCCTGCTAATCCTAGCATGATAAAGAAGATTCAAAGAGAGTGAGATGCCAGCTCTTTTCATTCAGTCAGTAGCTTCAAACATTTCTGGACGTTTTTCAATGGCAAAAATCAATGAATATTGTAAATGCACAAACAGTAATATCTCCACATTGCAAGGTGCAATTCTGAAATTTTTTGCTTTTTCCTGCTAATCCTAGCATGATAAAGAAGATTCAAAGAGAGTGAGATGCCAGCTCTTTTCATTCAGTCAGTAGCTTCAAACATTTCTGGTATATGAATAACATGATGTTTTTCAATGGCAAAAATCAATGAATATTGTAAATGCACAAAAAGTAATATCTCCACATTGCAAGGTGCAATTCTGAAATTTTTTGCTTTTTCCTGCTAATCCTAGCATGATAAAGAAGATTCAAAGAGAGTGAGATGCCAGCTCTTTTCATTCAGTCAGTAGCTTCAAACATTTCTGGTATATGAATAACATGATGTTTTTCAATGGCAAAAATCAATGAATATTGTAAATGCACAAACAGTAATATCTCCGCATTGCAAGGTGCAATTCTGAAATTTTTTGCTTTTTCCTGCTAATCCTAGCATGATAAAGAAGATTCAAAGAGAGTGCGATGCCAGCTCTTTTCATTCAGTCAGTAGCTTCAAACATTTCTGGACGTTTTTCAATGGCAAAAATCAATGAATATGGTAAATGCACAAACAGTAATATCTCCGCATTGCAAGGTGCAATTCTGAAATTTTTTGCTTTTTCCTGCTAATCCTAGCATGATAAAGAAGATTCAAAGAGAGTGAGATGCCAGCTCTTTTCATTCAGTCAGTAGCTTCAAACATTTCTGGTATATGAATAACATCATGTTTTTCAATGGCAAAAATCAATGAATATTGAAAATGCACAAACAGTAATTTCTCCGCATTGCAAGGTGCAATTCTGAAATTTTTTGCTTTTTCCTGCTAATCCTAGCATGATAAAAAAGATTCAATGAGAGTGAGATGCCAGCTCCTTTCATTCAGTCAGTAGCTTCAAACATTTCTGGACGTTTTTCAATGGCAAAAATCAATGAATATTGTAAATGCACAAACAGTAATATCTCCGCATTGCAAGGTGCAATTCTGAAATTTTTTGCTTTTTCCTGCTAATCCTAGCATGATAAAGAAGATTCAAAGAGAGTGAGATGCCAGCTCTTTTCATTCAGTCAGTAGCTTCAAACATTTCTGGACGTTTTTCAATGGCAAAAATCAATGAATATTGTAAATGCACAAACAGTAATATCTCCGCATTGCAAGGTGCAATTCTGAAATTTTTTGCTTTTTCCTGCTAATCCTAGCATGATAAAGAAGATTCAAAGAGAGTGAGATGCCAGCTCCTTTCATTCAGTCAGTAGCTTCAAACATTTCTGGTATATGAATAACATGATGTTTTTCAATGGCAAAAATCAATGAATATTGTAAATGCACAAAAAGTAATATCTCCACATTGCAAGGTGCAATTCTGAAATTTTTTGCTTTTTCCTGCTAATCCTAGCATGATAAAGAAGATTCAAAGAGAGTGAGATGCCAGCTCCTTTCATTCAGTCAGTAGCTTCAAACATTTCTGGTATATGAATAACATGATGTTTTTCAATGGCAAAAATCAATGAATATTGTAAATGCACAAAAAGTAATATCTCCACATTGCAAGGTGCAATTCTGAAATTTTTTGCTTTTTCCTGCTAATCCTAGCATGATAAAGAAGATTCAAAGAGAGTGAGATGCCAGCTCTTTTCATTCAGTCAGTAGCTTCAAACATTTCTGGTATATGAATAACATGATGTTTTTCAATGGCAAAAATCAATGAATATTGTAAATGCACAAACAGTAATATCTCCGCATTGCAAGGTGCAATTCTGAAATTTTTTGCTTTTTCCTGCTAATCCTAGCATGATAAAGAAGATTCAAAGAGAGTGAGATGCCAGCTCCTTTCATTCAGTCAGTAGCTTCAAACATTTCTGGACGTTTTTCAATGGCAAAAATCAATGAATATTGTAAATGCACAAACAGTAATATCTCCGCATTGCAAGGTGCAATTCTGAAATTTTTTGCTTTTTCCTGCTAATCCTAGCATGATAAAGAAGATTCAAAGAGAGTGAGATGCCAGCTCTTTTCATTCAGTCAGTAGCTTCAAACATTTCTGGACGTTTTTCAATGGCAAAAATCAATGAATATTGTAAATGCACAAACAGTAATATCTCCGCATTGCAAGGTGCAATTCTGAAATTTTTTGCTTTTTCCTGCTAATCCTAGCATGATAAAGAAGATTCAAAGAGAGTGAGATGCCAGCTCCTTTCATTCAGTCAGTAGCTTCAAACATTTCTGGTATATGAATAACATGATGTTTTTCAATGGCAAAAATCAATGAATATTGTAAATGCACAAACAGTAATTTCTCCGCATTGCAAGGTGCAATTCTGAAATTTTTTGCTTTTTCCTGCTAATCCTAGCATGATAAAGAAGATTCAAAGAGAGTGAGATGCCAGCTCCTTTCATTCAGTCAGTAGCTTCAAACATTTCTGGACGTTTTTCAATGGCAAAAATCAATGAATATTGTAAATGCACAAAGAGTAATATCTCCGCATTGCAAGGTGTAATTCTGAAATTTTTTGCTTTTTCCTGCTAATCCTAGCATGATAAAGAAGATTCAAAGAGAGTGAGATGCCAGCTCTTTTCATTCAGTCAGTAGCTTCAAACATTTCTGGACGTTTTTCAATGGCAAAAATCAATGAATATTGTAAATGCACAAACAGTAATATCTCCGCATTGCAAGGTGCAATTCTGAAATTTTTTGCTTTTTCCTGCTCCTCTTAGCATGATAAAGAAGATTCAAAGAGAGTGATATGCCAGCTCTTTTCATTCAGTCAGTAGCTTCAAACATTTCTGGTATATGAATAACATGATGTTTTTCAATGGCAAAAATCAATGAATATTGTAAATGCACAAACAGTAATATCTCCACATTGCAAGGTGCAATTCTTAAATTTTTTGCTTTTTCCTGCTAATCCTAGCATGATAAAGAAGATTCAAAGAGAGTGAGATGCCAGCTCTTTTCATTCAGTCAGTAGCTTCAAACATTTCTGGTATATGAATAACATGATGTTTTTCAATGGCAAAAATCAATGAATATTGTAAATGCACAAACAGTAATATCTCCACATTGCAAGGTGCAATTCTGAAATTTTTTGCTTTTTCCTGCTAATCCTAGCATGATAAAGAAGATTCAAAGAGAGTGAGATGCCAGCTCCTTTCATTCAGTCAGTAGCTTCAAACATTTCTGGACGTTTTTCAATGGCAAAAATCAATGAATATTGTAAATGCACAAACAGTAATTTCTCCGCATTGCAAGGTGCAATTCTGAAATTTTTTGCTTTTTCCTGCTAATCCTAGCATGATAAAGAAGATTCAAAGAGAGTGAGATGCCAGCTTTTTTCATTCAGTCAGTAGCTTCAAACATTTCTGGACGTTTTTCAATGGCAAAAATCAATGAATATTGTAAATGCACAAACAGTAATATCTCCACATTGCAAGGTGCAATTCTGAAATTTTTTGGTTTTTCCTGCTAATCCTAGCATAATAAAGAAGATTCAAAGAGAGTGAGATGCCAGCTCTTTTCATTCAGTCAGTAGCTTCAAACATTTCTTGTATATGAATAACATGATGTTTTTCAATGGCAAAAATCAATGAATATTGTAAATGCACAAACAGTAATTTCTCCGCATTGCAAGGTGCAATTCTGAAATTTTTTGCTTTTTCCTGCTAATCCTAGCATGATAAAGAAGATTCAAAGAGAGTGAGATGCCAGCTCTTTTCATTCAGTCAGTAGCTTCAAACATTTCTGGTATATGAATAACATGATGTTTTTCAATGGCAAAAATCAATGAATATTGTAAATGCACAAAAAGTAATATCTCCACATTGCAAGGTGCAATTCTGAAATTTTTTGCTTTTTCCTGCTAATCCTAGCATGATAAAGAAGATTCAAAGAGAGTGAGATGCCAGCTCTTTTCATTCAGTCAGTAGCTTCAAACATTTCTGGTATATGAATAACATGATGTTTTTCAATGGCAAAAATCAATGAATATTGTAAATGCACAAACAGTAATATCTCCGCATTGCAAGGTGCAATTCTGAAATTTTTTGCTTTTTCCTGCTAATCCTAGCATGATAAAGAAGATTCAAAGAGAGTGCGATGCCAGCTCTTTTCATTCAGTCAGTAGCTTCAAACATTTCTGGACGTTTTTCAATGGCAAAAATCAATGAATATTGTAAATGCACAAACAGTAATATCTCCGCATTGCAATGTGCAATTCTGAAATTTTTTGCTTTTTCCTGCTAATCCTAGCATGATAAAGAAGATTCAAAGAGAGTGAGATGCCAGCTCCTTTCATTCAGTCAGTAGCTTCAAACATTTCTGGTATATGAATAACATGATGTTTTTCAATGGCAAAAATCAATGAATATTGTAAATGCACAAACAGTAATTTCTCCGCATTGCAAGGTGCAATTCTGAAATTTTTTGCTTTTTCCTGCTAATCCTAGCATGATAAAGAAGATTCAAAGAGAGTGAGATGCCAGCTCCTTTCATTCAGTCAGTAGCTTCAAACATTTCTGGACGTTTTTCAATGGCAAAAATCAATGAATATTGTAAATGCACAAAGAGTAATATCTCCGCATTGCAAGGTGTAATTCTGAAATTTTTTGCTTTTTCCTGCTAATCCTAGCATGATAAAGAAGATTCAAAGAGAGTGAGATGCCCGCTCTTTTCATTCAGTCAGTAGCTTCAAACATTTCTGGACGTTTTTCAATGGCAAAAATCAATGAATATTGTAAATGCACAAACAGTAATATCTCCGCATTGCAAGGTGCAATTCTGAAATTTTTTGCTTTTTCCTGCTCCTCTTAGCATGATAAAGAAGATTCAAAGAGAGTGATATGCCAGCTCTTTTCATTCAGTCAGTAACTTCAAACATTTCTGGTATATGAATAACAGGATGTTTTTCAATGGCAAAAATCAATGAATATTGTAAATGCACAAACAGTAATATCTCCACATTGCAAGGTGCAATTCTGAAATTTTTTGCTTTTTCCTGCTAATCCTAGCATGATAAAGAAGATTCAAAGAGAGTGAGATGCCAGCTCTTTTCATTCAGTCAGTAGCTTCAAACATTTCTGGTATATGAATAACATGATGTTTTTCAATGGCAAAAATCAATGAATATTGTAAATGCACAAACAGTAATATCTCCACATTGCAAGGTGCAATTCTGAAATTTTTTGCTTTTTCCTGCTAATCCTAGCATGATAAAGAAGATTCAAAGAGAGTGAGATGCCAGCTCCTTTCATTCAGTCAGTAGCTTCAAACATTTCTGGACGTTTTTCAATGGCAAAAATCAATGAATATTGTAAATGCACAAACAGTAATTTCTCCGCATTGCAAGGTGCAATTCTGAAATTTTTTGCTTTTTCCTGCTAATCCTAGCATGATAAAGAAGATTCAAAGAGAGTGAGATGCCAGCTTTTTTCATTCAGTCAGTAGCTTCAAACATTTCTGGACGTTTTTCAATGGCAAAAATCAATGAATATTGTAAATGCACAAACAGTAATATCTCCACATTGCAAGGTGCAATTCTGAAATTTTTTGCTTTTTCCTGCTAATCCTAGCATGATAAAGAAGATTCAAAGAGAGTGAGATGCCAGCTCTTTTCATTCAGTCAGTAGCTTCAAACATTTCTGGTATATGAATAACATGATGTTTTTCAAAGGCAAAAATCAATGAATATTGTAAATGCACAAACAGTAATTTCTCCGCATTGCAAGGTGAAATTCTGAAATTTTTTGCTTTTTCCTGCTAATCCTAGCATGATAAAGAAGATTCAAAGAGAGTGAGATGCCAGCTCTTTTCATTCAGTCAGTAGCTTCAAACATTTCTGGTATATGAATAACATGATGATTTTCAATGGCAAAAATCAATGAATATTGTAAATGCACAAAAAGTAATATCTCCACATTGCAAGGTGCAATTCTGAAATTTTTTGCTTTTTCCTGCTAATCCTAGCATGATAAAGAAGATTCAAAGAGAGTGAGATGCCAGCTCTTTTCATTCAGTCAGTAGCTTCAAACATTTCTGGTATATGAATAACATGATGTTTTTCAATGGCAAAAATCAATGAATATTGTAAATGCACAAACATTAATATCTCCGCATTGCAAGGTGCAATTGTGAAATTTTTTGCTTTTTCCTGCTAATCCTAGCATGATAAAGAAGATTCAAAGAGAGTGCGATGCCAGCTCTTTTCATTCAGTCAGTAGCTTCAAACATTTCTGGACGTTTTTCAATGGCAAAAATCAATGAATATTGTAAATGCACAAACAGTAATATCTCCGCATTGCAAGGTGCAATTCTGAAATTTTTTGCTTTTTCCTGCTAATCCTAGCATGATAAAGAAGATTCAAAGAGAGTGAGATGCCAGCTCTTTTCATTCAGTCAGTAGCTTCAAACATTTCTGGTATATGAATAACATGATGTTTTTCAATGGCAAAAATCAATGAATATTGTAAATGCACAAACAGTAATTTCTCCGCATTGCAAGGTGCAATTCTGAAATTTTTTGCTTTTTCCTGCTAATCCTAGCATGATAAAGAAGATTCAAAGAGAGTGAGATGCCAGCTCCTTTCATTCAGTCAGTACCTTCAAACATTTCTGGACGTTTTTCAATGGCAAAAATCAATGAATATTGTAAATGCACAAACAGTAATATCTCCGCATTGCAAGGTGCAATTCTGAAATTTTTTGCTTTTTCCTGCTAATCCTAGCATGACAAAGAAGATTCAAAGAGAGTGAGATGCCAGCTCTTTTCATTCAGTCAGTAGCTTCAAACATTTCTGGACGTTTTTCAATGGCAAAAATCAATGAATATTGTAAATGCACAAAGAGTAATATCTCCGCATTGCAAGGTGCAATTCTGAAATTTTTTGCTTTTTCCTGCTAATCCTAGCATGATAAAGAAGATTCAAAGAGAGTGAGATGCCAGCTCCTTTCATTCAGTCAGTAGCTTCAAACATTTCTGGTATATGAATAACATGATGTTTTTCAATGGCAAAAATCAATGAATATTGTAAATGCACAAACAGTAATTTCTCCGCATTGCAAGGTGCAATTCTGAAATTTTTTGCTTTTTCCTGCTAATCCTAGGATGATAAAGAAGATTCAAAGAGAGTGAGATGCCAGCTCCTTTCATTCAGTCAGTAGCTTCAAACATTTCTGGACGTTTTTCAATGGCAAAAATCAATGAATATTGTAAATGCACAAACAGTAATATCTCCGCATTGCAAGGTGCAATTCTGAAATTTTTTGCTTGTTCCTGCTAATCCTAGCATGATAAAGAAGATTCAAAGAGAGTGAGATGCCAGCTCTTTTCATTCAGTCAGTAGCTTCAAACATTTCTGGACGTTTTACAATGGCAAAAATCAATGAATATTGTAAATGCACAAACAGTAATATCTCCGCATTGCAAGGTGCAATTCTGAAATTTTTTGCTTTTTCCTGCTCCTCTTAGCATGATAAAGAAGATTCAAAGAGAGTGAGATGCCAGCTCTTTTCATTCAGTCAGTAGCTTCAAACATTTCTGGTATATGAATAACATGATGTTTTTCAATGGCAAAAATCAATGAATATTGTAAATGCACAAACAGTAATATCTCCACATTGCAAGGTGCAATTCTGAAATTTTTTGCTTTTTCCTGCTAATCCTAGCATGATAAAGAAGATTCAAAGAGAGTGAGATGCCAGCTCTTTTCATTCAGTCAGTAGCTTCAAACATTTCTGGTATATGAATAACATGATGTTTTTCAATGGCAAAAATCAATGAATATTGTAAATGCACGAACAGTAATATCTCCACATTGCAAGGTGCAATTCTGAAATTTTTTGCTTTTTCCTGCTAATCCTAGCATGATAAAGAATATTCAAAGAGAGTGAGATGCCAGCTCCTTTCATTCAGTCAGTAGCTTCAAACATTTCTGGATGTTTTTCATTGGCAAAAATCAATGAATATTGTAAATGCACAAACAGTAATTTCTCCGCATTGCAAGGTGCAATTCTGAAATTTTTTGCTTTTTCCTGCTAATCCTAGCATGATAAAGAAGATTCAAAGAGAGTGAGATGCCAGCTCTTTTCATTCAGTCAGTAGCTTCAAACATTTCTGGTATATGAATAACATGATGTTTTTCAATGGCAAAAATCAATGAATATTGTAAATGCACAAACAGTAATATCTCCACATTGCAAGGTGCAATTCTGAAATTTTTTGCTTTTTCCTGCTAATCCTAGCATGATAAAGAAGATTCAAAGAGAGTGAGATGCCAGCTCCTTTCATTCAGTCAGTAGCTTCAAACATTTCTGGACGTTTTTCAATGGCAAAAATCAATGAATATTGTAAATGCACAAACAGTAATTTCTCCGCATTGCAAGGTGCAATTCTGAAATTTTTTGCTTTTTCCTGCTAATCCTAGCATGATAAAGAAGATTCAAAGAGAGTGAGATGCCAGCTTTTTTCATTCAGTCAGTAGCTTCATACATTTCTGGACGTTTTTCAATGGCAAAAATCAATGAATATTGTAAATGCACAAACAGTAATATCTCCACATTGCAAGGTGCAATTCTGAAATTTTTTGCTTTTTCCTGCTAATCCTAGCATGATAAAGAAGATTCAAAGAGAGTGAGATGCCAGCTCTTTTCATTCAGTCAGTAGCTTCAAACATTTCTGGTATATGAATAACATGATGTTTTTCAATGGCAAAAATCAATGAATATTGTAAATGCACAAACAGTAATTTCTCCGCATTGCAAGGTGCAATTCTGAAATGTTTTGCTTTTTCCTGCTAATCCTAGCATGATAAAGAAGATTCAAAGAGAGTGAGATGCCAGCTCCTTTCATTCAGTCAGTAGCTTCAAACATTTCTGGACGTTTTTCAATGGCAAAAATCAATGAATATTGTAAATGCACAAACAGTAATTTCTCCGCATTGCAAGGTGCAATTCTGAAATTTTTTGCTTTTTCCTGCTAATCCTAGCATGATAAAGAAGATTCAAAGAGAGTGAGATGCCAGCTCTTTTCATTCAGTCAGTAGCTTCAAACATTTCTGGTATATGAATAACATGATGTTTTTCAATGGCAAAAATCAATGAATATTGTAAATGCACAAACAGTAATATCTCCACATTGCAAGGTGCAATTCTGAAATTTTTTGCTTTTTCCTGCTAATCCTAGCATGATAAAGAAGATTCAAAGAGAGTGAGATGCCAGCTCTTCTCATTCAGTCAGTAGCTTCAAACATTTCTGGTATATGAATAACATGATGTTTTTCAATGGCAAAAATCAATGAATATTGTAAATGCACAAACAGTAATATCTCCGCATTGCAAGGTGCAATTCTGAAATTTTTTGCTTTTTCCTGCTAATCCTAGCATGATAAACAAGATTCAAAGAGAGTGAGATGCCAGCTCTTTTCAGTCAGTCAGTAGCTACAAACATTTCTGGACGTTTTTCAATGGCAAAAATCAATGAATATTGTAAATGCACAAACAGTAATATCTCCGCATTGCAAGGTGCAATTCTGAAATTTTTTGCTTTTTCCTGCTAATCCTAGCATGATAAAGAAGATTCAAAGAGAGTGAGATGCCAGCTCTTTTCATTCAGTCAGTAGCTTCAAACATTTCTGGTATATGAATAACATGATGTTTTTCAATGGCAAAAATCAATGAATATTGTAAATGCACAAACAGTAATTTCTCCGCATTGCAAGGTGCAATTCTGAAATTTTTTGCTTTTTCCTGCTCCTCTTAGCATGATAAAGAAGATTCAAAGAGAGTGAGATGCCAGCTCTTTTCATTCAGTCAGTAGCTTCAAACATTTCTGGTATATGAATAACATGATGTTTTTCAATGGCAAAAATCAATGAATATTGTAAATGCACAAACAGTAATATCTCCACATTGCAAGGTGCAATTCTGAAATTTTTTGCTTTTTCCTGCTAATCCTAGCATGATAAAGAAGATTCAAAGAGAGTGAGATGTCAGCTCCTTTCATTCAGTCAGTAGCTTCAAACATTTCTGGACGTTTTTCAATGGCAAAAATCAATGAATATTGTAAATGCACAAACAGTAATTTCTCCGCATTGCAAGGTGCAATTCTGAAATTTTTTGCTTTTTCCTGCTCCTCTTAGCATGATAAAGAAGATTCAAAGAGAGTGAGATGCCAGCTCTTTTCATTCAGTCAGTAGCTTCAAACATTTCTGGTATATGAATAACATGATGTTTTTCAATGGCAAAAATCAATGAATATTGTAAATGCACGAACAGTAATATCTCCACATTGCAAGGTGCAATTCTGAAATTTTTTGCTTTTTCCTGCTAATCCTAGCATGATAAAGAAGATTCAAAGAGAGTGAGATGCCAGCTCCTTTCATTCAGTCAGTAGCTTCAAACATTTCTGGACGTTTTTCAATGGCAAAAATCAATGAATATTGTAAATGCACAAACAGTAATTTCTCCGCATTGCAAGGTGCAATTCTGAAATTTTTTGCTTTTTCCTGCTAATCCTAGCATGATAAAGAAGATTCAAAGAGAGTGAGATGCCAGCTCTTTTCATTCAGTCAGTAGCTTCAAACATTTCTGGTATATGAATAACATGATGTTTTTCAATGGCAAAAATCAATGAATATTGTAAATGCACAAACAGTAATATCTCCACATTGCAAGGTGCAATTCTGAAATTTTTTGCTTTTTCCTGCTAATCCTAGCATGATAAAGAAGATTCAAAGAGAGTGAGATGCCAGCTCCTTTCATTCAGTCAGTAGCTTCAAACATTTCTGGACGTTTTTCAATGGCAAAAATCAATGAATATTGTAAATGCACAAACAGTAATTTCTCCGCATTGCAAGGTGCAATTCTGAAATTTTTTGCTTTTTCCTGCTAATCCTAGCATGATAAAGAAGATTCAAAGAGAGTGAGATGCCAGCTCTTTTCATTCAGTCAGTAGCTTCAAACATTTCTGGTATATGAATAACATGATGTTTTTCAATGGCAAAAATCAATGAATATTGTAAATGCACAAACAGTAATTTCTCCGCATTGCAAGGTGCAATTCTGAAATTTTTTGCTTTTTCCTGCTAATCCTAGCATGATAAAGAAGATTCAAAGAGAGTGAGATGCCAGCTCCTTTCATTCAGTCAGTAGCTTCAAACATTTCTGGACGTTTTTCAATGGCAAAAATCAATGAATATTGTAAATGCACAAACAGTAATTTCTCCGCATTGCAAGGTGCAATTCTGAAATTTTTTGCTTTTTCCTGCTAATCCTAGCATGATAAAGAAGATTCAAAGAGAGTGAGATGCCAGCTCTTTTCATTCAGTCAGTAGCTTCAAACATTTCTGGTATATGAATAACATGATGTTTTTCAATGGCAAAAATCAATGAATATTGTAAATGCACAAACAGTAATATCTCCACATTGCAAGGTGCAATTCTGAAATTTTTTGCTTTTTCCTGCTAATCCTAGCATGATAAAGAAGATTCAAAGAGAGTGAGATGCCAGCTCTTTTCATTCAGTCAGTAGCTTCAAACATTTCTGGTATATGAATAACATGATGTTTTTCAATGGCAAAAATCAATGAATATTGTAAATGCACAAACAGTAATATCTCCGCATTGCAAGGTGCAATTCTGAAATTTTTTGCTTTTTCCTGCTAATCCTAGCATGATAAAGAAGATTCAAAGAGAGTGAGATGCCAGCTCTTTTCAGTCAGTCAGTAGCTTCAAACATTTCTGGACGTTTTTCAATGGCAAAAATCAATGAATATTGTAAATGCACAAACAGTAATATCTCCGCATTGCAAGGTGCAATTCTGAAATTTTTTGCTTTTTCCTGCTAATCCAAGCATGATAAAGAAGATTCAAAGAGAGTGAGATGCCAGCTCTTTTCATTCAGTCAGTAGCTTCAAACATTTCTGGTATATGAATAACATGATGTTTTTCAATGGCAAAAATCAATGAATATTGTAAATGCACAAACAGTAATTTCTCCGCATTGCAAGGTGCAATTCTGAAATTTTTTGCTTTTTCCTGCTAATCCTAACATGATAAAGAAGATTCAAAGAGAGTGAGATGCCAGCTCCTTTCATTCAGTCAGTAGCTTCAAACATTTCTGGACGTTTTTCAATGGCAAAAATCAATGAATATTGTAAATGCACAAACAGTAATATCTCCGCATTGCAAGGTGCAATTCTGAAATTTTTTGCTTTTTCCTGCTAATCCTAGCATGATAAAGAAGATTCAAAGAGAGTGAGATGCCAGCTCTTTTCATTCAGTCAGTAGCTTCAAACATTTCTGGACGTTTTTCAATGGCAAAAATCAATGAATATTGTAAATGCACAAACAGTAATATCTCCACATTGCAAGGTGCAATTCTGAAATTTTTTGCTTTTTCCTGCTAATCCTAGCATGATAAAGAAGATTCAAAGAGAGTGAGATGCCAGCTCTTTTCATTCAGTCAGTAGCTTCAAACATTTCTGGTATATGAATAACATGATGTTTTTCAATGGCAAAAATCAATGAATATTGTAAATGCACAAACAGTAATATCTCCACATTGCAAGGTGCAATTCTGAAATTTTTTGCTTTTTCCTGCTAATCCTAGCATGATAAAGAAGATTCAAAGAGAGTGAGATGCCAGCTCCTTTCATTCAGTCAGTAGCTTCAAACATTTCTGGACGTTTTTCAATGGCAAAAATCAATGAATATTGTAAATGCACAAACAGTAATTTCTCCGCATTGCAAGGTGCAATTCTGAAATTTTTTGCTTTTTCCTGCTAATCCTAGCATGATAAAGAAGATTCAAAGACAGTGAGATGCCAGCTTTTTTCATTCAGTCAGTAGCTTCAAACATTTCTGGACGTTTTTCAATGGCAAAAATCAATGAATATTGTAAATGCACAAACAGTAATATCTCCACATTGCAAGGTGCAATTCTGAAATTTTTTGCTTTTTCCTGCTAATCCTAGCATGATAAAGAAGATTCAAAGAGAGTGAGATGCCAGCTCTTTTCATTCAGTCAGTAGCTTCAAACATTTCTGGTATATGAATAACATGATGTTTTTCAATGGCAAAAATCAATGAATATTGTAAATGCACAAACAGTAATTTCTCCGCATTGCAAGGTGCAATTCTGAAATTTTTTGCTTTTTCCTGCTAATCCTAGCATGATAAAGAAGATTCAAAGAGAGTGAGATGCCAGCTCCTTTCATTCAGTCAGTAGCTTCAAACATTTCTGGACGTTTTTCAATGGCAAAAATCAATGAATATTTTAAATGCACAAACAGTAATTTCTCCGCATTGCAAGGTGCAATTCTGAAATTTTTTGCTTTTTCCTGCTAATCCTAGCATGATAAAGAAGATTCAAAGAGAGTGAGATGCCAGCTCTTTTCATTCAGTCAGTAGCTTCAAACATTTCTGGTATATGAATAACATGATGTTTTTCAATGGCAAAAATCAATGAATATTGTAAATGCACAAACAGTAATATCTCCACATTGCAAGGTGCAATTCTGAAATTTTTTGCTTTTTCCTGCTAATCCTAGCATGATAAAGAAGATTCAAAGAGAGTGAGATGCCAGCTCTTTTCATTCAGTCAGTAGCTTCAAACATTTCTGGTATATGAATAACATGATGTTTTTCAATGGCAAAAATCAATGAATATTGTAAATGCACAAACAGTAATATCTCCGCATTGCAAGGTGCAATTCTGAAATTTTTTGCTTTTTCCTGCTAATCCTAGCATGATAAAGAAGATTCAAAGAGAGTGAGATGCCAGCTCTTTTCAGTCAGTCAGTAGCTTCAAACATTTCTGGACGTTTTTCAATGGCAAAAATCAATGAATATTGTAAATGCACAAACAGTAATATCTCCGCATTGCAAGGTGCAATTCTGAAATTTTTTGCTTTTTCCTGCTAATCCTAGCATGATAAAGAAGATTCAAAGAGAGTGAGATGCCAGCTCTTTTCATTCAGTCAGTAGCTTCAAACATTTCTGGTATATGAATAACATGATGTTTTTCAATGGCAAAAATCAATGAATATTGTAAATGCACAAACAGTAATTTCTCCGCATTGCAAGGTGCAATTCTGAAATTTTTTGCTTTTTCCTGCTAATCCTAGCATGATAAAGAAGATTCAAAGAGAGTGAGATGCCAGCTCCTTTCATTCAGTCAGTAGCTTCAAACATTTCTGGACGTTTTTCAATGGCAAAAATCAATGAATATTGTAAATGCACAAACAGTAATATCTCCGCATTGCAAGGTGCAATTCTGAAATTTTTTGCTTTTTCCTGCTAATCCTAGCATGGTAAAGAAGATTCAAAGAGAGTGAGATGCCAGCTCTTTTCATTCAGTCAGTAGCTTCAAACATTTCTGGACGTTTTTCAATGGCAAAAATCAATGAATATTGTAAATGCACAAACAGTAATATCTCCACATTGCAAGGTGCAATTCTGAAATTTTTTGCTTTTTCCTGCTAATCCTAGCATGATAAAGAAGATTCAAAGAGAGTGAGATGCCAGCCCCTTTCAATCAGTCAAGTAGCTTCAAACATTTCTGGTATATGAATAACATGATGTTTTTCAATGGCAAAAATCAATGAATATTGTAAATGCACAAACAGTAATTTCTCCGCATTGCAAGGTGCAATTCTGAAATTTTTTGCTTTTTCCTGCTAATCCTAGCATGATAAAGAAGATTCAAAGAGAGTGATATGCCAGCTCTTTTCATTCAGTCAGTAGCTTCAAACATTTCTGGACGTTTTTCAATGGCAAAAATCAATGAATATTGTAAATGCACAAACAGTAATTTCTCCGCATTGCAAGGTGCAATTCTGAAATTTTTTGCTTTTTCCTGCTAATCCTAGCATGATAAAGAAGATTCAAAGAGAGTGAGATGCCAGCTCCTTTCATTCAGTCAGTAGCTTCAAACATTTCTGGACGTTTTTCAATGGCAAAAATCAATGAATATTGTAAATGCACAAACAGTAATTTCTCCGCATTGCAAGGTGCAATTCTGAAATTTTTTGCTTTTTCCTGCTAATCCTAGCATGATAAAGAAGATTCAAAGAGAGTGAGATGCTAGCTCTTTTCATTCAGTCAGTAGCTTCAAACATTTCTGGTATATGAATAACATGATGTTTTTCAATGGCAAAAATCAATGAATATTGTAAATGCACAAACAGTAATATCTCCACATTGCAAGGTGCAATTCTGAAATTTTTTGCTTTTTCCTGCTAATCCTAGCATGATAAAGAAGATTCAAAGAGAGTGAGATGCCAGCTCTTTTCATTCAGTCAGTAGCTTCAAACATTTCTGGTATATGAATAACATGATGTTTTTCAATGGCAAAAATCAATGAATATTGTAAATGCT
Source organism: Phyllobates terribilis (assembly GCF_046119375.1). Classification (NCBI taxonomy): domain Eukaryota; kingdom Metazoa; phylum Chordata; class Amphibia; order Anura; family Dendrobatidae; genus Phyllobates; species Phyllobates terribilis. The sequence goes on along the minus strand of NW_027363054.1, from coordinate 1,295,213 downwards.
CAAACAGTAATATCTCCGCATTGCAAGGTGCAATTCTGAAATTTTTTGCTTTTTCCTGCTAATCCTAGCATGATAAAGAAGATTCAAAGAGAGTGAGATGCCAGCTCTTTTCAGTCAGTCAGTAGCTTCAAACATTTCTGGACGTTTTTCAATGGCAAAAATCAATGAATATTGTAAATGCACAAACAGTAATATCTCCGCATTGCAAGGTGCAATTCTGAAATTTTTTGCTTTTTCCTGCTAATCCTAGCATGATAAAGAAGATTCAAAGAGAGTGAGATGCCAGCTCTTTTCATTCAGTCAGTAGCTTCAAACATTTCTGGTATATGAATAACATGATGTTTTTCAATGGCAAAAATCAATGAATATTGTAAATGCACAAACAGTAATTTCTCCGCATTGCAAGGTGCAATTCTGAAATTTTTTGCTTTTTCCTGCTAATCCTAGCATGATAAAGAAGATTCAAAGAGAGTGAGATGCCAGCTCCTTTCATTCAGTCAGTAGCTTCAAACATTTCTGGACGTTTTTCAATGGCAAAAATCAATGAATATTGTAAATGCACAAACAGTAATATCTCCGCATTGCAAGGTGCAATTCTGAAATTTTTTGCTTTTTCCTGCTAATCCTAGCATGATAAAGAAGATTCAAAGAGAGTGAGATGCCAGCTCTTTTCATTCAGTCAGTAGCTTCAAACATTTCTGGACGTTTTTCAATGGCAAAAATCAATGAATATTGTAAATGCACAAACAGTAATATCTCCACATTGCAAGGTGCAATTCTGAAATTTTTTGCTTTTTCCTGCTAATCCTAGCATGATAAAGAAGATTCAAAGAGAGTGAGATGCCAGCTCCTTTCAATCAGTCAAGTAGCTTCAAACATTTCTGGTATATGAATAACATGATGTTTTTCAATGGCAAAAATCAATGAATATTGTAAATGCACAAACAGTAATTTCTCCGCATTGCAAGGTGCAATTCTGAAATTTTTTGCTTTTTCCTGCTAATCCTAGCATGATAAAGAAGATTCAAAGAGAGTGATATGCCAGCTCTTTTCATTCAGTCAGTAGCTTCAAACATTTCTGGACGTTTTTCAATGGCAAAAATCAATGAATATTGTAAATGCACAAACAGTAATATCTCCGCATTGCAAGGTGCAATTCTGAAATTTTTTGCTTTTTCCTGCTCCTCTTAGCATGATAAAGAAGATTCAAAGAGAGTGATATGCCAGCTCTTTTCATTCAGTCAGTAGCTTCAAACATTTCTGGTATATGAATAACATGATGTTTTTCAATGGCAAAAATCAATGAATATTGTAAATGCACAAACAGTAATATCTCCACATTGCAAGGTGCAATTCTGAAATTTTTTGCTTTTTCCTGCTAATCCTAGCATGATAAAGAAGATTCAAAGAGAGTGAGATGCCAGCTCCTTTCATTCAGTCAGTAGCTTCAAACATTTCTGGACGTTTTTCAATGGCAAAAATCAATGAATATTGTAAATGCACAAACAGTAATTTCTCCGCATTGCAAGGTGCAATTCTGAAATTTTTTGCTTTTTCCTGCTAATCCTAGCATGATAAAGAAGATTCAAAGAGAGTGAGATGCCAGCTCTTTTCATTCAGTCAGTAGCTTCAAACATTTCTGGACGTTTTTCAATTTCAAAAATCAATGAATATTGTAAATGCACAAACAGTAATTTCTCCGCATTGTAAGGTGCAATTCTGAAATTTTTTGCTTTTTCCTGTTAATCCTAGCATGATAAAGAAGATTCAAAGAGAGTGAGATGCCAGCTCTTTTCATTCAGTTAGTAGCTTCAAACATTTCTGGTATATGAATAACATGATGTTTTTCAATGGCAAAAATCAATGAATATTGTAAATGCACAAACAGTAATATCTCCGCATTGCAAGGTGCAATTCTGAAATTTTTTGCTTTTTCCTGCTAATCCTAGCATGATAAAGAAGATTCAAAGAGAGTGAGATGCCAGCTCTTTTCATTCAGTCAGTAGCTTCAAACATTTCTGGACGTTTTTCAATGGCAAAAATCAATGAATATTGTAAATGCACAAACAGTAATATCTCCGCATTGCAAGGTGCAATTCTGAAATTTTTTGCTTTTTCCTGCTCCTCTTAGCATGATAAAGAAGATTCAAAGAGAGTGAGATGCCAGCTCTTTTCATTCAGTCAGTAGCTTCAAACATTTCTGGTATATGAATAACATGATGTTTTTCAATGGCAAAAATCAATGAATATTGTAAATGCACAAACAGTAATATCTCCGCATTGCAAGGTGCAATTCTGAAATTTTTTGCTTTTTCCTGCTAATCCTAGCATGATAAAGAAGATTCAAAGAGAGTGAGATGCCAGCTCTTTTCATTCAGTCAGTAGCTTCAAACATTTCTGGACGTTTTTCAATGGCAAAAATCAATGAATATTGTAAATGCACAAACAGTAATATCTCCACATTGCAAGGTGCAATTCTGAAATTTTTTGCTTTTTCCTGCTAATCCTAGCATGATAAAGAAGATTCAAAGAGAGTGAGATGCCAGCTCTTTTCATTCAGTCAGTAGCTTCAAACATTTCTGGACGTTTTTCAATGGCAAAAATCAATGAATATTGTAAACGCACAAACAGTAATATCTCCGCATTGCAAGGTGCAATTCTGAAATTTTTTGCTTTTTCCTGCTAATCCTAGCATGATAAAGAAGATTCAAAGAGAGTGAGATGCCAGCTCTTTTCATTGTCAGTAGCTTCAAACATTTCTGGTATATGAATAACATGATGTTTTTCAATGGCAAAAATCAATGAATATTGTAAATGCACAAACAGTAATATCTCCGCATTGCAAGGTGCAATTCTGAAATTTTTTGCTTTTTCCTGCTAATCCTAGCATGATAAAGAAGATTCAAAGAGAGTGAGATGCCAGCTCTTTTCATTCAGTCAGTAGCTTCAAACATTTCTGGACGTTTTTCAATGGCAAAAATCAATGAATATTGTAAATGCACAAACAGTAATATCTCCGCATTGCAAGGTGCAATTCTGAAATTTTTTGCTTTTTCCTGCTCCTCTTAGCATGATAAAGAAGACTCAAAGAGAGTGAGATGCCAGCTCTTTTCATTCAGTCAGTAGCTTCAAACATTTCTGGACGTTTTTCAATGGCAAAAATCAATGAATATTGTAAATGCACAAACAGTAATTTCTCCGCATTGCAAGGTGCAATTCTGAAATTTTTTGCTTTTTCCTGCTAATCCTAGCATGATAAAGAAGATTCAAAGAGAGTGAGATGCCAGCTCTTTTCATTCAGTCAGTAGCTTCAAACATTTCTGGTATATGAATAACATGATGTTTTTCAATGGCAAAAATCAATGAATATTGTAAATGCACAAACAGTAATATCTCCACATTGCAAGGTGCAATTCTGAAATTTTTTGCTTTTTCCTGCTCCTCTTAGCATGATAAAGAAGATTCAAAGAGAGTGAGATGCCAGCTCTTTTCATTCAGTCAGTAGCTTCAAACATTTCTGGTATATGAATAACATGATGTTTTTCAATGGCAAAAATCAATGAATATTGTAAATGCACAAACAGTAATATCTCCACATTGCAAGGTGCAATTCTGAAATTTTTTGCTTTTTCCTGCTAATCCTAGCATGATAAAGAAGATTCATAGAGAGTGAGATGCCAGCTCTTTTCATTCAGTCAGTAGCTTCAAACATTTCTGGATGTTTTTCAATGGCAAAAATCAATGAATATTGTAAATGCACAAACAGTAATATCTCCGCATTGCAAGGTGCAATTCTGAAATTTTTTGCTTTTTCCTGCTAATCCTAGCATGATAAAGAAGATTCAAAGAGAGTGAGATGCCAGCTCTTTTCATTCAGTCAGTAGCTTCAAACATTTCTGGACGTTTTTCAATGGCAAAAATCAATGAATATTGTAAATGCACAAACAGTAATATCTCCGCATTGCAAGGTGCAATTCTGAAATTTTTTGCTTTTTCCTGCTAATCCTAGCATGATTAAGAAGATTCAAAGAGAGTGAGATGCCAGCTCTTTTCATTCAGTCAGTAGCTTCAAACATTTCTGGACGTTTTTCAATGGCAAAAATCAATGAAAATTGTAAATGCACAAACAGTAATATCTCCGCATTGCAAGGTGCAATTCTGAAATTTTTTGCTTTTTCCTGCTAATCCTAGCATGATAAAGAAGATTCAAAGAGAGTGAGATGCCAGCTCCTTTCATTCAGTCAGTAGCTTCAAACATTTCTGGACGTTTTTCAATGGCAAAAATCAATGAATATTGTAAATGCACAAACAGTAATATCTCCGCATTGCAAGGTGCAATTCTGAAATTTTTTGCTTTTTCCTGCTAATCCTAGCATGATAAAGAAGATTCAAAGAGAGTGAGATGCCAGCTCTTTTCATTCAGTCAGTAGCTTCAAACATTTCTGGTATATGAATAACATGATGTTTTTCAATGGCAAAAATCAATGAATATTGTAAATGCACAAACAGTAATATCTCCGCATTGCAAGGTGCAATTCTGAAATTTTTTGCTTTTTCCTGCTAATCCTAGCATGATAAAGAAGATTCAAAGAGAGTGAGATGCCAGCTCTTTTCATTCGGTCCGTAGCTTCAAACATTTCTGGTATATGAATAACATGATGTTTTTCAATGGCAAAAATCAATGAATATTGTAAATGCACAAACAGTAATTTCTCCGCATTGCAAGGTGCAATTCTGAAATTTTTTGCTTTTTCCTGCTAATCCTAGCATGATAAAGAAGATTCAAAGAGAGTGAGATGCCAGCTCCTTTCATTCAGTCAGTAGCTTCAAACATTTCTGGACGTTTTTCAATGGCAAAAATCAATGAATATTGTAAATGCACAAACAGTAATTTCTCCGCATTGCAAGGTGCAATTCTGAAATTTTTTGCTTTTTCCTGCTAATCCTAGCATGATAAAGAAGATTCAAAGAGAGTGAGATGCCAGCTCTTTTCATTCAGTCAGTAGCTTCAAACATTTCTGGTATATGAATAACATGATGTTTTTCAATGGCAAAAATCAATGAATATTGTAAATGCACAAACAGTAATATCTCCGCATTGCAAGGTGCAATTCTGAAATTTTTTGCTTTTTCCTGCTCCTCTTAGCATGATAAAGAAGATTCAAAGAGAGTGAGATGCCAGCTCTTTTCATTCAGTCAGTAGCTTCAAACATTTCTGGACGTTTTTCAATGGCAAAAATCAATGAATATTGTAAATGCACAAACAGTAATATCTCCGCATTGCAAGGTGCAATTCTGAAATTTTTTGCTTTTTCCTGCTAATCCTAGCATGATAAAGAAGATTCAAAGAGAGTGAGATGCCAGCTCTTTTCATTCAGTCAGTAGCTTCAAACATTTCTGGTATATGAATAACATGATGTTTTTCAATGGCAAAAATCAATGAATATTGTAAATGCACAAACAGTAATATCTCCACATTGCAAGGTACAATTCTGAAATTTTTTGCTTTTTCCTGCTAATCCTAGCATGATAAAGAAGATTCAAAGTGAGTGAGATGCCAGCTCTTTTCATTCAGTCAGTAGCTTCAAACATTTCTGGACGTTTTTCAATGGCAAAAATAAATGAATATTGTAAATGCACAAACAGTAATATCTCCGCATTGCAAGGTGCAATTCTGAAATTTTTTGCTTTTTCCTGCTCATCTTAGCATGATAAAGAAGATTCAAAGAGAGTGAGATGCCAGCTCTTTTCATTCAGTCAGTAGCTTCAAACATTTCTGGTATATGAATAACATGATGTTTTTCAATGGCAAAAATCAATGAATATTGTAAATGCACAAACAGTAATATCTCCGCATTGCAAGGTGCAATTCTGAAATTTTTTGCTTTTTCCTGCTAATCCTAGCATGATAAAGAAGATTCAAAGAGAGTGAGATGCCAGCTCTTTTCATTCAGTCAGTAGCTTCAAACATTTCTGGACGTTTTTCAATGGCAAAAATCAATGAATATTGTAAATGCACAAACAGTAATATCTCCACATTGCAAGGTGCAATTCTGAAATTTTTTGCTTTTTCCTGCTAATCCTAGCATGATAAAGAAGATTCAAAGAGAGTGAGATGCCAGCTCTTTTCATTCAGTCAGTAGCTTCAAACATTTCTGGACGTTTTTCAATGGCAAAAATCAATGAATATTGTAAATGCACAAACAGTAATATCTCCGCATTGCAAGGTGCAATTCTGAAATTTTTTGCTTTTTCCTACTAATCCTAGCATGATAAAGAAGATTCAAAGAGAGTGAGATGCCAGCTCTTTTTATTGTCAGTAGCTTCAAACATTTCTGGTATATGAATAACATGATGTTTTTCAATGGTAAAAATCAATGAATATTGTAAATGCACAAACAGTAATATCTCCGCATTGCAACGTGCAATTCTGAAATTTTTTGCTTTTTCCTGCTAATCCTAGCATAATAAAGAAGGTTCAAAGAGAGTGAGATGCCAGGTCTTTTCATTCAGTCAGTAGCTTCAAACTTTTCTGGACGTTTTTCAATGGCAAAAATCAATGAATCTTGTAAATGCACAAACAGTAATATCTCCGCATTGCAAGGTGCAATTCTGAAATTTTTTGCTTTTTCCTGCTAATCCTAGCATGATAAAGAAGATTCAAAGAGAGTGAGATGCCAGCTCTTTTCATTCAGTCAGTAGCTTCAAACATTTCTGGTATATGAATAACATGATGTTTTTCAATGGCAAAAATCAATGAATATTGTAAATGCACAAACAGTAATATCTCCACATTGCAAGGTGCAATTCTGAAATTTTTTGCTTTTTCCTGCTCCTCTTAGCATGATAAAGAAGATTCAAAGAGAGTGAGATGCCAGCTCTTTTCATTCAGTCAGTAGCTTCAAACATTTCTGGTATATGAATAACATGATGTTTTTCAATGGCAAAAATCAATGAATATTGTAAATGCACAAACAGTAATATCTCCGCATTGCAAGGTGCAATTCTGAAATTTTTTGCTTTTTCCTGCTAATCCTAGCATGATAAAGAAGATTCAAAGAGAGTGAGATGCCAGCTCTTTTCATTCAGTCCGTAGCTTCAAACATTTCTGGTATATGAATAACATGATGTTTTTCAATGGGAAAAATCAATGAATATTGTAAATGCACAAACAGTAATTTCTCCGCATTGCAAGGTGCAATTCTGAAATTTTTTGCTTTTTCCTGCTAATCCTAGCATGATAAAGAAGATTCAAAGAGAGTGAGATGCCAGCTCCTTTCATTCAGTCAGTAGCTTCAAACATTTCTGGACGTTTTTCAATGGCAAAAATCAATGAATATTGTAAATGCACAAACAGTAATTTCTCCGCATTGCAAGGTGCAATTCTGAAATTTTTTGCTTTTTCCTGCTAATCCTAGCATGATAAAGAAGATTCAAAGAGAGTGAGATGCCAGCTCTTTTCATTCAGTCAGTAGCTTCAAACATTTCTGGTATATGAATAACATGATGTTTTTCAATGGCAAAAATCAATGAATATTGTAAATGCACAAACAGTAATATCTCCACATTGCAAGGTGCAATTCTGAAATTTTTTGCTTTTTCCTGCTCCTCTTAGCATGATAAAGAAGATTCAAAGAGAGTGAGATGCCAACTCTTTTCATTCAGTCAGTAGCTTCAAACATTTCTGGTATATGAATAACATGATGTTTTTCAATGGCAAAAATCAATGAATATTGTAAATGCACAAACAGTAATATCTCCGCATTGCAAGGTGCAATTCTGAAATTTTTTGCTTTTTCCTGCTAATCCTAGCATGATAAAGAAGATTCAAAGAGAGTGAGATGCCAGCTCTTTTCATTCAGTCCGTAGCTTCAAACATTTCTGGTATATGAATAACATGATGTTTTTCAATGGCAAAAATCAATGAATATTGTAAATGCACAAACAGTAATTTCTCCGCATTGCAAGGTGCAATTCTGAAATTTTTTGCTTTTTCCTGCTAATCCTAGCATGATAAAGAAGATTCAAAGAGAGTGAGATGCCAGCTCCTTTCATTCAGTCAGTAGCTTCAAACATTTCTGGACGTTTTTCAATGGCAAAAATCAATGAATATTGTAAATGCACAAACAGTAATTTCTCCGCATTGCAAGGTGCAATTCTGAAATTTTTTGCTTTTTCCTGCTAATCCTAGCATGATAAAGAAGATTCAAAGAGAGTGAGATGCCAGCTCTTTTCATTCAGTCAGTAGCTTCAAACATTTCTGGTATATGAATAACATGATGTTTTTCAATGGCAAAAATCAATGAATATTGTAAATGCACAAACAGTAATATCTCCGCATTGCAAGGTGCAATTCTGAAATTTTTTGCTTTTTCCTGCTCCTCTTAGCATGATAAAGAAGATTCAAAGAGAGTGAGATGCCAGCTCTTTTCATTCAGTCAGTAGCTTCAAACATTTCTGGACGTTTTTCAATGGCAAAAATCAATGAATATTGTAAATGCACAAACAGTAATATCTCCGCATTGCAAGGTGCAATTCTGAAATTTTTTGCTTTTTCCTGCTAATCCTAGCATGATAAAGAAGATTCAAAGAGAGTGAGATGCCAGCTCTTTTCATTCAGTCAGTAGCTTCAAACATTTCTGGACGTTTTTCAATGGCAAAAATCAATGAATATTGTAAATGCACAAACAGTAATATCTCCGCATTGCAAGGTGCAATTCTGAAATTTTTTGCTTTTTCCTGCTCCTCTTAGCATGATAAAGAAGACTCAAAGAGAGTGAGATGCCAGCTCTTTTCATTCAGTCAGTAGCTTCAAACATTTCTGGACGTTTTTCAATGGCAAAAATCAATGAATATTGTAAATGCACAAACAGTAATTTCTCCGCATTGCAAGGTGCAATTCTGAAATTTTTTGCTTTTTCCTGCTAATCCTAGCATGATAAAGAAGATTCAAAGAGAGTGAGATGCCAGCTCTTTTCATTCAGTCAGTAGCTTCAAACATTTCTGGTATATGAATAACATGATGTTTTTCAATGGCAAAAATCAATGAATATTGTAAATGCACAAACAGTAATATCTCCACATTGCAAGGTGCAATTCTGAAATTTTTTGCTTTTTCCTGCTCCTCTTAGCATGATAAAGAAGATTCAAAGAGAGTGAGATGCCAGCTCTTTTCATTCAGTCAGTAGCTTCAAACATTTCTGGTATATGAATAACATGATGTTTTTCAATGGCAAAAATCAATGAATATTGTAAATGCACAAACAGTAATATCTCCACATTGCAAGGTGCAATTCTGAAATGTTTTGCTTTTTCCTGCTAATCCTAGCATGATAAAGAAGATTCATAGAGAGTGAGATGCCAGCTCTTTTCATTCAGTCAGTAGCTTCAAACATTTCTGGACGTTTTTCAATGGCAAAAATCAATGAATATTGTAAATGCACAAACAGTAATATCTCCGCATTGCAAGGTGCAATTCTGAAATTTTTTGCTTTTTCCTGCTAATCCTAGCATGATAAAGAAGATTCAAAGAGAGTGAGATGCCAGCTCTTTTCATTCAGTCAGTAGCTTCAAACATTTCTGGACGTTTTTCAATGGCAAAAATCAATGAATATTGTAAATGCACAAACAGTAATATCTCCGCATTGCAAGGTGCAATTCTGAAATTTTTTGCTTTTTCCTGCTAATCCTAGCATGATTAAGAAGATTCAAAGAGAGTGAGATGCCAGCTCTTTTCATTCAGTCAGTAGCTTCAAACATTTCTGGACGTTTTTCAATGGCAAACATCAATGAAAATTGTAAATGCACAAACAGTAATATCTCCGCATTGCAAGGTGCAATTCTGAAATTTTTTGCTTTTTCCTGCTAATCCTAGCATGATAAAGAAGATTCAAAGAGAGTGAGATGCCAGCTCCTTTCATTCAGTCAGTAGCTTCAAACATTTCTGGACGTTTTTCAATGGCAAAAATCAATGAATATTGTAAATGCACAAACAGTAATATCTCCGCATTGCAAGGTGCAATTCTGAAATTTTTTGCTTTTTCCTGCTAATCCTAGCATGATAAAGAAGTTTCAAAGAGAGTGAGATGCCAGCTCTTTTCATTCAGTCAGTAGCTTCAAACATTTCTGGTATATGAATAACATGATGTTTTTCAATGGCAAAAATCAATGAATATTGTAAATGCACAAACAGTAATATCTCCGCATTGCAAGGTGCAATTCTGAAATTTTTTGCTTTTTCCTGCTAATCCTAGCATGATAAAGAAGATTCAAAGAGAGTGAGATGCCAGCTCTTTTCATTCGGTCCGTAGCTTCAAACATTTCTGGTATATGAATAACATGATGTTTTTCAATGGCAAAAATCAATGAATATTGTAAATGCACAAACAGTAATTTCTCCGCATTGCAAGGTGCAATTCTGAAATTTTTTGCTTTTTCCTGCTAATCCTAGCATGATAAAGAAGATTCAAAGAGAGTGAGATGCCAGCTCTTTTCATTCAGTCAGTAGCTTCAAACATTTCTGGTATATGAATAACATGATGTTTTTCAATGGCAAAAATCAATGAATATTGTAAATGCACAAACAGTAATATCTCCACATTGCAAGGTGCAATTCTGAAATTTTTTGCTTTTTCCTGCTCCTCTTAGCATGATAAAGAAGATTCAAAGAGAGTGAGATGCCAACTCTTTTCATTCAGTCAGTAGCTTCAAACATTTTTGGTATATGAATAACATGATGTTTTTCAATGGCAAAAATCAATGAATATTGTAAATGCACAAACAGTAATATCTCCGCATTGCAAGGTGCAATTCTGAAATTTTTTGCTTTTTCCTGCTAATCCTAGCATGATAAAGAAGATTCAAAGAGAGTGAGATGCCAGCTCTTTTCATTCAGTCCGTAGCTTCAAACATTTCTGGTATATGAATAACATGATGTTTTTCAATGGCAAAAATCAATGAATATTGTAAATGCACAAACATTAATTTCTCCGCATTGCAAGGTGCAATTCTGAAATTTTTTGCTTTTTCCTGCTAATCCTAGCATGATAAAGAAGATTCAAAGAGAGTGAGATGCCAGCTCCTTTCATTCAGTCAGTAGCTTCAAACATTTCTGGACGTTTTTCAATGGCAAAAATCAATGAATATTGTAAATGCACAAACAGTAATTTCTCCGCATTGCAAGGTGCAATTCTGAAATTTTTTGCTTTTTCCTGCTAATCCTAGCATGATAAAGAAGATTCAAAGAGAGTGAGATGCCAGCTCTTTTCATTCAGTCAGTAGCTTCAAACATTTCTGGTATATGAATAACATGATGTTTTTCAATGGCAAAAATCAATGAATATTGTAAATGCACAAACAGTAATATCTCCGCATTGCAAGGTGCAATTCTGAAATTTTTTGCTTTTTCCTGCTCCTCTTAGCATGATAAAGAAGATTCAAAGAGAGTGAGATGCCAGCTCTTTTCATTCAGTCAGTAGCTTCAAACATTTCTGGACGTTTTTCAATGGCAAAAATCAATGAATATTGTAAATGCACAAACAGTAATATCTCCGCATTGCAAGGTGCAATTCTGAAATTTTTTGCTTTTTCCTGCTAATCCTAGCATGATAAAGAAGATTCAAAGAGAGTGAGATGCCAGCTCTTTTCATTCAGTCAGTAGCTTCAAACATTTCTGGACGTTTTTCAATGGCAAAAATCAATGAATATTGTAAATGCACAAACAGTAATATCTCCGCATTGCAAGGTGCAATTCTGAAATTTTTTGCTTTTTCCTGCTCCTCTTAGCATGATAAAGAAGACTCAAAGAGAGTGAGATGCCAGCTCTTTTCATTCAGTCAGTAGCTTCAAACATTTCTGGACGTTTTTCAATGGCAAAAATCAATGAATATTGTAAATGCACAAACAGTAATTTCTCCGCATTGCAAGGTGCAATTCTGAAATTTTTTGCTTTTTCCTGCTAATCCTAGCATGATAAAGAAGATTCAAAGAGAGTGAGATGCCAGCTCTTTTCATTCAGTCAGTAGCTTCAAACATTTCTGGTATATGAATAACATGATGTTTTTCAATGGCAAAAATCAATGAATATTGTAAATGCACAAACAGTAATATCTCCACATTGCAAGGTGCAATTCTGAAATTTTTTGCTTTTTCCTGCTCCTCTTAGCATGATAAAGAAGATTCAAAGAGAGTGAGATGCCAGCTCTTTTCATTCAGTCAGTAGCTTCAAACATTTCTGGTATATGAATAACATGATGTTTTTCAATGGCAAAAATCAATGAATATTGTAAATGCACAAACAGTAATATCTCCACATTGCAAGGTGCAATTCTGAAATGTTTTGCTTTTTCCTGCTAATCCTAGCATGATAAAGAAGATTCATAGAGAGTGAGATGCCAGCTCTTTTCATTCAGTCAGTAGCTTCAAACATTTCTGGACGTTTTTCAATGGCAAAAATCAATGAATATTGTAAATGCACAAACAGTAATATCTCCGCATTGCAAGGTGCAATTCTGAAATTTTTTTCTTTTTCCTGCTAATCCTAGCATGATTAAGAAGATTCAAAGAGAGTGAGATGCCAGCTCTTTTCATTCAGTCAGTAGCTTCAAACATTTCTGGACGTTTTTCAATGGCAAACATCAATGAAAATTGTAAATGCACAAACAGTAATATCTCCGCATTGCAAGGTGCAATTCTGAAATTTTTTGCTTTTTCCTGCTAATCCTAGCATGATAAAGAAGATTCAAAGAGAGTGAGATGCCAGCTCCTTTCATTCAGTCAGTAGCTTCAAACATTTCTGGACGTTTTTCAATGGCAAAAATCAATGAATATTGTAAATGCACAAACAGTAATATCTCCGCATTGCAAGGTGCAATTCTGAAATTTTTTGCTTTTTCCTGCTAATCCTAGCATGATAAAGAAGATTCAAAGAGAGTGAGATGCCAGCTCTTTTCATTCAGTCAGTAGCTTCAAACATTTCTGGTATATGAATAACATGATGTTTTTCAATGGCAAAAATCAATGAATATTGTAAATGCACAAACAGTAATATCTCCGCATTGCAAGGTGCAATTCTGAAATTTTTTGCTTTTTCCTGCTAATCCTAGCATGATAAAGAAGATTCAAAGAGAGTGAGATGCCAGCTCTTTTCATTCGGTCCGTAGCTTCAAACATTTCTGGTATATGAATAACATGATGTTTTTCAATGGCAAAAATCAATGAATATTGTAAATGCACAAACAGTAATTTCTCCGCATTGCAAGGTGCAATTCTGAAATTTTTTGCTTTTTCCTGCTAATCCTAGCATGATAAAGAAGATTCAAAGAGAGTGAGATGCCAGCTCCTTTCATTCAGTCAGTAGCTTCAAACATTTCTGGACGTTTTTCAATGGCAAAAATCAATGAATATTGTAAATGCACAAACAGTAATTTCTCCGCATTGCAAGGTGCAATTCTGAAATTTTTTGCTTTTTCCTGCTAATCCTAGCATGATAAAGAAGATTCAAAGAGAGTGAGATGCCAGCTCTTTTCATTCAGTCAGTAGCTTCAAACATTTCTGGTATATGAATAACATGATGTTTTTCAATGGCAAAAATCAATGAATATTGTAAATGAACAAACAGTAATATCTCCGCATTGCAAGGTGCAATTCTGAAATTTTTTGCTTTTTCCTGCTCCTCTTAGCATGATAAAGAAGATTCAAAGAGAGTGAGATGCCAGCTCTTTTCATTCAGTCAGTAGCTTCAAACATTTCTGGACGTTTTTCAATGGCAAAAATCAATGAATATTGTAAATGCACAAACAGTATTATCTCCGCATTGCAAGGTGCAATTCTGAAATTTTTTGCTTTTTCCTGCTAATCCTAGCATGATAAAGAAGATTCAAAGAGAGTGAGATGCCAGCTCTTTTCATTCAGTCAGTAGCTTCAAACATTTCTGGTATATGAATAACATGATGTTTTTCAATGGCAAAAATCAATGAATATTGTAAATGCACAAACAGTAATATCTCCACATTGCAAGGTGCAATTCTGAAATTTTTTGCTTTTTCCTGCTAATCCTAGCATGATAAAGAAGATTCAAAGAGAGTGAGATGCCAGCTCTTTTCATTCAGTCAGTAGCTTCAAACATTTCTGGACGTTTTTCAATGGCAAAAATCAATGAATATTGTAAATGCACAAACAGTAATATCTCCGCATTGCAAGGTGCAATTCTGAAATTTTTTGCTTTTTCCTGCTAATCCTAGCATGATAAAGAAGATTCAAAGAGAGTGAGATGCCAGCTCTTTTCATTCAGTCAGTAGCTTCAAACATTTCTGGTATATGAATAACATGATGTTTTTCAATGGCAAAAATCAATGAATATTGTAAATGCACAAACAGTAATATCTCCACATTGCAAGGTGCAATTCTGAAATTTTTTGCTTTTTCCTGCTAATCCTAGCATGATAAAGAAGATTCAAAGAGAGTGAGATGCCAGCTCTTTTCATTCAGTCAGTAGCTTCAAACATTTCTGGACGTTTTTCAATGGCAAAAATCAATGAATATTGTAAATGCACAAACAGTAATATCTCCGCATTGCAAGGTGCAATTCTGAAATTTTTTGCTTTTTCCTGCTAATCCTAGCATGATAAAGAAGATTCAAAGAGAGTGAGATGCCAGCTCTTTTCATTCAGTCAGTAGCTTCAAACATTTCTGGTATATGAATAACATGATGTTTTTCAATGGCAAAAATCAATGAATATTGTAAATGCACAAACAGTAATATCTCCGCATTGCAAGGTGCAATTCTGAAATTTTTTGCTTTTTCCTGCTAATCCTAGCATGATAAAGAAGATTCAAAGAGAGTGAGATGCCAGCTCTTTTCATTCGGTCCGTAGCTTCAAACATTTCTGGTATATGAATAACATGATGTTTTTCAATGGCAAAAATCAATGAATATTGTAAATGCACAAACAGTAATTTCTCCGCATTGCAAGGTGCAATTCTGAAATTTTTTGCTTTTTCCTGCTAATCCTAGCATGATAAAGAAGATTCAAAGAGAGTGAGATGCCAGCTCCTTTCATTCAGTCAGTAGCTTCAAACATTTCTGGACGTTTTTCAATGGCAAAAATCAATGAATATTGTAAATGCACAAACAGTAATTTCTCCGCATTGCAAGGTGCAATTCTGAAATTTTTTGCTTTTTCCTGCTAATCCTAGCATGATAAAGAAGATTCAAAGAGAGTGAGATGCCAGCTCTTTTCATTCAGTCAGTAGCTTCAAACATTTCTGGTATATGAATAACATGATGTTTTTCAATGGCAAAAATCAATGAATATTGTAAATGAACAAACAGTAATATCTCCGCATTGCAAGGTGCAATTCTGAAATTTTTTGCTTTTTCCTGCTCCTCTTAGCATGATAAAGAAGATTCAAAGAGAGTGAGATGCCAGCTCTTTTCATTCAGTCAGTAGCTTCAAACATTTCTGGACGTTTTTCAATGGCAAAAATCAATGAATATTGTAAATGCACAAACAGTATTATCTCCGCATTGCAAGGTGCAATTCTGAAATTTTTTGCTTTTTCCTGCTAATCCTAGCATGATAAAGAAGATTCAAAGAGAGTGAGATGCCAGCTCTTTTCATTCAGTCAGTAGCTTCAAACATTTCTGGTATATGAATAACATGATGTTTTTCAATGGCAAAAATCAATGAATATTGTAAATGCACAAACAGTAATATCTCCACATTGCAAGGTGCAATTCTGAAATTTTTTGCTTTTTCCTGCTAATCCTAGCATGATAAAGAAGATTCAAAGTGAGTGAGATGCCAGCTCTTTTCATTCAGTCAGTAGCTTCAAACATTTCTGGATGTTTTTCAATGGCAAAAATAAATGAATATTGTAAATGCACAAACAGTAATATCTCCGCATTGCAAGGTGCAATTCTGAAATTTTTTGCTTTTTCCTGCTCATCTTAGCATGATAAAGAAGATTCAAAGAGAGTGAGATGCCAGCTCGTTTCATTCAGTCAGTAGCTTCAAACATTTCTGGTATATGAATAACATGATGTTTTTCAATGGCAAAAATCAATGAATATTGTAAATGCACAAACAGTAATATCTCCGCATTGCAAGGTGCAATTCTGAAATTTTTTGCTTTTTCCTGCTAATCCTAGCATGATAAAGAAGATTCAAAGAGAGTGAGATGCCAGCTCTTTTCATTCAGTCAGTAGCTTCAAACATTTCTGGACGTTTTTCAATGGCAAAAATCAATGAATATTGTAAATGCACAAACAGTAATATCTCCACATTGCAAGGTGCAATTCTGAAATTTTTTGCTTTTTCCTGCTAATCCTAGCATGATAAAGAAGATTCAAAGAGAGTGAGATGCCAGCTCTTTTCATTCAGTCAGTAGCTTCAAACATTTCTGGACGTTTTTCAATGGCAAAAATCAATGAATATTGTAAATGCACAAACAGTAATATCTCCGCATTGCAAGGTGCAATTCTGAAATTTTTTGCTTTTTCCTGCTCCTCTTAGCATGATAAAGAAGATTCAAAGAGAGTGAGATGCCAGCTCTTTTCATTCAGTCAGTAGCTTCAAACATTTCTGGACGTTTTTCAATGGCAAAAATCAATGAATATTGTAAATGCACAAACAGTAATATCTCCGCATTGCAAGGTGCAATTCTGAAATTTTTTGCTTTTTCCTGCTCCTCTTAGCATGATAAAGAAGATTCAAAGAGAGTGAGATGCCAGCTCTTTTCATTCAGTCAGTAGCTTCAAACATTTCTGGACGTTTTTCAATGGCAAAAATCAATGAATATTGTAAATGCACAAACAGTAATATCTCCGCATTGCAAGGTGCAATTCTGAAATTTTTTGCTTTTTCCTGCTAATCCTAGCATGATAAAGAAGATTCAAAGAGAGTGAGATGCCAGCTCTTTTCATTCAGTCAGTAGCTTCAAACATTTCTGGTATATGAATAACATGATGTTTTTCAATGGCAAAAATCAATGAATATTGTAAATGCACAAACAGTAATATCTCCACATTGCAAGGTGCAATTCTGAAATTTTTTGCTTTTTCCTGCTAATCCTAGCATGATAAAGAAGATTCAAAGAGAGTGAGATGCCAGCTCTTTTCATTCAGTCAGTAGCTTCAAACATTTCTGGACGTTTTTCAATGGCAAAAATCAATGAATATTGTAAATGCACAAACAGTAATATCTCCGCATTGCAAGGTGCAATTCTGAAATTTTTTGCTTTTTCCTGCTAATCCTAGCATGATAAAGAAGATTCAAAGAGAGTGAGATGCCAGCTCTTTTCATTCAGTCAGTAGCTTCAAACATTTCTGGTATATGAATAACATGATGTTTTTCAATGGCAAAAATCAATGAATATTGTAAATGCACAAACAGTAATATCTCCACATTGCAAGGTGCAATTCTGAAATTTTTTGCTTTTTCCTGCTAATCCTAGCATGATAAAGAAGATTCAAAGAGAGTGAGATGCCAGCTCTTTTCATTCAGTCAGTAGCTTCAAACATTTCTGGACGTTTTTCAATGGCAAAAATCAATGAATATTGTAAATGCACAAACAGTAATATCTCCGCATTGCAAGGTGCAATTCTGAAATTTTTTGCTTTTTCCTGCTAATCCTAGCATGATAAAGAAGATTCAAAGAGAGTGACATGCCAGCTCTTTTCATTCAGTCAGTAGCTTCAAACATTTCTGGTATATGAATAACATGATGTTTTTCAATGTCAAAAATCAATGAATATTGTAAATGCACAAACAGTAATATCTCCGCATTGCAAGGTGCAATTCTGAAATTTTTTGCTTTTTCCTGCTAATCCTAGCATGATAAAGAAGATTCAAAGAGAGTGAGATGCCAGCTCTTTTCATTCAGTCAGTAGCTTCAAACATTTCTGGTATATGAATAACATGATGTTTTTCAATGGCAAAAATCAATGAATATTGTAAATGCACAAACAGTAATATCTCCGCATTGCAAGGTGCAATTCTGAAATTTTTTGCTTTTTCCTGCTAATCCTAGCATGATAAAGAAGATTCAAAGAGAGTGAGATGCCAGCTCTTTTCATTCGGTCCGTAGCTTCAAACATTTCTGGTATATGAATAACATGATGTTTTTCAATGGCAAAAATCAATGAATATTGTAAATGCACAAACAGTAATTTCTCCGCATTGCAAGGTGCAATTCTGAAATTTTTTGCTTTTTCCTGCTAATCCTAGCATGATAAAGAAGATTCAAAGAGAGTGAGATGCCAGCTCCTTTCATTCAGTCAGTAGCTTCAAACATTTCTGGACGTTTTTCAATGGCAAAAATCAATGAATATTGTAAATGCACAAACAGTAATTTCTCCGCATTGCAAGGTGCAATTCTGAAATTTTTTGCTTTTTCCTGCTAATCCTAGCATGATAAAGAAGATTCAAAGAGAGTGAGATGCCAGCTCTTTTCATTCAGTCAGTAGCTTCAAACATTTCTGGTATATGAATAACATGATGTTTTTCAATGGCAAAAATCAATGAATATTGTAAATGAACAAACAGTAATATCTCCGCATTGCAAGGTGCAATTCTGAAATTTTTTGCTTTTTCCTGCTCCTCTTAGCATGATAAAGAAGATTCAAAGAGAGTGAGATGCCAGCTCTTTTCATTCAGTCAGTAGCTTCAAACATTTCTGGACGTTTTTCAATGGCAAAAATCAATGAATATTGTAAATGCACAAACAGTATTATCTCCGCATTGCAATGTGCAATTCTGAAATTTTTTGCTTTTTCCTGCTAATCCTAGCATGATAAAGAAGATTCAAAGAGAGTGAGATGCCAGCTCTTTTCATTCAGTCAGTAGCTTCAAACATTTCTGGTATATGAATAACATGATGTTTTTCAATGGCAAAAATCAATGAATATTGTAAATGCACAAACAGTAATATCTCCACATTGCAAGGTGCAATTCTGAAATTTTTTGCTTTTTCCTGCTAATCCTAGCATGATAAAGAAGATTCAAAGTGAGTGAGATGCCAGCTCTTTTCATTCAGTCAGTAGCTTCAAACATTTCTGGATGTTTTTCAATGGCAAAAATAAATGAATATTGTAAATGCACAAACAGTAATATCTCCGCATTACAAGGTGCAATTCTGAAATTTTTTGCTTTTTCCTGCTCATCTTAGCATGATAAAGAAGATTCAAAGAGAGTGAGATGCCAGCTCGTTTCATTCAGTCAGTAGCTTCAAACATTTCTGGTATATGAATAACATGATGTTTTTCAATGGCAAAAATCAATGAATATTGTAAATGCACAAACAGTAATATCTCCGCATTGCAAGGTGCAATTCTGAAATTTTTTGCTTTTTCCTGCTAATCCTAGCATGATAAAGAAGATTCAAAGAGAGTGAGATGCCAGCTCTTTTCATTCAGTCAGTAGCTTCAAACATTTCTGGACGTTTTTCAATGGCAAAAATCAATGAATATTGTAAATGCACAAACAGTAATATCTCCACATTGCAAGGTGCAATTCTGAAATTTTTTGCTTTTTCCTGCTAATCCTAGCATGATAAAGAAGATTCAAAGAGAGTGAGATGCCAGCTCTTTTCATTCAGTCAGTAGCTTCAAACATTTCTGGACGTTTTTCAATGGCAAAAATCAATGAATATTGTAAATGCACAAACAGTAATATCTCCGCATTGCAAGGTGCAATTCTGAAATTTTTTGCTTTTTCCTACTAATCCTAGCATGATAAAGAAGATTCAAAGAGAATGAGATGCCAGCTCTTTTTATTGTCAGTAGCTTCAAACATTTCTGGTATATGAATAACATGATGTTTTTCAATGGTAAAAATCAATGAATATTGTAAATGCACAAACAGTAATATCTCCGCATTGCAACGTGCAATTCTGAAATTTTTTGCTTTTTCCTGCTAATCCTAGCATAATAAAGAAGATTCAAAGAGAGTGAGATGCCAGGTCTTTTCATTCAGTCAGTAGCTTCAAACATTTCTGGACGTTTTTCAATGGCAAAAATCAATGAATATTGTAAATGCACAAACAGTAATATCTTCGCATTGCAAGGTGCAATTCTGAAATTTTTTGCTTTTTCCTGCTCCTCTTAGCATGATAAAGAAGACTCAAAGAGAGTGAGATGCCAGTTCTTTTCATTCAGTCAGTAGCTTCAAACATTTCTGGACGTTTTTCAATGGCAAAAATCAATGAATATTGTAAATGCACAAACAGTAATTTCTCCGCATTGCAAGGTGCAATTCTGAAATTTTTTGCTTTTTCCTGCTAATCCTAGCATGATAAAGAAGATTCAAAGAGAGTGAGATGCCAGCTCTTTTCATTCAGTCAGTAGCTTCAAACATTTCTGGTATATCAATAACATGATGTTTTTCAATGGCAAAAATCAATGAATATTGTAAATGCACAAACAGTAATATCTCCACATTGCAAGGTGCAATTCTGAAATTTTTTGCTTTTTCCTGCTCCTCTTAGCATGATAAAGAAGATTCAAAGAGAGTGAGATGCCAGCTCTTTTCATTCAGTCAGTAGCTTCAAACATTTCTGGTATATGAATAACATGATGTTTTTCAATGGCAAAAATCAATGAATATTGTAAATGCACAAACAGTAATATCTCCGCATTGCAAGGTGCAATTCTGAAATTTTTTGCTTTTTCCTGCTAATCCTAGCATGATAAAGAAGATTCAAAGAGAGTGAGATGCCAGCTCTTTTCATTCAGTCCGTAGCTTCAAACATTTCTGGTATATGAATAACATGATGTTTTTCAATGGCAAAAATCAATGAATATTGTAAATGCACAAACAGTAATTTCTCCGCATTGCAAGGTGCAATTCTGAAATTTTTTGCTTTTTCCTGCTAATCCTAGCATGATAAAGAAGATTCAAAGAGAGTGAGATGCCAGCTCCTTTCATTCAGTCAGTAGCTTCAAACATTTCTGGACGTTTTTCAATGGCAAAAATCAATGAATATTGTAAATGCACAAACAGTAATTTCTCCGCATTGCAAGGTGCAATTCTGAAATTTTTTGCTTTTTCCTGCTAATCCTAGCATGATAAAGAAGATTCAAAGAGAGTGAGATGCCAGCTCTTTTCATTCAGTCAGTAGCTTCAAACATTTCTGGTATATGAATAACATGATGTTTTTCAATGGCAAAAATCAATGAATATTGTAAATGCACAAACAGTAATATCTCCGCATTGCAAGGTGCAATTCTGAAATTTTTTGCTTTTTCCTGCTCCTCTTAGCATGATAAAGAAGATTCAAAGAGAGTGAGATGCCAGCTCTTTTCATTCAGTCAGTAGCTTCAAACATTTCTGGACGTTTTTCAATGGCAAAAATCAATGAATATTGTAAATGCACAAACAGTAATATCTCCGCATTGCAAGGTGCAATTCTGAAATTTTTTGCTTTTTCCTGCTAATCCTAGCATGATAAAGAAGATTCAAAGAGAGTGAGATGCCAGCTCTTTTCATTCAGTCAGTAGCTTCAAACATTTCTGGTATATGAATAACATGATGTTTTTCAATGGCAAAAATCAATGAATATTGTAAATGCACAAACAGTAATATCTCCACATTGCAAGGTGCAATTCTGAAATTTTTTGCTTTTTCCTGCTAATCCTAGCATGATAAAGAAGATTCAAAGAGAGTGAGATGCCAGCTCTTTTCATTCAGTCAGTAGCTTCAAACATTTCTGGACGTTTTTCAATGGCAAAAATCAATGAATATTGTAAATGCACAAACAGTAATATCTCCGCATTGCAAGGTGCAATTCTGAAATTTTTTGCTTTTTCCTGCTAATCCTAGCATGATAAAGAAGATTCAAAGAGAGTGACATGCCAGCTCTTTTCATTCAGTCAGTAGCTTCAAACATTTCTGGTATATGAATAACATGATGTTTTTCAATGGCAAAAATCAATGAATATTGTAAATGCACAAACAGTAATATCTCCGCATTGCAAGGTGCAATTCTGAAATTTTTTGCTTTTTCCTGCTAATCCTAGCATGATAAAGAAGATTCAAAGAGAGTGAGATGCCAGCTCTTTTCATTCAGTCAGTAGCTTCAAACATTTCTGGACGTTTTTCAATGGCAAAAATCAATGAATATTGTAAATGCACAAACAGTAATATCTCCGCATTGCAAGGTGCAATTCTGAAATTTTTTGCTTTTTCCTGCTCCTCTTAGCATGATAAAGAAGATTCAAAGAGAGTGAGATGCCAGCTCTTTTCATTCAGTCAGTAGCTTCAAACATTTCTGGTATATGAATAACATGATGTTTTTCAATGGCAAAAATCAATGAATATTGTAAATGCACAAACAGTAATATCTCCGCATTGCAAGGTGCAATTCTGAAATTTTTTGCTTTTTCCTGCTAATCCTAGCATGATAAAGAAGATTCAAAGAGAGTGAGATGCCAGCTCTTTTCATTCAGTCAGTAGCTTCAAACATTTCTGGACGTTTTTCAATGGCAAAAATCAATGAATATTGTAAATGCACAAACAGTAATATCTCCACATTTCAAGGTGCAATTCTGAAATTTTTTGCTTTTTCCTGCTAATCCTAGCATGATAAAGAAGATTCAAAGAGAGTGAGATGCCAGCTCTTTTCATTGTCAGTAGCTTCAAACATTTCTGGTATATGAATAACATGATGTTTTTCAATGGCAAAAATCAATGAATATTGTAAATGCACAAACAGTAATATCTCCGCATTGCAACGTGCAATTCTGAAATTTTTTGCTTTTTCCTGCTAATCCTAGCATGACAAAGAAGATTCAAAGAGAGTGAGATGCCAGCTCTTTTCATTCGGTCAGTAGCTTCAAACATTTCTGGACGTTTTTCAATGGCAAAAATCAATGAATATTGTAAATGCACAAACAGTAATATCTCCGCATTGCAAGGTGCAATTCTGAAATTTTTTGCTTTTTCCTGCTCCTCTTAGCATGATAAAGAAGACTCAAAGAGAGTGAGATGCCAGCTCTTTTCATTCAGTCAGTAGCTTTAAACATTTCTGGACGTTTTTCAATGGCAAAAATCAATGAATATTGTAAATGCACAAACAGTAATTTCTCCGCATTGCAAGGTGCAATTCTGAAATTTTTTGCTTTTTCCTGCTAATCCTAGCATGATAAAGAAGATTCAAAGAGAGTGAGATGCCAGCTCTTTTCATTCAGTCAGTAGCTTCAAACATTTCTGGTATATGAATAACATGATGTTTTTCAATGGCAAAAATCAATGAATATTGTAAATGCACAAACAGTAATATCTCCACATTGCAAGGTGCAATTCTGAAATTTTTTGCTTTTTCCTGCTCCTCTTAGCATGATAAAGAAAATTCAAAGAGAGTGAGATGCCAGCTCTTTTCATTCAGTCAGTAGCTTCAAACATTTCTGGTATATGAATAACATGATGTTTTTCAATGGCAAAAATCAATGAATATTGTAAATGCACAAACAATAATATCTCCACATTGCAAGGTGCAATTCTGAAATTTTTTGCTTTTTCCTGCTAATCCTAGCATGATAAAGAAGATTCAAAGAGAGTGAGATGCCAGCTCTTTTCATTCAGTCAGTAGCTTCAAACATTTCTGGACGTTTTTCAATGGCAAAAATCAATGAATATTGTAAATGCACAAACAGTAATATCTCCGCATTGCAAGGTGCAATTCTGAAATTTTTTGCTTTTTCCTGCTAATCCTAGCATGATAAAGAAGATTCAAAGAGAGTGAGATGCCAGCTCTTTTCATTCAGTCAGTAGCTTCAAACATTTCTGGACGTTTTTCAATGGCAAAAATCAATGAATATTGTAAATGCACAAACAGTAATATCTCCGCATTGCAAGGTGCAATTCTGAAATTTTTTGCTTTTTCCTGCTAATCCTAGCATGATAAAGAAGATTCAAAGAGAGTGAGATGCCAGCTCTTTTCATTCAGTCAGTAGCTTCAAACATTTCTGGACGTTTTTCAATGGCAAAAATCAATGAATATTGTAAATGCACAAACAGTAATATCTCCGCATTGCAAGGTGCAATTCTGAAATTTTTTGCTTTTTCCTGCTAATCCTAGCATGATAAAGAAGATTCAAAGAGAGTGAGATGCCAGCTCCTTTCATTCAGTCAGCAGCTTCAAACATTTCTGGTATATGAATAACATGATGTTTTTCAATGGCAAAAATCAATGAATATTGTAAATGCACAAACAGTAATTTCTCCGCATTGCAAGGTGCAATTCTGAAATTTTTTGCTTTTTCCTGCTAATCCTAGCATGATAAAGAAGATTCAAAGAGAGTGAGATGCCAGCTCCTTTCATTCAGTCAGTATCTTCAAACATTTCTGGACGTTTTTCAATGGTAAAAATCAATGAATATTGTAAATGCACAAACAGTAATTTCTCCGCATTGCAAGGTGCAATTCTGAAATTTTTTGCTTTTTCCTGCTAATCCTAGCATGATAAAGAAGATTCAAAGAGAGTGAGATGCCAGCTCTTTTCATTCAGTCAGTAGCTTCAAACATTTCTGGTATATGAATAACATGATGTTTTTCAATGGCAAAAATCAATGAATATTGTAAATGCACAAACAGTAATATCTCCGCATTGCAAGGTGCAATTCTGAAATTTTTTGCTTTTTCCTGCTCCTCTTAGCATGATAAAGAAGATTCAAAGAGAGTGAGATGCCAGCTCTTTTCATTCAGTCAGTAGCTTCAAACATTTCTGGACGATTTCAATAGCAAAAATCAATGAATATTGTAAATGCACAAACAGTAATATCTCCGCATTGCAAGGTGCAATTCTGAAATTTTTTGCTTTTTCCTGCTAATCCTAGCATGATAAAGAAGATTCAAAGAGAGTGAGATGCCAGCTCTTTTCATTGTCAGTAGCTTCAAACATTTCTGGTATATGAATAACATGATGTTTTTCAATGGCAAAAATCAATGAATATTGTAAATGCACAAACAGTAATATCTCCGCATTGCAACGTGCAATTCTGAAATTTTTTGCTTTTTCCTGCTAATCCTAGCATGATAAAGAAGATTCAAAGAGAGTGAGATGCCAGCTCTTTTCATTCAGTCAGTAGCTTCAAACATTTCTGGACGTTTTTCAATGGCAAAAATCAATGAATATTGTAAATGCACAAACAGTAATATCTCCGCATTGCAAGGTGCAATTCTGAAATTTTTTGCTTTTTCCTGCTCCTCTTAGCATGATAAAGAAGACTCAAAGAGAGTGAGATGCCAGCTCTTTTCATTCAGTCAGTAGCTTTAAACATTTCTGGACGTTTTTCAATGGCAAAAATCAATGAATATTGTAAATGCACAAACAGTAATTTCTCCGCATTGCAAGGTGCAATTCTGAAATTTTTTGCTTTTTCCTGCTAATCCTAGCATGATAAAGAAGATTCAAAGAGTGTGAGATGCCAGCTCTTTTCATTCAGTCAGTAGCTTCAAACATTTCTGGTATATGAATAACATGATGTTTTTCAATGGCAAAAATCAATGAATATTGTAAATGCACAAACAGTAATATCTCCACATTGCAAGGTGCAATTCTGAAATTTTTTGCTTTTTCCTGCTCCTCTTAGCATGATAAAGAAGATTCAAAGAGAGTGAGATGCCAGCTCTTTTCATTCAGTCAGTAGCTTCAAACATTTCTGGTATATGAATAACATGATGTTTTTCAATGGCAAAAATCAATGAATATTGTAAATGCACAAACAATAATATCTCCACATTGCAAGGTGCAATTCTGAAATTTTTTGCTTTTTCCTGCTAATCCTAGCATGATAAAGAAGATTCAAAGAGAGTGAGATGCCAGCTCTTTTCATTCAGTCAGTAGCTTCAAACATTTCTGGACGTTTTTCAATGGCAAAAATCAATGAATATTGTAAATGCACAAACAGTAATATCTCCGCATTGCAAGGTGCAATTCTGAAATTTTTTGCTTTTTCCTGCTAATCCTAGCATGATAAAGAAGATTCAAAGAGAGTGAGATGCCAGCTCTTTTCATTCAGTCAGTAGCTTCAAACATTTCTGGACGTTTTTCAATGGCAAAAATCAATGAATATTGTAAATGCACAAACAGTAATATCTCCGCATTGCAAGGTGCAATTCTGAAATTTTTTGCTTTTTCCTGCTAATCCTAGCATGATAAAGAAGATTCAAAGAGAGTGAGATGCCAGCTCTTTTCATTCAGTCAGTAGCTTCAAACATTTCTGAACGTTTTTCAATGGCAAAAATCAATGAATATTGTAAATGCACAAACAGTAATATCTCCGCATTGCAAGGTGCAATTCTGAAATTTTTTGCTTTTTCCTGCTAATCCTAGCATGATAAAGAAGATTCAAAGAGCGTGAGATGCCAGCTCCTTTCATTCAGTCAGTAGCTTCAAACATTTCTGGACGTTTTTCAATGGCAAAAATCAATGAATATTGTAAATGCACAAACAGTAATATCTCCGCATTGCAAGGTGCAATTCTGAAATTTTTTGCTTTTTCCTGCTAATCCTAGCATGATAAAGAAGATTCAAAGAGAGTGAGATGCCAGCTCTTTTCACTCAGTCAGTAGCTTCAAACATTTCTGGTATATGAATAACATGATGTTTTTCAATGGCAAAAATCAATGAATATTGTAAATGCACAAACAGTAATATCTCCGCATTGCAAGGTGCAATTCTGAAATTTTTTGCTTTTTCCTGCTAATCCTAGCATGATAAAGAAGATTCAAAGAGAGTGAGATGCCAGCTCTTTTCATTGTCAGTAGCTTCAAACATTTCTGGTATATGAATAACATGATGTTTTTCAATGGCAAAAATCAATGAATATTGTAAATGCACAAACAGTAATATCTCCGCATTGCAACGTGCAATTCTGAAATTTTTTGCTTTTTCCTGCTAATCCTAGCATGATAAAGAAGATTCAAAGAGAGTGAGATGCCAGCTCTTTTCATTCAGTCAGTAGCTTCAAACATTTCTGGACGTTTTTCAATGGCAAAAATCAATGAATATTGTAAATGCACAAACAGTAATATCTCCGCATTGCAAGGTGCAATTCTGAAATTTTTTGCTTTTTCCTGCTCCTCTTAGCATGATAAAGAAGACTCAAAGAGAGTGAGATGCCAGCTCTTTTCATTCAGTCAGTAGCTTTAAACATTTCTGGACGTTTTTCAATGGCAAAAATCAATGAATATTGTAAATGCACAAACAGTAATTTCTCCGCATTGCAAGGTGCAATTCTGAAATTTTTTGCTTTTTCCTGCTACTCCTAGCATGATAAAGAAGATTCAAAGAGTGTGAGATGCCAGCTCTTTTCATTCAGTCAGTAGCTTCAAACATTTCTGGTATATGAATAACATGATGTTTTTCAATGGCAAAAATCAATGAATATTGTAAATGCACAAACAGTAATATCTCCACATTGCAAGGTGCAATTCTGAAATTTTTTGCTTTTTCCTGCTCCTCTTAGCATGATAAAGAAGATTCAAAGAGAGTGAGATGCCAGCTCTTTTCATTCAGTCAGTAGCTTCAAACATTTCTGGTATATGAATAACATGATGTTTTTCAATGGCAAAAATCAATGAATATTGTAAATGCACAAACAATAATATCTCCACATTGCAAGGTGCAATTCTGAAATTTTTTGCTTTTTCCTGCTAATCCTAGCATGATAAAGAAGATTCAAAGAGAGTGAGATGCCAGCTCTTTTCATTCAGTCAGTAGCTTCAAACATTTCTGGACGTTTTTCAATGGCAAAAATCAATGAATATTGTAAATGCACAAACAGTAATATCTCCGCATTGCAAGGTGCAATTCTGAAATTTTTTGCTTTTTCCTGCTAATCCTAGCATGATAAAGAAGATTCAAAGAGAGTGAGATGCCAGCTCTTTTCATTCAGTCAGTAGCTTCAAACATTTCTGGACGTTTTTCAATGGCAAAAATCAATGAATATTGTAAATGCACAAACAGTAATATCTCCGCATTGCAAGGTGCAATTCTGAAATTTTTTGCTTTTTCCTGCTAATCCTAGCATGATAAAGAAGATTCAAAGAGAGTGAGATGCCAGCTCTTTTCATTCAGTCAGTAGCTTCAAACATTTCTGGACGTTTTTCAATGGCAAAAATCAATGAATATTGTAAATGCACAAACAGTAATATCTCCGCATTGCAAGGTGCAATTCTGAAATTTTTTGCTTTTTCCTGCTAATCCTAGCATGATAAAGAAGATTCAAAGAGAGTGAGATGCCAGCTCTTTTCATTCAGTCAGTAGCTTCAAACATTTCTGGACGTTTTTCAATGGCAAAAATCAATGAATATTGTAAATGCACAAACAGTAATATCTCCGCATTGCAAGGTGCAATTCTGAAATTTTTTGCTTTTTCCTGCTAATCCTAGCATGATAAAGAAGATTCAAAGAGAGTGAGATGCCAGCTCCTTTCATTCAGTCAGTAGCTTCAAACATTTCTGGACGTTTTTCAATGGCAAAAATCAATGAATATTGTAAATGCACAAACAGTAATATCTCCGCATTGCAAGGTGCAATTCTGAAATTTTTTGCTTTTTCCTGCTAATCCTAGCATGATAAAGAAGATTCAAAGAGAGTGAGATGCCAGCTCTTTTCACTCAGTCAGTAGCTTCAAACATTTCTGGTATATGAATAACATGATGTTTTTCAATGGCAAAAATCAATGAATATTGTAAATGCACAAACAGTAATATCTCCGCATTGCAAGGTGCAATTCTGAAATTTTTTGCTTTTTCCTGCTAATCCTAGCATGATAAAGAAGATTCAAAGAGAGTGAGATGCCAGCTCTTTTCATTCAGTCAGTAGCTTCAAACATTTCTGGTATATGAATAACATGATGTTTTTCAATGGCAAAAATCAATGAATATTGTAAATGCACAAACAGTAATTTCTCCGCATTGCAAGGTGCAATTCTGAAATTTTTTGCTTTTTCCTGCTAATCCTAGCATGATAAAGAAGATTCAAAGAGAGTGAGATGCCAGCTCCTTTCATTCAGTCAGTAGCTTCAAACATTTCTGGACGTTTTTCAATGGTAAAAATCAATGAATATTGTAAATGCACAAACAGTAATTTCTCCGCATTGCAAGGTGCAATTCTGAAATTTTTTGGTTTTTCCTGCTAATCCTAGCATGATAAAGAAGATTCAAAGAGAGTGAGATGCCAGCTCTTTTCATTCAGTCAGTAGCTTCAAACATTTCTGGTATATGAATAACATGATGTTTTTCAATGGCAAAAATCAATGAATATTGTAAATGCACAAACAGTAATATCTCCGCATTGCAAGGTGCAATTCTGAAATTTTTTCTTTTTCCTGCTCCTCTTAGCATGATAAAGAAGATTCAAAGAGAGTGAGATGCCAGCTCTTTTCATTCAGTCAGTAGCTTCAAACATTTCTGGACGTTTTTCAGTGGCAAAAATCAATGAATATTGTAAATGCACAAACAGTAATATCTCCGCATTGCAAGGTGCAATTCTGAAATTTTTTGCTTTTTCCTGCTAATCCTAGCATGATAAAGAAGATTCAAAGAGAGTGAGATGCCAGCTCTTTTCACTCAGTCAGTAGCTTCAAACATTTCTGGTATATGAATAACATGATGTTTTTCAATGGCAAAAATCAATGAATATTGTAAATGCACAAACAGTAATATCTCCGCATTGCAAGGTGCAATTCTGAAATTTTTTGCTTTTTCCTGCTAATCCTAGCATGATAAAGAAGATTCAAAGAGAGTGAGATGCCAGCTCTTTTCATTCAGTCAGTAGCTTCAAACATTTCTGGACGTTTTTCAATGGCAAAAATCAATGAATATTGTAAATGCACAAACAGTAATATCTCCGCATTGCAAGGTGCAATTCTGAAATTTTTTGCTTTTTCCTGCTAATCCTAGCATGATAAAGAAGATTCAAAGAGAGTGAGATGCCAGCTCTTTTCATTCAGTCAGTAGCTTCAAACATTTCTGGACGTTTTTCAATGGCAAAAATCAATGAATATTGTAAATGCACAAACAGTAATATCTCCGCATTGCAAGGTGCAATTCTGAAATTTTTTGCTTTTTCCTGCTAATCCTAGCATGATAAAGAAGATTCAAAGAGAGTGAGATGCCAGCTCTTTTCATTCAGTCAGTAGCTTCAAACATTTCTGGACGTTTTTCAATGGCAAAAATCAATGAATATTGTAAATGCACAAACAGTAATATCTCCGCATTGCAAGGTGCAATTCTGAAATTTTTTGCTTTTTCCTGCTAATCCTAGCATGATAAAGAAGATTCAAAGAGAGTGAGATGCCAGCTCTTTTCATTCAGTCAGTAGCTTCAAACATTTCTGGACGTTTTTCAATGGCAAAAATCAATGAATATTGTAAATGCACAAACAGTAATATCTCCGCATTGCAAGGTGCAATTCTGAAATTTTTTGCTTTTTCCTGCTAATCCTAGCATGATAAAGAAGATTCAAAGAGAGTGAGATGCCAGCTCTTTTCATTCAGTCAGTAGCTTCAAACATTTCTGGACGTTTTTCAATGGCAAAAATCAATGAATATTGTAAATGCACAAACAGTAATATCTCCGCATTGCAAGGTGCAATTCTGAAATTTTTTGCTTTTTCCTGCTAATCCTAGCATGATAAAGAAGATTCAAAGAGAGTGAGATGCCAGCTCCTTTCATTCAGTCAGTAGCTTCAAACATTTCTGGACGTTTTTCAATGGCAAAAATCAATGAATATTGTAAATGCACAAACAGTAATATCTCCGCATTGCAAGGTGCAATTCTGAAATTTTTTGCTTTTTCCTGCTAATCCTAGCATGATAAAGAAGATTCAAAGAGAGTGAGATGCCAGCTCTTTTCACTCAGTCAGTAGCTTCAAACATTTCTGGTATATGAATAACATGATGTTTTTCAATGGCAAAAATCAATGAATATTGTAAATGCACAAACAGTAATATCTCCGCATTGCAAGGTGCAATTCTGAAATTTTTTGCTTTTTCCTGCTAATCCTAGCATGATAAAGAAGATTCAAAGAGAGTGAGATGCCAGCTCTTTTCATTCAGTCAGTAGCTTCAAACATTTCTGGTATATGAATAACATGATGTTTTTCAATGGCAAAAATCAATGAATATTGTAAATGCACAAACAGTAATTTCTCCGCATTGCAAGGTGCAATTCTGAAATTTTTTGCTTTTTCCTGCTAATCCTAGCATGATAAAGAAGATTCAAAGAGAGTGAGATGCCAGCTCCTTTCATTCAGTCAGTAGCTTCAAACATTTCTGGACGTTTTTCAATGGTAAAAATCAATGAATATTGTAAATGCACAAACAGTAATTTCTCCGCATTGCAAGGTGCAATTCTGAAATTTTTTGGTTTTTCCTGCTAATCCTAGCATGATAAAGAAGATTCAAAGAGAGTGAGATGCCAGCTCTTTTCATTCAGTCAGTAGCTTCAAACATTTCTGGTATATGAATAACATGATGTTTTTCAATGGCAAAAATCAATGAATATTGTAAATGCACAAACAGTAATATCTCCGCATTGCAAGGTGCAATTCTGAAATTTTTTCTTTTTCCTGCTCCTCTTAGCATGATAAAGAAGATTCAAAGAGAGTGAGATGCCAGCTCTTTTCATTCAGTCAGTAGCTTCAAACATTTCTGGACGTTTTTCAATGGCAAAAATCAATGAATATTGTAAATGCACAAACAGTAATATCTCCGCATTGCAAGGTGCAATTCTGAAATTTTTTGCTTTTTCCTGCTAATCCTAGCATGATAAAGAAGATTCAAAGAGAGTGAGATGCCAGCTCTTTTCACTCAGTCAGTAGCTTCAAACATTTCTGGTATATGAATAACATGATGTTTTTCAATGGCAAAAATCAATGAATATTGTAAATGCACAAACAGTAATATCTCCGCATTGCAAGGTGCAATTCTGAAATTTTTTGCTTTTTCCTGCTAATCCTAGCATGATAAAGAAGATTCAAAGAGAGTGAGATGCCAGCTCTTTTCATTCAGTCAGTAGCTTCAAACATTTCTGGACGTTTTTCAATGGCAAAAATCAATGAATATTGTAAATGCACAAACAGTAATATCTCCGCATTGCAAGGTGCAATTCTGAAATTTTTTGCTTTTTCCTGCTAATCCTAGCATGATAAAGAAGATTCAAAGAGAGTGAGATGCCAGCTCTTTTCATTCAGTCAGTAGCTTCAAACATTTCTGGACGTTTTTCAATGGCAAAAATCAATGAATATTGTAAATGCACAAACAGTAATATCTCCGCATTGCAAGGTGCAATTCTGAAATTTTTTGCTTTTTCCTGCTAATCCTAGCATGATAAAGAAGATTCAAAGAGAGTGAGATGCCAGCTCTTTTCATTCAGTCAGTAGCTTCAAACATTTCTGGACGTTTTTCAATGGCAAAAATCAATGAATATTGTAAATGCACAAACAGTAATATCTCCGCATTGCAAGGTGCAATTCTGAAATTTTTTGCTTTTTCCTGCTAATCCTAGCATGATAAAGAAGATTCAAAGAGAGTGAGATGCCAGCTCCTTTCATTCAGTCAGTAGCTTCAAACATTTCTGGACGTTTTTCAATGGCAAAAATCAATGAATATTGTAAATGCACAAACAGTAATATCTCCGCATTGCAAGGTGCAATTCTGAAATTTTTTGCTTTTTCCTGCTAATCCTAGCATGATAAAGAAGATTCAAAGAGAGTGAGATGCCAGCTCTTTTCACTCAGTCAGTAGCTTCAAACATTTCTGGTATATGAATAACATGATGTTTTTCAATGGCAAAAATCAATGAATATTGTAAATGCACAAACAGTAATATCTCCGCATTGCAAGGTGCAATTCTGAAATTTTTTGCTTTTTCCTGCTAATCCTAGCATGATAAAGAAGATTCAAAGAGAGTGAGATGCCAGCTCTTTTCATTCAGTCAGTAGCTTCAAACATTTCTGGTATATGAATAACATGATGTTTTTCAATGGCAAAAATCAATGAATATTGTAAATGCACAAACAGTAATTTCTCCGCATTGCAAGGTGCAATTCTGAAATTTTTTGCTTTTTCCTGCTAATCCTAGCATGATAAAGAAGATTCAAAGAGAGTGAGATGCCAGCTCCTTTCATTCAGTCAGTAGCTTCAAACATTTCTGGACGTTTTTCAATGGTAAAAATCAATGAATATTGTAAATGCACAAACAGTAATTTCTCCGCATTGCAAGGTGCAATTCTGAAATTTTTTGGTTTTTCCTGCTAATCCTAGCATGATAAAGAAGATTCAAAGAGAGTGAGATGCCAGCTCTTTTCATTCAGTCAGTAGCTTCAAACATTTCTGGTATATGAATAACATGATGTTTTTCAATGGCAAAAATCAATGAATATTGTAAATGCACAAACAGTAATATCTCCGCATTGCAAGGTGCAATTCTGAAATTTTTTCTTTTTCCTGCTCCTCTTAGCATGATAAAGAAGATTCAAAGAGAGTGAGATGCCAGCTCTTTTCATTCAGTCAGTAGCTTCAAACATTTCTGGACGTTTTTCAATGGCAAAAATCAATGAATATTGTAAATGCACAAACAGTAATATCTCCGCATTGCAAGGTGCAATTCTGAAATTTTTTGCTTTTTCCTGCTAATCCTAGCATGATAAAGAAGATTCAAAGAGAGTGAGATGCCAGCTCCTTTCATTCAGTCAGTAGCTTCAAACATTTCTGGACGTTTTTCAATGGCAAAAATCAATGAATATTGTAAATGCACAAACAGTAATATCTCCGCATTGCAAGGTGCAATTCTGAAATTTTTTGCTTTTTCCTGCTAATCCTAGCATGATAAAGAAGATTCAAAGAGAGTGAGATGCCAGCTCTTTTCACTCAGTCAGTAGCTTCAAACATTTCTGGTATATGAATAACATGATGTTTTTCAATGGCAAAAATCAATGAATATTGTAAATGCACAAACAGTAATATCTCCGCATTGCAAGGTGCAATTCTGAAATTTTTTGCTTTTTCCTGCTAATCCTAGCATGATAAAGAAGATTCAAAGAGAGTGAGATGCCAGCTCTTTTCATTCAGTCAGTAGCTTCAAACATTTCTGGTATATGAATAACATGATGTTTTTCAATGGCAAAAATCAATGAATATTGTAAATGCACAAACAGTAATTTCTCCGCATTGCAAGGTGCAATTCTGAAATTTTTTGCTTTTTCCTGCTAATCCTAGCATGATAAAGAAGATTCAAAGAGAGTGAGATGCCAGCTCCTTTCATTCAGTCAGTAGCTTCAAACATTTCTGGACGTTTTTCAATGGTAAAAATCAATGAATATTGTAAATGCACAAACAGTAATTTCTCCGCATTGCAAGGTGCAATTCT
This sequence comes from Phyllobates terribilis, assembly GCF_046119375.1. Classification (NCBI taxonomy): domain Eukaryota; kingdom Metazoa; phylum Chordata; class Amphibia; order Anura; family Dendrobatidae; genus Phyllobates; species Phyllobates terribilis. Next base: position 1,260,837 of record NW_027363054.1, on the reverse strand, counting down.
GAAATTTTTTGGTTTTTCCTGCTAATCCTAGCATGATAAAGAAGATTCAAAGAGAGTGAGATGCCAGGTCTTTTCATTCAGTCAGTAGCTTCAAACATTTCTGGTATATGAATAACATGATGTTTTTCAATGGCAAAAATCAATGAATATTGTAAATGCACAAACAGTAATATCTCCGCATTGCAAGGTGCAATTCTGAAATTTTTTCTTTTTCCTGCTCCTCTTAGCATGATAAAGAAGATTCAAAGAGAGTGAGATGCCAGCTCTTTTCATTCAGTCAGTAGCTTCAAACATTTCTGGACGTTTTTCAATGGCAAAAATCAATGAATATTGTAAATGCACAAACAGTAATATCTCCGCATTGCAAGGTGCAATTCTGAAATTTTTTGCTTTTTCCTGCTAATCCTAGCATGATAAAGAAGATTCAAAGAGAGTGAGATGCCAGCTCTTTTCACTCAGTCAGTAGCTTCAAACATTTCTGGTATATGAATAACATGATGTTTTTCAATGGCAAAAATCAATGAATATTGTAAATGCACAAACAGTAATATCTCCGCATTGCAAGGTGCAATTCTGAAACTTTTTGCTTTTTCCTGCTAATCCTAGCATGATAAAGAAGATTCAAAGAGAGTGAGATGCCAGCTCTTTTCATTCAGTCAGTAGCTTCAAACATTTCTGGTATATGAATAACATGATGTTTTTCAATGGCAAAAATCAATGAATATTGTAAATGCACAAACAGTAATTTCTCCGCATTGCAAGGTGCAATTCTGAAATTTTTTGCTTTTTCCTGCTAATCCTAGCATGATAAAGAAGATTCAAAGAGAGTGAGATGCCAGCTCCTTTCATTCAGTCAGTAGCTTCAAACATTTCTGGACGTTTTTCAATGGTAAAAATCAATGAATATTGTAAATGCACAAACAGTAATTTCTCCGCATTGCAAGGTGCAATTCTGAAATTTTTTGGTTTTTCCTGCTAATCCTAGCATGATAAAGAAGATTCAAAGAGAGTGAGATGCCAGCTCTTTTCATTCAGTCAGTAGCTTCAAACATTTCTGGTATATGAATAACATGATGTTTTTCAATGGCAAAAATCAATGAATATTGTAAATGCACAAACAGTAATATCTCCGCATTGCAAGGTGCAATTCTGAAATTTTTTCTTTTTCCTGCTCCTCTTAGCATGATAAAGAAGATTCAAAGAGAGTGAGATGCCAGCTCTTTTCATTCAGTCAGTAGCTTCAAACATTTCTGGACGTTTTTCAATGGCAAAAATCAATGAATATTGTAAATGCACAAACAGTAATATCTCCGCATTGCAAGGTGCAATTCTGAAATTTTTTGCTTTTTCCTGCTAATCCTAGCATGATAAAGAAGATTCAAAGATAGTGAGATGCCAGCTCTTTTCATTCAGTCAGTAGCTTCAAACATTTCTGGTATATGAATAACATGATGTTTTTCAATGGCAAAAATCAATGAATATTGTAAATGCACAAACAGTAATATCTCCACATTGCAAGGTGCAATTCTGAAATTTTTTGCTTTTTCCTGCTAATCCTAGCATGATAAAGAAGATTCAAAGAGAGTGAGATGCCAGCTTTTTTCATTCAGTCAGTAGCTTCAAACATTTCTGGACGTTTTTCAATTGCAAAAATCAATGAATATTGTAAATGCACAAACAGTAATATCTCCGCATTGCAAGGTGCAATTCTGAAATTTTTTGCTTTTTCCTGCTAATCCTAGCATGATAAAGAAGATTCAAAGAGAGTGTTTGCCAGCTCTTTTCATTCAGTCAGTAGCTTCAAACATTTCTGGTATATGAATAACATGATGTTTTTCAATGGCAAAAATCAATGAATATTGTAAATGCACAAACAGTAATATCTCCGCATTGCAAGGTGCAATTCTGAAATTTTTTGCTTTTTCCTGCTAATCCTAGCATGATAAAGAAGATTCAAAGAGAGTGAGATGCCAGCTCTTTTCATTCAGTCAGTAGCTTCAAACATTTCTGGACGTTTTTCAATGGCAAAAATCAATGAATATTGTAAATGCACAAACAGTAATATCTCCACATTGCAAGGTGCAATTCTGAAATTTTTTGCTTTTTCCTGCTAATCCTAGCATGATAAAGAAGATTCAAAGAGAGTGAGATGCCAGCTCTTTTCATTCAGTCAGTAGCTTCAAACATTTCTGGACGTTTTTCAATGGCAAAAATCAATGAATATTGTAAATGCACAAACAGTAATATCTCCGCATTGCAAGGTGCAATTCTGAAATTTTTTGCTTTTTCCTACTAATCCTAGCATGATAAAGAAGATTCAAAGAGAGTGAGATGCCAGCTCTTTTTATTGTCAGTAGCTTCAAACATTTCTGGTATATGAATAACATGATGTTTTTCAATGGTAAAAATCAATGAATATTGTAAATGCACAAACAGTAATATCTCCGCATTGCAACGTGCAATTCTGAAATTTTTTGCTTTTTCCTGCTAATCCTTGCATAATAAAGAAGATTCAAAGAGAGTGAGATGCCAGGTCTTTTCATTCAGTCAGTAGCTTCAAACATTTCTGGACGTTTTTCAATGGCAAAAATCAATGAATATTGTAAATGCACAAACAGTAATATCTCCGCATTGCAAGGTGCAATTCTGAAATTTTTTGCTTTTTCCTGCTCCTCTTAGCATGATAAAGAAGACTCAAAGAGAGTGAGATGCCAGTTCTTTTCATTCAGTCAGTAGCTTCAAACATTTCTGGACGTTTTTCAATGGCAAAAATCAATGAATATTGTAAATGCACAAACAGTAATTTCTCCGCATTGCAAGGTGCAATTCTGAAATTTTTTGCTTTTTCCTGCTAATCCTAGCATGATAAAGAAGATTCAAAGAGAGTGAGATGCCAGCTCTTTTCATTCAGTCAGTAGCTTCAAACATTTCTGGTATATGAATAACATGATGTTTTTCAATGGCAAAAATCAATGAATATTGTAAATGCACAAACAGTAATATCTCCGCATTGCAAGGTGCAATTCTGAAATTTTTTGCTTTTTCCTGCTAATCCTAGCATGATAAAGAAGATTCAAAGAGAGTGAGATGCCAGCTCTTTTCATTCAGTCCGTAGCTTCAAACATTTCTGGTATATGAATAACATGATGTTTTTCAATGGCAAAAATCAATGAATATTGTAAATGCACAAACAGTAATTTCTCCGCATTGCAAGGTGCAATTCTGAAATTTTTTGCTTTTTCCTGCTAATCCTAGCATGATAAAGAAGATTCAAAGAGAGTGAGATGCCAGCTCCTTTCATTCAGTCAGTAGCTTCAAACATTTCTGGACGTTTTTCAATGGCAAAAATCAATGAATATTGTAAATGCACAAACAGTAATTTCTCCGCATTGCAAGGTGCAATTCTGAAATTTTTTGCTTTTTCCTGCTAATCCTAGCATGATAAAGAAGATTCAAAGAGAGTGAGATGCCAGCTCTTTTCATTCAGTCAGTAGCTTCAAACATTTCTGGTATATGAATAACATGATGTTTTTCAATGGCAAAAATCAATGAATATTGTAAATGCACAAACAGTAATATCTCCGCATTGCAAGGTGCAATTCTGAAATTTTTTGCTTTTTCCTGCTCCTCTTAGCATGATAAAGAAGATTCAAAGAGAGTGAGATGCCAGCTCTTTTCATTCAGTCAGTAGCTTCAAACATTTCTGGACGTTTTTCAATGGCAAAAATCAATGAATATTGTAAATGCACAAACAGTAATATCTCCGCATTGCAAGGTGCAATTCTGAAATTTTTTGCTTTTTCCTGCTAATCCTAGCATGATAAAGAAGATTCAAAGAGAGTGAGATGCCAGCTCTTTTCATTCAGTCAGTAGCTTCAAACATTTCTGGTATATGAATAACATGATGTTTTTCAATGGCAAAAATCAATGAATATTGTAAATGCACAAACAGTAATATCTCCACATTGCAAGGTGCAATTCTGAAATTTTTTGCTTTTTCCTGCTAATCCTAGCATGATAAAGAAGATTCAAAGAGAGTGAGATGCCAGCTCTTTTCATTCAGTCAGTAACTTCAAACATTTCTGGACGTTTTTCAATGGCAAAAATCAATGAATATTGTAAATGCACAAACAGTAATATCTCCGCATTGCAAGGTGCAATTCTGAAATTTTTTGCTTTTTCCTGCTAATCCTAGCATGATAAAGAAGATTCAAAGAGAGTGACATGCCAGCTCTTTTCATTCAGTCAGTAGCTTCAAACATTTCTGGTATATGAATAACATGATGTTTTTCAATGGCAAAAATCAATGAATATTGTAAATGCACAAACAGTAATATCTCCGCATTGCAAGGTGCAATTCTGAAATTTTTTGCTTTTTCCTGCTAATCCTAGCATGATAAAGAAGATTCAAAGAGAGTGAGATGCCAGCTCTTTTCATTCAGTCAGTAGCTTCAAACATTTCTGGACGTTTTTCAATGGCAAAAATCAATGAATATTGTAAATGCACAAACAGTAATATCTCCGCATTGCAAGGTGCAATTCTGAAATTTTTTGCTTTTTCCTGCTCCTCTTAGCATGATAAAGAAGATTCAAAGAGAGTGAGATGCCAGCTCTTTTCATTCAGTCAGTAGCTTCAAACATTTCTGGTATATGAATAACATGATGTTTTTCAATGGCAAAAATCAATGAATATTGTAAATGCACAAACAGTAATATCTCCGCATTGCAAGGTGCAATTCTGAAATTTTTTGCTTTTTCCTGCTAATCCTAGCATGATAAAGAAGATTCAAAGAGAGTGAGATGCCAGCTCTTTCATTCAGTCAGTAGCTTCAAACATTTCTGGACGTTTTTCAATGGCAAAAATCAATGAATATTGTAAATGCACAAACAGTAATATCTCCACATTGCAAGGTGCAATTCTGAAATTTTTTGCTTTTTCCTGCTAATCCTAGCATGATAAAGAAGATTCAAAGAGAGTGAGATGCCAGCTCTTTTCATTGTCAGTAGCTTCAAACATTTCTGGTATATGAATAACATGATGTTTTTCAATGGCAAAAATCAATGAATATTGTAAATGCACAAACAGTAATATCTCCGCATTGCAACGTGCAATTCTGAAATTTTTTGCTTTTTCCTGCTAATCCTAGCATGACAAAGAAGATTCAAAGAGAGTGAGATGCCAGCTCTTTTCATTCAGTCAGTAGCTTCAAACATTTCTGGACGTTTTTCAATGGCAAAAATCAATGAATATTGTAAATGCACAAACAGTAATATCTCCGCATTGCAAGGTGCAATTCTGAAATTTTTTGCTTTTTCCTGCTCCTCTTAGCATGATAAAGAAGACTCAAAGAGAGTGAGATGCCAGCTCTTTTCATTCAGTCAGTAGCTTTAAACATTTCTGGACGTTTTTCAATGGCAAAAATCAATGAATATTGTAAATGCACAAACAGTAATTTCTCCGCATTGCAAGGTGCAATTCTGAAATTTTTTGCTTTTTCCTGCTAATCCTAGCATGATAAAGAAGATTCAAAGAGAGTGAGATGCCAGCTCTTTTCATTCAGTCAGTAGCTTCAAACATTTCTGGTATATGAATAACATGATGTTTTTCAATGGCAAAAATCAATGAATATTGTAAATGCACAAACAGTAATATCTCCACATTGCAAGGTGCAATTCTGAAATTTTTTGCTTTTTCCTGCTCCTCTTAGCATGATAAAGAAGATTCAAAGAGAGTGAGATGCCAGCTCTTTTCATTCAGTCAGTAGCTTCAAACATTTCTGGTATATGAATAACATGATGTTTTTCAATGGCAAAAATCAATGAATATTGTAAATGCACAAACAATAATATCTCCACATTGCAAGGTGCAATTCTGAAATTTTTTGCTTTTTCCTGCTAATCCTAGCATGATAAAGAAGATTCAAAGAGAGTGAGATGCCAGCTCTTTTCATTCAGTCAGTAGCTTCAAACATTTCTGGACGTTTTTCAATGGCAAAAATCAATGAATATTGTAAATGCACAAACAGTAATATCTCCGCATTGCAAGGTGCAATTCTGAAATTTTTTGCTTTTTCCTGCTAATCCTAGCATGATAAAGAAGATTCAAAGAGAGTGAGATGCCAGCTCTTTTCATTCAGTCAGTAGCTTCAAACATTTCTGGACGTTTTTCAATGGCAAAAATCAATGAATATTGTAAATGCACAAACAGTAATATCTCCGCATTGCAAGGTGCAATTCTGAAATTTTTTGCTTTTTCCTGCTAATCCTAGCATGATAAAGAAGATTCAAAGAGAGTGAGATGCCAGCTCTTTTCATTCAGTCAGTAGCTTCAAACATTTCTGGACGTTTTTCAATGGCAAAAATCAATGAATATTGTAAATGCACAAACAGTAATATCTCCGCATTGCAAGGTGCAATTCTGAAATTTTTTGCTTTTTCCTGCTAATCCTAGCATGATAAAGAAGATTCAAAGAGAGTGAGATGCCAGCTCCTTTCATTCAGTCAGTAGCTTCAAACATTTCTGGACGTTTTTCAATGGCAAAAATCAATGAATATTGTAAATGCACAAACAGTAATATCTCCACATTGCAAGGTGCAATTCTGAAATTTTTTGCTTTTTCCTGCTAATCCTAGCATGATAAAGAAGATTCAAAGAGAGTGAGATGCCAGCTCTTTTCATTCAGTCAGTAGCTTCAAACATTTCTGGTATATGAATAACATGATGTTTTTCAATGGCAAAAATCAATGAATATTGTAAATGCACAAACAGTAATTTCTCCGCATTGCAAGGTGCAATTCTGAAATTTTTTGCTTTTTCCTGCTAATCCTAGCATGATAAAGAAGATTCAAAGAGAGTGAGATGCCAGCTCCTTTCATTCAGTCAGTATCTTCAAACATTTCTGGACGTTTTTCAATGGTAAAAATCAATGAATATTGTAAATGCACAAACAGTAATTTCTCCGCATTGCAAGGTGCAATTCTGAAATTTTTTGCTTTTTCCTGCTAATCCTAGCATGATAAAGAAGATTCAAAGAGAGTGAGATGCCAGCTCTTTTCATTCAGTCAGTAGCTTCAAGCATTTCTGGTATATGAATAACATGATGTTTTTCAATGGCAAAAATCAATGAATATTGTAAATGCACAAACAGTAATATCTCCGCATTGCAAGGTGCAATTCTGAAATTTTTTGCTTTTTCCTGCTCCTCTTAGCATGATAAAGAAGATTCAAAGAGAGTGAGATGCCAGCTCTTTATATTCAGTCAGTAGCTTCAAACATTTCTGGACGATTTCAATAGCAAAAATCAATGAATATTGTAAATGCACAAACAGTAATATCTCCGCATTGCAAGGTGCAATTCTGAAATTTTTTGCTTTTTCCTGCTAATCCTAGCATGATAAAGAAGATTCAAAGAGAGTGAGATGCCAGCTCTTTTCATTGTCAGTAGCTTCAAACATTTCTGGTATATGAATAACATGATGTTTTTCAATGGCAAAAATCAATGAATATTGTAAATGCACAAACAGTAATATCTCCGCATTGCAACGTGCAATTCTGAAATTTTTTGCTTTTTCCTGCTAATCCTAGCATGATAAAGAAGATTCAAAGAGAGTGAGATGCCAGCTCTTTTCATTCAGTCAGTAGCTTCAAACATTTCTGGACGTTTTTCAATGGCAAAAATCAATGAATATTGTAAATGCACAAACAGTAATATCTCCGCATTGCAAGGTGCAATTCTGAAATTTTTTGCTTTTTCCTGCTCCTCTTAGCATGATAAAGAAGACTCAAAGAGAGTGAGATGCCAGCTCTTTTCATTCAGTCAGTAGCTTTAAACATTTCTGGACGTTTTTCAATGGCAAAAATCAATGAATATTGTAAATGCACAAACAGTAATTTCTCCGCATTGCAAGGTGCAATTCTGAAATTTTTTGCTTTTTCCTGCTAATCCTAGCATGATAAAGAAGATTCAAAGAGTGTGAGATGCCAGCTCTTTTCATTCAGTCAGTAGCTTCAAACATTTCTGGTATATGAATAACATGATGTTTTTCAATGGCAAAAATCAATGAATATTGTAAATGCACAAACAGTAATATCTCCACATTGCAAGGTGCAATTCTGAAATTTTTTGCTTTTTCCTGCTCCTCTTAGCATGATAAAGAAGATTCAAAGAGAGTGAGATGCCAGCTCTTTTCATTCAGTCAGTAGCTTCAAACATTTCTGGTATATGAATAACATGATGTTTTTCAATGGCAAAAATCAATGAATATTGTAAATGCACAAACAATAATATCTCCACATTGCAAGGTGCAATTCTGAAATTTTTTGCTTTTTCCTGCTAATCCTAGCATGATAAAGAAGATTCAAAGAGAGTGAGATGCCAGCTCTTTTCATTCAGTCAGTAGCTTCAAACATTTCTGGACGTTTTTCAATGGCAAAAATCAATGAATATTGTAAATGCACAAACAGTAATATCTCCGCATTGCAAGGTGCAATTCTGAAATTTTTTGCTTTTTCCTGCTAATCCTAGCATGATAAAGAAGATTCAAAGAGAGTGAGATGCCAGCTCTTTTCATTCAGTCAGTAGCTTCAAACATTTCTGGATGTTTTTCAATGGCAAAAATCAATGAATATTGTAAATGCACAAACAGTAATATCTCCGCATTGCAAGGTGCAATTCTGAAATTTTTTGCTTTTTCCTGCTAATCCTAGCATGATAAAGAAGATTCAAAGAGAGTGAGATGCCAGCTCTTTTCATTCAGTCAGTAGCTTCAAACATTTCTGAACGTTTTTCAATGGCAAAAATCAATGAATATTGTAAATGCACAAACAGTAATATCTCCGCATTGCAAGGTGCAATTCTGAAATTTTTTGCTTTTTCCTGCTAATCCTAGCATGATAAAGAAGATTCAAAGAGAGTGAGATGCCAGCTCCTTTCATTCAGTCAGTAGCTTCAAACATTTCTGGACGTTTTTCAATGGCAAAAATCAATGAATATTGTAAATGCACAAACAGTAATATCTCCGCATTGCAAGGTGCAATTCTGAAATTTTTTGCTTTTTCCTGCTAATCCTAGCATGATAAAGAAGATTCAAAGAGAGTGAGATGCCAGCTCTTTTCACTCAGTCAGTAGCTTCAAACATTTCTGGTATATGAATAACATGATGTTTTTCAATGGCAAAAATCAATGAATATTGTAAATGCACAAACAGTAATATCTCCGCATTGCAAGGTGCAATTCTGAAATTTTTTGCTTTTTCCTGCTAATCCTAGCATGATAAAGAAGATTCAAAGAGAGTGAGATGCCAGCTCTTTTCATTCAGTCAGTAGCTTCAAACATTTCTGGTATATGAATAACATGATGTTTTTCAATGGCAAAAATCAATGAATATTGTAAATGCACAAACAGTAATTTCTCCGCATTGCAAGGTGCAATTCTGAAATTTTTTGCTTTTTCCTGCTAATCCTAGCATGATAAAGAAGATTCAAAGAGAGTGAGATGCCAGCTCCTTTCATTCAGTCAGTAGCTTCAAACATTTCTGGACGTTTTTCAATGGTAAAAATCAATGAATATTGTAAATGCACAAACAGTAATTTCTCCGCATTGCAAGGTGCAATTCTGAAATTTTTTGCTTTTTCCTGCTAATCCTAGCATGATAAAGAAGATTCAAAGAGAGTGAGATGCCAGCTCTTTTCATTCAGTCAGTAGCTTCAAACATTTCTGGTATATGAATAACATGATGTTTTTCAATGGCAAAAATCAATGAATATTGTAAATGCACAAACAGTAATATCTCCGCATTGCAAGGTGCAATTCTGAAATTTTTTGCTTTTTCCTGCTCCTCTTAGCATGATAAAGAAGATTCAAAGAGAGTGAGATGCCAGCTCTTTTCATTCAGTCAGTAGCTTCAAACATTTCTGGACGTTTTTCAATGGCAAAAATCAATGAATATTGTAAATGCACAAACAGTAATATCTCCGCATTGCAAGGTGCAATTCTGAAATTTTTTGCTTTTTCCTGCTAATCCTAGCATGATAAAGAAGATTCAAAGAGAGTGAGATGCCAGCTCTTTTCATTCAGTCAGTAGCTTCAAACATTTCTGGTATATGAATAACATGATGTTTTTCAATGGCAAAAATCAATGAATATTGTAAATGCACAAACAGTAATATCTCCACATTGCAAGGTGCAATTCTGAAATTTTTTGCTTTTTCCTGCTAATCCTAGCATGATAAAGAAGATTCAAAGAGAGTGAGATGCCAGCTTTTTTCATTCAGTCAGTAGCTTCAAACATTTCTGGACGTTTTTCAATGGCAAAAATCAATGAATATTGTAAATGCACAAACAGTAATATCTCCGCATTGCAAGGTGCAATTCTGAAATTTTTTGCTTTTTCCTGCTAATCCTAGCATGATAAAGAAGATTCAAAGAGAGTGAGATGCCAGCTCTTTTCATTCAGTCAGTAGCTTCAAACATTTCTGGTATATGAATAACATGATGTTTTTCAATGGCAAAAATCAATGAATATTGTAAATGCACAAACAGTAATATCTCCGCATTGCAAGGTGCAATTCTGAAATTTTTTGCTTTTTCCTGCTAATCCTAGCATGATAAAGAAGATTCAAAGAGAGTGAGATGCCAGCTCTTTTCATTCAGTCAGTAGCTTCAAACATTTCTGGACGTTTTTCAATGGCAAAAATCAATGAATATTGTAAATGCACAAACAGTAATATCTCCACATTGCAAGGTGCAATTCTGAAATTTTTTGCTTTTTCCTGCTAATCCTAGCATGATAAAGAAGATTCAAAGAGAGTGAGATGCCAGCTCTTTTCATTCAGTCAGTAGCTTCAAACATTTCTGGACGTTTTTCAATGGCAAAAATCAATGAATATTGTAAATGCACAAACAGTAATATCTCCGCATTGCAAGGTGCAATTCTGAAATTTTTTGCTTTTTCCTGCTAATCCTAGCATGATAAAGAAGATTCAAAGAGAGTGAGATGCCAGCTCTTTTCATTGTCAGTAGCTTCAAACATTTCTGGTATATGAATAACATGATGTTTTTCAATGGCAAAAATCAATGAATATTGTAAATGCACAAACAGTAATATCTCCGCATTGCAAGGTGCAATTCTGAAATTTTTTGCTTTTTCCTGCTAATCCTAGCATGATAAAGAAGATTCAAAGAGAGTGAGATGCCAGCTCTTTTCATTCAGTCAGTAGCTTCAAACATTTCTGGACGTTTTTCAATGGCAAAAATCAATGAATATTGTAAATGCACAAACAGTAATATCTCCGCATTGCAAGGTGCAATTCTGAAATTTTTTGCTTTTTCCTGCTCCTCTTAGCATGATAAAGAAGATTCAAAGAGAGTGAGATGCCAGCTCTTTTCATTCAGTCAGTAGCTTCAAACATTTCTGGACGTTTTTCAATGGCAAAAATCAATGAATATTGTAAATGCACAAACAGTAATTTCTCCGCATTGCAAGGTGCAATTCTGAAATTTTTTGCTTTTTCCTGCTAATCCTAGCATGATAAAGAAGATTCAAAGAGAGTGAGATGCCAGCTCTTTTCATTCAGTCAGTAGCTTCAAACATTTCTGGTATATGAATAACATGATGTTTTTCAATGGCAAAAATCAATGAATATTGTAAATGCACAAACAGTAATATCTCCACATTGCAAGGTGCAATTCTGAAATTTTTTGCTTTTTCCTGCTCCTCTTAGCATGATAAAGAAGATTCAAAGAGAGTGAGATGCCAGCTCTTTTCATTCAGTCAGTAGCTTCAAACATTTCTGGACGTTTTTCAATGGCAAAAATCAATGAATATTGTAAATGCACAAACAGTAATATCTCCGCATTGCAAGGTGCAATTCTGAAATTTTTTGCTTTTTCCTGCTAATCCTAGCATGATAAAGAAGATTCAAAGAGAGTGAGATGCCAGCTCTTTTCATTCAGTCAGTAGCTTCAAACATTTCTGGTATATGAATAACATGATGTTTTTCAATGGCAAAAATCAATGAATATTGTAAATGCACAAACAGTAATATCTCCACATTGCAAGGTGCAATTCTGAAATTTTTTGCTTTTTCCTGCTAATCCTAGCATGATAAAGAAGATTCAAAGAGAGTGAGATGCCAGCTCTTTTCATTCAGTCAGTAGCTTCAAACATTTCTGGACGTTTTTCAATGGCAAAAATCAATGAATATTGTAAATGCACAAACAGTAATATCTCCGCATTGCAAGGTGCAATTCTGAAATTTTTTGCTTTTTCCTGCTAATCCTAGCATGATAAAGAAGATTCAAAGAGAGTGAGATGCCAGCTCTTTTCATTCAGTCAGTAGCTTCAAACATTTCTGGTATATGAATAACATGATGTTTTTCAATGGCAAAAATCAATGAATATTGTAAATGCACAAACAGTAATATCTCCGCATTGCAAGGTGCAATTCTGAAATTTTTTGCTTTTTCCTGCTAATCCTAGCATGATAAAGAAGATTCAAAGAGAGTGAGATGCCAGTTCTTTTCATTCAGTCAGTAGCTTCAAACATTTCTGGACGTTTTTCAATGGCAAAAATCAATGAATATTGTAAATGCACAAACAGTAATATCTCCGCATTGCAAGGTGCAATTCTGAAATTTTTTGCTTTTTCCTGCTCCTCTTAGCATGATAAAGAAGATTCAAAGAGAGTGAGATGCCAGCTCTTTTCATTCAGTCAGTAGCTTCAAACATTTCTGGTATATGAATAATATGATGTTTTTCAATGGCAAAAATCAATGAATATTTTAAATGCACAAACAGTAATATCTCCACATTGCAAGGTGCAATTCTGAAATTTTTTGCTTTTTCCTGCTCCTCTTAGCATGATAAAGAAGATTCAAAGAGAGTGAGATGCCAGCTCTTTTCATTCAGTCAGTAGCTTCAAACATTTCTGGAAGTTTTTCAATGGCAAAAATCAATGAATATTGTAAATGCACAAACAGTAATATCTCCGCATTGCAAGGTGCAATTCTGAAATTTTTTGCTTTTTCCTGCTAATCCTAGCATGATAAAGAAGATTCAAAGAGAGTGAGATGCCAGCTCTTTTCATTCAGTCAGTAGCTTCAAACATTTCTGGACGTTTTTCAATGGCAAAAATCAATGAATATTGTAAATGCACAAACAGTAATATCTCCGCATTGCAAGGAGCAATTCTGAAATTTTTTGCTTTTTCCTGCTAACCCTAGCATGATAAAGAAGATTCAAAGAGAGTGAGATGCCAGCTCTTTTCATTCAGTCAGTAGCTTCAAACATTTCTGGACGTTTTTCAATGGCAAAAATCAATGAATATTGTAAATGCACAAACAGTAATATCTCCGCATTGCAAGGTGCAATTCTGAAATTTTTTGCTTTTTCCTGCTAATCCTAGCATGATAAAGAAGATTCAAAGAGAGTGAGATGCCAGCTCCTTTCATTCAGTCAGTAGCTTCAAACATTTCTGGACGTTTTTCAATGGCAAAAATCAATGAATATTGTAAATGCACAAACAGTAATATCTCCGCATTGCAAGGTGCAATTCTGAAATTTTTTGCTTTTTCCTGCTAATCCTAGCATGATAAAGAAGATTCAAAGAGAGTGAGATGCCAGCTCTTTTCATTCAGTCAGTAGCTTCAAACATTTCTGGTATATGAATAACATGATGTTTTTCAATGGCAAAAATCAATGAATATTGTAAATGCACAAACAGTAATATCTCCGCATTGCAAGGTGCAATTCTGAAATTTTTTGCTTTTTCCTGCTAATCCTAGCATGATAAAGAAGATTCAAAGACAGTGAGATGCCAGCTCTTTTCATTCAGTCAGTAGCTTCAAACATTTCTGGTATATGAATAACATGATGTTTTTCAATGGCAAAAATCAATGAATATTGTAAATGCACAAACAGTAATTTCTCCGCATTGCAAGGTGCAATTCTGAAATTTTTTGCTTTTTCCTGCTAATCCTAGCATGATAAAGAAGATTCAAAGAGAGTGAGATGCCAGCTCCTTTCATTCAGTCAGTAGCTTCAAACATTTCTGGACGTTTTTCAATGGCAAAAATCAATGAATATTGTAAATGCACAAACAGTAATTTCTCCGCATTGCAAGGTGCAATTCTGAAATTTTTTGCTTTTTCCTGCTAATCCTAGCATGATAAAGAAGATTCAAAGAGAGTGAGATGCCAGCTCTTTTCATTCAGTCAGTAGCTTCAAACATTTCTGGTATATGAATAACATGATGTTTTTCAATGGCAAAAATCAATGAATATTGTAAATGCACAAACAGTAATATCTTCGCATTGCAAGGTGCAATTCTGAAATTTTTTGCTTTTTCCTGCTCCTCTTAGCATGATAAAGAAGATTCAAAGAGAGTGAGATGCCAGCTCTTTTCATTCAGTCAGTAGCTTCAAACATTTCTGGACGTTTTTCAATGGCAAAAATCAATGAATATTGTAAATGCACAAACAGTAATATCTCCGCATTGCAAGGTGCAATTCTGAAATTTTTTGCTTTTTCCTGCTAATCCTAGCATGATAAAGAAGATTCAAAGAGAGTGAGATGCCAGCTCTTTTCATTCAGTCAGTAGCTTCAAACATTTCTGGTATATGAATAACATGATGTTTTTCAATGGCAAAAATCAATGAATATTGTAAATGCACAAACAGTAATATCTCCACATTGCAAGGTGCAATTCTGAAATTTTTTGCTTTTTCCTGCTAATCCTAGCATGATAAAGAAGATTCAAAGAGAGTGAGATGCCAGCTCTTTTCATTCAGTCAGTAGCTTCAAACATTTCTGGACGTTTTTCAATGGCAAAAATCAATGAATATTGTAAATGCACAAACAGTAATATCTCCGCATTGCAAGGTGCAATTCTGAAATTTTTTGCTTTTTCCTGCTAATCCTAGCATGATAAAGAAGATTCAAAGAGAGTGAGATGCCAGCTCTTTTCATTCAGTCAGTAGCTTCAAACATTTCTGGTATATGAATAACATGATGTTTTTCAATGGCAAAAATCAATGAATATTGTAAATGCACAAACAGTAATATCTCCGCATTGCAAGGTGCAATTCTGAAATTTTTTGCTTTTTCCTGCTAATCCTAGCATGATAAAGAAGATTCAAAGAGAGTGAGATGCCAGCTCTTTTCATTCAGTCAGTAGCTTCAAACATTTCTGGACGTTTTTCAATGGCAAAAATCAATGAATATTGTAAATGCACAAACAGTAATATCTCCACATTGCAAGGTGCAATTCTGAAATTTTTTGCTTTTTCCTGCTAATCCTAGCATGATAAAGAAGATTCAAAGAGAGTGAGATGCCAGCTCTTTTCATTCAGTCAGTTGCTTCAAACATTTCTGGACGTTTTTCAATGGCAAAAATCAATGAATATTGTAAATGCACAAACAGTAATATCTCCGCATTGCAAGGTGCAATTCTGAAATTTTTTGCTTTTTCCTGCTAATCCTAGCATGATAAAGAAGATTCAAAGAGAGTGAGATGCCAGCTCTTTTCATTGTCAGTAGCTTCAAACATTTCTGGTATATGAATAACATGATGTTTTTCATTGGCAAAAATCAATGAATATTGTAAATGCACAAACAGTAATATCTCCGCATTGCAAGGTGCAATTCTGAAATTTTTTGCTTTTTCCTGCTAATCCTAGCATGATAAAGAAGATTCAAAGAGAGTGAGATGCCAGCTCTTTTCATTCAGTCAGTAGCTTTAAACATTTCTGGACGTTTTTCAATGGCAAAAATCAATGAATATTGTAAATGCACAAACAGTAATATCTCCGCATTGCAAGGTGCAATTCTGAAATTTTTTGCTTTTTCCTGCTCCTCTTAGCATGATAAAGAAGATTCAAAGAGAGTGAGATGCCAGCTCTTTTCATTCAGTCAGTAGCTTCAAACATTTCTGGACGTTTTTCAATGGCAAAAATCAATGAATATTGTAAATGCACAAACAGTAATTTCTCCGCATTGCAAGGTGCAATTCTGAAATTTTTTGCTTTTTCCTGCTAATCCTAGCATGATAAAGAAGATTCAAAGAGAGTGAGATGCCAGCTCTTTTCATTCAGTCAGTAGCTTCAAACATTTCTGGTATATGAATAACATGATGTTTTTCAATGGCAAAAATCAATGAATATTGTAAATGCACAAACAGTAATATCTCCACATTGCAAGGTGCAATTCTGAAATTTTTTGCTTTTTCCTGCTCCTCTTAGCATGATAAAGAAGATTCAAAGAGAGTGAGATGCCAGCTCTTTTCATTCAGTCAGTAGCTTCAAACATTTCTGGACGTTTTTCAATGGCAAAAATCAATGAATATTGTAAATGCACAAACAGTAATATCTCCGCATTGCAAGGTGCAATTCTGAAATTTTTTGCTTTTTCCTGCTAATCCTAGCATGATAAAGAAGATTCAAAGAGAGTGAGATGCCAGCTCTTTTCATTCAGTCAGTAGCTTCAAACATTTCTGGTATATGAATAACATGATGTTTTTCAATGGCAAAAATCAATGAATATTGTAAATGCACAAACAGTAATATCTCCGCATTGCAAGGTGCAATTCTGAAATTTATTGCTTTTTCCTGCTAATCCTAGCATGATAAAGAAGATTCAAAGAGAGTGAGATGCCAGCTCTTTTCATTCAGTCAGTAGCTTCAAACATTTCTGGACGTTTTTCAATGGCAAAAATCAATGAATATTGTAAATGCACAAACAGTAATATCTCCACATTGCAAGGTGCAATTCTGAAATTTTTTGCTTTTTCCTGCTAATCCTAGCATGATAAAGAAGATTCAAAGAGAGTGAGATGCCAGCTCTTTTCATTCAGTCAGTTGCTTCAAACATTTCTGGACGTTTTTCAATGGCAAAAATCAATGAATATTGTAAATGCACAAACAGTAATATCTCCGCATTGCAAGGTGCAATTCTGAAATTTTTTGCTTTTTCCTGCTAATCCTAGCATGATAAAGAAGATTCAAAGAGAGTGAGATGCCAGCTCTTTTCATTGTCAGTAGCTTCAAACATTTCTGGTATATGAATAACATGATGTTTTTCAATGGCAAAAATCAATGAATATTGTAAATGCACAAACAGTAATATCTCCGCATTGCAAGGTGCAATTCTGAAATTTTTTGCTTTTTCCTGCTAATCCTAGCATGATAAAGAAGATTCAAAGAGAGTGAGATGCCAGCTCTTTTCATTCAGTCAGTAGCTTTAAACATTTCTGGACGTTTTTCAATGGCAAAAATCAATGAATATTGTAAATGCACAAACAGTAATATCTCCGCATTGCAAGGTGCAATTCTGAAATTTTTTGCTTTTTCCTGCTCCTCTTAGCATGATAAAGAAGATTCAAAGAGAGTGAGATGCCAGCTCTTTTCATTCAGTCAGTAGCTTCAAACATTTCTGGACGTTTTTCAATGGCAAAAATCAATGAATATTGTAAATGCACAAACAGTAATTTCTCCGCATTGCAAGGTGCAATTCTGAAATTTTTTGCTTTTTCCTGCTAATCCTAGCATGATAAAGAAGATTCAAAGAGAGTGAGATGCCAGCTCTTTTCATTCAGTCAGTAGCTTCAAACATTTCTGGTATATGAATAACATGATGTTTTTCAATGGCAAAAATCAATGAATATTGTAAATGCACAAACAGTAATATCTCCACATTGCAAGGTGCAATTCTGAAATTTTTTGCTTTTTCCTGCTAATCCTAGCATGATAAAGAAGATTCAAAGAGAGTGAGATGCCAGCTCTTTTCATTCAGTCAGTAGCTTCAAACATTTCTGGACATTTTTCAATGGCAAAAATCAATGAATATTGTAAATGCACAAACAGTAATATCTCCGCATTGCAAGGTGCAATTCTGAAATTTTTTGCTTTTTCCTGCTAATCCTAGCATGATAAAGAAGATTCAAAGAGAGTGAGATGCCAGCTCTTTTCATTCAGTCAGTAGCTTCAAACATTTCTGGTATATGAATAACATGATGTTTTTCAATGGCAAAAATCAATGAATATTGTAAATGCACAAACAGTAATATCTCCACATTGCAAGGTGCAATTCTGAAATTTTTTGCTTTTTCCTGCTAATCCTAGCATGATAAAGAAGATTCAAAGAGAGTGAGATGCCAGCTCTTTTCATTCAGTCAGTTGCTTCAAACATTTCTGGACGTTTTTCAATGGCAAAAATCAATGAATATTGTAAATGCACAAACAGTAATATCTCCGCATTGCAAGGTGCAATTCTGAAATTTTTTGCTTTTTCCTGCTAATCCTAGCATGATAAAGAAGATTCAAAGAGAGTGAGATGCCAGCTCTTTTCATTGTCAGTAGCTTCAAACATTTCTGGTATATGAATAACATGATGTTTTTCAATGGCAAAAATCAATGAATATTGTAAATGCACAAACAGTAATATCTCCGCATTGCAAGGTGCAATTCTGAAATTTTTTGCTTTTTCCTGCTAATCCTAGCATGATAAAGAAGATTCAAAGAGAGTGAGATGCCAGCTCTTTTCATTCAGTCAGTAGCTTTAAACATTTCTGGACGTTTTTCAATGGCAAAAATCAATGAATATTGTAAATGCACAAACAGTAATATCTCCGCATTGCAAGGTGCAATTCTGAAATTTTTTGCTTTTTCCTGCTCCTCTTAGCATGATAAAGAAGATTCAAAGAGAGTGAGATGCCAGCTCTTTTCATTCAGTCAGTAGCTTCAAACATTTCTGGACGTTTTTCAATGGCAAAAATCAATGAATATTGTAAATGCACAAACAGTAATTTCTCCGCATTGCAAGGTGCAATTCTGAAATTTTTTGCTTTTTCCTGCTAATCCTAGCATGATAAAGAAGATTCAAAGAGAGTGAGATGCCAGCTCTTTTCATTCAGTCAGTAGCTTCAAACATTTCTGGTATATGAATAACATGATGTTTTTCAATGGCAAAAATCAATGAATATTGTAAATGCACAAACAGTAATATCTCCACATTGCAAGGTGCAATTCTGAAATTTTTTGCTTTTTCCTGCTCCTCTTAGCATGATAAAGAAGATTCAAAGAGAGTGAGATGCCAGCTCTTTTCATTCAGTCAGTAGGTTCAAACATTTCTGGTATATGAATAACATGATGTTTTTCAATGGCAAAAATCAATGAATATTGTAAATGCACAAACAGTAATATCTCCACATTGCAAGGTGCAATTCTGAAATTTTTTGCTTTTTCCTGCTAATCCTAGCATGATAAAGAAGATTCAAAGAGAGTGAGATGCCAGCTCTTTTCATTCAGTCAGTAGCTTCAAACATTTCTGGACGTTTTTCAATGGCAAAAATCAATGAATATTGTAAATGCAGAAACAGTAATATCTCCGCATTGCAAGGTGCAATTCTGAAATTTTTTGCTTTTTCCTGCTAATCCTAGCATGATAAAGAAGATTCAAAGAGAGTGAGATGCCAGCTCTTTTCATTCAGTCAGTAACTTCAAACATTTCTGGACGTTTTTCAATGGCAAAAATCAATGAATATTGTAAATGCACAAACAGTAATATCTCCACATTGCAAGGTGCAATTCTGAAATTTTTTGCTTTTTCCTGCTAATCCTAGCATGATAAAGAAGATTCAAAGAGAGTGAGATGCCAGCTCTTTTCATTCAGTCAGTAGCTTCAAACATTTCTGGACGTTTTTCAATGGCAAAAATCAATGAATATTGTAAATGCACAAACAGTAATATCTCCGCATTGCAAGGTGCAATTCTGAAATTTTTTGCTTTTTCCTGCTAATCCTAGCATGATAAAGAAGATTCAAAGAGAGTGAGATGCCAGCTCTTTTCATTCAGTCAGTAGCTTCAAACATTTCTGGTATATGAATAACATGATGTTTTTCAATGGCAAAAATCAATGAATATTGTAAATGCACAAACAGTAATATCTCCGCATTGCAAGGTGCAATTCTGAAATTTTTTGCTTTTTCCTGCTAATCCTAGCATGATAAAGAAGATTCAAAGAGAGTGAGATGCCAGCTCTTTTCATTCAGTCAGTAGCTTCAAACATTTCTGGACGTTTTTCAATGGCAAAAATCAATGAATATTGTAAATGCACAAACAGTAATATCTCCACATTGCAAGGTGCAATTCTGAAATTTTTTGCTTTTTCCTGCTAATCCTAGCATGATAAAGAAGATTTAAAGAGAGTGAGATGCCAGCTCTTTTCATTCAGTCAGTTGCTTCAAACATTTCTGGACGTTTTTCAATGGCAAAAATCAATGAATATTGTAAATGCACAAACAGTAATATCTCCGCATTGCAAGGTGCAATTCTGAAATTTTTTGCTTTTTCCTGCTAATCCTAGCATGATAAAGAAGATTCAAAGAGAGTGAGATGCCAGCTCTTTTCATTGTCAGTAGCTTCAAACATTTCTGGTATATGAATAACATGATGTTTTTCAATGGCAAAAATCAATGAATATTGTAAATGCACAAACAGTAATATCTCCGCATTGCAAGGTGCAATTCTGAAATTTTTTGCTTTTTCCTGCTAATCCTAGCATGATAAAGAAGATTCAAAGAGAGTGAGATGCCAGCTCTTTTCATTCAGTCAGTAGCTTTAAACATTTCTGGACGTTTTTCAATGGCAAAAATCAATGAATATTGTAAATGCACAAACAGTAATATCTCCGCATTGCAAGGTGCAATTCTGAAATTTTTTGCTTTTTCCTGCTCCTCTTAGCATGATAAAGAAGATTCAAAGAGAGTGAGATGCCAGCTCTTTTCATTCAGTCAGTAGCTTCAAACATTTCTGGACGTTTTTCAATGGCAAAAATCAATGAATATTGTAAATGCACAAACAGTAATTTCTCCGCATTGCAAGGTGCAATTCTGAAATTTTTTGCTTTTTCCTGCTAATCCTAGCATGATAAAGAAGATTCAAAGAGAGTGAGATGCCAGCTCTTTTCATTCAGTCAGTAGCTTCAAACATTTCTGGTATATGAATAACATGATGTTTTTCAATGGCAAAAATCAATGAATATTGTAAATGCACAAACAATAATATCTCCACATTGCAAGGTGCAATTCTGAAATTTTTTGCTTTTTCCTGCTCCTCTTAGCATGATAAAGAAGATTCAAAGAGAGTGAGATGCCAGCTCTTTTCATTCAGTCAGTAGGTTCAAACATTTCTGGTATATGAATAACATGATGTTTTTCAATGGCAAAAATCAATGAATATTTTAAATGCACAAACAGTAATATCTCCACATTGCAAGGTGCAATTCTGAAATTTTTTGCTTTTTCCTGCTAATCCTAGCATGATAAAGAAGATTCAAAGAGAGTGAGATGCCAGCTCTTTTCATTCAGTCAGTAGCTTCAAACATTTCTGGACGTTTTTCAATGGCAAAAATCAATGAATATTGTAAATGCAGAAACAGTAATATCTCCGCATTGCAAGGTGCAATTCTGAAATTTTTTGCTTTTTCCTGCTAATCCTAGCATGATAAAGAAGATTCAAAGAGAGTGAGATGCCAGCTCTTTTCATTCAGTCAGTAACTTCAAACATTTCTGGACGTTTTTCAATGGCAAAAATCAATGAATATTGTAAATGCACAAACAGTAATATCTCCGCATTGCAAGGTGCAATTCTGAAATTTTTTGCTTTTTCCTGCTAATCCTAGCATGATAAAGAAGATTCAAAGAGAGTGAGATGCCAGCTCTTTTCATTCAGTCAGTAGCTTCAAACATTTCTGGACGTTTTTCAATGGCAAAAATCAATGAATATTGTAAATGCACAAACAGTAATATCTCCGCATTGCAATGTGCAATT
This sequence comes from Phyllobates terribilis, assembly GCF_046119375.1. Classification (NCBI taxonomy): domain Eukaryota; kingdom Metazoa; phylum Chordata; class Amphibia; order Anura; family Dendrobatidae; genus Phyllobates; species Phyllobates terribilis. The sequence continues at coordinate 1,239,013 of NW_027363054.1, read as the reverse complement.
CTGAAATTTTTTGCTTTTTCCTGCTAATCCTAGCATGATAAAGAAGATTCAAAGAGAGTGAGATGCCAGCTCTTTTCATTCAGTCAGTAGCTTCAAACATTTCTGGTATATGAATAACATGATGTTTTTCAATGGCAAAAATCAATGAATATTGTAAATGCACAAACAGTAATTTCTCCGCATTGCAAGGTGCAATTCTGAAATTTTTTGCTTTTTCCTGCTAATCCTAGCATGATAAAGAAGATTCAAAGAGAGTGAGATGCCAGCTCCTTTCATTCAGTCAGTAGCTTCAAACATTTCTGGACGTTTTTCAATGGCAAAAATCAATGAATATTGTAAATGCACAAACAGTAATTTCTCCGCATTGCAAGGTGCAATTATGAAATTTTTTGCTTTTTCCTGCTAATCCTAGCATGATAAAGAAGATTCAAAGAGAGTGAGATGCCAGCTCTTTTCATTCAGTCAGTAGCTTCAAACATTTCTGGTATATGAATAACATGATGTTTTTCAATGGCAAAAATCAATGAATATTGTAAATGCACAAACAGTAATATCTCCACATTGCAAGGTGCAATTCTGAAATTTTTTGCTTTTTCCTGCTAATCCTAGCATGATAAAGAAGATTCAAAGAGAGTGAGATGCCAGCTCTTTTCATTCAGTCAGTAGCTTCAAACATTTCTGGACGTTTTTCAATGGCAAAAATCAATGAATATTGTAAATGCACAAACAGTAATATCTCCGCATTGCAAGGTGCAATTCTGAAATTTTTGCTTTTTCCTGCTAATCCTAGCATGATAAAGAAGATTCAAAGAGAGTGAGATGCCAGCTCTTTTCATTCAGTCAGTAGCTTCAAACATTTCTGGTATATGAATAACATGATGTTTTTCAATGGCAAAAATCAATGAATATTGTAAATGCACAAACAGTAATATCTCCGCATTGCAAGGTGCAATTCTGAAATTTTTTGCTTTTTCCTGCTAATCCTAGCATGATAAAGAAGATTTAAAGAGAGTGAGATGCCAGCTCTTTTCATTCAGTCAGTAGCTTCAAACATTTCTGGACGTTTTTCAATGGCAAAAATCAATGAATATTGTAAATGCACAAACAGTAATATCTCCGCATTGCAAGGTGCAATTCTGAAATTTTTTGCTTTTTCCTGCTAATCCTAGCATGATAAAGAAGATTCAAAGAGAGTGAGATGCCAGCTCTTTTCATTCAGTCAGTAGCTTCAAACATTTCTGGTATATGAATAACATGATGTTTTTCAATGGCAAAAATCAATGAATATTGTAAATGCACAAACAGTAATATCTCCACATTGCAAGGTGCAATTCTGAAATTTTTTGCTTTTTCCTGCTAATCCTAGCATGATAAAGAAGATTCAAAGAGAGTGAGATGCCAGGTCTTTTCATTCAGTCAGTAGCTTCAAACATTTCTGGACGTTTTTCAATAGCAAAAATCAATGAATATTGTAAATGCACAAAGAGTAATATCTCCACATTGCAAGGTGCAATTCTGAAATTTTTTGCTTTTTCCTGCTAATCCTAGCATGATAAAGAAGATTCAAAGAGAGTGAGATGCCAGCTCTTTTCATTCAGTCAGTAGCTTCAAACATTTCTGGTATATGAATAACATGATGTTTTTCAATGGCAAAAATCAATGAATATTGTAAATGCACAAACAGTAATATCTCCGCATTGCAAGGTGCAATTCTGAAATTTTTTGCTTTTTCCTGCTAATCCTAGCATGATAAAGAAGATTCAAAGAGAGTGAGATGCCAGCTCTTTTCATTCAGTCAGTAGCTTCAAACATTTCTGGACGTTTTTCAATGGCAAAAATCAATGAATATTGTAAATGCAGAAACAGTAATATCTCCGCATTGCAAGGTGCAATTCTGAAATTTTTTGCTTTTTCCTGCTAATTCTAGCATGATAAAGAAGATTCAAAGAGAGTGAGATGCCAGCTCTTTTCATTCAGTCAGTAGCTTCAAACATTTCTGGTATATGAATAACATGATGTTTTTCAATGGCAAAAATCAATGAATATTGTAAATGCACAAACAGTAATTTCTCTGCATTGCAAGGTGCAATTCTGAAATTTTTTGCTTTTTCCTGCTAATCCTAGCATGATAAAGAAGATTCAAAGAGAGTGAGATGCCAGCTCCTTTCATTCAGTCAGTAGCTTCAAACATTTCTGGACGTTTTTCAATGGCAAAAATCAATGAATATTGTAAATGCACAAACAGTAATATCTCCGCATTGCAAGGTGCAATTCTGAAATTTTTTGCTTTTTCCTGCTAATCCTAGCATGATAAAGAAGATTCAAAGAGAGTGAGATGCCAGCTCTTTTCATTCAGTCAGTAGCTTCAAACATTTCTGGACATTTTTCAATGGCAAAAATCAATGAATATTGTAAATGCACAAACAGTAATATCTCCGCATTGCAAGGTGCAATTCTGAAATTTTTTGCTTTTTCCTGCTAATCCTAGCATGATAAAGAAGATTCAAAGAGAGTGAGATGCCAGCTCTTTTCATTGTCAGTAGCTTCAAACATTTCTGGTATATGAATAACATGATGTTTTTCAATGGCAAAAATCAATGAATATTGTAAATGCACAAACAGTAATATCTCCGCATTGCAAGGTGCAATTCTGAAATTTTTTGCTTTTTCCTGCTAATCCTAGCATGATAAAGAAGATTCAAAGAGAGTGAGATGCCAGCTCTTTTCATTCAGTCAGTAGCTTCAAACATTTCTGGACGTTTTTCAATGGCAAAAATCAATGAATATTGTAAATGCACAAACAGTAATTTCTGAGCATTGCAAGGTGCAATTCTGAAATTTTTTGCTTTTTCCTGCTAATCCTAGCATGATAAAGAAGATTCAAAGAGAGTGAGTTGCCAGCTCTTTTCATTCAGTCAGTAGCTTCAAACATTTCTGGTATATGAATAACATGATGTTTTTCAATGGCAAAAATCAATGAATATTGTAAATGCACAAACAGTAATATCTCCACATTGCAAGGTGCAATTCTGAAATTTTTTGCTTTTTCCTGCTCCTCTTAGCATGATAAAGAAGATTCAAAGAGAGTGAGATGCCAGCTCTTTTCATTCAGTCAGTAGCTTCAAACATTTCTGGTATATGAATAACATGATGTTTTTCAATGGCAAAAATCAATGAATATTGTAAATGCACAAACAGTAATATCTCCACATTGCAAGGTGCAATTCTGAAATTTTTTGCTTTTTCCTGCTAATCCTAGCATGATAAAGAAGATTCAAAGAGAGTGAGATGCCAGCTCTTTTCATTCAGTCAGTAGCTTCAAACATTTCTGGACATTTTTCAATGGCAAAAATCAATGAATATTGTAAATGCACAAACAGTAATATCTCCGCATTGCAAGGTGCAATTCTGAAATTTTTTGCTTTTTCCTGCTAATCCTAGCATGATAAAGAAGATTCAAAGAGAGTGAGATGCCAGCTCTTTTCATTGTCAGTAGCTTCAAACATTTCTGGTATATGAATAACATGATGTTTTTCAATGGCAAAAATCAATGAATATTGTAAATGCACAAACAGTAATATCTCCGCATTGCAAGGTGCAATTCTGAAATTTTTTGCTTTTTCCTGCTAATCCTAGCATGATAAAGAAGATTCAAAGAGAGTGAGATGCCAGCTCTTTTCATTCAGTCAGTAGCTTCAAACATTTCTGGACGTTTTTCAATGGCAAAAATCAATGAATATTGTAAATGCACAAACAGTAATTTCTGAGCATTGCAAGGTGCAATTCTGAAATTTTTTGCTTTTTCCTGCTAATCCTAGCATGATAAAGAAGATTCAAAGAGAGTGAGTTGCCAGCTCTTTTCATTCAGTCAGTAGCTTCAAACATTTCTGGTATATGAATAACATGATGTTTTTCAATGGCAAAAATCAATGAATATTGTAAATGCACAAACAGTAATATCTCCACATTGCAAGGTGCAATTCTGAAATTTTTTGCTTTTTCCTGCTCCTCTTAGCATGATAAAGAAGATTCAAAGAGAGTGAGATGCCAGCTCTTTTCATTCAGTCAGTAGCTTCAAACATTTCTGGTATATGAATAACATGATGTTTTTCAATGGCAAAAATCAATGAATATTGTAAATGCACAAACAGTAATATCTCCACATTGCAAGGTGCAATTCTGAAATTTTTTGCTTTTTCCTGCTAATCCTAGCATGATAAAGAAGATTCAAAGAGAGTGAGATGCCAGCTCTTTTCATTCAGTCAGTAGCTTCAAACATTTCTGGACGTTTTTCAATGGCAAAAATCAATGAATATTGTAAATGCACAAACAGTAATATCTCCGCATTGCAAGGTGCAATTCTGAAATTTTTTGCTTTTTCCTGCTAATCCTAGCATGATAAAGAAGATTCAAAGAGAGTGAGATGCCAGCTCTTTTCATTCAGTCAGTAGCTTCAAACATTTCTGGACGTTTTTCAATGGCAAAAATCAATGAATATTGTAAATGCACAAACAGTAATATCTCCGCATTGCAAGGTGCAATTCTGAAATTTTTTGCTTTTTCCTGCTAATCCTAGCATGATAAAGAAGATTCAAAGAGAGTGAGATGCCAGCTCCTTTCATTCAGTCAGTAGCTTCAAACATTTCTGGATGTTTTTCAATGGCAAAAATCAATGAATATTGTAAATGCACAAACAGTAATATCTCCGCATTGCAAGGTGCAATTCTGAAATTTTTTGCTTTTTCCTGCTAATCCTAGCATGATAAAAAAGATTCAAAGAGAGTGAGATGCCAGCTCTTTTCATTCAGTCAGTAGCTTCAAACATTTCTGGTATATGAATAACATGATGTTTTTCAATGGCAAAAATCAATGAATAATGTAAATGCACAAACAGTAATATCTCCGCATTGCAAGGTGCAATTCTGAAATTTTTTGCTTTTTCCTGCTAATCCTAGCATGATAAAGAAGATTCAAAGAGAGTGAGATGCCAGCTCTTTTCATTCAGTCAGTAGCTTCAAACATTTCTGGTATATGAATAACATGATGTTTTTCAATGGCAAAAATCAATGAATATTGTAAATGCACAAACAGTAATTTCTCCGCATTGCAAGGTGCAATTCTGAAATTTTTTGCTTTTTCCTGCTAATCCTAGCATGATAAAGAAGATTCAAAGAGAGTGAGATGCCACCTCCTTTAATTCAGTCAGTAGCTTCAAATATTTCTGGACGTTTTTCAATGGCAAAAATCAATGAATATTGTAAATGCACAAACAGTAATTTCTCCGCATTGCAAGGTGCAATTCTGAAATTTTTTGCTTTTTCCTGCTAATCCTAGCATGATAAAGAAGATTCAAAGAGAGTGAGATGCCAGCTATTTTCATTCAGTCAGTAGCTTCAAACATTTCTGGTATATGAATAACATGATGTTTTTCAATGGCAAAAATCAATGAATATTGTAAATGCACAAACAGTAATATCTCCGCATTGCAAGGTGCAATTCTGAAATTTTTTGCTTTTTCCTGCTAATCCTAGCATGATAAAGAAGATTCAAAGAGAGTGAGATGCCAGCTCCTTTCATTCAGTCAGTAGCTTCAAACATTTCTGGACGTTTTTCAATGGCAAAAATCAATGAATATTGTAAATGCACAAACAGTAATATCTCCGCATTGCAAGGTGCAATTCTGAAATTTTTTGCTTTTTCCTGCTAATCCTAGCATGATAAAGAAGATTCAAAGAGAGTGAGATGCCAGCTCCTTTTATTCAGTCAGTAGCTTCAAACATTTCTGGACGTTTTTCAATGGCAAAAATCAATGAATATTGTAAATGCACAAACAGTAATATCTCCGCATTGCAAGGTGCAATTCTGAAATTTTTTGCTTTTTCCTGCTAATCCTAGCATGATAAAGAAGATTCAAAGAGAGTGAGATGCCAGCTCTTTTCATTCAGTCAGTAGCTTCAAACATTTCTGGACGTTTTTCAATGGCAAAAATCAATGAATATTGTAAATGCACAAACAGTAATTTCTCCGCATTGCAAGGTGCAATTCTGAAATTTTTTGCTTTTTCCTGCTAATCCTAGCATGATAAAGAAGATTCAAAGAGAGTGAGATGCCAGCTCTTTTCATTCAGTCAGTAGCTTCAAACATTTCTGGACGTTTTTCAATGGCAAAAATCAATGAATATTGTAAATGCACAAACAGTAATATCTCCGCATTGCAAGGTGCAATTCTGAAATTTTTTGCTTTTTCCTGCTAATCCTAGCATGATAAAGAAGATTCAAAGAGAGTGAGATGCCAGCTCTTTTCATTCAGTCAGTAGCTTCAAACATTTCTGGACGTTTTTCAATGGCAAAAATCAATGAATATTGTAAATGCACAAACAGTAATATCTCCGCATTGCAAGGTGCAATTCTGAAATTTTTTGCTTTTTCCTGCTAATCCTAGCATGATAAAGAAGATTCAAAGAGAGTGAGATGCCAGCTCTTTTCATTCAGTCAGTAGCTTCAAACATTTCTGGACGTTTTTCAATGGCAAAAATCAATGAATATTGTAAATGCACAAACAGTAATTTCTCCGCATTGCAAGGTGCAATTCTGAAACTTTTTGCTTTTTCCTGCTAATCCTAGCATGATAAAGAAGATTCAAAGAGAGTGAGATGCCAGCTCTTTTCATTCAGTCAGTAGCTTCAAACATTTCTGGCATATGAATAACATGATGTTTTTCAATGGCAAAAATCAATGAATATTGTAAATGCACAAACAGTAATATCTCCACATTGCAAGGTGCAATTCTGAAATTTTTTGCTTTTTCCTGCTCCTCTTAGCATGATAAAGAAGATTCAAAGAGAGTGAGATGCCAGCTCTTTTCATTCAGTCAGTAGCTTCAAACATTTCTGGACGTTTTTCAATGGCAAAAATCAATGAATATTGTAAATGCACAAACAGTAATATCTCCGCATTGCAAGGTGCAATTCTGAAATTTTTTGCTTTTTCCTGCTAATCCTAGCATGATAAAGAAGATTCAAAGAGAGTGAGATGCCAGCTCTTTTCATTCAGTCAGTAGCTTCAAACATTTCTGGACGTTTTTCAATGGCAAAAATCAATGAATATTGTAAATGCACAAACAGTAATATCTCCGCATTGCAAGGTGCAATTCTGAAATTTTTTGCTTTTTCCTGCTAATCCTAGCATGATAAAGAAGATTCAAAGAGAGTGAGATGCCAGCTCTTTTCATTCAGTCAGTAGCTTCAAACATTTCTGGACGTTTTTCAATGGCAAAAATCAATGAATATTGTAAATGCACAAACAGTAATATCTCCGCATTGCAAGGTGCAATTCTGAAATTTTTTGCTTTTTCCTGCTAATCCTAGCATGATAAAGAAGATTCAAAGAGAGTGAGATGCCAGCTCCTTTCATTCAGTCAGTAGCTTCAAACATTTCTGGACGTTTTTCAATGGCAAAAATCAATGAATATTGTAAATGCACAAACAGTAATATCTCCGCATTGCAAGGTGCAATTCTGAAATTTTTTGCTTTTTCCTGCTAATCCTAGCATGATAAAGAAGATTCAAAGAGAGTGAGATGCCAGCTCTTTTCATTCAGTCAGTAGCTTCAAACATTTCTGGTATATGAATAACATGATGTTTTTCAATGGCAAAAATCAATGAATATTGTAAATGCACAAACAGTAATTTCTCCGCATTGCAAGGTGCAATTCTGAAATTTTTTGCTTTTTCCTGCTAATCCTAGCATGATAAAGAAGATTCAAAGAGAGTGAGATGCCAGCTCCTTTCATTCAGTCAGTAGCTTCAAATATTTCTGGACGTTTTTCAATGGCAAAAATCAATGAATATTGTAAATGCACAAACAGTAATTTCTCCGCATTGCAAGGTGCAATTCTGAAATTTTTTGCTTTTTCCTGCTAATCCTAGCATGATAAAGAAGATTCAAAGAGAGTGAGATGCCAGCTATTTTCATTCAGTCAGTAGCTTCAAACATTTCTGGTATATGAATTACATGATGTTTTTCAATGGCAAAAATCAATGAATATTGTAAATGCACAAACAGTAATATCTCCGCATTGCAAGGTGCAATTCTGAAATTTTTTGCTTTTTCCTGCTAATCCTAGCATGATAAAGAAGATTCAAAGAGAGTGAGATGCCAGCTCCTTTCATTCAGTCAGTAGCTTCAAACATTTCTGGACGTTTTTCAATGGCAAAAATCAATGAATATTGTAAATGCACAAACAGTAATATCTCCGCATTGCAAGGTGCAATTCTGAAATTTTTTGCTTTTTCCTGCTAATCCTAGCATGATAAAGAAGATTCAAAGAGAGTGAGATGCCAGCTCCTTTTATTCAGTCAGTAGCTTCAAACATTTCTGGACGTTTTTCAATGGCAAAAATCAATGAATATTGTAAATGCACAAACAGTAATATCTCCGCATTGCAAGGTGCAATTCTGAAATTTTTTGCTTTTTCCTGCTAATCCTAGCATGATAAAGAAGATTCAAAGAGAGTGAGATGCCAGCTCTTTTCATTCAGTCAGTAGCTTCAAACATTTCTGGACGTTTTTCAATGGCAAAAATCAATGAATATTGTAAATGCACAAACAGTAATTTCTCCGCATTGCAAGGTGCAATTCTGAAATTTTTTGCTTTTTCCTGCTAATCCTAGCATGATAAAGAAGATTCAAAGAGAGTGAGATGCCAGCTCTTTTCATTCAGTCAGTAGCTTCAAACATTTCTGGACGTTTTTCAATGGCAAAAATCAATGAATATTGTAAATGCACAAACAGTAATATCTCCGCATTGCAAGGTGCAATTCTGAAATTTTTTGCTTTTTCCTGCTAATCCTAGCATGATAAAGAAGATTCAAAGAGAGTGAGATGCCAGCTCTTTTCATTCAGTCAGTAGCTTCAAACATTTCTGGACGTTTTTCAATGGCAAAAATCAATGAATATTGTAAATGCACAAACAGTAATTTCTCCGCATTGCAAGGTGCAATTCTGAAACTTTTTGCTTTTTCCTGCTAATCCTAGCATGATAAAGAAGATTCAAAGAGAGTGAGATGCCAGCTCTTTTCATTCAGTCAGTAGCTTCAAACATTTCTGGCATATGAATAACATGATGTTTTTCAATGGCAAAAATCAATGAATATTGTAAATGCACAAACAGTAATATCTCCACATTGCAAGGTGCAATTCTGAAATTTTTTGCTTTTTCCTGCTCCTCTTAGCATGATAAAGAAGATTCAAAGAGAGTGAGATGCCAGCTCTTTTCATTCAGTCAGTAGCTTCAAACATTTCTGGACGTTTTTCAATGGCAAAAATCAATGAATATTGTAAATGCACAAACAGTAATATCTCCGCATTGCAAGGTGCAATTCTGAAATTTTTTGCTTTTTCCTGCTAATCCTAGCATGATAAAGAAGATTCAAAGAGAGTGAGATGCCAGCTCTTTTCATTCAGTCAGTAGCTTCAAACATTTCTGGACGTTTTTCAATGGCAAAAATCAATGAATATTGTAAATGCACAAACAGTAATATCTCCGCATTGCAAGGTGCAATTCTGAAATTTTTTGCTTTTTCCTGCTAATCCTAGCATGATAAAGAAGATTCAAAGAGAGTGAGATGCCAGCTCCTTTCATTCAGTCAGTAGCTTCAAACATTTCTGGACGTTTTTCAATGGCAAAAATCAATGAATATTGTAAATGCACAAACAGTAATATCTCCGCATTGCAAGGTGCAATTCTGAAATTTTTTGCTTTTTCCTGCTAATCCTAGCATGATAAAGAAGATTCAAAGAGAGTGAGATGCCAGCTCTTTTCATTCAGTCAGTAGCTTCAAACATTTCTGGTATATGAATAACATGATGTTTTTCAATGGCAAAAATCAATGAATAATGTAAATGCACAAACAGTAATATCTCCGCATTGCAAGGTGCAATTCTGAAATTTTTTGCTTTTTCCTGCTAATCCTAGCATGATAAAGAAGATTCAAAGAGAGTGAGATGCCAGCTCTTTTCATTCAGTCAGTAGCTTCAAACATTTCTGGACGTTTTTCAATGGCAAAAATCAATGAATATTGTAAATGCACAAACAGTAATATCTCCGCATTGCAAGGTGCAATTCTGAAATTTTTTGCTTTTTCCTGCTAATCCTAGCATGATAAAGAAGATTCAAAGAGAGTGAGATGCCAGCTCTTTTCATTCAGTCAGTAGCTTCAAACATTTCTGGTATATGAATAACATGATGTTTTTCAATGGCAAAAATTAATGAATATTGTAAATGCACAAACAGTAATATCTCCACATTGCAAGGTGCAATTCTGAAATTTTTTGCTTTTTCCTGCTAATCCTAGCATGATAAAGAAGATTCAAAGAGAGTGAGATGCCAGCTCTTTTCATTCAGTCAGTAGCCTCAAACCTTTCTGGACGTTTTTCAATAGCAAAAATCAATGAATATTGTAAATGCACAAACAGTAATATCTCCGCATTGCAAGGTGCAATTCTGAAATTTTTTGCTTTTTCCTGCTAATCCTAGCATGATAAAGAAGATTCAAAGAGAGTGAGATGCCAGCTCTTTTCATTCAGTCAGTAGCTTCAAACATTTCTGGCATATGAATAACATGATGTTTTTCAATGGCAAAAATCAATGAATATTGTAAATGCACAAACAGTAATATCTCCACATTGCAAGGTGCAATTCTGAAATTTTTTGCTTTTTCCTGCTCCTCTTAGCATGATAAAGAAGATTCAAAGAGAGTGAGATGCCAGCTCTTTTCATTCAGTCAGTAGCTTCAAACATTTCTGGACGTTTTTCAATGGCAAAAATCAATGAATATTGTAAATGCACAAACAGTAATATCTCCGCATTGCAAGGTGCAATTCTGAAATTTTTTGCTTTTTCCTGCTAATCCTAGCATGATAAAGAAGATTCAAAGAGAGTGAGATGCCAGCTCTTTTCATTCAGTCAGTAGCTTCAAACATTTCTGGACGTTTTTCAATGGCAAAAATCAATGAATATTGAAAATGCACAAACAGTAATATCTCCGCATTGCAAGGTGCAATTCTGAAATTTTTTGCTTTTTCCTGCTAATCCTAGCATGATAAAGAAGATTCAAAGAGAGTGAGATGCCAGCTCTTTTCATTCAGTCAGTAGCTTCAAACATTTCTGGACGTTTTTCAATGGCAAAAATCAATGAATATTGTAAATGCACAAACAGTAATATCTCCGCATTGCAAGGTGCAATTCTGAAATTTTTTGCTTTTTCCTGCTAATCCTAGCATGATAAAGAAGATTCAAAGAGAGTGAGATGCCAGCTCCTTTCATTCAGTCAGTAGCTTCAAACATTTCTGGACGTTTTTCAATGGCAAAAATCAATGAATATTGTAAATGCACAAACAGTAATATCTCCGCATTGCAAGGTGCAATTCTGAAATTTTTTGCTTTTTCCTGCTAATCCTAGCATGATAAAGAAGATTCAAAGAGAGTGAGATGCCAGCTCTTTTCATTCAGTCAGTAGCTTCAAACATTTCTGGTATATGAATAACATGATGTTTTTCAATGGCAAAAATCAATGAATAATGTAAATGCACAAACAGTAATATCTCCGCATTGCAAGGTGCAATTCTGAAATTTTTTGCTCTTTCCTGCTAATCCTAGCATGATAAAGAAGATTCAAAGAGAGTGAGATGCCAGCTCTTTTCATTCAGTCAGTAGCTTCAAACATTTCTGGCATATGAATAGCATGATGTTTTTCAATGGCAAAAATCAATGAATATTGTAAATGCACAAACAGTAATATCTCCACATTGCAAGGTGAAATTCTGAAATTTTTTGCTTTTTCCTGCTCCTCTTAGCATGATAAAGAAGATTCAAAGAGAGTGAGATGCCAGCTCTTTTCATTCAGTCAGTAGCTTCAAACATTTCTGGACGTTTTTCAATGGCAAAAATCAATGAATATTGTAAATGCACAAACAGTAATATCTCCGCATTGCAAGGTGCAATTCTGAATTTTTTTGCTTTTTCCTGCTAATCCTAGCATGATAAAGAAGATTCAAAGAGAGTGAGATGCCAGCTCTTTTCATTCAGTCAGTAGCTTCAAACATTTCTGGACGTTTTTCAATGGCAAAAATCAATGAATATTGTAAATGCACAAACAGTAATATCTCCGCATTGCAAGGTGCAATTCTGAAATTTTTTGCTTTTTCCTGCTAATCCTAGCATGATAAAGAAGATTCAAAGAGAGTGAGATGCCAGCTCTTTTCATTCAGTCAGTAGCTTCAAACATTTCTGGACGTTTTTCAATGGCAAAAATCAATGAATATTGTAAATGCACAAACAGTAATATCTCCGCATTGCAAGGTGCAATTCTGAAATTTTTTGCTTTTTCCTGCTAATCCTAGCATGATAAAGAAGATTCAAAGAGAGTGAGATGCCAGCTCCTTTCATTCAGTCAGTAGCTTCAAACATTTCTGGACGTTTTTCAATGGCAAAAATCAATGAATATTGTAAATGCACAAACAGTAATATCTCCGCATTGCAAGGTGCAATTCTGAAATTTTTTGCTTTTTCCTGCTAATCCTAGCATGATAAAGAAGATTCAAAGAGAGTGAGATGCCAGCTCTTTTCATTCAGTCAGTAGCTTCAAACATTTCTGGTATATGAATAACATGATGTTTTTCAATGGCAAAAATCAATGAATAATGTAAATGCACAAACAGTAATATCTCCGCATTGCAAGGTGCAATTCTGAAATTTTTTGCTTTTTCCTGCTAATCCTAGCATGATAAAGAAGATTCAAAGAGAGTGAGATGCCAGCTCTTTTCATTCAGTCAGTAGCTTCAAACATTTCTGGACGTTTTTCAATGGCAAAAATCAATGAATATTGTAAATGCACAAACAGTAATATCTCCGCATTGCAAGGTGCAATTCTGAAATTTTTTGCTTTTTCCTGCTAATCCTAGCATGATAAAGAAGATTCAAAGAGAGTGAGATGCCAGCTCTTTTCATTCAGTCAGTAGCTTCAAACATTTCTGGTATATGAATAACATGATGTTTTTCAATGGCAAAAATTAATGAATATTGTAAATGCACAAACAGTAATATCTCCACATTGCAAGGTGCAATTCTGAAATTTTTTGCTTTTTCCTGCTAATCCTAGCATGATAAAGAAGATTCAAAGAGAGTGAGATGCCAGCTCTTTTCATTCAGTCAGTAGCCTCAAACCTTTCTGGACGTTTTTCAATAGCAAAAATCAATGAATATTGTAAATGCACAAACAGTAATATCTCCGCATTGCAAGGTGCAATTCTGAAATTTTTTGCTTTTTCCTGCTAATCCTAGCATGATAAAGAAGATTCAAAGAGAGTGAGATGCCAGCTCTTTTCATTCAGTCAGTAGCTTCAAACATTTCTGGTATATGAATAACATGATGTTTTTCAATGGCAAAAATCAATGAATATTGTAAATGCACAAACAGTAATATCTCCGCATTGCAAGGTGCAATTCTGAAATTTTTTCTTTTTCCTGCTAATCCTAGCATGATAAAGAAGATTCAAAGAGAGTGAGATGCCAGCTCTTTTCATTCAGTCAGTAGCTTCAAACATTTCTGGACGTTTTTCAATGGCAAAAATCAATGAATATTGTAAATGCACAAACAGTAATATCTCCGCATTGCAAGGTGCAATTCTGAAATTTTTTGCTTTTTCCTGCTAATCCTAGCATGATAAAGAAGATTCAAAGAGAGTGAGATGCCAGCTCCTTTCATTCAGTCAGTAGCTTCAAACATTTCTGGACGTTTTTCAATGGCAAAAATCAATGAATATTGTAAATGCACAAACAGTAATATCTCCGCATTGCAAGGTGCAATTCTGAAATTTTTTGCTTTTTCCTGCTAATCCTAGCATGATAAAGAAGATTCAAAGAGAGTGAGATGCCAGCTCTTTTCATTCAGTCAGTAGCTTCAAACAATTCTGGTATATGAATAACATGATGTTTTTCAATGGCAAAAATCAATGAATATTGTAAATGCACAAACAGTAATATCTCCACATTGCAAGGTGCAATTCTGAAATTTTTAGCTTTTTCCTGCTAATCCTAGCATGATAAAGAAGATTCAAAGAGAGTGAGATGCCAGCTCTTTTCATTCAGACAGTAGCTTCAAACATTTCTGGACGTTTTTCAATGGCAAAAATCAATGAATATTGTAAATGCACAAACAGTAATATCTCTGCATTGCAAGGTGCAATTCTGAAATTTTTTGCTTTTTCCTGCTAATCCTAGCATGATAAAGAAGATTCAAAGAGAGTGAGATGCCAGCTCTTTTTATTCAGTCAGTAGCTTCAAACATTTCTGGTATATGAATAACATGATGTTTTTCAATGGCAAAAATCAATGAATATTGTAAATGCACAAACAGTAATTTCTCCGCATTGCAAGGTGCAATTCTGAAATTTTTTGCTTTTTCCTGCTAATCCTAGCATGATAAAGAAGATTCAAAGAGAGTGAGATGCCAGCTCCTTTCATTCAGTCAGTAGCTTCAAACATTTCTGGACGTTTTTCAATGGCAAAAATCAATGAATATTGTAAATGCACAAACAGTAATATCTCCGCATTGCAAGGTGCAATTCTGAAATTTTTTGCTTTTTCTTGCTAATCCTAGCATGATAAAGAAGATTCAAAGAGAGTGAGATGCCAGCTCTTTTCATTCAGTCAGTAGCTTCAAACATTTCTGAACGTTTTTCAATGGCAAAAATCAATGAATATTGTAAATGCACAAACAGTAATATCTCCGCATTGCAAGGTGCAATTCTGAAATTTTTTGCTTTTTCCTGCTAATCCTAGCATGATAAAGAAGATTCAAAGAGAGTGAGATGCCAGCTCTTTTCATTCAGTCAGTAGCTTCAAACATTTCTGGACGTTTTTCAATGGCAAAAATCAATGAATATTGTAAATGCACAAACAGTAATATCTCCGCATTGCAAGGTGCAATTCTGAAATTTTTTGCTTTTTCCTGCTTCTCTTAGCATGATAAAGAAGATTCAAAGAGAGTGAGATGCCAGCTCTTTTCATTCAGTCAGTAGCTTCAAACATTTCTGGACGTTTTTCAATGGCAAAAATCAATGAATATTGTAAATGCACAAACAGTAATTTCTCCGGATTGCAAGGTGCAATTCTGAAATTTTTTGCTTTTTCCTGCTATTCCTAGCATGATAAAGAAGATTCAAAGAGAGTGAGATGCCAGCTCTTTTCATTCAGTCAGTAGCTTCAAACATTTCTGGTATATGAATAACATGATGTTTTTCAATGGCAAAAATCAATGAATATTGTAAATGCACAAACAGTAATATCTCCACATTGCAAGGTGCAATTCTGAAATTTTTTGCTTTTTCCTGCTCCTCTTAGCATGATAAAGAAGATTCAAAGAGAGTGAGATGCCAGCTCTTTTCATTCAGTCAGTAGCTTCAAACATTTCTGGTATATGAATAACATGATGTTTTTCAATGGCAAAAATCAATGAATATTGTAAATGCACAAACAGTAATATCTCCGCATTGCAAGGTGCAATTCTGAAATTTTTTGCTTTTTCCTGCTAATCCTAGCATGATAAAGAAGATTCAAAGAGAGTGAGATGCCAGCTCTTTTCATTCAGTCAGTAGCTTCAAACATTTCTGGACGTTTTTCAATGGCAAAAATCAATGAATATTGTAAATGCACAAACAGTAATATCTCCGCATTGCAAGGTGCAATTCTGAAATTTTTTGCTTTTTCCTGCTAATCCTAGCATGATAAAGAAGATTCAAAGAGAGTGAGATGCCAGCTCCTTTCATTCAGTCAGTAGCTTCAAACATTTCTGGACGTTTTTCAATGGCAAAAATCAATGAATATTGTGAATGCACAAACAGTAATATCTCCGCATTGCAAGGTGCAATTCTGAAATTTTTTGCTTTTTCCTGCTAATCCTAGCATGATAAAGAAGATTCAAAGAGAGTGAGATGCCAGCTCTTTTCATTCAGTCAGTACCTTCAAACATTTCTGGTATATGAATAACATGATGTTTTTCAATGGCAAAAATCAATGAATATTGTAAATGCACAAACAGTAATATCTCCGCATTGCAAGGTGCAATTCTGAAATTTTTTGCTTTTTCCTGCTAATCCTAGCATGATAAAGAAGATTCAAAGAGAGTGAGATGCCAGCTCCTTTCATTCAGTCAGTAGCTTCAAACATTTCTGGACGTTTTTCAATGGCAAAAATCAATGAATATTGTAAATGCACAAACAGTAATATCTCCGCATTGCAAGGTGCAATTCTGAAATTTTTTGCTTTTTCCTGCTAATCCTAGCATGATAAAGAAGATTCAAAGAGAGTGAGATGCCAGCTCCTTTCATTCAGTCAGTAGCTTCAAACATTTCTGGACGTTTTTCAATGGCAAAAATCAATGAATATTGTAAATGCACAAACAGTAATATCTCCGCATTGCAACGTGCAATTCTAAAATTTTTTGCTTTTTCCTGCTAATCCTAGCATGATAAAGAAGATTCAAAGAGAGTGAGATGCCAGCTCTTTTCATTCAGTCAGTAGCTTCAAACATTTCTGGACGTTTTTCAATGGCAAAAATCAATGAATATTGTAAATGCACAAACAGTAATATCTCCGCATTGCAAGGTGCAATTCTGAAATTTTTTGCTTTTTCCTGCTTATCCTAGCATGATAAAGAAGATTCAAAGAGAGTGAGATGCCAGCTCTTTTCATTCAGTCAGTAGCTTCAAACATTTCTGGTATATGAATAACATGATGTTTTTCAATGGCAAAAATCAATGAATATTGTAAATGCACAAACAGTAATATCTCCGCATTGCAAGGTGCAATTCTGAAATTTTTTGCTTTTTCCTGCTAATCCTAGCATGATAAAGAAGATTCAAAGAGAGTGAGATGCCAGATCTTTTCATTCAATCAGTAGCTTCAAACATTTCTGGACGTTTTTCAATGGCAAAAATCAATGAATATTGTAAATGCACAAACAGTAATATCTCCGCATTGCAAGGTGCAATTCTGAAATTTTTTGCTTTTTCCTGCTAATCCTAGCATGATAAAGAAGATTCAAAGAGAGTGAGATGCCAGCTCCTTTCATTCAGTCAGTAGCTTCAAACATTTCTGGACGTTTTTCAATGGCAAAAATCAATGAATATTGTAAATGCACAAACAGTAATATCTCCGCATTGCAAGGTGTAATTCTGAAATTTTTTGCTTTTTCCTGCTAATCCTAGCATGATAAAGAAGATTCAAAGAGAGTGAGATGCCAGCTCTTTTCATTCAGTCAGTAGCTTCAAACATTTCTGGTATATGAATAACATGATGTTTTTCAATGGCAAAAATCAATGAATATTGTAAATGCACAAACAGTAATATCTCCACATTGCAAGGTGCAATTCTGAAATTTTTTGCTTTTTCCTGCTAATCCTAGCATGATAAAGAAGATTCAAAGAGAGTGAGATGCCAGCTCTTTTCATTCAGTCAGTAGCTTCAAACATTTCTGGTATATGAATAACATGATGTTTTTCAATGGGAAAAATCATTGAATATTGTAAATGCACAAACAGTAATATCTCCGCATTGCAAGGTGCAATTCTGAAATTTTTTGCTTTTTCCTGCTCCTCTTAGCATGATAAAGAAGATTCAAAGAGAGTGAGATGCCAGCTCTTTTCATTCAGTCAGTAGCTTCAAACATTTCTGGACGTTTTTCAATGGCAAAAATCAATGAATATTGCAAATGCACAAACAGTAATATCTCCGCATTGCAAGGTGCAATTCTGAATTTTTTTGCTTTTTCCTGCTAATCCTAGCATGATAAAAAAGATTCAAAGAGAGTGAGATGCCAGCTCTTTTCATTCAGTCAGTAGCTTCAAACATTTCTGGTATATGAATAACATGATGTTTTTCAATGGCAAAAATCAATGAATATTGTAAATGCACAAACAGTAATATCTCCACATTGCAAGGTGCAATTCTGAAATTTTTTGCTTTTTCCTGCTAATCCTAGCATGATAAAGAAGATTCAAAGAGAGTGAGATGCCAGCTCTTTTCATTCAGTCAGTAGCTTCAAACATTTCTGGACGTTTTTCAATGGCAAAAATCAATGAATATTGTAAATGCACAAACAGTAATATCTCCGCATTGCAAGGTGCAATTCTGAAATTTTTTGCTTTTTCCTGCTAATCCTAGCATGATAAAGAAGATTCAAAGAGAGTGAGATGCCAGCTCTTTTCATTCAGTCAGTAGCTTCAAACATTTCTGGTATATGAATAACATGATGTTTTTCAATGGCAAAAATCAATGAATATTGTAAATGCACAAACAGTAATATCTCCGCATTGCAAGGTGCAATTCTGAAATTTTTTGCTTTTTCCTGCTAATCCTAGCATGATAAAGAAGATTCAAAGAGAGTGAGATGCCAGCTCTTTTCATTCAGTCAGTAGCTTCAAACATTTCTGGACGTTTTTCAATGGCAAAAATCAATGAATATTGTAAATGCACAAACAGTAATATCTCCGCATTGCAAGGTGCAATTCTGAAATTTTTTGCTTTTTCCTGCTAATCCTAGCATGATAAAGAAGATTCAAAGAGAGTGAGATGCCAGCTCTTTTCATTCAGTCAGTAGCTTCAAACATTTCTGGACGTTTTTCAATGGCAAAAATCAATGAATATTGTAAATGCACAAACAGTAATATCTCCGCATTGCAAGGTGCAATTCTGAAATTTTTTGCTTTTTCCTGCTCCTCTTAGCATGATAAAGAAGATTCAAAGAGAGTGAGATGCCAGCTCTTTTCATTCAGTCAGTAGCTTCAAACATTTCTGGACGTTTTTCAATGGCAAAAATCAATGAATATTGTAAATGCACAAACAGTAATTTCTCCACATTGCAAGGTGCAATTCTGAAATGTTTTGCTTTTTCCTGCTAATCCTAGCATGATAAAGAAGATTCAAAGAGAGTGAGATGCCAGCTCTTTTCATTCAGTCAGTAGCTTCAAACATTTCTGGTATATGAATAACATGATGTTTTTCAATGGCAAAAATCAATGAATATTGTAAAAGCACAAACAGTAATATCTCCACATTGCAAGGTGCAATTCTGAAATTTTTTGCTTTTTCCTGCTCCTCTTAGCATGATAAAGAAGATTCAAATAGAGTGAGATGCCAGCTCTTTTCATTCAGTCAGTAGCTTCAAACATTTCTGGTATATGAATAACATGATGTTTTTCAATGGCAAAAATCAATGAATATTGTAAATGCACAAACAGTAATATCTCCACATTGCAAGGTGCAATTCTGAAATTTTTTGCTTTTTCCTGCTAATCCTAGCATGATAAAGAAGATTCAAAGAGAGTGAGATGCCAGCTCTTTTCATTCAGTCAGTAGCTTTAAACATTTCTGGACGTTTTTCAATGGCAAAAATCAATGAATATTGTAAATGCACAAACAGTAATATCTCCGCATTGCAAGGTGCAATTCTGAAATTTTTTGCTTTTTCCTGCTAATCCTAGCATGATAAAGAAGATTCAAAGAGAGTGAGATGCCAGATCTTTTCATTCAGTCAGTAGCTTCAAACATTTCTGGTATATGAATAACATGATGTTTTTCAATGGCAAAAATCAATGAATATTGTAAATGCACAAACAGTAATTTCTCCGCATTGCAAGGTGCAATTCTGAAATTTTTTGCTTTTTCCTGCTAATCCTAGCATGATAAAGAAGATTCAAAGAGAGTGAGATGCCAGCTCCTTTCATTCAGTCAGTAGCTTCAAACATTTCTGGACGTTTTTCAATGGCAAAAATCAATGAATATTGTAAATGCACAAACAGTAATTTCTCCGCATTGCAAGGTGCAATTCTGAAATTTTTTGCTTTTTCCTGCTAATCCTAGCATGATAAAGAAGATTCAAAGAGAGTGAGATGCCAGCTCTTTTCATTCAGTCAGTAGCTTCAAACATTTCTGGTATATGAATAACATGATGTTTTTCAATGGCAAAAATCAATGAATATTGTAAATGCACAAACAGTAATATCTCCGCATTGCAAGGTGAAATTCTGAAATTTTTTGCTTTTTCCTGCTAATTCTAGCATGATAAAGAAGATTCAAAGAGAGTGAGATGCCAGCTCCTTTCATTCAGTCAGTAGCTTCAAACATTTCTGGACGTTTTTCAATGGCAAAAATCAATGAATATTGTAAATGCACAAACAGTAATATCTACGCATTGCAAGGTGCAATTCTGAAATTTTTTGTTTTTTCCTGCTAATCCTAGCATGATAAAGAAGATTCAAATAGAGTGAGATGCCAGCTCTTTTCATTCAGTCAGTAGCTTCAAACATTTCTGGTATATGAATAACATGATGTTTTCTATGGCAAAAATCAATGAATATTGTAAATGCACAAACAGTAATATCTCCACATTGCAAGGTGCAATTCTGAAATTTTTTGCTTTTTCCTGCTAATCCTAGCATGATAAAGAAGATACAAAGAGAGTGAGATGCCAGCTCTTTTCATTCAGTCAGTAGCTTCAAACATTTCTGGACGTTTTTCAATGGCAAAAATCAATGAATATTGTAAATGCACAAACAGTAATATCTCCGCATTGCAAGGTGCAATTCTGAAATTTTTGCTTTTTCCTGCTAATCCTAGCATGATAAAGAAGATTCAAAGAGAGTGAGATGCCAGCTCTTTTCATTCAGTCAGTAGCTTCAAACATTTCTGGTATATGAATAACATGATGTTTTTCAATGGCAAAAATCAATGAATATTGTAAATGCACAAACAGTAATATCTCCGCATTGCAAGGTGCAATTCTGAAATTTTTTGCTTTTTCCTGCTAATCCTAGCATGATAAAGAAGATTCAAAGAGAGTGAGATGCCAGCTTTTTCATTCAGTCAGTAGCTTCAAACATTTCTGGTATATGAATAACATGATGTTTTTCAATGGCAAAAATCAATGAATATTGTAAATGCACAAACAGTAATATCTCCACATTGCAAGGTGCAATTCTGAAATTTTTTGCTTTTTCCTGCTAATCCTAGCATGATAAAGAAGATTCAAAGAGAGTGAGATGCCAGCTCTTTTCATTCAGTCAGTAGCTTCAAACATTTCTGGACGTTTTTCAATAGCAAAAATCAATGAATATTGTAAATGCACAAGCAGTAATATCTCCGCATTGCAAGGTGCAATTCTGAAATTTTTTGCTTTTTCCTGCTAATCCTAGCATGATAAAGAAGATTCAAAGAGAGTGAGATGCCAGCTCTTTTCATTCAGTCAGTAGCTTCAAACATTTCTGGTATATGAATAACATGATGTTTTTCAATGGCAAAAATCAATGAATATTGTAAATGCACAAACAGTAATATCTCCGCATTGCAAGGTGCAATTCTGAATTTTTTTGCTTTTTCCTGCTAATCCTAGCATGATAAAGAAGATTCAAAGAGAGTGAGATGCCAGCTCTTTTCATTCAGTCAGTAGCTTCAAACATTTCTGGACGTTTTTCAATGGCAAAAATCAATGAATATTGTAAATGCACAAACAGTAATATCTCCGCATTGCAAGGTGCAATTCTGAAATTTTTTGCTTTTTCCTGCTAATCCTAGCATGATAAAGAAGATTCAAAGAGAGTGAGATGCCAGCTCCTTTCATTCAGTCAGTAGCTTCAAACATTTCTGGGCGTTTTTCAATGGCAAAAATCAATGAATATTGTAAATGCACAAACAGTAATATCTCCGCATTGCAAGGTGCAATTCTGAAATTTTTTGCTTTTTCCTGCTAATCCTAGCATGATAAAGAAGATTCAAAGAGAGTGAGATGCCAGCTCTTTTCATTCAGTCAGTAGCTTCAAACATTTCTGGACGTTTTTCAATGGCAAAAATCAATGAATATTGTAAATGCACAAACAGTAATATCTCCGCATTGCAAGGTGCAATTCTGAAATTTTTTGCTTTTTCCTGCTAATCCTAGCATGATAAAGAAGATTCAAAGAGAGTGAGATGCCAGCTCTTTTCATTCAGTCAGTAGCTTCAAACATTTCTGGTATATGAATAACATGATGTTTTTCAATGGCAAAAATCAAGAATATTGTAAATGCACAAACAGTAATTTCTCTGCATTGCAAGGTGCAATTCTGAAATTTTTTGCTTTTTCCTGCTAATCCTAGCATGATAAAGAAGATTCAAAGAGAGTGAGATGCCAGCTCCTTTCATTCAGTCAGTAGCTTCAAACATTTCTGGACATTTTTCAATGGCAAAAATCAATGAATATTGTAAATGCACAAACAGTAATATCTCCGCATTGCAAGGTGCAATTCTGAAATTTTTTGCTTTTTCCTGCTAATCCTAGCATGATAAAGAAGATTCAAAGAGAGTGAGATGCCAGCTCTTTTCATTCAGTCAGTAGCTTCAAACATTTCTGGACGTTTTTCAATGGCAAAAATCAATGAATATTGTAAATGCACAAACAGTAATATCTCCGCATTGCAAGGTGCAATTCTGAAATTTTTTGCTTTTTCCTGCTAATCCTAGCATGATAAAGAAGATTCAAAGAGAGTGAGATGCCAGCTCTTTTCATTGTCAGTAGCTTCAAACATTTCTGGTATATGAATAACATGATGTTTTTCAATGGCAAAAATCAATGAATATTGTAAATGCACAAACAGTAATATCTCTGCATTGCAAGGTGCAATTCTGAAATTTTTTACTTTTTCCTGCTAATCCTAGCATGATAAAGAAGATTCAAAGAGAGTGAGATGCCAGCTCTTTTCATTCAGTCAGTAGCTTCAAACATTTCTGGACGTTTTTCAATGGCAAAAATCAATGAATATTGTAAATGCACAAACAATAATTTCTCCGCATTGCAAGGTGCAATTCTGAAATTTTTTGCTTTTTCCTGCTAATCCTAGCATGATAAAGAAGATTCAAAGAGAGTGAGATGCCAGCTCTTTTCATTCAGTCAGTAGCTTCAAACATTTCTGGTATATGAATAACATGATGTTTTTCAATGGCAAAAATCAATGAATATTGTAAATGCACAAACAGTAATATCTCCACATTGCAAGGTGCAATTCTGAAATTTTTTGCTTTTTCCTGCTCCTCTTAGCATGATAAAGAAGATTCAAAGAGAGTGAGATGCCAGCTCTTTTCATTCAGTCAGTAGCTTCAAACATTTCTGGTATATGAATAACATGATGTTTTTCAATGGCAAAAATCAATGAATATTGTAAATGCACAAACAGTAATATCTCCACATTGCAAGGTGCAATTCTGAAATTTTTTGCTTTTTCCTGCTAATCCTAGCATGATAAAGAAGATTCAAAGAGAGTGAGATGCCAGCTCTTTTCATTCAGTCAGTAGCTTCAAACATTTCTGGACGTTTTTCAATGGCAAAAATCAATGAATATTGTAAATGCACAAACAGTAATATCTCCGCATTGCAAGGTGCAATTCTGAAATTTTTTGCTTTTTCCTGCTAATCCTAGCATGATAAAGAAGATTCAAAGAGAGTGAGATGCCAG
This sequence comes from Phyllobates terribilis, assembly GCF_046119375.1. Classification (NCBI taxonomy): domain Eukaryota; kingdom Metazoa; phylum Chordata; class Amphibia; order Anura; family Dendrobatidae; genus Phyllobates; species Phyllobates terribilis. The sequence continues at coordinate 1,215,471 of NW_027363054.1, read as the reverse complement.
CTCTTTTCATTCAGTCAGTAGCTTCAAACATTTCTGGACGTTTTTCAATGGCAAATATCAATGAATATTGTAAATGCACAAACAGAAATATCTCCGCATTGCAAGGTGCAATTCTGAAATTTTTTGCTTTTTCCTGCTAATCCTAGCATGATAAAGAAGATTCAAAGAGAGTGAGATGCCAGCTCCTTTCATTCAGTCAGTAGCTTCAAACATTTCTGGACGTTTTTCAATGGCAAAAATCAATGAATATTGTAAATGCACAAACAGCAATATCTCCGCATTGCAAGGTGCAATTCTGACATTTTTTGCTTTTTCCTGCTAATCCTAGCATGATAAAGAAGATTCAAAGAGAGTGAGATGCCAGCTCTTTTCATTCAGTCAGTAGCTTCAAACATTTCTGGTATATGAATAACATGATGTTTTTCAATGGCAAAAATCAATGAATATTGTAAATGCACAAACAGTAATATCTCCGCATTGCAAGGTGCAATTCTGAAATTTTTTGCTTTTTCCTGCTAATCCTAGCATGATAAAGAAGATTCAAAGAGAGTGATATGCCAGATCTTTTCATTCAGTCAGTAGCTTCAAACATTTCTGGTATATGAATAACATGATGTTTTTCAATGGCAAAAATCAATGAATATTGTAAATGCACAAACAGTAATTTCTCCGCATTGCAAGGTTCAATTCTGAAATTTTTTGCTTTTTCCTGCTAATCCTAGCATGATAAAGAAGATTCAAAGGGAGTGAGATGCCAGCTCCTTTCATTCAGTCAGTAGCTTCAAACATTTCTGGACGTTTTTCAATGGCAAAAATCAATGAATATTGTAAATGCACAAACAGTAATTTCTCCGCATTGCAAGGTGCAATTCTGAAATTTTTTGCTTTTTCCTGCTAATCCTAGCATGATAAAGAAGATTCAAAGAGAGTGAGATGCCAGCTCTTTTCATTCAGTCAGTAGCTTCAAACATTTCTGGTATATGAATAACATGATGTTTTTCAATGGCAAAAATCAATGAATATTGTAAATGCACAAACAGTAATATCTCCGCATTGCAAGATGCAATTCTGAAATTTTTTGCTTTTTCCTGCTAATCCTAGCATGATAAAGAAGATTCAAAGAGAGTGAGATGCCAGCTCCTTTCATTCAGTCAGTAGCTTCAAACATTTCTGGACGTTTTTCACTGGCAAAAATCAATGAATATTGTAAATGCACAAACAGTAATATCTCCGCATTGCAAGGTGCAATTCTGAAATTTTTTGCTTTTTCCTGCTAATCCTAGCATGATAAAGAAGATTCAAAGAGAGTGAGATGCCAGCTCTTTTCATTCAGTCAGTAGTTTCAAACATTTCTGGTATATGAATAACATGATGTTTTTCAATGGCAAAAATCAATGAATATTGTAAATGCACAAACAGTAATATCTCCGCATTGCAAGGTGCAATTCTGAAATTTTTTGCTTTTTCCTGCTAATCCTAGCATGATAAAGAAGATTCAAAGTGAGTGAGATGCCAGCTCCTTTCATTCAGTCAGTAGCTTCAAACATTTCTGGACGTTTTTCAATGGCAAAAATCAATGAATATTGTAAATGCACAAACAGTAATATCTCCGCATTGCAAGGTGCAATTCTGAAATTTTTTGCTTTTTCCTGCTAATCCTAGCATGATAAAGAAGATTCAAAGAGAGTGAGATGCCAGCTCTTTTCATTCAGTCAGAAGCTTCAAACATTTCTGGTATATGAATAACATGATGTTTTTCAATGGCAAAAATCAATGAATATTGTAAATGCACAAACAGTAATATCTCCGCATTGCAAGGTGCAATTCTGAAATTTTTTGCTTTTTCCTGCTAATCCTAGCATGATAAAGAAGATTCAAAGAGAGTGATATGCCAGCTCTTTTCATTCAGTCAGTAGCTTCAAACATTTCTGGTATATGAATAACATGATGTTTTTCAATGGCAAAAATCAATGAATATTGTAAATGCACAAACAGTAATTTCTCCGCATTGCAAGGTTCAATTCTGAAATTTTTTGCTTTTTCCTGCTAATCCTAGCATGATAAAGAAGATTCAAAGGGAGTGAGATGCCAGCTCCTTTCATTCAGTCAGTAGCTTCAAACATTTCTGGACGTTTTTCAATGGCAAAAATCAATGAATATTGTAAATGCACAAACAGTAATTTCTCCGCATTGCAAGGTGCAATTCTGAAATTTTTTGCTTTTTCCTGCTAATCCTAGCATGATAAAGAAGATTCAAAGAGAGTGAGATGCCAGCTCTTTTCATTCAGTCAGTAGCTTCAAACATTTCTGGTATATGAATAACATGATGTTTTTCAATGGCAAAAATCAATGAATATTGTAAATGCACAAACAGTAATATCTCCGCATTGCAAGATGCAATTCTGAAATTTTTTGCTTTTTCCTGCTAATCCTAGCATGATAAAGAAGATTCAAAGAGAGTGAGATGCCAGCTCCTTTCATTCAGTCAGTAGCTTCAAACATTTCTGGACGTTTTTCAATGGCAAAAATCAATGAATATTGTAAATGCACAAACAGTAATATCTCCGCATTGCAAGGTGCAATTCTGAAATTTTTTGCTTTTTCCTGCTAATCCTAGCATGATAAAGAAGATTCAAAGAGAGTGAGATGCCAGCTCTTTTCATTCAGTCAGTAGTTTCAAACATTTCTGGTATATGAATAACATGATGTTTTTCAATGGCAAAAATCAATGAATATTGTAAATGCACAAACAGTAATATCTCCGCATTGCAAGGTGCAATTCTGAAATTTTTTGCTTTTTCCTGCTAATCCTAGCATGATAAAGAAGATTCAAAGAGAGTGAGATGCCAGCTCCTTTCATTCAGTCAGTAGCTTCAAACATTTCTGGACGTTTTTCAATGGCAAAAATCAATGAATATTGTAAATGCACAAACAGTAATATCTCCGCATTGCAAGGTGCAATTCTGAAATTTTTTGCTTTTTCCTGCTAATCCTAGCATGATAAAGAAGATTCAAAGAGAGTGAGATGCCAGCTCTTTTCATTCAGTCAGTAGCTTCAAACATTTCTGGTATATGAATAACATGATGTTTTTCAATGGCAAAAATCAATGAATATTGTAAATGCACAAACAGTAATATCTCCGCATTGCAAGGTGCAATTCTGAAATTTTTGCTTTTTCCTGCTAATCCTAGCATGATAAAGAAGATTCAAAGAGAGTGAGATGCCAGCTCTTTTCATTCAGTCAGTAGCTTCAAACATTTCTGGTGTATGAATAACATGATGTTTTTCAATGGCAAAAATCAATGAATATTGTAAATGCACAAACAGTAATATCTCCGCATTGCAAGGTGCAATTCTGAAATTTTTTGCTTTTTCCTGCTAATCCTAGCATGATAAAGAAGATTCAAAGAGAGTGAGATGCCAGCTCTTTTCATTCAGTCAGTAGCTTCAAACATTTCTGGACGTTTTTCAATGGCAAAAATCAATGAATATTGTAAATGCACAAACAGTATTATCTCCGCATTGCAAGGTGCAATTCTGAAATTTTTTGCTTTTTCCTGCTAATCCTAGCATGATAAAGAAGATTCAAAGAGAGTGAGATGCCAGCTCTTTTCATTCAGTCAGTAGCTTCAAACATTTCTGGTATATGAATAACATGATGTTTTTCAATGGCAAAAATCAATGAATATTGTAAATGCACAAACAGTAATATCTCCACATTGCAAGGTGCAATTCTGAAATTTTTTGCTTTTTCCTGCTAATCCTAGCATGATAAAGAAGATTCAAAGAGAGTGAGATGCCAGCTCTTTTCATTCAGTCAGTAGCTTCAAACATTTCTGGACGTTTTTCAATAGCAAAAATCAATGAATATTGTAAATGCACAAACAGTAATATCTCCGCATTGCAAGGTGCAATTCTGAAATTTTTTGCTTTTTCCTGCTAATCCTAGCATGATAAAGAAGATTCAAAGAGAGTGAGATGCCAGCTCTTTTCATTCAGTCAGTAGCTTCAAACATTTCTGGTATATGAATAACATGATGTTTTTCAATGGCAAAAATCAATGAATATTGTAAATGCACAAACAGTAATATCTCCGCATTGCAAGGTGCAATTCTGAAATTTTTTGCTTTTTCCTGCTAATCCTAGCATGATAAAGAAGATTCAAAGAGAGTGAGATGCCAGCTCTTTTCATTCAGTCAGTAGCTTCAAACATTTCTGGACGTTTTTCAATGGCAAAAATCAATGAATATTATAAATGCACAAACAGTAATATCTCCGCATTGCAAGGTGCAATTCTGAAATTTTTTGCTTTTTCCTGCTAATCCTAGCATGATAAAGAAGATTCAAAGAGAGTGAGATGCCAGCTCTTTTCATTCAGTCAGTAGCTTCAAACATTTCTGGACGTTTTTCAATGGCAAAAATCAATGAATATTGTAAATGCACAAACAGTAATATCTCCGCATTGCAAGGTGCAATTCTGAAATTTTTTGCTTTTTCCTGGTAATCCTAGCATGATAAAGAAGATTCAAAGAGAGTGAGATGCCAGCTCTTTTCATTGAGTCAGTAGCTTCAAACATTTCTGGTATATGAATAACATGATGTTTTTCAATGGCAAAAATCAATGAATATTGTAAATGCACAAACAGTAATTTCTCCGCATTGCAAGGTGCAATTCTGAAATTTTTTGCTTTTTCCTGCTAATCCTAGCATGATAAAGAAGATTCAAAGAGAGTGAGATGCCAGCTCCTTTCATTCAGTCAGTAGCTTCAAACATTTCTGGACGTTTTTCAATGGCAAAAATCAATGAATATTGTAAATGCACAAACAGTAATATCTCCGCATTGCAAGGTGCAATTCTGAAATTTTTTGCTTTTTCCTGCTAATCCTAGCATGATAAAGAAGATTCAAAGAGAGTGAGATGCCAGCTCTTTTCATTCAGTCAGTAGCTTCAAACATTTCTGGACGTTTTTCAATGGCAAAAATCAATGAATATTGTAAATGCACAAACAGTAATATCTCCGCATTGCAAGGTGCAATTCTGAAATTTTTTGCTTTTTCCTGCTAATCCTAGCATGATAAAGAAGATTCAAAGAGAGTGAGATGCCAGCTCTTTTCATTGTCAGTAGCTTCAAACATTTCTGGTATATGAATAACATGATGTTTTTCAATGGCAAAAATCAATGAATATTGTAAATGCACAAACAGTAATATCTCCGCATTGCAAGGTGCAATTCTGAAATTTTTTGCTTTTTCCTGCTATTCCTAGCATGATAAAGAAGATTCAAAGAGAGTGAGATGCCAGCTCTTTTCATTCAGTCAGTAGCTTCAAACATTTCTGGACGTTTTTCAATGGCAAAAATCAATGAATATTGTAAATGCACAAACAGTAATATCTCCGCATTACAAGGTGCAGTTCTGAAATTTTTTGCTTTTTCCTGCTCCTCTTAGCATGATAAAGAAGATTCAAAGAGAGTGAGATGCCAGCTCTTTTCATTCAGTCAGTAGCTTCAAACATTTCTGGACGTTTTTCAATGGCAAAAATCAATGAATATTGTAAATGCACAAACAGTAATTTCTCCGCATTGCAAGGTGCAATTCTGAAATTTTTTGCTTTTTCCTGCTAATCCTAGCATGATAAAGAAGATTCAAAGAGAGTGAGATGCCAGCTCTTTTCATTCAGTCAGTAGCTTCAAACATTTCTGGTATATGAATAACATGATGTTTTTCAATGGCAAAAATCAATGAATATTGTAAATGCACAAACATTAATATCTCCACATTGCAAGGTGCAATTCTGAAATTTTTTGCTTTTTCCTGCTCCTCTTAGCATGATAAAGAAGATTCAAAGAGAGTGAGATGCCAGCTCTTTTCATTCAGTCAGTAGCTTCAAACATTTCTGGTATATGAATAACATGATGTTTTTCAATGGCAAAAATCAATGAATATTGTAAATGCACAAACAGTAATATCTCCGCATTGCAAGGTGCAATTCTGAAATTTTTTGCTTTTTCCTGCTAATCCTAGCATGATAAAGAAGATTCAAAGAGAGTGAGATGCCAGCTCTTTTCATTCAGTCAGTAGCTTCAAACATTTCTGGACGTTTTTCAATGGCAAAAATCAATGAATATTGTAAATGCACAAACAGTAATATCTCCACATTGCAAGGTGCAATTCTGAAATTTTTTGCTTTTTCCTGCTAATCCTAGCATGATAAAGAAGATTCAAAGAGAGTGAGATGCCAGCTCTTTTCATTCAGTCAGTAGCTTCAAACATTTCTGGACGTTTTTCAATGGCAAAAATCAATGAATATTGTAAATGCACAAACAGTAATATCTAAGCATTGCAAGGTGCAATTCTGAAATTTTTTGCTTTTTCCTGCTAATCCTAGCATGATAAAGAAGATTCAAAGAGAGTGAGATGCCAGCTCCTTTCATTCAGTCAGTAGCTTCAAACATTTCTGGACGTTTTTCAATGGCAAAAATCAATGAATATTGTAAATGCACAAACAGTAATATCTCCGCATTGCAAGGTGCAATTCTGAAATTTTTGCTTTTTCCTGCTAATCCTAGCATGACAAAGAAGATTCAAAGAGAGTGAGATGCCAGCTCTTTTCATTCAGTCAGTAGCTTCAAACTTTTCTGGTATATGAATAACATGATGTTTTTCAATGGCAAAAATCAATGAATATTGTAAATGCACAAACAGTAATATCTCTGCATTGCAAGGTGCAATTCTGAAATTTTTTGCTTTTTCCTGCTAATCCTAGCATGATAAAGAAGATTCAAAGAGAGTGAGATGCCAGCTCTTTTCATTCAGTCAGTAGCTTCAAACATTTCTGGACGTTTTTCAATGGCAAAAATCAATGAATATTGTAAATGCACAAACAGTAATATCTCCGCATTGCAAGGTGCAATTCTGAAATTTTTTGCTTTTTCCTGCTAATCCTAGCATGATAAAGAAGATTCAAAGAGAGTGAGATGCCAGCTCTTTTCATTCAGTCAGTAGCTTCAAACATTTCTGGTATATGAATAACATGATGTTTTTCAATGGCAAAAATCAATGAATATTGTAAATGCACAAACAGTAATATCTCCACATTGCAAGGTGTAATTCTGAAATTTTTTGCTTTTTCCTGCTAATCCTAGCATGATAAAGAAGATTCAAAGAGAGTGAGATGCCAGCTCTTTTCATTCAGTCAGTAGCTTCAAACATTTCTGAACGTTTTTCAATGGCAAAAATCAATGAATATTGTAAATGCACAAACAGTAATATCTCCGCATTGCAAGGTGCAATTCTGAAATTTTTTGCTTTTTCCTGCTAATCCTAGCATGATAAAGAAGATTCAAAGAGAGTGAGATGCCAGCTCTTTTCATTCAGTCAGTAGCTTCAAACATTTCTGGTATATGAATAACATGATGTTTTTCAATGGCAAAAATCAATGAATATTGTAAATGCACAAACAGTAATATCTCCACATTGCAAGGTGTAATTCTGAAATTTTTTGCTTTTTCCTGCTAATCCTAGCATGATAAAGAAGATTCAAAGAGAGTGAGATGCCAGCTCTTTTCATTCAGTCAGTAGCTTCAAACATTTCTGAACGTTTTTCAATGGCAAAAATCAATGAATATTGTAAATGCACAAACAGTAATATCTCCGCATTGCAAGGTGCAATTCTGAAATTTTTTGCTTTTTCCTGCTAATCCTAGCATGATAAAGAAGATTCAAAAAGAGTGAGATGCCAGCTCTTTTCATTCAGTCAGTAGCTTCAAACATTTCTGGTATATGAATAACATGATGTTTTTCAATGGCAAAAATCAATGAATATTGTAAATGCACAAACAGTAATATCTCCGCATTGCAAGGTGCAATTCTGAAATTTTTTGCTTTTTCCTGCTAATCCTAGCATGATAAAGAAGATTCAAAGAGAGTGAGATGCCAGCTCTTTTCATTCAGTCAGTAGCTTCAAACATTTCTGGTATATGAATAACATGATGTTTTTCAATGGCAAAAATCAATGAATATTGTAAATGCACAAACAGTAATATCTCCGCATTGCAAGGTGCAATTCTGAAATTTTTGCTTTTTCCTGCTAATCCTAGCATGATAAAGAAGATTCAAAGAGAGTGAGATGCCAGCTCTTTTCATTCAGTCAGTAGCTTCAAACATTTCTGGTGTATGAATAACATGATGTTTTTCAATGGCAAAAATCAATGAATATTGTAAATGCACAAACAGTAATATCTCCGCATTGCAAGGTGCAATTCTGAAATTTTTTGCTTTTTCCTGCTAATCCTAGCATGATAAAGAAGATTCAAAGAGAGTGAGATGCCAGCTCTTTTCATTCAGTCAGTAGCTTCAAACATTTCTGGACGTTTTTCAATGGCAAAAATCAATGAATATTGTAAATGCACAAACAGTATTATCTCCGCATTGCAAGGTGCAATTCTGAAATTTTTTGCTTTTTCCTGCTAATCCTAGCATGATAAAGAAGATTCAAAGAGAGTGAGATGCCAGCTCTTTTCATTCAGTCAGTAGCTTCAAACATTTCTGGTATATGAATAACATGATGTTTTTCAATGGCAAAAATCAATGAATATTGTAAATGCACAAACAGTAATATCTCCACATTGCAAGGTGCAATTCTGAAATTTTTTGCTTTTTCCTGCTAATCCTAGCATGATAAAGAAGATTCAAAGAGAGTGAGATGCCAGCTCTTTTCATTCAGTCAGTAGCTTCAAACATTTCTGGACGTTTTTCAATAGCAAAAATCAATGAATATTGTAAATGCACAAACAGTAATATCTCCGCATTGCAAGGTGCAATTCTGAAATTTTTTGCTTTTTCCTGCTAATCCTAGCATGATAAAGAAGATTCAAAGAGAGTGAGATGCCAGCTCTTTTCATTCAGTCAGTAGCTTCAAACATTTCTGGTATATGAATAACATGATGTTTTTCAATGGCAAAAATCAATGAATATTGTAAATGCACAAACAGTAATATCTCCGCATTGCAAGGTGCAATTCTGAAATTTTTTGCTTTTTCCTGCTAATCCTAGCATGATAAAGAAGATTCAAAGAGAGTGAGATGCCAGCTCTTTTCATTCAGTCAGTAGCTTCAAACATTTCTGGACGTTTTTCAATGGCAAAAATCAATGAATATTATAAATGCACAAACAGTAATATCTCCGCATTGCAAGGTGCAATTCTGAAATTTTTTGCTTTTTCCTGCTAATCCTAGCATGATAAAGAAGATTCAAAGAGAGTGAGATGCCAGCTCTTTTCATTCAGTCAGTAGCTTCAAACATTTCTGGACGTTTTTCAATGGCAAAAATCAATGAATATTGTAAATGCACAAACAGTAATATCTCCGCATTGCAAGGTGCAATTCTGAAATTTTTTGCTTTTTCCTGGTAATCCTAGCATGATAAAGAAGATTCAAAGAGAGTGAGATGCCAGCTCTTTTCATTGAGTCAGTAGCTTCAAACATTTCTGGTATATGAATAACATGATGTTTTTCAATGGCAAAAATCAATGAATATTGTAAATGCACAAACAGTAATTTCTCCGCATTGCAAGGTGCAATTCTGAAATTTTTTGCTTTTTCCTGCTAATCCTAGCATGATAAAGAAGATTCAAAGAGAGTGAGATGCCAGCTCCTTTCATTCAGTCAGTAGCTTCAAACATTTCTGGACGTTTTTCAATGGCAAAAATCAATGAATATTGTAAATGCACAAACAGTAATATCTCCGCATTGCAAGGTGCAATTCTGAAATTTTTTGCTTTTTCCTGCTAATCCTAGCATGATAAAGAAGATTCAAAGAGAGTGAGATGCCAGCTCTTTTCATTCAGTCAGTAGCTTCAAACATTTCTGGACGTTTTTCAATGGCAAAAATCAATGAATATTGTAAATGCACAAACAGTAATATCTCCGCATTGCAAGGTGCAATTCTGAAATTTTTTGCTTTTTCCTGCTAATCCTAGCATGATAAAGAAGATTCAAAGAGAGTGAGATGCCAGCTCTTTTCATTGTCAGTAGCTTCAAACATTTCTGGTATATGAATAACATGATGTTTTTCAATGGCAAAAATCAATGAATATTGTAAATGCACAAACAGTAATATCTCCGCATTGCAAGGTGCAATTCTGAAATTTTTTGCTTTTTCCTGCTATTCCTAGCATGATAAAGAAGATTCAAAGAGAGTGAGATGCCAGCTCTTTTCATTCAGTCAGTAGCTTCAAACATTTCTGGACGTTTTTCAATGGCAAAAATCAATGAATATTGTAAATGCACAAACAGTAATATCTCCGCATTACAAGGTGCAATTCTGAAATTTTTTGCTTTTTCCTGCTCCTCTTAGCATGATAAAGAAGATTCAAAGAGAGTGAGATGCCAGCTCTTTTCATTCAGTCAGTAGCTTCAAACATTTCTGGACGTTTTTCAATGGCAAAAATCAATGAATATTGTAAATGCACAAACAGTAATTTCTCCGCATTGCAAGGTGCAATTCTGAAATTTTTTGCTTTTTCCTGCTAATCCTAGCATGATAAAGAAGATTCAAAGAGAGTGAGATGCCAGCTCTTTTCATTCAGTCAGTAGCTTCAAACATTTCTGGTATATGAATAACATGATGTTTTTCAATGGCAAAAATCAATGAATATTGTAAATGCACAAACATTAATATCTCCACATTGCAAGGTGCAATTCTGAAATTTTTTGCTTTTTCCTGCTCCTCTTAGCATGATAAAGAAGATTCAAAGAGAGTGAGATGCCAGCTCTTTTCATTCAGTCAGTAGCTTCAAACATTTCTGGTATATGAATAACATGATGTTTTTCAATGGCAAAAATCAATGAATATTGTAAATGCACAAACAGTAATATCTCCGCATTGCAAGGTGCAATTCTGAAATTTTTTGCTTTTTCCTGCTAATCCTAGCATGATAAAGAAGATTCAAAGAGAGTGAGATGCCAGCTCTTTTCATTCAGTCAGTAGCTTCAAACATTTCTGGACGTTTTTCAATGGCAAAAATCAATGAATATTGTAAATGCACAAACAGTAATATCTCCACATTGCAAGGTGCAATTCTGAAATTTTTTGCTTTTTCCTGCTAATCCTAGCATGATAAAGAAGATTCAAAGAGAGTGAGATGCCAGCTCTTTTCATTCAGTCAGTAGCTTCAAACATTTCTGGACGTTTTTCAATGGCAAAAATCAATGAATATTGTAAATGCACAAACAGTAATATCTAAGCATTGCAAGGTGCAATTCTGAAATTTTTTGCTTTTTCCTGCTAATCCTAGCATGATAAAGAAGATTCAAAGAGAGTGAGATGCCAGCTCCTTTCATTCAGTCAGTAGCTTCAAACATTTCTGGACGTTTTTCAATGGCAAAAATCAATGAATATTGTAAATGCACAAACAGTAATATCTCCGCATTGCAAGGTGCAATTCTGAAATTTTTGCTTTTTCCTGCTAATCCTAGCATGACAAAGAAGATTCAAAGAGAGTGAGATGCCAGCTCTTTTCATTCAGTCAGTAGCTTCAAACTTTTCTGGTATATGAATAACATGATGTTTTTCAATGGCAAAAATCAATGAATATTGTAAATGCACAAACAGTAATATCTCTGCATTGCAAGGTGCAATTCTGAAATTTTTTGCTTTTTCCTGCTAATCCTAGCATGATAAAGAAGATTCAAAGAGAGTGAGATGCCAGCTCTTTTCATTCAGTCAGTAGCTTCAAACATTTCTGGACGTTTTTCAATGGCAAAAATCAATGAATATTGTAAATGCACAAACAGTAATATCTCCGCATTGCAAGGTGCAATTCTGAAATTTTTTGCTTTTTCCTGCTAATCCTAGCATGATAAAGAAGATTCAAAGAGAGTGAGATGCCAGCTCTTTTCATTCAGTCAGTAGCTTCAAACATTTCTGGTATATGAATAACATGATGTTTTTCAATGGCAAAGATCAATGAATATTGTAAATGCACAAACAGTAATATCTCCACATTGCAAGGTGTAATTCTGAAATTTTTTGCTTTTTCCTGCTAATCCTAGCATGATAAAGAAGATTCAAAGAGAGTGAGATGCCAGCTCTTTTCATTCAGTCAGTAGCTTCAAACATTTCTGAACGTTTTTCAATGGCAAAAATCAATGAATATTGTAAATGCACAAACAGTAATATCTCCGCATTGCAAGGTGCAATTCTGAAATTTTTTGCTTTTTCCTGCTAATCCTAGCATGATAAAGAAGATTCAAAAAGAGTGAGATGCCAGCTCTTTTCATTCAGTCAGTAGCTTCAAACATTTCTGGTATATGAATAACATGATGTTTTTCAATGGCAAAAATCAATGAATATTGTAAATGCACAAACAGTAATATCTCCGCATTGCAAGGTGCAATTCTGAAATTTTTTGCTTTTTCCTGCTAATCCTAGCATGATAAAGAAGATTCAAAGAGAGTGAGATGCCAGCTCTTTTCATTCAGTCAGTAGCTTCAAACATTTCTGGTATATGAATAACATGATGTTTTTCAATGGCAAAAATCAATGAATATTGTAAATGCACAAACAGTAATATCTCCACATTGCAAGGTGTAATTCTGAAATTTTTTGCTTTTTCCTGCTAATCCTAGCATGATAAAGAAGATTCAAAGAGAGTGAGATGCCAGCTCTTTTCATTCAGTCAGTAGCTTCAAACATTTCTGAACGTTTTTCAATGGCAAAAATCAATGAATATTGTAAATGCACAAACAGTAATATCTCCGCATTGCAAGGTGCAATTCTGAAATTTTTTGCTTTTTCCTGCTAATCCTAGCATGATAAAGAAGATTCAAAAAGAGTGAGATGCCAGCTCTTTTCATTCAGTCAGTAGCTTCAAACATTTCTGGTATATGAATAACATGATGTTTTTCAATGGCAAAAATCAATGAATATTGTAAATGCACAAACAGTAATATCTCCGCATTGCAAGGTGCAATTCTGAAATTTTTTGCTTTTTCCTGCTAATCCTAGCATGATAAAGAAGATTCAAAGAGAGTGAGATGCCAGCTCTTTTCATTCAATCAGTAGCTTCAAACATTTCTGGACGTTTTTCAATGGCAAAAATCAATGAATATTGTAAATACACAAACAGTAATATCTCCGCATTGCAAGGTGCAATTCTGAAATTTTTTGCTTTTTCCTGCTAATCCTAGCATGATAAAGAAGATTCAAAGAGAGTGAGATGCCAGCTCCTTTCATTCAGTCAGTAGCTTCAAACATTTCTGGACGTTTTTCAATGGCAAAAATCAATGAATATTGTAAATGCACAAACAGTAATATCTCCGCATTGCAAGGTGTAATTCTGAAATTTTTTGCTTTTTCCTGCTAATCCTAGCATGATAAAGAAGATTCAAAGAGAGTGAGATGCCAGCTCTTTTCATTCAGTCAGTAGCTTCAAACATTTCTGGTCGTTTTTCAATGGCAAAAATCAATGAATATTGTAAATGCACAAACAGTAATATCTCCGCATTGCAAGGTGCAATTCTGAAATTTTTTGCTTTTTCCTGCTAATCCTAGCATGATAAAGAAGATTCAAAGAGAGTGAGATGCCAGCTCTTTTCATTCAGTCAGTAGCTTCAAACATTTCTGGTATATGAATAACATGATGTTTTTCAATGGCAAAAATCAATGAATATTGTAAATGCACAAACAGTAATATCTCCACATTGCAAGGTGCAATTCTGAAATTTTTTGCTTTTTCCTGCTAATCCTAGCATGATAAAGAAGATTCAAAGAGAGTGAGATGCCAGCTCATTCATTCAGTCAGTAGCTTCAAACATTTCTGGACGTTTTTCAATGGCAAAAATCAATGAATATTGTAAATGCACAAACAGTAATATCTCCGCATTGCAAGGTGCAATTCTGAAATTTTTTGCTTTTTCCTGCTAATCCTAGCATGATAAAGAAGATTCAAAGAGAGTGAGATGCCAGCTCTTTTCATTCAGTCAGTAGCTTCAAACATTTCTGGTATATGAATAACATGATGTTTTTCAATGGCAAAAATCAATGAATATTGTAAATGCACAAACAGTAATTTCTCCGCATTGCAAGGTGCAATTCTGAAATTTTTTGCTTTTTCCTGCTAATCCTAGCATGATAAAGAAGATTCAAAGAGAGTGAGATGCCAGCTCTTTTCATTCAGTCAGTAGCTTCAAACATTTCTGGACGTTTTTCAATGGCAAAAATCAATGAATATTGTAAATGCACAAACAGTAATATCTCCGCATTGCAAGGTGCAATTCTGAAATTTTTTGCTTTTTCCTGCTAATCCTAGCATGATAAAGAAGATTCAAAGAGAGTGAGATGCCAGCTCTTTTCATTCAGTCAGTAGCTTCAAACATTTCTGGTATATGAATAACATGATGTTTTTCAATGGCAAAAATCAATGAATATTGTAAATGCACAAACAGTAATATCTCCGCATTGCAAGGTGCAATTCTGAAATTTTTTGCTTTTTCCTGCTAATCCTAGCATGATAAAGAAGAATCAAAGAGAGTGATATGCCAGCTCCTTTCATTCAGTCAGTAGCTTCAAACATTTCTGGACGTTTTTCAATGGCAAAAATCAATGAATATTGTAAATGCACAAACAGTAATATCTCCGCATTGCAAGGTGCAATTCTGAAATTTTTTGCTTTTTCCTGCTCCTCTTAGCATGATAAAGAAGATTCAAAGAGAGTGAGATGCCAGCTCTTTTCATTCAGTCAGTAGCTTCAAACATTTCTGGACGTTTTTCAATGGCAAAAATCAATGAATATTGTAAATGCACAAACAGTAATATCTCCGCATTGCAAGGTGCAATTCTGAAATTTTTTGCTTTTTCCTGCTAATCCTAGCATGATAAAGAAGATTCAAAGAGAGTGAGATGCCAGCTCTTTTCATTCAGTCAGTAGCTTCAAACATTTCTGGTATATGAATAACATGATGTTTTTCAATGGCAAAAATCAATGAATATTGTAAATGCACAAACAGTAATATCTCCGCATTGCAAGGTGCAATTCTGAAATTTTTTGCTTTTTCCTGCTAATCCTAGCATGATAAAGAAGATTCAAAGAGAGTGAGATGCCAGCTCTTTTCATTCAGTCAGTATCTTCAAACATTTCTGGACGTTTTTCAATGGCAAAAATCAATGAATATTGTAAATGCACAAACAGTAATTTCTCCGCATTGCAAGGTGCAATTCTGAAATTTTTTGCTTTTTCCTGCTAATCCTAGCATGATAAAGAAGATTCAAAGAGAGTGAGATGCCAGCTCTTTTCATTCAGTCAGTAGCTTCAAACATTTCTGGTATATGAATAACATGATGTTTTTCAATGGCAAAAATCAATGAATATTGTAAATGCACAAACAGTAATATCTCCACATTGCAAGGTGCAATTCTGAAATTTTTTGCTTTTTCCTGCTAATCCTAGCATGATAAAGAAGATTCAAAGA